>NC_138376.1:75081513-75161626 GCF_054177405.1 Leptonychotes weddellii
TTATATATGTACAAAAATAAGGGTTAATACAAAGAAGGGATGGAATACGATTGTTTAAGATGAAAATTATAAAAGATTTTATAAAAGGAATTGATAAGAAGTTGGATGAAAATAGAAAGAAGAGGATTAAAAAAAAAGGGAGAGAATGTGATCAGGCAGGAGACTAGAACAAAGCCATACACTAGAGATTTAGGGTATATTTTGATCTGTTAAAAGAAACTGTATCCCAAAATTTTAAAGAGAGGACAACTTATATATATATATATACCAAAAATAAGGGTAACTACTATGAAGGGATAGAATATGACTCTAAAAATGAAAAATAAAAAAGATTTTTGTTAAAAAAGGGATTGATAAGTTGTTGGTTGAAAAAGGGAAAAAGAAAAATTCAAAAAAAAAAAAGACAGTTAAAAAAAAATTAACTTTGAAAGACTAAAGAATCATGGGAAAAAGCCATGAATTCTATGTGTTGTATTCCCCTAGCACTGGAGTTCTGCCATTCTCATTGATCGGTAAACTTGGTCTTGGCTGGCTGTTCTTGCTGATCTTCTAGGGGAGGGGCCTGTTGCCATGGTTCCCAAATGTCTTTGCTGGAGGCAGAATTGTCCAGCCCTTGCCGGGTAGGGCTAAGTAATCTGCTTGGTTTGCTCCCGGGAGCTTTTGTTTCCTGCAAGCTTTCCATACAGCTTTGGAGGCCGAGAGTGAAAATGGCGGCTTCCCAATCTCCACCCCGAGGAGCCGAGAACTCGGGGCCCCACTCCTCAGTGAGCCCCCGGAGAAAAACAGTCAGTCACTCCTGTCTCCCTGGTCTCCGGCCGCACTCCATGCTCACCCGGCCTGTGACAGAGCGTTTCTATCTCTGGTGCCCGACCCCGTGTGGAGTCTCCAAACCCAGTAGATCCCTGCAGTGTGCTCCCGCGCCACTCCTCCCAGGGGAGGAAGAGGAGTCTCCCCGGATCTGCCGCTTGTTGGGTCCCTGCTGGAAGCGCAGGGGCCCGACTGTGCCACAGACCAGTGTTTATGGCAACCCTGAGCTGAGAGCCCACTCCTCGGCTCTGTCTCCGCAGCTGGCTTCCCTGCTCTGGTACCCGGGAGCTCTGCTGCACTCAGGCACCCCGGTCTTTCTGTGACCCCGAGAGTCCTGAGACCACACTGTTCCAGCGAGGATTCCACTCCCCGCTTAGCCACTGGAGCAACGTCCCTCAGCAGAGCTGACTTCTACAAGTTCTGATTTTGTGCTCTGCTGCTCTATCACTTGCCAGAAGCGGCCGATGGAGGCCCCGCCCCCGCCATCTATCTTCCTGATTATCGCCTTGGATTCACTTCTCTGCACGTCCTAACTTCCAGAAAGTGGTCGCTTTTCTGTTCAGAGAGTTGCTGCTCTTCTTTTCTTCGATCTCCTGTGGAGTTCGTAAGTGTTCAGAGTGGTTTGATCCCTATCCAGCTGAATTCCTGGGACCAGACGAAATCCAGGTCTCCCACTCCTCTGCCATCTTGCTCCTCCCCCCAATGGTAATTTTTTTTTTTATCTCCTCTTACCAGAGTAGAAGATATTCTCTCTTTGTTATTTTTTTATTGCATTTTTTCCTTTAAAGATTAGCTTTTATTTTTTTAAATTTATTTTAAAAATTCTTTAATTTAAATTCAATTTAGTTAACACAGATTGTATTATTAGTTTCAGGGGTAGAATTTAGTGATTCATCAGTTGCATGTAATGCCCAGTGCTCATTACATCAAGTGCCCTCCTTCATGCCTATCACCCATTTACCCCATCTCCCACCCTCCAGCAACCCTCAGTTTGTTTCCTATAGTTAAGAGTTTCTTATGGTTTGCCTCCCTCTCTGTTTTCATCTTATTTTATTTGTCCTTCCCTTCCCCTTTGTTCATGTTTTGTTTCCTAAATTCCACATATGAGTTAAATCATATGGTATTTGTCTTTCTCTGACTGACTTACTTTACTTAGCATAATACCCTCTGGTTCCATCCATGTCCTTGCAAACGGCAAGAATTCATTCTTTTGATGGCTGAGTAATATTCCATTGTTCCATTTTGTGTGTGTGTGTGTGTGTGTGTACACCACATCTTCTTTATCCATCTGTTGATGGACATCTGGGTTCTTTGCATATTTTGGGCATTGTGGACATTACTGCTATAAATATTGGGGTGCATGTACCCCTTTGAATCACTATGCTTGTATCCTTTGGATAAATACCTAGTAGTGCAATTGCTGGGTTGTAGGGTAGCTCTATTTTTAACTTTTTGAGGAACCTCCATACTGTTTTCCAGAGTGGCTGCATCAGCTTGCATTCCCACCAACAGTGTAAGGGGATTCCCCCTTCTCCACAGCCTTGCCAACACTGTTGTTTCCTAAGTTGTTCATTTTAGCCATTCTGACTGGTTTGAGGTGGTATCACATTGTGGTTTTGATTTGTATTTCCCTGACGCCTAGTGATGTTGAGCATTTTTTCATGTGTCTGTTGGCCATTTGTATATCTTCTTTGGAGAAACGTCTGTTCACGTCTTCTGCCCATTTCTTGACAGATTTGTTTGTTGTTTGGGTGTTGAGTTTGGTAAGTTCTTTTTTTTTTAAGATTTTATTTATTTATTTGAGTGAAAGAGAGAGAGAGAGCATGAGCGGGGTGAGGGGCCGAGGGAGAAGCAGACTCCCCACTGAGCAGAGAGCCTGACTCTAGGCTCAGTCCTGGGACTCTGGGATCATGAACTGAGCCAAAGGCAGACGTTCAATTGCCTGAGCCACCCAGGCTACTCTTGCTGAAATTTTTGCCTCCATGTTCATCAGGGATATTGGTCTGTAATTCTCCTTTTTAGCCCACTAAAAGGTTTTGTCTTTGTCTGGTTTTGCAGTCAACGTAATGCTGGCCTCATAGAATGATTTTTGGAAGTTTTCCTTCTATTTCTATTTTTTTTGAAAATGTTTCAGAATAGTATTAATTCTTCTTTAAATGTTTGGTAGAATTCCCCTGGGAAGCCATCCAGCCCTGGACTCTTGTTTGTTGGGAGATTTTTGATTACTGATTCAATTTCTTTGCTGCTTATGGGTCTGTTTAGGTTTTCTATTTCTTCCTGTTTCAGCTTTGATAGTTTATATGTTTCTAAGAATTTATCCATTTCTTCCAGATTGCATTTAATTTGTTGGCATATAATTGCTCATAATATTCTCTTATAATTGTTTATATTTCTTTGGTGTTATTTGTGATCCCTCTTCTTTCATTCATGATTTCATTTATATGGATCCTTTCTCTTTTCTTTTTGATAAGTCTGGCTAGGGGTTTATCAATCTTGTTAATTCTTTCAAAGAACCAACTCCTAGTTTTGTTGATCTGTTCTGGTTTTTTTTTAGATTTCTATATCATCATTGATTTCTCCTCTAATCACTACTGTTTCTCTTCTCCTGCTTCATTTAGGCTTTATTTGTTATTTTTTTAAAATATTTTATTTATTTATTTGACAGAGAGAGACACAGCGAGAGAGGGAACACAAGCAGGGGGAGTGGGAGAGGGAGAAGCAGGCTTCCCGCTGATCAGGGAGCCCGATGCGGGGCTCCATCCCAGGACCCTGGGATCATGACCCGAGCCGAAGGCAGACGCTTAACGACTGAGCCACCCAGGCGCCCCTTTATTTGTTATTCTTTTGCCAGCTCCTTTAGGTATAGGTTAGGTTGTGTTCTCTTTGTTATATTTTAAGTTGTTGTACTGAAATTGCCACAGCCTGTTCTTGAAGATTTTATTTATTTAATTACTTTCAATTATATAGGCTAAACCAATCCAGCCATTTCTCTGAACTTTGATGTACTTCTATCCAAATATCACTTTTAGGCTTAACTGGAAATCTTGTCTTATTAGTCTTACTTAAAGCCATGTTATTTTGATTCTTATCCCTAAGTTGTTACTATATATTGGTAGCATTAAATCATAGAAGTTTTCTTCAATTGAATAAAATAAATGGGACCTGCTTGAAAAAATATTCAAAGTCTTTAAAATAAATCTTTTGTGCATGAATATTACTGCTGGATAACCTTCAAAATTACTTTTGAATGTGGTGATTATTTTACAGTGTCCACCTATACTGAAACATCAAGTTGTACCCCTTAAATACCTGCAATTTTTGTCAATTTTCCCTCAATAAGGATGGGGAAAAGCCCAATTTATTTATTTATTTATTTATTTATTTATTTTAATTTTATTATGTTATGTTAATCACCATACATCACATCATTAGTTTTTGATGTAGTGTTCCATGATTCATTGTTTGTGTATAACACCCAGTGCTCCATTCAGTACGTGTCCTCTTTAATACCCATCACCAGGCTAACCCATCCCCCCACCACCCTCCCCTCTAGAACCCTCAGTTTGTTTCTCAGAGTCCATAGTCTCTCAAGGTTCGTCTCCTCCTACGATTTCCCCCCCTTCATTTTTCCCTTCCTGCTATCTTCTTTTTTTTTTTTAACATATAATGTATTATTTGTTTCAGAGGTATAGTTCTGTGATTCAACAGTCTTACACAATTCACAGCGCTCACCATAGCACATACCCTCCCCAGTGTCTATCACCCAGCCACCCCATCCCTCCCATCCCCACCACTCCAGTAGTTTATTTATTTATTAAGATTTTATTTATTTATTTTATTTAGAGAGAGAGTGTGCATGCATGAGCGGGGAGGGACAGAGGGAGAGGAAGAATCCCAAGCAGACTCCCCACTGAGTGGGTAGCCTTACCAGGGGCTCCATCTCAGGACCCTGAGATCCTGACCTGAGCCAAAACCTAGAGTCGCATGCTTAAGAGACTGAGCCACACACCCCAGAAAAAACCTAAATTAAAAAAAGGATCACATATGCTACACTCAGAGTATTTACATACATATAGAGGTAGGCTGGCAAAAGAGAAAAAGAGAAGGCTTAGCTTTTTGAATTTAAACATATGCTGAGAACAGACTGAAATTATGCTGAAATGTGTTTGGTATGTATTAATCTGTATTAGTCGACACTAGAGAGCAGGGTGACTTTCTTAGGGACATTTGATTTTGAACAGTTTGTGTGTAGTAATATAGTGATTTTTAGTTTCTTTCCATATCTCAAATTTTGACTCAAGATCATATTCCTTAGGAAAACTTAGAAAATTTTGGGAAAACTCCCCAAATCACTTTTAAACCTCTCTAAAAAAGGATTATATAGTTACATTCTTCCCTCTTAGGTGTCTGCAGGCAACTTATTTTATCGGAAAAATTGCATTTGGAAGCAGATTCTTATTTTCATCAGGCTATTTTCTTAACTTCAGATTTAAAAAAATCTTTAAAATGAGCATCACATTTTTTAGAGCAATGCATATTTTGTTTGAAAAACTGAAAAATTATACAAATATAATTAAAAACTTATTATAGAAAATTTCAAACATACACAAAAAAATAGACAAAATTGTATAATGAAGCCCCAGGCAACCACTCTTAGCTTCAACAGTGATAAATTCATGGCCAATCTTATTCCATCTGTGTAAGTGATTTTGAGAAAAGTGTCTCTTTTCTGCTATCCTTTCTGTCTTCAGTTGTTCAACAGTCACAATTTAACTGATTAAAAAAAGTCCTTGGTGAGACAATGATAGAAAATATTTAGGAATTTTTCTGCCCTTGTTGTTCCCATTTATTTCGAGCGGCAGTTCAATTTTATGCCTTGGGAAGATTTGGTTCAGCTGGGTGGGTGTGGCTGCCTCAGTGCCTGAGGCTCTTTTGGTTGTCCTTTGCCCTGGTGATATCCAGGGGCTGAAGTCCAGCTGGTTTTTCAAGAGGGAGATTTAGGTCTTAAGGTAGTGCTGAGCTAAGACACAGCCTTATGAAAATCTTGGCTGTCCTTTCTCCAGTTGCCTGATGCACGGAGAGTGAAGACTGGTACCTCTACGTACGGCACATTTGACCCTCAGAAACAAATGTACGGACCTTCAAGGATGAAGCGTAGGAACATTTTGCATCAATCCTCTTTTCAGACGTTTTGATGAAAATAATGAACGATAGAGGGCTTTGCTGTGAAGGAGACACTTCCTTCCTAAGTACAGTCCCTTTGTGTCTTTACTGTCTCTGTTGTATGTGTACAATGGAGAGAATAGCTCAGGAGACCCTTTGCCCAAGTCTATTATGCTGTTATTCCATCTGTCTGTGGCAAACCAGAAAAAAACCGTGTTAGGTCTTGCCTTATGGCAAATTCTGATCCACAGTTGCTGTTTTCCCACACTTACTTAAGCTTCTTTGCACATCTACGGGCACAAAGGCCCGAGGGCTTCCTTCTGAATGTGAGATACTTTTATACATCCGGGCCCTCTGGCCTTGCCTCTGGCAGATACAAACAAACAAACAAACAAACAAAAGGCTGCTTGGAGCTGACTTCCAGTAATAGAAACTGGTTCAGGAGAAGGCATATTAGAACTGCAAGTGTGTGCTTTCACTTGTCTGAAGATTGGCAACATTTTATAACTTTTTGAGTAATATAGGTATTTTTATGTAATCTTTAAAAATGTATTAGCATTAAAAAAGAGCCTCATTGGAGAAAATGACTGATTTTTTTTAAATACAGGCCTGTATAAAAATGTAATGTGATTTGAAAATTGATGAATAGTTCTAATAAATTTGGAAGAAGTACTTAAAAGGTGAATAATAGGCTGCATATTATCATGGTCCTTATAGAATATGAAAAAATGTAGGTTGTCTTACAAACAACATTTTATTTTAAGTTCCACTGAATCGAGTTTGGCTTCCACTGATGTAGTGTTGTAACCATCTTACTTCGTGTATCAATGACCAGATTGGCCCTGGAGAATAACTTTATGACAATTGAAGTTTCAGGAAAAATGGAATATATATATATGGCTTTGGGTTATCCAGGGCTTCTGTTTCTTTTGGCTCATCCATCTTCCTTCTGAACATAGAATGGGCAGAGCATCTTTCTATTTTCAAGCTTGATAAAGAATAGATGATTGAGATCAGTGGTTGTATCTGAAACTTTTGGGAAACTGAATTTAAAAATTTTATTTGGTTTTAGAATAAATGAGAAACCATATGATGCAAGAATGTCCTCCACCCCTGAGGATAATAGTTGTTAAATATATCTCTTTCCACAAACCCCCCATTTTTAAGATACCAACCCCATATTAGGGAAAATGAGTAAACTGGGACTTTAGTTATGAAAACAGCATTAACTGAATTTTACCAACATTTTGAATGGAGGAAATAAATAAATGTGATTGAGAATTTCTATACTTTGAAGAGAAATAGGATAGAATAGAATAGAACAATTAGGTAAATCTCTGCATTTGTACCTATATCCTTTCGGCTCCTGTAGCTTCTCTCAAAGTCAGAGTCATTTCCATAAGAAGATGGGATTTCCAATCTGAAAGATGAGGAAGCCAAGGGGAGGAGGCCTTTACTCCCCTAGCCTCTCTGCTCTGTGTCTGGCCTGTAGATGACCGTCTTTGGGTTTAGCTCCATCCCAGTCCGTTAGCTGTAGCCTGTGTGTAGTGTCACTTGCCCTATGGTGTGACGCCGTTTGTGTGCAGTCACCAGTGGCTGCTTTTCTTACAAGGGGGTTCTTTGTGAGGCAGGACTCGGAAAACCGAGGACAGTCCGCTGTAATTCGTGTCTCCCAGTTTTACCTCCAGCTCCTGGCGGCCGGCTTTCCAGCCTGCACTGCAACTTTGCTGTGATTTTTCCAGTGCTGCTCTTCCTTATTTCTTCTTTTCATTACAGATTGATTTATATGCCCATAATTTTCAATTTTCCAAAGGGCACTTTTGATCCATAATTCCAATTTAATTCCATTTGGAATAAAACTAGATGAACTTTTTAAAATTCTGGTGCACTCTTGCTTCCTTTGATATTTCAATCTGGTCAAAAAAATGGGTGACCAGATAATACATATTTGTTAAGATTTCCTTGGGATTTTTTGACACGCCAGTGTGTTCGACTTGCATTACTTAATTTCCCATTCCTCCTGCCCAAGGATGCAGGTCGCTTGAGTACAGCTGATTCATCGTGGCATCTGCCACATCTTTGTGGGCTTTCTGGGAAGCTGGGAGCAGACCTTGCCCAGGGTTACCATGTATTGTATGGGGACAGATAGCTGGGAAGCTAGCTGATAGTTTAAGGAACTAATATCTATTTCGATTATGGACCAGGAGCTACTGACCAACTGCTTCAAGAATATCCAGTCACCTTTCAAGAGATTTAGTGTAGGCATCCCAAAGTATGTGCCATGAAAAAGGGTTTTCAAATATGCTCGTAAAGTGCTGCATAAGACATTATTGTCTTAGAGATTTACAATGCATATTAACTTACAGACCCCAAGAAGGCTGTTTGTCTGTATTTAATTCAGTGTTTCTGAAAGTTATTTGGCTTCAGAACCCTACAAGTCACTTTATTTATTAACATTTTCTGGGATTTGTATTTAAAAGAATACTTTTTTGGGAATTCTGGCTTAGGCTATTTCTTTCCATGACATTTAAAAATGACTTTAGGGGTGCCTGCCCCTCCGCTCCCCACCACCCAAATAAATAAATAAATAAAAAGTAAATAAAATCTTTAAAAAAATAAAAATGACTTTATCTAAAATATATTTTGCGAGGCAGATTTTCTATTTTATGGTGAGCCTCATGTACTGGGTACTAATTAGTCAGCAAAAGTTGCTCATGATCATGGAGGTTTAGGGAAGTGTAAATTATATGTTATATCTGATTTACGTTGTCTTAATGGAGATCTTGATACTCCATTCATTGAGCCCTTTTGAAACTTTATTGTGCCCTTGTTATACAGAAGCAAGAATGTGACTATGGCAGTGAGTAAAGGTAGTAGTGGATAAGCTGAAAATGAGATACGATTTACCTCTCCTGATAAACCAGACCTTTCAAAAGGGAAGCTGCCCAGTTAGTAACAGAAAGTGCTGTTGCCAGCAAAGTGTGCCTCAAGATTCAGGTCTCACAGTGTTTTATTGTGGTCCATCCATCCCAGGGGTCTTCCTTGGCAAGAACATGTGTTCTTTTTGACAAGTTATTTACGGAATCTGAGTGACCATTTTATCCCATACTAACCTTTTATTATTATTCATGAGTTTCTCTGAACTTGTTATATTTTTAGTCTGTTTAATTTCTTAATGTGCTGGACTGAATGCATACCTTCAGTGGATAAAAGGGTCAGGACCATTGTCCTCTGTCACCCTTCCTTGCTCCCTTCAGAATCTCATGGCCCATATGGGGCCTTCAGAAACTTTTTGGCCTTGCCCTGATTTACCACAGTTTCACTGTTAAACTCATGCCCTGCTGCTTCTCCAGGTGAGCGTATTGTCCACGGATGTGCCCCTGCCTTCCTATCTTTGCCCTTCCTAAGCAAGGGCTGTTGGTCTGATCAATTCATTGCACATTTATCAAGAGCTTACTCTTTGTCCAGCATTGTGTTAGGAGCTCAGGAAATTAGAAGAGTAAGACACAATCTCTGCACTTTCAGAGTTAATGATCTAGGGGGATGCAGAGAAATAAATGGATAATTTCAATATAATGTGGTATGTGATGATAAAGGTAGCACAGTGTTCTATGGGAAGTACAAGGAGGGTTGCCATACCCAGCATAGGGCAGTCAGAGAAGGCTTCCTGGAGGAAGTGACTTGAACTGACACTTGAAGGACAAGAGGGAAGTAACAAATGAAGAGGGGCATGGTATTAAGGGTGGGTTTTCCAGACAGAGGAAAGATTATGGACAAAGGCATGGAAGTCTGAACTACAAATACCTTCAGTATTGCTGAAGTGTGAACTTTGAAGCCCAAGAAGGCCAGAGGTACGCCTCTGTATCCTGTCCATACATAGACGCAACTCAGGCTGGATAGCTTCCTAAAGGATGGCAGGAACAATTTACCTTTGCTAAGATCCAAAGGCAGCATGGAGGAAAACAATCCTGTTATTTAAAAAGATCATAATACAGAAGGCTAAGGTGGTATTGGTGAGCTTCTTTATTCCCTTGGGATTTTCCTGGTTTTTATCTACTCTCTATTTGAAGAAGGTATAGTTTTTAGTGATGATCGGTCCTACTAGATACTAAGCTAAGCAACAGCTGGAAGTCATTATTCTATATTCAAACGCTGGACATATATGTCCTGATGATAAGCAATGAGGAGCGAAGTTAATATGTCACTTACACAGTTTATTTATTCAACAAATATTCTTTTTCATGGGCAGGCATTGTCTTAGGGGCTGGGCATATGTTGATGAACAAAACAGAGGTGATTCCTGTCCCCTTCCTCAGAGTTTCTTATCCAGTTGGGAAGAAAGAAATTGAAAAAGTAATTAAAATTGTGTTGTGCACAATGGGGGATTCTAACTAGCATGTGAGTAAGAGTATGATTAACATGGGTGCCTGAGTGGCTCAGTCAGTTAAGCATCCGACTCTCGATTTTGGTTCAGGTCATGGTCTCAAGGTTGTGAGATAGGCCCTGTGTTGGGCTCCACATTCAGCAGGGAGTCTGCTTGAGATTCTTTCTCTTCCTCTCCCTCTGCCCCTCCCCCAGAAATAAATAAATACATCTTAAAAAAAAAGAGTATGCTTAGTAATCTTATTTCCAAATATAAATGGTTGTCCAAGCACTCATACACATAAGAAGATGTCTGCAAAGAGTGTTATCCTTACCACTGGAGTAAAAGCTAGTAACTCTGGTCACACTCCTTAGTTTTGGGATTTCCTAGTAAAATTTGGCATATAAAGGGAGATTGTCACTGAACAAAATCAGTCTTAGAAATGATCATTTTATGGGTTAAAGCAAGTTGCTGATATGAAAACGAAGCACAACTATTTTACCAAAGGCCCAGGAATATTTTAACCAAGGGCTCCATCTGTCAGTTGGGGAACTGTAGTGTGGCATATAGGTGGTTAGGTAATGTCGCCAGAAGCTCACTGACTGCAGGTTGTGACAAATGACTGACCCCTAGGGCCACCAACCCTGGCTGCCTGGTGCTCTGGTTGGCCCCTGCCGAGTGGCTCCTATTCTCTCACTTCTGACCAGACCACTCCTCTAGCCCGAGGCGGGTATTTTCATTATGATCCATAATAACATCGAATGGACTTTGTAATTGAATGAGCATCATACACTGGAGAATTTTGATGGGCTCAGCTCATCAGGATTTGAAGAGGGCTGTGTTGAGGGAGAGTGGGTGGTGGGGGGCTGGATTTGAAATGGCTGCCAAAGGACAACTTGCTGGCTTGTATGCTCTGCTTCTGCAGCCATTTGCTGAAACGAATCAGAAACAAAGGGTCTTATCAGTTTACTGTGGCATGAATTATAAATAAAAATTTGTGTTTGTAGTAATAATGATGAATGAAAACAGGAAAAAAAAATTCTAGCTGGAAAGATCAGCTTGCTGTGTACACCCTTTATTGAAGTAAACTGTCTTTAGATCTCAGGATTCTTCCTCATTGTCTGTCATGGACACTAAGATTTAACAGGAATGAAGACAGTCTCTGCCTAGGGAAGGAGTACATGGTGTGGACAGGCAAAAGTGAACCTACATGTCTTTGTCCTCTTCCCCTAAGTTAATTATTGCTCACATTTTCTGCTGATCGAATACTTACCCTATTCACCAATGGCTGATGAGACAATTTGTAGTGAGGCTGTTACAGGCAATATTGTGAACAATGAATACGATTCAATGAATTGCATAGTTGATGGGGAAGGGAGACAGAGAGTGGTTGAGTGAATGTGTGTGTATTGGGTAAGGTGAAAGAATCTGTCATTATTTGCATAATGTAGTTATCTTCTCTGATGGACAGAGGCTGTAGCATGAATCATCCCAAACAGAGGAAGAAACTTTAAAAATTAGACCTGATATATGATGTGGGTTGTAACCTGCATTTCCAATGTGCATTATCTGGATTACCAGGAATTAAAAACACCGTATTTGATTCATTCGGTGCCCTCAATACATGTTTTTTAAATTACTTGAGTGTCAGCAGAAAATTAATTTCCTGCCTTCAGTCTACCAAGATACATGTGCAACATGAGAAAACCAATTGCCTGGGAGATGGCATGAGCAAGGTATGGAGATAGATGGAGCAGGGATGAGGCACGGCCTAGGGAGTGGAGGGCTGCTGGGGGAGTAGGGCTTGCCAGGAAATACCAAGTGTGGACTTGAGAATGGTTGGTGGAAGCCTTCAACATTAGACCGATCTTCAGGAAATAAGGAGCTACTGTAGGCTCTTGGACAAGAGAGTGTAGAACTTGAGGCACTCAAGGGCTGAACAGCATCGACAAGATGGGGACTCCAGACAGGTAGGAGTTTGTCTTTTCAGCACTGATCCACAGCAGAGATGATGTGGTCTGAACTGGAGTATGTCTATAAAGTGAGACATGTTTCAGATGAAGGATTGGAAAAACGTGGTGATGAAGATGTGGGGAAAAATGTGAGTCAAAAATAACCTCCAGTTAGCAACCATGGGGTCACAATTAGAATGGTCCAGAAATGTCAACAGAATAATAAAGTCCTGCAATTACGAGCTATGTTAGGAATTGCTTAGGGGGTTTCTCTGCAATTAGCCAGTGGTTCAGAGTATCAAAAGAGAATGGAAGAAGCATCGCCTGTGACATATGTTTTCAAGTCTGGGTTTTTCTTTGACTTTGGATCTGTAATGGATGCAAGAAGAACCTCCTTTTACTTAAAAGAGCACACACAGAATGATTACTACTTATGTGGGTGCTTTTTCTTATAATTGAAAAATTTTTTCTCAAGAGATAGAGAATTGTAGAAACTTCTGAGATTTCTCAGAGCAGTGCTGGGAAATGACAAGTGAACAAGTTCGATGTTTAACCAAATAGTATATTTAGTATTCATATGGATGGTTGTCCTTTGGGGATCCCTGGTTGTGCCTCCTGGCCAGTAGAACTACTGAAATTAATGCTTGCTATTCCAAAGCAAACTGTGCAAAGGATCTACAAGAACCTATTTAGATCAATCCCTAAGATCTGGGTCAGTCTTTGTCTCCAGCTCCTACCACAAGAGATTTGAGCTTTTTCTTCTGGATAATACAATTGTTATATTATTAATTTATTATTGGGTACCTAGGAATTAATTCCATGATGCATGAATTCCATTAATTTTGTAATACTCTATAAGACATATCATGCTTTCACTGCCATTTGTCTGGGCTTGCAGACAGAGTGCATAACATGGCTAAACAAATGGTTATAACACGCACTGCGTGCATTTCAGTCTGGGTATTCCAGAACAGACAGAGAGCAGGTGGTGATTTTCTTACACAGAATTTAATAGTGAACTTTTGTACCTATTCTTACCAAAATGTCTACAATCATAGAACCCTTCTGATTCTTATTGCAATGTAAATTCATATATTGTAATATTTGTTTTGAAAATTTTATATACTGGCTCACCATATGAACATGTTCTCATTGCCTACTCAGGCCTTTGAGCAATTTGCAGTCTTTTGTTAGCAAATAAAGGCCCTCAAATCCTCCTATTTTGAGCCCCAAGTTTACCAGCTGCTATCCACTACTAGGCCTCATTAGAGGCCTGCCGCTCTGCTGAGAACCACACCACATGCTCTACCCTCTCTTGTCTACATATTAGCCTGTTGCTGCTCCTTAAATTACTTGGTACAAAAGCTAGCTCTATTTCTCCACAGAGAGCTACCACTCCTATCCAGTTTGAAGAGGGTCTATGTCATGATCTCTCAAACTAATTAAGGTTTGTGGGCAGGCCACAGGTTGCTATAGAGGAACTTTCCTGAAGGCTGATATCTATGAGGATTTTTTTTGGTGAGGGGGAAGCAAAAGATTACTGCAGCTGTAGCTTATATTCAAAAGCCTGTTTTTAAAATAAAACAAAAATGTGTTCTTGCTTTAATCTAGGTGATATAATTGATTTCATATTTCAAAAGTTATTTCCTAAGGGAACTAGAACACAATATTAATTAAAAACATTTGACATGAAAGATTTAAAGTATTTTCAGAGGACAGGGCTAGTAAATGTTCTGGAAAAGTATTTCCATGAAGATTTATTGGAAATCATTGGTTGTATCCAGTTTTATATTAATTAGACAGTATTTATATTTTTAAATGAGATCATTACATCTTTCTAACTTTTAAGAGGATTTGTTTGCAATTTAGTGGTTTAAGAAATGGATTAGATAGTGTCGGTTTCCTTATGCTCAATGACCAAAATAAAATTTCAGGAAATTTTTGGACTTCTGGAGAAAAGAATTTTGAAATTTTGGTTACAAATTCAGAAATAATAGTAAAATTACAGATGTTCCAGATTTCCAACAAAATGAATTGATGAAATTCTGTGTCAGCACAAAAGATAAATTACCGAGTAAGTCTTCATTAAAAAAGCTACAGTTTACCAAAAGGACTACTTAAAGTGGCAAACGCCTCTCATGCATTCAAAAATAATTCAATTAATAGAAATTCTATTTGCATATTGATTGCATTAAGTAGGAAGGTCTGAGTTAGGTAGGAAGACCTGTTATCAACCTCCTGTACCTGTTGACATATCTTTCACAGAATTTCTTATTATTGCTTCTTCATTCTCTACTTCTTTCTCTTGTTTCTTCTCTTTGTCCTTTGTCTTTCCGTATTTCTTGAGAATCATATTTGCTTGTTGCAAATACCTCTTATATTTCCTTACCTGTTAATTTTTAAGGGTAGTTTCATTATTGGTATATTGGTATATTCATTATAGTTCATCAACCTCTTCTCTCAGATTTCACCTCATGCTACCATTTCTTCCCTGGCAACACCTTTCTGGTCAGCCAGACTGATCTTTCTGGCCACTCTCTTAGCCACTATAAGGGAATGAGAATGCCCCTGGCTACCCATCTGTGAGTATTCCAGGTAATGTTTTGAATGAAATATGTGTATTTAAGTTGTGCATATATATATATAGTAAGTCTATTTGTCTATGAAAACTTAATGAGGATGCAAGCACTAAGCATTATGTTATAACATGGGGGAGATTTCTGGTTATTGAATCCATAACTGACTTAGGGAATGAAGAGTTCCTGAATCTAGTTAATTTGAATGTGTAAATGAGCAGGGAATTTTTATCTGCCTAGCACTGTTTCTAGGGCTTCAGAGAGAGTATAAATGCTTTTGGATGAGAAGGAAAGTAAAGGATATTTAAGTTCATCAAATTGTACCACGCAAACATTTTCTATGGGTGCAAATAAACACTTTTTAAAGTAACTGTTGGACAGGCACAGGTATTATGACAGCTTCAACTGTGACTCCAATGTACACAGTGCTTTAACAAATGTTTGTGGATCAGAAATCAACTCCAAGGGGCATGTTTTTGAGGTCTGTTGTGTCTTGTGGCATGGATGGGTGGTTGGGGAGAGGAAATGGTTCATCCTCTTCCTGGAAGATGGCCATAATTGCTAACTAAAAAAATATTTATTAAGTGCTTAGTACGTGCCAGGCATTGTATTAGGTGCTGGAAGGACAAGAGCAAAAAGACAGACACTGTCCCTGTCCTCATGAAGCTCATGGGCTGGTGGGGGATAGAGACAGATAAACAGAAAATTGCTCTGTGTGTTAATTGGAGCTATGATGGCAGAGAGCAGAGTGTGCTGAGAGGACAGATTGGTCCTGCAGGTAGTAGAAATCATCCATGCATAGGCTAGACTAGAGAAACAAGCCTGTGGTTTCTGGCCTTCACTCTCCTACTGGGGATTTTAGGCCTGGAAACATCAACCTTCATCTGCAATTCTCCTAGAAACAACCACTGTGATAGTATCTCAGGTGGTCACTTAGGGACTCTTGCTCTTTACCAAGCCCCATGGTGATTTTATCTGTTTAGTGTGTGTGCGTGTGAACACAACACGCATTTTGCTATATCATTTGAAAGTAAGTTGTAGATATTATTAGACTTTAGTATGTATCTCCTAAGAATAAAGTTTACTTCTACATAAATCATACTAACATTATCTCTAAAAAAATTAACAGTAACTTGATGAAATTATAGTACTGAGTCCATGTTAAAATTACCCCAGTTATTCCAAGAATGACTTTTAAGGCTATTTCCTCCCCCCTAAACAAGGGTCCAAATAAAGTTTATACATTCTAATTAATTGTTATATCTTTCCAGTCCCTTTCCACCCCAGAAGTAACCATTATCCTACTTTTTTAACCTGTCAGGTCTATATTTTTATACTTTTGGTATGTATGTTTTATATCTAAAATAAGATGTATTACTTTGTGTTTACAATTTTACTTAAGAGGTATTGTCCTGTATGTATCATTCAGCAGTTTTCTTTTAACTCAACATATATTTTCAAGATCTATCCATGTTAACATATGCAGGTCTAATTCATTCATTTTTAACTGCTATAAAGCACTGTAATTTATCCATTTTTTATTGAAAGATATTTAGGTTGTTTCCATTTTTTCATTAGCTACTTTATCTTGCCTTTTAGCATTAAGCAGAGTGCTATCAAATTAGAAAGGTGTTTTTGCAGATCAGTTAAGTTCTCAGTAAATCTCTTTTTGTTCAAGTCCCTCTGAGACTTTTTCTGTTGTGAACTTGGTTTCAGTTTTAGAACCCATTTAATTGGCAGTTCCCATGTCAGATGGCAGCACATTCTTCTTTGCCTCCCAGGGACCTCCATGATTATCTTCCTGCTGGTATTGTAGACCAGAGGGTCTCAAATCTGCCAGCACATTAGAGTTATCTAGGGAGATTTAAAATAGACTGATGCCTAGGTCCCACCCCCAGAGATTCTGACTTATTTGATCTGGGGTGTGGCCTGTGCAGCCATGGTTCAGAACCATGGATGATTATTGTGAGAGTCACACAGGGTCTTACTGCAAGAAAATAGGACAGTTGGCTGTATCTTAGCTCCTGTGCATTACATTACTCTGATGGTGTTGCTACTTAGAACCTAATGAAGCCTGCAAAAGATAAATGGCTATATTTCTCCCAATCCTTTCTTGTGATGAGAACTTTTAAGATCTACTCTCTTAGCAACTTTCAAATACACATTACTTTAATACTAAGGAAAAGTTTGTCTTTTCCGAGGTGTTGATATGTTCCTCTAACTAGAGAATGAAAGTGATGTCATGATTATGATTCCCTTTTTGTCTTGGCTCTCAGAAATTTTTCTGGAAGGGAAAACATTTATCAAGCCATATAACGTGGGAGGCACTCTACCCTGTAGTATCTTATTGAATCCTCCAAATAACCTTTGGATGGCCTTATTCCCATTTTACATATAAGAACATGGAGGTTCAGGGAAGTTAAGTAATTTGCCCAAATCTAGAAAGAGAGCTTGTAGAAGAGTCTGGATTGGAAACCAAGCTTGCCTGACTCCAAAATGCAGGTCCTTTCTATGCTTCTGTTGACCCAGGAGGCAGGTTTGTAACAGTTATTCATAGTGTCCTTTGCTCAAGCAGGCAGATGCCCAAATCAAAGCCCAGATTCCTGATTTCCAAGACTGTGGGCTCACAACCTGGACTTTCTCTGGAGAGAAAGTCTCTAGCAGAGTGTGGTTGGGGAAACTGGGGACAAGGAGACTTGCTGCCACACCTCTGTTAGGGGTGGTCCTCAGGTTCATCACCCCTAGTTCTCTCCTGCACAACCATTTTTCTGCTTCCTCCATTGATACTACTGGGCTATAGCTCTCTCCAATACTGCAATCTTGAGGTCTTTTCCCTTTTCCCATGGCTTTGTCAGCTATGCCCTGCCCTATCCCTTTTCCAGTGCATTTTGCATATTTCCATCACACATAGGCCTTCCCAAGATATTACTTAGTGGGATTATTTTGCACTAGGAGTTTGGGGGAACTTGGTGAATACAGAATGATTGGGGGTTGTTAGCTGCAGGAATGCCAGGGGTCTTATGAAAGGGGAACATGTAACTTACGTAATTTATTATGTCAGTCTGATGAATTAAGGACCAAGGATCTCTTTGTATCAGTAAGTGATAATAAGGAGAAATCAAGGAATTTGTGTATCTGAAAGCAGGGGTGGTACAAGCTTGCACAACTCCTTACATAAATGTACAAACTTGTGCAGAACTGTTTTAGAAAAAAATCTTTCTGTATTTCAGCTGCTGTGAGAAGGTGAAGCACAACGCAGGTGGGCCTGACAGACTTCAGTGGTTGGTTTAGAGCTGATGATGGTGCCAGCTTAGCCAATATATTTGATTAGATAAGACCTTGGAGTAAAGTAAGCTCTCATAAAGGAAAAGGAAGCGGGGAGGTGTGGGGTGTGTGTGTATCCCTGGAAATGTAACCTAATTTAAGGTGGCAAAACAATACCCAATTAAGCCACCACAATTTTGTATCTATTTGGCAAACTGATGGAAGAGAGAACGAGAGGAAAGAGTGCTGTGATTTGTTCAGGTGCCTAGAATATTTGGAACAGGATAAACCAAGCCACCTGTGAACAGAATGCCCTGCTTGTTTTGGCCAAACCCTTGAACAAGATGTTGGCAGGGAATCCAGGTAGAGAGAACATGTGTGGTGGCTCTTTGGGGGTTGTGGGGCGCCAGAGGGTAAGCTCTGTTGTTGCTTATGGCAGGAAGTTTCCTGTCTTTCTCTCTGTTAATGCAGATGGTACACAGAGGGGTTCGTGTTGTCTATTTGCAGCCTTGTATGCAGGCAAAGACATGTTATCTCTGCACACATCCCTTCTCTGCATGGGATAAGGTGCCTCAAGCAAAGTCAGAAAGACATTGGTTATCCAAGTTTTGACAGGTTCATTGGGTTTGGATGGGAAACTGTATGCCTTAATTTGTGGGACTTTTCTTTTTAATCCTTCTCCATAGAAAATCCTTATTTTCTTCTAGTCAGAATATCTTTTAGACTTGGTTTGACTTCTTGGAGGCCTAGAATCTGTTGGGAGCTAATTGAAGTGAAGCACCCTACCAACCTTGACCTAATTCCTGGCTTTTCTTCAGGTCTGTGGAGGAAGCTTGGCTTGTCAGACAAATTCTCAGAATGTTAGCTCATGATGTAGGATTGCTAAGTATGGCAGCTCTTCTGAGTTGAACTGTATCCCCTTCAAATTCATATGTTGAAGTCCTAATCCCTAGTATCTCAGAATGTGACAGTATTTGGAGATAAGGCCTTTAAAGAGGTGATTAAGTTAAAATGAGGTCGTTAGGGTGAGCTCTAATTCAATCTGATTGGTGTCCTTAGAAGAAAAAAATCTGGACACGTGGAGAGACACCAGGGTTACACCATGCACAGAGGTAAGACCACGTGAAGACAAAGCAAGAAGTCAGTCATCTGCAAGCCAGGGAGAGAGGCCTAAGGGGAAACCAAACTGACCGATGCCTTGATGTTGGTCTTCTTGCCTCTAGAATTGTAATGAAATAAATTTCTGTTGTTTAAGCCATGTAGTCTGGTACTTTGTTATGGCAGCCGTAACAAATGAATAGAACAGCTTATGTTGATTTTTACCCACCTTTGAAAAGGAGTCGTATCCTTATAGGCTGCCGGCCAAATTCCATTTAATGCCTTGTCTTACCCAATCTTGTCTTGTTTCTATTACCTTAGTGAACCAGAACAGCTAATTTGTTTTTTAGTTTACTAATATTTTGAATTAGGAAAACACTTAAAAATGTTTTATTGTAGAAAATTCCATATACAAAAGTAGATAGAATATTATAATTAATTCCCATGTACTCACTATGCAGATGCAACAACCCACAAATCTCAGCCAATCTACTCCATCCACCCCCACATTCTTCCTTTTTAAATCTACCTAAAGCAAATCCCAAACATGGTACCTCTTCTTCTGCAGGTATCTCAGTATGTGTCTGCAAAAGACAAGAACTTAAAAAAAGAACCCTGATATCATTATCAACATCTAACATTTTAAAACAACAATTAGTTAATATTATAAACATCTAATTAGCATTTAAATGTATTTCAATTGTCTCATGAGTGTAACAATTTTTTAAAAAGTTTGTTTAGTTGAATCAGAATACAAATAAGATCTGCACATTGCAATTATTGGATATATCTTTTTTTTTTTTAAAGATTTTATTTATTTATTTGGCAGAGAGAATGAGAGAGAGAGCACATGAGAGGGGGGAGGGTCAGAGGGAGAAGCAGACTCCCTGCCAAGCAGGGAGCCCGATGCGGGACTCGATCCAGGGACTCCAGGATCATGACCTGAGCCGAAGGCAGTCGCTTAAACAACTGAGCCACCCAGGTGCCCCCAATTATTGGATATATCTCTTAAGTCATTTTTAATATACATGTTTCCTTCCTGTAATTTGTTGGTTAAAGAATCTGGGATGTTTGTCCTGCACAGTTTCCCATGGTCTATATTTTGCTGATTGTGTCTCTAAGGTGTAATAGGATGTTCTTTTCCTCCATATTTCTTGTAAATTTTGTAGTTAAACCTAGTAGCTTGATCAGATTTCATTTCAATTCTTTTTCTTTTTGACAAGATTACTTCATAGAATTGGTCTTCTGTTAGGATGTACATGATGTTTGGTTATCTTTCTTTTTTTTAATGTTAACAGCTGTGGATGATTAATGCCTAGATCATTAATTCATTGGGATTGCAAAGTAGGACATTCTAATCCTATGAGTCCTTTTTAATGAATTAACTGGAATGTTTCTATAAAGAGGAACTTCCCCTCATCTACTATTTGGTACTCAGTGGTAAAGGAGTTAGTGTAAGAAAGGAAGAATAAATGTTTGATTCTTTTCCAATCAATTTTCACAGTAATAAAGTCATATCCTAGTATCTTCTAAAGATGACTGATTTAAAGTATCATTAGGAATTTGTGATTCTAAATACATTTGATAGGTTTTAATCCATTACAATTCTTCTTTTTTTTTTTTTTTTAAGATTTTATTTATTTGACAGAGAGATAGCAAGAGCAGGAACACAAGCGGGGGAGTGGGAGAAGGAGAAGCAGGCTTCCCGCCAAGCAGGGAGCCCAATGCGGGGCTCAATCCCAGGACCCTGAGATCATGACCTGAGCCGAAGGCAGACGCTTAACGACTGAGCCACTCAGGCGCCCCTACAATTATTATTCTTATTGATGTTCAAATTGTCCCATCTTTGGCCAGTGAGTCATTTCAGGTTGGGTCCTGAGTTCTCTTGACATGACCCTGTTAGTCTTTTTTTAAAAAATTTTTTATTTATATTAAATTTAGTTAACATATACTGTATTATTAGTTTCAGGGGTAGAATTTAGTGATTCATCAGTTGCATATAACACCCAGTGCTTATTACATCAAGTGCCATCCTTAATGTTCATCACCCAATTACCCCATCCCCCCACCCACCTCCCCTCCAGCAACCCTGTTTGTTTCCTAGAGTTAAGTGTCTCTTATGGTTTGCCTCCCTCTCTGTTTTCATCTTATTTTATTTTTCCTACCCTTCTCCTATGTTCATCTGTTTTGTTTCTTAAATTCCACATATGAGTGAAAGCATATGGTATTTGTCTTTCTCTGACTTATTTAGCTTAGCATAAAACCCTCTGGTTCCATCCATGTCATTGCACATGGCAAGATTTCATTCTTTTTGATGGCTGAGTAATATTCTATTGCATCTTCTTTATCCATTCATCTGAACCTATTAGTCTTTAATAGCTTCTATTCTATCTGGGAGGACAAGAGATTCCAGGCTTATTTTATTTCCTGCCCTAGATCTAGGAGTCCTGGATTCCTTGTGCTCCTGGGCTGGTCATCATTTTTAGGGCTCTCAAAGTGTTTAATATTCCATCTCCAAGACATCAGAAACAGAAGATGTATTTGAACCCAGGCATTTTGAGGGTCATGCAGTCCACATTCTGAAGCTCTGAAAGCCCTGCTCCTTGGGTAAAGCCTGGGATGATGGATGCTCTCTCTTTTTTGTCTGTTGTTCCAGACAAAATCCCATTGAAAAAGTGATTCTAGTTATGAGTGATCATTAGCACAATCAATTTGCCCTTATGTTTAGTTTTTTTCATTTCTTTTAGATAATTATTTGGTGATTTTGTATGCTGCCTAATCTAGCACAATATATGTTATTATTGAGAGTAATTTCATCATCATAGCTTAAATAATTGGGTCTAATTATTTTTCAATCATACTTCCACAGACATTTGAGATATAGTGGTTAAGAGAAATGTTTCCCATTCCAGAAGTTCACTCTGTAATGGGGAAACAAATATTAATGATATTTACAATACTAAGTGGACACATTGCTGTATACAGGTACATAAAACTGTCAGATCACTAAGAAATGAACACCTAATATTGCCTACAGCCGGGTCAAGGGAGATTTGCCAAGGGAGTAACAGATATGCTGTGTCTTAAAGGATGACTGAGAGTTTTCCAGAAGGAAAATCAGGGAAAGGATGTTATACACCTGCTCAATAACCATTCCCCTTCCTCCTTTCCCCCATGAAAAAGGCTAGGGACATCAGATACTTACCTTCCTGTATTTCCTTGCAGCTCAGAGTGGCCATGTGATCCAGTTCTGGCCTATGAGATGTAAGATCGAGTCTGCTGGGCTAGGGTAAGTGGTGCTTCTGGAAAAGATAGATGGAGAAATGCCCAAGGAAAGGCTCCTTCCCTTCACTTCTTTGGAATATGCTATGTGAGTTCACAATCTGGAGCTGAGGCAGCTGTCTTGTGGCCATGAGGCTACAAGCCTGAGGGTGGAAATGCCTCCTGAGGATGTGGCACTAACTGAGGGAAGAGTAAGCCACCTACTTACAGCTTTTTTGTGAAAAACAAAATGTGTTTATTGTTAATCCACTGTTGGTCAGGAATTCAGTTACTAGCATACAGAGGTAGCCTAACTGATTCAGTGTAGAAACTATATTGTTGACTACTGGATTTGTCAAATAAGTTGTATAATTGTGGGGCATACAGATAGAGATTGTTAAAATATGTAGGACTATTTCATCTCAGGCTTTTCTTCTTGAAGAATATTTCTCTTCTATACTAAGTCAAGTGATTTCATGTCAAATTTTTAGTTACCTCAATCCTCTACTATAGAACATTTCATTTCCTGAAGCTGAAAACTTCTAATATGTCAAGATATTTCTGGGACAAACAGTTTTTGGAGTTTCTCAAGTAGAAAGGGATAGGAATGTTGTCATCCTATATTGTATCACTTTGAAGGATGAAAAAACTCTAAAGTTTAGAGTTGACTTAAGATTTTCAGTGAATATTGCCAGCACTTTGCAACTATTTCCCAGAAAGAAACCCAAAAACCAAAAACCAAACACTTTTCTTTTGCCTTAGCCATCGTAATGTTGAAGTACTGATGGGCAGTTTGTGTGGACTTGAATACTACTCCTCAGCTTTGCTAGTCACTGAAGATGTGGGTAGATTGCAAGTAAAATATTTGAAAACCAAACCAAACCAAACCAACAAACTGGTAAAGGGAAGGTATACAGCAATAAGTAAAAACAATACATATTGTTTATCTAATACAGTGTCTAAGATATGCAAGGCACATTTCTTAGCTCTTTATAGGTTAGCACCATGTAATGCTCCAAGTATCACGATTTATATTTAAGAGAAAAAGGTTTGTATTTAAGAGAAAAGGATGGGGAAACTCAGCATTTAAAATATAGTCTATGGTTTGGGTTTCTGAAAAGATGTGGGGGAGACCTGTTCGTCTTGAACCCCCCAGGCCCTTTCAGTTTGTTATGGCATCATTTTATTAATAACTGTCTTAACACTTGGGCTCTCTTGCTTGAGCTGTATAGTGGCACAGCTGTGTAAGAAGAGCAATTAGAGTTTAACAAAGAGATGCTAATTGTTTATGGATGCATCAGGAAGAAAAGATTTTAGAAGTTATTGTTATGGGTGCTGAAGGCAGGATGAGAGTGGTGGCATACACTGATAATACTTTTATCTGCTATCCCTAAGCTAAATGTACTGTCAGTTACAATTGACTGGAAATTCTCTATACAATTTTGTTTTGCTGCAATTTGCAGACATTTCTTTGCTGTATATACAGGATGATCAGCTTTTCGTAGCTCAGAGAGAGCCATGAAAATTTGGTCATTCTTTTTTTTTTTTTTTAAAGATTTTATTTATTTGACAGAGAGAGACACAGCGAGAGAGGGAACACAAGTAGGGGGAGTGGGAGAGGGAGAAGCAGGCTTCCCGCTGAGCAGGGAGCCTGATGCGGGGCTCGATCCCAGAACCCTGGGATCATGACCTGAGCCGAAGGCAGGCGCTTAACGACTGAGCCACCCAGGCGCCCCAAATTTGGCCATTCTTAAGAGAAGATGGGAAAACCTTATATCAGACTTCCCTGAAGGAGTGAATTTTGTATGTATGTAGGGGAATTTTTGTTTGTTAGCTGATGATTGGGATAATATAGATTATGTGGAAATTTAAAGATCAAGTCAGTAATTTCTTATACAAAATTGTTCTCTTCTACCTGTATTTGTCAGAGATATTCTGTGTATGATATATTAAAAGAATGGAGAAAAACTTGCAGTATTTAATTCCTAGTAGGGATGGTTATTCTGAGATTGTTTTTTTTTCCAGAGTGGTTAATGATCCTCAGGGCCACTTTTAGTATTCACAGTATTTCCACGTGTATTAAAAAAGGTGCACATTCTGAGCTTACAAATTATATAAAGGTCCCTAATAAGGAGGATCATTAGAAAAAAGGTGCCACTACCCCATCAGTGATGACACAAGGCTTTACAGAGTAAGGGCTGGATTTGAAAGCACATCCGCACCCCCTGGGCTGCATGCTTTTGTTGAAGATACAGCGACACAGGACACAGCCGACATAGCCGTATGTGATCGGCCTTGGTAACCCTGCAGACAGTTCAAGGAGATTATAAAAGGGTATGATTTTATTTACACTGACAGTAATGTGATTTTTACACTAAGATAAAATTGCGATATTACATATGTCTTCAAGAAAGTGGGCACCTTTTGGTACAGGCATATGTTTATAAGACTTTATTCTTTTATTTTTTTAATTTTTAATTTCTTTAATTTTAGTATAGTTAACATACAGTGTTATATTAGTTTCAGGTGTACAGCAGAGTGATTCAACAATTCTATACCTTACTGAGAGCTCATCATGATAAGTGTACTATTAATTCCCTTCATCTATTTAACCCATCCCACAACTCACCTCCCCTCTGGTAACCATCAGTTTGTTTTCTGTAGTTAAGCATCCGTTTCTTGGTTTGCCTCTCCTTTTTCTTGGTTTCTTTTGTTTCTTAAATTCCACATATGAGTGAAGTTGCATGGTATTTGTCTTTCTCTGACTGACTTATTTCACTTAGCATTGTACTCTAGAACTATAGCCATGTTGTTGCAAATGGTAAGATTTTGTTCTTTTCTATGGCTGAGTATCACTTCTTTATCCATTGATGGATGGACACTTGGGCTGCTTTCATAAGTTGGCTGTTGTAAATAACGCTGGAATAAACATAAGGGTGCATACATCTTTTTGAATTAGTGTTTTTGTATTCTTTGGGTGAGTCCAAAGTAGTGGAATTACTGGATCATATGGTGGTTCTATTTTTAAGTTTTTGGGGAAATTCCATCCTGTTTTCCACAGTGACTATACCAGTTTGCATTTCCACCAGCAGTACTCAATGGTTCCTTTTTCTTCACATCCTCTCCATCACTTGTTGTTTCTTGAGTTTTTTTATTTTAGCCATTCTGACAGGTGTGAGGTGATACTGCATTGTGGTTTTGATTTGCATTTCCCTGATGATGAGTCATGTTGAGCCTCTTTTCCTCTATCTGTTGGCCATCTGGATGTCTTCTTTGGAGAAATGTCTGTTCATATCTTCTGCTCATTTTTTTTTTTTTTTAAGATTTTATTTATTTATTCATGAGAGACAGAGAGAGAGGCAGAGGGAGAAGCAGGCTCCCAAGGAGCAGGGAGCCCGATGCGGGACTCTATCCCAGGATGCTGGAATCATGACCTGAGCCGAAGGCAGACGCCTAACCATCTGAGCCACCCAGGCGCCCCTCTTCTGCTCATTTTTAATTGGATTATTATTATTTTAGTGTGTGTGTGTGTGTGTTGAGTTGTATGAGTTCTGTAAGGGCTATTAAGCCTTTATCAGATATGTCATTTGCAAAAATCTTCTCCCATTCAGTAGGTTGTCTTTTAGTTTTGTTGGTTGTTTGCTTTGGTGCACAGAAGCTTTTAATTTTGATGTAGTCCCAATGGTTTATTTTTGCTTTTGTTTCCCTTGCCTTGGTAGACATACCTAGAAAAATGTTGTTATGCCCAATGTCAGAGAAATTACTGCCTCTATTCTCTTCTAGGATTTTTATGGTTTCAGGTCTCACATTTAGGTCTTTAATCCATTTTGAGTTTATTTTTGTATATGGTGTAAGAAAGTGGTCCAGTTTCATTCCTTCGCATGTAGCTGTCCATTTTTCCCAATACCATTTGTTGAAAAGTCTTTTTCCCATTGTATATTCTTGCCTCCTTTGTCAAAGATTAATTGACCATACAATTGTGAGTTTATTTCTGGGCTTTCTATTCTAGTCTATTGATCCATGTGTCTTTGTGTCAGTACCATATTCTTTTTTTAAAAATTTTAAAATTTAAAAAATGATATCTCTTATTTTTATTTTATTTATATTTTAATTTTTTAAAAAGATTTTATTTATTTATTTGACAGAGAGAGACACAGTAAGAGAGGGAACACAAGCAGAGGGAGTGGGGAGGGAGATGCAGGCTTCCCGCCGAGCAGGGAGCCTGACGCGAGGCTCAATCCCAGGACCCCAGGACCATGACCTGAGCAGAAGGCAGGCGCTTAACAACTGAGCCACCCAGGCGCCCCTTGCTGGTATCTTTTAAAAAAATTCCAGTGTAATTAACATACAGTGTTATATTAGTTTCAGGTGTACAATATAGTAATTCAGCAGTTCCATTTATTACTCAATACTTACTAAGATAATTGTACTCTTAATCTCCTTTATCTATTTCACCCATTCCCCCACCCACCGCCCTCTGCAGTCACACTAGATGTCTGTCCCCAGCCCATTGCTGGTGCCTCAGTTGGACTGGTGTATGGTTATGTTCCTCTCTCCCCAGTGCTGGAGTCACTTCGGAGAGGTGCTAGCCCCTGTCAGGGCTCCTTGCTCACTGCCAGGCTGTAGCACTGTTTCAGTTGGGCTCTGGCCAAGGGTGTATTGGAGGTCGCAGGTCCATGGGAGAATGTGGGGAGCGTGGTGTCAGTAGGGCCACACTGGTCCATTGTGGGAGGGGAACCTGTAGCCGCTGGGGACAGAGACAGACTGAATTGGAGGGCCAGATCCACAGAGGTACATGGGGGCAGGATGTGTGGTGTTAGCAAGATTTGTGTGGGCCTGCTGTGGGAGGAGACCAAGGCCTGGCTGGAGGGAGCATGTCTGTAAGAGAATGTGAGAGTGGGAGTGCTCTTAGTAAGTTAGGTGGACAGTGTTGGCACTGTGCTGGTTCCAGCCCATGTCCCTGAGGGCAAGGGCAGGAAATGGCACCAGCCAGCTCCTTTGTTCCTGGAGAAGTCTCCCAAGAATACCTGACCCCTTACAAATGAGATTTATATTTTTAAGAAAAATGCAAGTAATCATCAAATAGCTCTCATATATAGGTGTACTAGGTGTGGGGCGTTAGGGGCACACAAATTAATGAATTTTGTATCATGATTTTCCTTAATTGTCCCCCATAGCTCAAGATGCCTTGGCATCCAAATGATACTTAGAACAATTTTTAAATTTTTACGTTCTTAACAGCTCGTGAGTGAAGACTAGAGTGAGCTTCGAATTACTTGAGATAATCATGAATTATTATTAGTGGAAACTTATCAAAATTATACAAAAATTACTGCTCATGGAAAGACGATATTGAAACTAAAATCTCAGTATAGCAAAAGCTTTCTACTAGACTTTTCTTGCTCCATGAAAGGTTTTTACATTTAATTAAATTATTGACAAATTGTATTTAAACATGGCTTCTTGTAGTTGTTTTCTAATTTCTCCATCTTTTTTACCATTTTTTCTTTTCCTGTCTTCTCTTATGATTCCATTTTATATCCACTATTGGTTTACTAGTTATCTCTTTTTTTAAAATAGTGGTTTCCCTATGATTTACAATATGCATGTAATAGTCGATAAACTTATAAATTTATAAACAGTTCAATAAACTTATAACAATCTACCACCAAATAATTTAGTATAATTTATAGTATAAAACCTTTTAACATTAACTTTATTTCTCTTCTCCCCTACTGTGTGCTCTTGATGTAATACATTTTACTTCTATAAATGTTATAAGAAAATTATGTTCCTGTTTATTTTTTATTTTTAGCAGTTGTGTATAGTGTTATTGTAGTATTGTTCATTCTGCTTGAAGTTCTCTGGGTTTATTATATTAGTCATTTGTTTTCCTTCAGTATTTTTGGAAAATTTTTGGCCATTATCATTTTTTAAAATTTAAATTCAATTAGCCAGCATATAGTACATCATTAGTTTTTGATGTAGTGTTCATTGATTTATTAGTTGTATATAATACCCAGTGCTCATCACATCACATGCCCTCCTTAATGCCCATCACCCAGTTACCCCATCCCCCTACCCACCTCCCCTCCTGCAACCCTTAGTTTATTTCCCAGAGTCAAGAGTCTCTCATGGTTTGTCTCCTTCTCTGATTTCTTTCCATTCAGTTTTCCATCCCTTCCCCTATGATCCTCTGTGCTATTTCTTATATTCCACATGTGAGTGAAACCATATAATTGTCTTTCTCTGATTGACTTATTTCACTTAGCATAATACCTTCGAGTTCCATCCATGTTGATGTAAATGGTAGGTATTCATCCTTTCTGATGGCTGAGTAATATTCCATTGTATATATGAACCACATCTTCTTTATCCATTCATCTGTTGAAGGACATCTCGGCTCCTTCCACAGTTTGGCTATTGTGGACATTGCTGCTATGAACATTGGGGTACATGTGCCCCTTCTTTACATTACATCTGTATCTTTGGGGTAAATACCCAGTAGTGCAATTACTGGGTCATAGGGTAGCTGTATTTTTAACTTCTTGAGGAACCTCCATACTGTTTTCCAGAGTGGCTGTACCAGCTTGCATTCCCACCAACGGTGTAAGAGGGTTCCCCTTTCTCCACAGCCTCGCTAACATTTGTTGTTTCTTGTCTTGTTAATTTTAGCCATTCTAACTGGTGTAAGGTGGTATCTCATTGTGGTTTTGATTTGTATTTCTCTGATGACAAGTGATGTGGAGCATATTTTCATGCATCTGTTTGGCCATTATCTTTTAAAGAACTTTTTATTTTGAAATGATTTTAGACTCACAAGAAGTTGCAAAATGTGGTGAGTTCCCATGTGTCCTTCACATAGCTTTCTCCAATAATAACATCCTACATAATCATAGTATTTATAAAAATCTGGAAATTGACATTGGTATAATATTCTTAACTAAGCTACAGATATTATTTGGGTTCTGCCAATTTTATACTTTTTTGGTGTATGTTTCTGTGGCATTTTATGACACATGTAGATTTGTGTAGCTGACATGGCAATCAGGATACAGAACTGTTTCTTCACCAGAAATAAACTTCTTCATGCTACCCTTTCAGTCATTATCTTTTCACATATTTTTTTCTTCTCTATCCTCTTTTGTCCTTTTGGGATTCTCAATAAATGCATGTTAGAACATTTGATATTGTTCCACGGTTCTTGGTTGCTCTATTTCTCTCTCTCTGCAGTTTGAATAATTTTGATTAATCTATATTTAAGCTCACCAATTCTCCCCCCCCCCCACAGATCTTTCTGTTCTGCTAATTAGTTTATTGAATATATTCTTTGTCTTGGATGTCATGTTTTAAATTTCTATCCTTTCCATTTTAACCCTTCCTTCCTTCCTTCCTTCCTTCCTTCCTTTGAGAGAGAGAAAGACCATGTGCTTGAGCATGGGGGGGTGGGGGCTAGGGGCAGAGGGAGAGAGAGAATCTTAAGCAGGCTCCCCGCTGAGCAGGGAGTCTGACATGTGACTCGATCTCAGGACTCTGAGATCATGACCTGAGCCGAAATCAAGAGTCAGATGCTTAATTGACTGAGCCACCCAGTTGCCCCCATTTAACTTTTCTTATAGTTCTCATCTCTCTGGTAACATTTCTATCTATGCACATGCTTATTTTTTTCACTAGGGCCTTTAACATATTAATCATAATTATTTGAAAGTATTTCAACATCTGGATCATCTCAGTCTGGTTCTGTTGATTGCTCTTTTTCTTGCAATAGGCTGTTTTTTTTTCCTCTTGATTTTATGTTGGTTTTGCTGTTTTTGATTGATTATTAAATATTGTTTATAGACATACATAGAAGACCAAAGTAAATAGCATTTTTGCATTTTGTCAAGCTCTTGGTATGGGGTTGAGTTACCTTAGACAGAAGTTGAAATGGGTTTGGGTTTTGTTGTAGCTATCACTACCTTCAGTGTATCATAAACTTAAATTCCTCCGGTTGTTAGAAGCTGTTATAGAGTGGAAACTTGATGGGTTGAAAACAAAAATCATGCTCTTCTGCACCATCACAGGGACTCTTTATAAGCTTTTGATCCTTCCCTAATTGTAGGTTATGTTGCTTATTACTTAGTGTTATACTTGTGTGGGGTCACTGGAGTGTTCTGTGTTCTCCTAGCCTAGTCTTACTCTTAGCAGACTCTGTGTGCTTGGGACATAGTTTGGTGTTTTCTCATATTCCTGCCCTTCCTCCTGTGGCAGCCAAGCTCTGCCTTATATCTCTGGTCGGTACTGGGTGAGAGATAGTTTCCTGATGATTATCTCTGTACACCCACCCCACTGTACATCCTCCTTCAGGGGGGCTGACTCCATTTTTCTACCCTATCTCTAAGTTTTCTTATAAGCACCCAGTGGAGACCTGTGAAAATCTTATGAATAAAGGCAAATTCCCCTTGTATTTGGACCTGCTACCTATACTACATTGTCATACTAGCCCACACTTGGCCTTTATGAATAAAAATTTTAGTTGGGTTCTCTACTTATGTGGCAGCCATTTCTCTCTCCTGTGTTCTGCCAAAGGTGGGAAAGTACATGTGTCCTATTTCTCTTCATTGACGTTTGTCCCTCTTTGGAATTCAGGTTGCTTTGCTTGCTTATAACCTTAGCTCTCTGTTGGGATGGATCAAAGTTATGATTTTTTAGATGATCCATTTTTTTTCCATTGTCAATGTGGAAGTGACATTCTCTTTTGCTTCTACGTCCTAAGCAGAAGTGAAACTCTCCAACATTTATTTTTAATGCTTCACTCATTTGAGAAATATTATTGAGTCTATATTGTGAGCCAGAGCCTGGGAATACAATGGTACATAAGCAATAAATGAATGTAATTTGGAGAGAAAGTTGACAGGACGTGATATTAGATCAGTTGGAGAGGGTGAGGGAGACTGAGGCACCAGTGATGGTATGCAAGAAGGGGAAGGGTGGGGAGTCAATGAATAATAAGAAAACTGGGCCAATGTATTGGTCTGCACGTGGCGAGAGAGTCATAAAGAAGTGTGCTATAACAACATGAGCTAGAAATGACTGCTTGTAGTCTGAGGAAGTAGAATTTGAATTGAGATTTTTGCAGGTGGTGCAGTTTCTGGTAATGACCAGGTCTGGAGAGCAGCCATGGGAGTGGGAGGTGGTGATGTTGAGGAGAGAAAGATCATTAGGGTGATTTGAAGCCAGAGTGTTTATACTTCACCAACATGGGTGTTGAAATACCATTGATGATATCTGAAGAGAGGATAACCGAGGAAGACTGTAAGCCAGGAGTTAACATGTTTTCAGAACAAGAGAATTGAATGGAAGGTCAATGGAGAGGGGTAGAGCTGAAAGCTCTGGGTGTCAGAGAAGAAGGCGTTTGCAAGGGCAGAGAAGAAACGGCCTGAAAGTGAGATTTAGGAACAAGGGGAATCCTTCCCCATTATCTGGTGCTGAGGTATGTAGAACTTTGGAGAACAACAACTGTGCACTTGGGAGGGTTTAAAGGGAGGCATTATCCTCAGAAACAGGCAGGTTTCAATTAAGGCAAAGAGGTGAAGGGAAAGATTTTGAGAAATGGATGGGGATGCAGGGAAATCTCGTTTTTGTGTAATACTGAGTCTCCAGCTCTTAGGAGTGCATAACACTTTGAAGTGTTACAAACATGTTCCTTCCATGGATTAAAACAGTGCCCCAAACTCCATCCCTGTCTCTGACATCTTTGGCTTGGGGGAGTCAGGCAAGAGGCAGAGAGCCAGTCCTGGACACAGTTCTGTTTCTCCTGAAGCAACGACATTTTGTGCAGGCACCATTGTGAGCATTTCCGCACTAAGCCTTTAGTGCATGCCACCTGATGTCGAGACAAGCCTCCAACAGCATGGCAGTGACATGGACTCCAGGTTTTACTGTGGCTGCAACAACCAGGTTGCTAATTAGGCCCAATTGTGAGGGTAGTTTTTGTGCTTTGGACACCTGTCCACTAGGAACTGGACTGAGACCACCAACTCATTTCCCACAGGTCACAGAACAGCTGTCAGATGGCTTAATTTGGTCGAGTTCATTTGGAGCTGCTTGCAGAAGCTCTCCGAAGCATTATGCTCTACATAATGTGCATGATTAATGCTTGTTTATTTGCACAATCCTGTGTTGTAACTAAAGTGGTGGCTTATTTTATGCCAGTTATAATATACCACTCCATTCATGGGATGGAGTTCCATTGAGGATATGAAGTAGAGCAATAATGTTCAATCCATTTACTAGGGTACCAACTCATTGCAGCCATTCTGCAAGCTGCTTGCTCCATTTGAGTGATGATTCCGTGCTTAACTCTTCTGAGAAAGGGATCTGGGCTCATTTCCATTCTGAAGGGTAGGTGGAAAACATATCGGAAACAGCAGTTATTTTGACAGCAGGGATGTCTTAGTCTAACTGCCTTCTGTAGGAGGAATAATGCAACATGTTTTCTGTCCTTAGGGGAAAGTCTTGCTGCCTTGTCAACCTTGGATCTTATTGCCAGCCAAGGGACATGTTGGTAGTGTTAGAAACCTTTGCCTTATATATTCCAGAGGCTGTCCCATTTTCTCCTATGTCCCTAACATATACACACAAGTGTTTTTTTTTTTTTCTCCGAAACAAGAAAGGGTATGTTACTGGAAATCCTAATTCAAGTTTGGCCTCTGCCTCTAATTGTGTGTGTTCTTGGGCAGGTCCCCTCAGCACTTTATTTTGCTTTTTGCAAAAGGTTGGAGCTGGTTAGGTGGTCTCTTGGGTCCCTTTTTCTGCACCATCCTGTGACCCTCTGATTGTATTTAGTTAGTTGTACTTCAGTTAGTGATTATATTTAGTTACATGGCACCAACTTTCTGGAAGTTGGTGCTAACTCAATCTCTCCTCCTGATGTCTGATTATGTTCGAGTGCTTCCTGGGTACCAGGTCCCCAGGCACATGATGGTTCAGAGGGAGACAGATGCATTTATGTTATTTGCAGACTTTTTATCCTAAATGTACTTTAGGCAAAAAATATGTTTTTGTCCTATTTTGACTTTACTTTTTGTGCCTTTTCCTGCCTATGAGGAATATCTTCCTCTCTCTCTCTCTTTTTTTTTTTTTTAAGATTTTATTTATTTAACAGAGAGAGATACAGCAAGAGAGGGAGCACAAACAGGGGGAGCAGGAGAGGGAGAAGCAGGCTTCCTGCGGAGCAGGGAGCCCGATGCGGGGCTCAATCCCAGGACCCTGGGATCATGACCTGAGCCAAAGGCAAATGCTTAACGACTGAGCCACCCAGGCGCCCCATATCTTCCTCTTTTAACTTTCTGCTTTCTCCCCTTTTCAGGAAAGTAACTGATATCAATTAATTAGATGGAGAATTATTTAGTGAGAATTTGAGTTGGTGTGTTTCTTCTCCTGGCAATATATATCTACATGTATAAATGTCATATACATACATCTGCAATTTATCGAATGCTGATCATATGCCTAAACAGTGTGCTAGTCACTTCCATTTGTTATGGGTATAACAATATTGGGAAGGAGGTACTATTATCTTCATTTTATAAACATAGGAACTGAAGTGCAGAGAGTTTAATCAGAGCTTAATTCTGTCTGACTGCACCTGACTTTAATGGTGGACAGAAAGACTTAGTCACTGTTAATGAGCTTTTATACTACAGCCAGCAGATAGTGCTAGGCACTCTGGAATCCCTGATATTACCCCATTAACCACTGTCTCAGGAATACTTTTGATTTATGAATCCCTTTCACAGTCACTTACAATGTATCAAATCCCCTTAAGAACCTAAAAATTGTTTTGTAATTTTTTAAAAAAGATTTTATTTATCTATTTGACAGAGAGAGACACAGCGAGAGAGGGAACACAAGCAGGGGGAGTGGGAGAGGGAGAAGCAGGCTTCCCTCTGAGCAGGGAGCCTGATGCGGGGCTCGATCCCAGAACCCTGGGATCATGACCTGAGCTGAAGGCAGACGCCTAACGACTGAGCCACCCAGGTGCCACCTGTTTTGTTATTTTTGCGTGGATATTCTACAGAAAAGAAAGTAAAATGTTTTAATTTAGAAAAGTGTATTATTTAACATTAGATTATGAAGTTTATTTAAAATCCAATCCTAATGATTTTATTTATGATAAGGAAAATTTTGACATCTTTCTTTGTTATATGTAATACTTGTGGATAAATTTACTTTAAATTAATTAGGTGACAAAAGATTATTTATTGACAAATTAGTCAATGACATATTTTTAGCTTAAGGTACTTAAATGGATTTACTTGGATTTAAAAATCTCATTCTCTCTTAAAGCATCAAAATAGATACAATTACTTTATGACGGTGATAATTCTTGTATTTTGCATGTGAAGTATGTGGAAAATAGGAGAACACATTAAAAAAGGCTGGAAGGATGTGTACAAATGCAGTAATAGTTCTGTTCAAGTTAAGGAATTATATGCATGGATTTTCCTTTTCTGTTCCACCTCTTCAATTATTTATCATTTTGCCCCATCCTCTCAACATAGTCGTTTTGGTTAGGTCAACATTCATTGTTTATATTATTATGACCATGTAAACAAATACTATTCACAGTTGAGCCATGATGTATACCATGATTATATTTCCTTTTTTGTAGTACTCTTTGTTTTTCTGGGAGTTAATCATTGTTCTCTTTTTATTCACTTTACCCTCTATGCACCCTCTTCACTAATTTCTCCCTAACTCCTTCATCATAAATTTAAAGTTTCTCTTGGGGCATCTGGGTGGCTCAGTCGGTTGAGCGACTGACTCTTGATTTCTGTTCAGGTCATGATCTCAGGGTTCTGGGATAGAGCCCCTTGTCTGGCTCCATGCTCTGCAGAGTCTGCTTGTCCCTCTCCCTCTGCTCCTTCCCCAGCTCACACTCGTGCTCTCACTCTCTCTCTCAATAAATAAATAAATAAATAAATAAATAATCTTTACAGTTTCTCTTAATCCAAATACATCATGTGTTTTCTCTCTCTTTTTTTTTAAGATTTTATTTATTAGAGAGAGAAAGTGAGAGCGAGTGAGCACGAGTGGGGTGAGGGGCAGAGGGAGAAGCAGACTCCATGCTGAGCAGGGAGCCCGATGCGGGACTCGATCCCAGGACACTGGGATCATAGACCTGAGCCGAAGACAGCCACTTAACCGACTGAGCCACCCAGGCGCCTTGTTTTACCTTCCTGAAGACATTTCTCGTAAGATCTAGGCACTGCTTTGGTCTGGACCTTCAGCCCACTGTGCACAGTTGTCCCTTTACCACCATCTGGGGGATTGCCTCTGTTTTTAATTCAGATGGATTTCTGTTTCTGGGAGTGCATGTCTTCCTGTTTCTTGGTTCACTCCTTCATTTTGGAGAAGCACATCATTTAGTAGCTTTCTGAGGAAGTGCATGGGAGGTATATTTTTTGAAAACTTGTTTACCTGAAAGTGTTTTATTTGACTGTCATACTTTATTGATAATTTGGCTGGGAGAACCTACTTGGGACTGTTTTCCTCTTAGAAGCTCAAAGGAATTTTTCTATTATTTTGTAGCTTCCAATGTTACTGTTAAAATATCTAATGCTCACCTAATCTTCCCTGTTTTCCTCTTCATGCTTTTTATTTTTTATTTATTTTTATTTCAGTGTAGTTAACACATAGTATTATATTAGTTTCAGGTGTACAGTGTAGTGATTCAACAGTTCCATATATTACTCTGTGCTCATCAAGATAAGTGTACTCTTAATCTCCTTCACCTATTTCACTCATCCCCCCCCAACCACTTTCCCTCTGGTAACCATCAGTTTGTTCCCCCATCCAGGTACTAACCAGCTCCAACCCCGCCTAACTTCTGAGATTAGACCAGATCGGGTGCATTCAGGGTGGTATGGCCATAGACCAGTTTGTTCTCTATAGTTAAGAGTCTATTTCTTGGTTTGTGTCTTTTTTCTTCTTCCTTTGTTTGTTTCTTTTGTTTCTTAAATTCTACATATGAGTGAAATCATATGGTATTTGTCTTTCTCTGACTTATTTCACTTAGCATTATACTCTCTAGCTTCATCCATATTGTTGTAAATGGCAAGATTTTATTCTTTTTTATGGCGGACTAATATTCCATTGTGTGTGTGTGTGTGTGTGTACCACTTTTTCTTAATCCGTTCATCTATGGATGGACACTTGGGCTGCTTCCGTAATTTGGCTATTGTAAATAATGCTGCAATAAACATAGAGGTGCATATATCCCTTTAAATTAGTGTTTTTGTATTCTTTGGGTAAATACCCAGTAGTGTGATTACTGGATCTAGGATATTCTAGTTTTAATTTTTTGAGGAACCCCCATATTGTCTTCTACAATGGTTGTACCGGCTTGCATTCCCACTATCTGTGCAAGAGGGTTCCTTTTTTGGCACATCCTTGCTAACACTTGTTTCTTGAGTTTTTGGTTTTAGCCATTCTGACAGGTGTGAGGTGATATTGCATTGTGATTTTGATTTGCATTTCTCTGATGATGAGTAATGTTGAGCATCTTTCTCTTTGTCTGTTGGTCAACTGGATGTCTTTTTTTTTATTTTTTAAAGATTTTAAGATTTATTTGAGAGAGAGAGAGAGCACTGTGGGGAGGGGCAATGGGAGAGGGAGAGAGAGAATCCCAAGCACACTCCATGCTAAGCACAGAGCCTGACATGGGGCTTGATCCCTTGACCCTGAGATCATGACCTGAGCCGAAATCAAGAGTTAGATGCCCAACAGGCTGAGTCCCCCAGGCACCATCTGGATGTCTTCTTTGGAAAAATGTCTGTTCATATCTTTTGCACATTTTTAATTGGATTATTTGTGGGTTTTTGTTTGTTCTGGTGTGTTGAGATGTATCAGTTCTTTTTTTTTTTTTTTTAAGATTTTATTTATTTTTCAGAGAGAGAGAGACAGAGGCAGGCAGAGGGAGAAGGCTGAGCAAGGAGCCTGATGTAGGACTCGATCCCAGGACCCTGGGATCATGATCTGAGCTGAAGGCAGACGCTTAACCAACTGAGCCACCCAGGCGTCCCAACGTCTCAGTTCTTTATATATTTTGGATACTAACCCTTAATTGGATATGTCATTTGCAAATATCTTCTCCCATTCAGTAGATTGTCTTTTAGTTTTGTTGGTTGTTTGCTTTGGTGCACAGAAGCTTTTAATTTTGATATAGTCCCAATGGTTTATTTTTGCTTTTGTTTCCCTTGCCTTGGTAGACACATCTAGAAAAATGTTGCTATGGCCAATGTCAGAGAAATTACTGCTTGTGCTCTCTTCTAGGATTTTTATGGCTTCAGGTCTCACATTTAGGTCTTTAATCCACTTGAGTTTATTTTTGTGTATGGTGTAAGAAAGTGGTCCAGTTTCATTCCTTCGAATGTAGCTGTCCATTTTTCCCAATACCATTTGTTGAAGAGTCTTTTTCCCATTTTATATTCTTGCCTCCTTTGTCAAAGATTAATTGACCATACAATTGCATGTTTATTTCTGGGCTTGCTATTCTGCTCCATTGATCTATGTGTCTGTTTTGTCCCAGGACCATACTGTTTTGATTCCCACAGCTTTTTTTTTTTTAAACATTTTATTTATTTATTTGAAAGAGAGAGAGAATGAGAGATAGAGAGCATGAGAGGGAAGAGGGTCAGAGGGAGAAGCAGACTCCCTGCTGAGCAGGGAGCCCGATGTGGGACTCGATCCTGGGACTCCAGGATCATGACCTGAGCCGAAGGCAGTCACTTAACCAACTGAGCCACCCAGGCACCCTGATTCCCACAGCTTTGTAATACAACTTATAGTCTAGAATTGTGATACCTCTAGTTTTGTTTTTCTTTTTCAAGATTGCTTTGGCTGTTTGGGATCTTTGTGGTTCCATACAAATTTTAGGATTGTTTATTCCAGTTCTTTGAAAAATGCTGTTGATGTTTTTTTTTTTTAAATTTATTCATTTGAGACAGAGAGATACAGAGAGAGAGAGAGTAGGAACAGTGGGGAGAGGCAGAGGGAGAGGGAGAAGCAGACTCCCCGCTGAGCGGGGAGCCTGATGCGGGGCTCGATCCCAGGACCTGGAGATCATGACCTGAGCCGAAGGCAGACGCTTAACAACTGAGCCACCCAGGCGCCCCTGTTGATGTTTTGATAGAGATTGTATTAAATCTATAGATTGCTTTGGGTAGTATAGACATTTTAACAATATTTGTTCTTCCAATCCATTAGCATGGAATATCTTTCCATTTCTTTGTGTCATCTTCAATTTCTTCCATCAGTGTTTTATAGATTTCAGAGTACAGGTCTTTTATCTCTCTGGCTGAGTTTATCCTAGGTATTTTATTATTTTTGGTGCAATTGTAACTGGGATTTTTTTCCCTAATTTATCTTTTTGCTGTTTCATTATTAGTATATAGAAATGCAACAGGTTTTTCTTTAAAGATTTATTTATTTATTTTAGAGAGAGTGAGCGCACCGTGGAGAGGGGCAAAAGGAGAGGGCAACAGCGTCCCAAGCAGACTCCATACTGAACGTGGAGCTCGATGCGGGGCTCGGTCTCACGACCCTGAGATCACAACCTGAGCTGAAATCAAGAGTCAGACGCCCAGCTGACTGTGTCACTCAGGTCCCCCTGAACTGCAACAGATTTCTGTACATTGATTTTATATCTTGCAATCTTACTGAATTCATTTATCAATTCTAGTAGTTTTTTGGTGGAGTCTTTAGGGTTTTCTATGTATAGGATCATATCATCTGCAAATAGTGAAAGTTTGACTTCTTCCTAACCAATTTGGATGCCTTTTATTTCTTTTTGTTGTCTGATTGCTATGACTAGGCCTTTCAGTACTATGTTGAATAAAAGTGGTAAGAGTGGACATCCCCTTCCTGACCTTAGGAGAAAAAATCTCAGTTATTCTCCATTGAGTATGATGTTAGCTATGGGTTTTTCATATAAGGCCTTTATGATGTAGAGATATGATCCCTCTAAACCTTGTTTGTTGAGGGTTTTATCATGAATGGATGTAGTACTTTGTCAAGTGCTTTTTCTGCATCTATTGAAATGATCATACAATTTCTATCCTTTCTCTTGTTGATGTGATGTGTCACATTGATTGATTTATGAATACTGAACCATCCCAATGTCCCAGGAATAAATCCCACTTGATTGTGGTGAATGATTTTTTTAATGTATTGTTGGATACTATTTGACAATATTTTGTTGAGGAAATTTGCATGTGTGTTCATGAGAGATATTTGTAACTCTTTTTTTTTGTGGTGTCTTTATCTGGTTTTGGTATCAGGGTAATTCTGGCCTTGTAGAATGAATTTGGAAGCTTTTCTTTTCCTCTTATTTTTTGGAAAAGTTTGAGAAGAATAGGTATTAACTCTTCTTTAAATGTTTCGGACAATTCACCTGTGAAGCTGTCTGGTCCTGGACTTCAGTTTGGTGGGAGTTTTTTGATTACTGACTCAATTTCATTGCCTGTAATTGGTCTATTCAAAATTTCTATTTCTTCCTGCTTCATTTTTGGTAGGTTATATGTTTCTAGGAATTTATCTATTTCTTCTATGTTGTCTGATTTTTGGTATATAATTATTCACAATATTCTCTTACAATCCCTCTTCATGCTTTTTAAATCTTTTACTCATTCCTAGTTTTCTGAAATTTCTCACAGATATGTCAAAGTTTTTTTTTTTAAATCTATTGTGTTGAACACTTACTGGTACTTCCAGTCTGGAAACTCTTATCCTTCAGTTATGGGCATTTTCTTTTATTTATTTATTTATTTATTTTTATTTTATTATTTTATGTTAATCACCATACATTACATCATTAGTTTTTGATGTAGTTTTCCGTGGTTCATTGTTTGCGTATAACACCCAGTGCTCCATTCAGTACGTGCCCTCTTTAATACCCATCACCAGGCTAACCGATCCCCCCATCCCCCCTCCCCTCTAGAACCCTCAGTTTGTTTCTCAGAGTCCATCGTCTCTCATGGTTCATCTCCCCCTCTGATTTCCCCCCCTTCGTTTTTCCCTTCCTACTATCTTATTTATTTATTTTTTAAACATATAATGGGAATTTTCTTGAATTATTTCTTTGATGTTTTTCTTCCCCTCCATTTTCTGAATTCTCTTACTCTGAAATTTCCATTATTTGGATTCTGGGCCTCCTGGACTAATTTAATGTTCTAATATTTTATATTGCATTGACTTTTCATTCTACTTTCTGGGAGATTGTCTTACCTTTGAGTCTCAGCCCTTCTATTGAAAATTTCATTTCTGCCATCATAATATTTAATTTCAAGAACACTTTTCTTGAAATTTCTATGAAATTTTTTATAACATCATGTTTGTTGTGTGGGTGCAATATTATGTTCTCTTATTTTTCTAAGGATGCTGAATTAAAGGTTTATTTTATTTTTTGGAAAGAATCCTTTAGTGTTTTCTCTGTTCCTTCTGAGTTTCTTTGGTTTCTGGCTTTCCTAAATGTTAGAGGATCTTTAGCAGTTCTCTCATATTTAAGACAGGGACACCACAAAGTTTCTAGAAGCTCTGGGTGTGGAGGAAGAATGGCTTGTGGACTTGTGGGCTTAACTTCTGAGTGATCTAGTTCAGCTCTTTCTTGGGAGGAATTTTTTGGCTGTCAGTATCTTTAGATCTCTTGTGTTGGATGGTCAGATTATCTGGAGAAGAACCTTTCAGTCTCTAGTCCAAAGAACATAAACCTAGTCGTCAGTGTTCTGGGAACCAGAGAATGGGGCTTGAGGGCTTCACTTTTTAGTATATAGACTTTAACTTAATCCCCGGTTTTCAATAGACACTTCTCTCCCCAACTCTGCCTTGTGTACCTTAGAGCAGACAGAATCCCTTTCTTTAAAATTTTTGGGATAAGTAATGTCCCACTGGTCTTTGAGTAGATGCCTTTTTTTTTTTTTTTTTTACTACGGCCTTTGTTCCATATTAATTAAATTTAGTTCACTATGCCCCTGTAGCCTCATCTGCAGAAATTACCTCCTATAATAGACTAAGATAAAAAGATACAGCATTTTATTATAACTATTGTAATAAAAATAACTAATATTTGTATAGTGCTTCACGGCTTATAAAGTGAATGTGAATGATTTTATTGAATCTTTTAACAACTTTGTGTGACACAGCAGATTATATTTTCCAAAGATGGAAAATTTGTATCTCATCACCCATGCTCTTAGAATCCAGTGTTGATGTTTCTCCATGAGTAGGGTGCAATAGACTTTTGTAACTACCTCTACCAATAGAATATGTGGCCATGACTCTATGTGACTTCCAAGACTGACTCATAAAAGGCAAGACAGCTTTTTCCTGGATCTCTCTCTCAAGTCATGCTCCTTTCAAGGCACCATGTAAGAAATCTGGCTATACCTTGAAGTTGCCAGGGTGGAGAGACCATGTAGAGAGAGTGTGCAGAGGCACAAAGAAATGCCTGAAGCATTCTAGTGACTCTAGCTCCTTGCTGTTCCTGTCTTTCCAGGCCAGATGACATATGAGTGGGGAATATATAAGGGAAGAAGCCTTTACAAAGGCACCAGGCACAGTCATATCCTGACTGCAACCTCATGAGGGACCCCGAGTTAGAACTGCCCAGCTGAATTGCTCCCAAATTTTTGACTCAGAGAAAGATAATAACTAATGTTGTTTTAAACCACTAAGTTTTGGAATGATTGTTCTATAATCATAGCGATGGCAACATATGGTATTATTATTATACCTATTTAACTGTTAAGAATATTGAGATCAGTGGCCAGCTGAAGGCTCATCAAGTGACAGAGTTGGGATATGCCCTCATGTTGTTAGCTCTGATTTCCTTGTTATTTGTTCTCTCTGCTGTAGGTTAAGGCATAGTCACACACACAATTTATATTTCCTTCAATTTTACATAAATCTGGGGGCGGTGACTTTTTTCTTTCTTTCTCAATTTCTGAGTTTCTTGTTCACTCCCCACCTCCACCTGCACCATAGCTAACATGATCACTGTTTCTCTGCTCTGTGACCACTCATCTCTCAGGATTTGACTCTTACAATATTTTCTTTGGCTCACCCATGCCTCTGGCTTTAATCAAGCTTCGGAAGTCATGTAGTGACACTACTTTAAGGCTGTCATGGGGAAGGGTTCCCCTGAAGGGAAGAGGAACATTTTGCTGTATTATGTGGGCTGCTCATTTAAGCCCATGATAGCCTGGCACCTGTGTTCCTAGTGAAACAATTCAGTGCGCTTGTGAGTGGGCAGAGAGCCAGTCTAGCAGATGGTCATGAGAGAAGGGACCATGTACCGTGTGATCATCAAGTGTGCTTGCCCAGGGTGGGAGTCCCTGCCAGAAAGGTCCAAATGCCTGCCCTTAGAACTGGAGTCTTATTTTTATAAGGATGCCTAAAATAGAAAAAAAAAAGCCTGGAAAAAGCTTAACAAAAACAACATTTTTTTTTTTAATTGAGTTGGGAACTTAGAAGAGAACTGAGCTGTGATAGGAGAGATCTTTTGGGAGTTGAAGTGCTTGGTCATAAGGACGCACTGTGGAGCTTTTTTCCTGGGTTAACAATAGCTCACTATGAAATAAGAGAATGTGGATATTCATTGTGCATGCATAGAAGGTGTATCCAAGGCCCATAGCTTTACCAGTGGGATGATTCTGGAAACATCTGAGGCAAGAGGAGGCCAGTGTCTGTGACTTACCTGTCTGGAAATAGGAGTTGCAGCAGATGAGCAGGCAATTAGGCTGGGAGGTTCACTGAGCCTCATCATCAGAGCCCCCTTTCCTTTCCTCTGTCTTCTATCAATCTAGAAGCCCCCTTGTTCAGATCTGCCTCATCCTCTTCTTTCCAGAAAGACTGAGCCCCATGCAACATTTTTGGTTGTCTAACACCCACGATACTGTAGACACTACCAATGGATTTTTCTTTTTTCTTTTTTTTTTTTTTTTAAAGATTTTACTTATTTATTTGAGAGAGAGAGAATGAGAGACAGAGAGCAGGAGAGGGAGGAGGGTCAGAGGGAGAAGCAGACTCCCTGCTGAGCAGGGAGCCCGATGTGGGACTCGATCCCGGGACTCCAGGATCATGACCTGAGCCAAAGGCAGTCGCTTAACCAACTGAGCCACCCAGGCACCCTGGATTTTTCTTTTTAAAAAATGTTTATCCCCATTGAATCTTCAGTAGATGTTCATGTATTCATTTTTTTCCAGAAATCATTTATTATTTTCTCTCATATTATAAGAAAATATGCCTCACGGTGGTAGAGATATGGAGATTTAAATTCTGGTCTCAGAATTCAAAGGCTCTTCCATTTCATAAGCAAGTAAAATTACATAGAGGTAAACATGAAGCAGGATGTTAGAGGCTATAAGAAAGTTAGAACAAAATACTATGGAGAGTAAGAGAGAAAAAGAGGAATGTGTCCCTTATACCCTTCAGCCATGCCTATAGGAATAGACAGTGTTTATAGTAGACAGTGGCTCTTACTGCTACTTCTCCTTAGAAAATACATGTGTATTGAATAATATTTAGAAAATATAGGTAATCAAATAGAATGAAATAAAAATTTCATTTAACTTCATCATCTATAGACAACCACTCTACCTGTTTTGATATATACATTTTAGTCATTTGTGTGTGCACACCACATACAAATACAAAATAGGATCATACTAGATATTCTGTTTTGTAACCTGCCTTTTTTTGCCCAATTGTGACCATCTTTCTAGGACATGAAACATTTTATAACATTATTTTAAATGGTTGCATAGTATTCCATCATTCCTGAGTCCTTTAGTGTGTATTTTGGGCTTTTAGCATGTAACTCCCCCCCTTATAAGCATGCAGAATAAACATACTAATAGCCATATCTTTGTGTGTATCGATGATGACCTTTGGATAAATTCCCAGAAGAAGAAATATTGGGATAAACCAAATCTACATTTTCAAGGCTTTAAATACTTCTGCCAAATTTGCCATCAAGAAAGATGTCCCTCAGTTGCATGAAAGTCTGATATCCCTGAAGTTTGAACAACATTTTACAACATTTGACAAATTACCACAAACTCTGAACATTTGGTAGGTAAAAGATGTATTATCACTGCTTTTCTGATTTACATTTCTTTGATTACTAAGAAGATTAGATAGGGTTACAATAGATTATGTAAAATTGACATAGTTGTACTTAGAAGCAGAATGAAGACTTACTACGCATCAGTAAGAATGAAGCATTAATAATAAGTTGGTGCAGACGATTTCATTTAACTTTTTATTAGAGTTAATAGGCAAATGGGTCAAAATAATATGGCAGGTATAGTATAACTGTTTTCTAGGCTGGCATTTGACACTAATATATCTTTAAACAATTTCCTGCCATAAAAATCAAGAAATATGGGTGGGAAGACATTTTCATTTATTGGACTTCTACCTGGTTGGACTGTTTCTGTGCACTAAAAGGAAGTCTTCAGGAACAAACCTCAGGCCTCTGTCCTCGGATCCATGTCCTCAGTAGTTATATCAAGGCCATGGATGAAGTCATGATGATTAAAGTTAGAGATGATGTAAAACTGGCATAATAAAATCAGAATTAAAAAAAAAAGCATGACAGAAAAAAAGCCCTTAGCATCAATTGCACTTGGAGGATGGGAGTTGAGTATTGTGGTTTGGTAGTAGCATACATTTAAAAAAGTGGCCTTTTTAGTGAAATCAGTATGTTTTGAATCTGCAGAGTGATATATCTGGGAAAAAGGGAAAGTAGCAGAAGACTACATTAATAGAAATAAGAATACAGTTACTTCTAGGAAGTGGGAAGAGAGGGCAGCACCCCATATTGCCCTGGCCAGGTCTCCCTCTGGGTTAATATTTTATGTGTTGGTTTTCACATTTTGAGAAGGGTGTGAACCCCTTCCTCCTTTTCAAATTTCAGAAGCTTCCGTGTACTCATTCAGTGTATTTGGGCACATAATTCAGTGCCCTTAATGGGAAAACCCAAGGGAAATCATAGATAGACTTTAGAATTTTGTTATACATTTCAAGGTCCAAGGGGACCATTTTATTTGTTAAACTGGATATGTACATGATGATTGTTTTGCATCTTTTTATTTCTGCTACTTCCAGGGATCTAGAGATTTATTCTTCAAGAGGATCATTAATAGCAAATTCCCTGTGCATGTTTATATATGTTTATATAGATATCAGGATAGTAACTTTGTTTCTATGGGGTGTAGGGACAGAGGAGGAAAGGAGAAAGATGATTAAGGTTTTCTTTGTACATCTTTGCTTTCACTACTTGCAATGAACATGTATTAATTTTCTTTTGGAAAAAAGAAAAGATTGATGTATTTATTTTTTATTATTTTTTGAAGATTTATTTCTTTATTTCAGTGAAAGAGAGCATGGGGTGGGAGGGGCAGAGGAAGAGGGAGAGAGAAACCTAAGCAGACTCCCCACTGAGCATGGAGCTGGACCTGGGGCTCTCTCTCAGGACCCTGAGATCAAACCTGAGCCGAAACCAAGAGTCAGGCACTTAACCAACTGCGCCATCCAGGTGCCCCTTTTATTAATTTTTATAAACAATCATAAAGTTATAAAAAGTTAGAAATATAGTAAAAAGAACTTTTTAAAGCCCTGAGCCATTTGGGAATAAATTGCCAAACTGATGACCCATCATTCCTGAGTCCTTTAGTGTGTATTTCCTATAAGTAAAGACAATTCCCCTCATGACCACAATACAACTATCAAAATCAGAAAATTAACATCGATAGGTTGCTACAGTGAATGCTTATACCCCATTCAAGTTTTACCCATTGTCCCATAATTTTTTAATAGCAAAAAGATTTAGCTCAGAATCACATGTTGCATTTAGTGTCATCTATCTTTAGTCTCCTCAGTTTGTGCAGTTCCACGGTCTTTCCTTTCATGACCTGAAACTTGAAGATTACAGGACAGTTATTTTGCATAATGTTCCTGCATTTGGATTTGTCTAATGTTTCCTCATGAGTAGATTCAGGTTGTGCACCTTTGGCAGGAATATCAAAGATGTGACACTGTATATTATAGAGTGACACAATTTTGATTGTCCCATCACTGGTGATGTTCCCTTTGTTCACTTGATTAAAATGTTGTTTGCCAGGCTTATCCAATGTAAAGTTACTCTCTCCCCCTCGGTGATTAATAAATATTTGTATGGAGGTACTTTGAAACAAGGTAAATACCTGGGTCTCCTTCAGACTTATTTATTTATTTATTTAGGGATTTGTGATGTTTTATTATTTAGAGGAAAAATTCTTGAACTCTATCATAATTAAATGTTCCAATTATCCCAGATTTGGCTGGTGAGAACCTTTTTAAGCTGGTTTATCTAGTCTTTTGACATGTTCCCATCATTCTTTGAGTACTTCCATACTTTCTGACACAACAAGATATTTCAGGCTTATCTTGTACTTTCACTGCCTCAGTCCTGGAACCGACTGTTCTTCAAAGGATCTTTGGTTCCTTTTAGTGGGAAATGGTATTTAGAAACAAATATCTGAGCAATAAGTTTGTTTACTGGCATTGAGGTGTTGCTGCTCCCAGTGGAAAGAGCTAGGTAATATGTGTGTACGTGTATGTATGTGTGCATGTATACATTCACATATACACACACTGCTCTCCATGTAACCAGTTTTCTATCTCTGCCATGTGTGGACACCCTTTGTACCCTGCTTGGGATTTAACCCCCAGCACCAGATCACAGCCCCATGTGGTTGTTTTTCTTACCTGGAGCTGGCTCTGACATCACATGCCAGGCTCTCCTTTGTGAGGGATGCTCTTCCCATCCTGCCTGGGTTCTAACTCCCTATGTTGGCTGCCCCAGGCCCTCCCCCACCTCTGTGATATCTACCTTGCTCTGCTCTTGCTTAAACATTCTATTACCATTGGCTTAAAAGTCCTTTACTCTTCAAAGCTGCCACTCATTCTATTTTCTCAATATTAGACATGAACAGGTTAACATCACAGTTGACAGCCACTAATGCCAGTAGTTGGATCAAGGCAGTTTCCAACTGGGAAATATGAGAAGTTATTTCTCATGTATTTAACTTTATAGAGGAAACTGAGATTGAGGTGAGATGTGGCAGATAGTGAACAGAAACAGGGCAGGTGAATGCTGGGCAGGATTCACACAGGACTATATGTGAGGAGGCAGGTGGGCAGAGATGGCTCTGGATGCCAGCCAGACAGAGGAGTCCAAGAAATATGTTGGTAATTTTTAGAGGTAGAGGAGTTATATAGAAGAATTTTTCAAAAAGTCAGAATGGTAAGTAGATGGAAAATGTGGTCGGCATAGCTCTTTTTGCTTCAGGAGTGAATTGTGTGACAAACTCCTTCACAAACAGTTCATTGTAGGTGACAGGGCTTCTGCTTGGCCATTTATTTTTGAAGGGATTAGTCTTTGAATAGGCTTGTAACCAACATCAGGAACAGTTTCTACCCCGTTAGGATTTCTTCAGTGTGCTGACATTTGATGACAATATTTGAAATGTGCAGACAGTGCAGAAAGGGACTGGGACTGGGGACTGTGGCCTCACAAGTCAGTAGACTGGAGCTCATGATCCATAAGGTGCCATTTCTTTGGGGATTCAAGTTTTAGAGCAGTGTTTTTCGGGGACTGTCTATATTGGGATCACCTTAGATATTTCTTAAAAATGGGACCTGTCTTCCATCGCAGAGGTATGATTAAGAACCTCAAGAGTGGAGGCAGGATCTGGAAATGTGATTTTTAGACAAGTTTCTTGGGGGTGTCATAAGCACTCTCAAGTTTGAGACACTAAGAAAGGTAAACAGCATAGCAAACTTGCTTAGTGTATTCTTTAAAATCTTGCTCCTTTCTATAATCTTTTTCTTATGTTTTGGTAGTGTCTTTTTTATTCACAAAGAGATATATTTTTGATGATAACAAGTAGTCCAGTGAGGTAATGTCCTGAGTCTGTACCAAATTTGACAACGTGTAACATTTCGCTAATCGACCCACACTGCCACCTAGTGATAGTTCATTCACTTACAGCTAGCCGTTGCACAAATTCCTGAACCTTAGGGGGTTTATCGCAAGGCAGTTCATCTCTGATTCAAATGAATCCATTCCAACTAGAGGTTGTTTAAAGTATCAAATCCCTTTCATTCACATTGATTAGTCTTACTGTCAGTGGACCATGGCATTATATTAAAAGGTTTCTTGGTAGATATTTAGACTTTTTTGGCTTTTTCCTCTTACGTATTTTATATATGTCTGTTAGATTGTTCAGAACATCACGAATATGAACCCTAGGTACTTTCTAAAAATTTTTACCTTTCATGTGTGTAATGAGTTTTTACTGAAGTCAAATAAATTTTATTAAGAAATTTTTAGATGCTTTTTATTAATTTAAGGGAGAAAAAATATATTAAGAAAATTTTGAGGGAGTACCTACTCCTCAGATTTTAGGATTTTAATAAAATCTCAGATTTAGAGATTTTAATAAAATTAGAATATATGAATTAATATTAAATTTTATACATTTTACAATAAACAGAATAGTTTTTATAAAATTCACTATACTCTTGCAATATTAATATCAATCTTAAAACTTCTAATACATATTAGTGGTAAATTGAGTAAGGTATTAAAATATTACAGACTCACAAACTTACTGTTATCCTGTGGTTATATAGGTAAGATTAGCTATGGTTACTTATTATTTAAGTTATATGAAAATATTCATGTATGGTTACATAGTCATATTTATGTATACATACTTGTCCTATTATTTTCATATAAAGTGTTTCTAGTGAAATCTCAAGACCATTTCGTTACTCATATAATTGCATGTACAGATATTTACTAACAAAACTATTTTTAAGTTTTGGATGATAAAATATGCAATCTTCTTCATAAAAGTCCTAGTAGAGATTGTTTTAATGATGGCCTCTATTATTAAGATCTGGCCATGATTAGTCTAATATTAGAAAAAGTTTTGAGCAACAAAAAGACAAGGATAAAGAATTTCAACAAGGACAATGAGATGAGTGATTCTTACTTCTTAATTTTCTTGTAATATTTGAAATTCCAGAAAATTTTCAACTTTATTTTTATTCCTTTTATTTTATTTATTTATTTATTAATTTTTTATTTGAATTCAATTTAGTTAACATATGCTATATTATTAGTTTCAGGGGTAGAATTTAGTGATTCATCAGTTGCATATAATACCCCACACTCATTATATTAAGTGCCCTCCTTAATACCCATAACCCAGCTACCCCATCCCCTTACCCACCTCTCCTCCAGCAACCCTCAGTTTGTTTCCTATAGTTAAGAGTCTCTTATGGTTTGCCTCCCTCTCTGTTTTCATCTTATTTTATTTTTTTCACTTCCTCTTGTTCATCTGTTTTGTTTCTTAAATTCTACATGTGAGTGAAATCATATGGTATTTGTCTGTCTCTGACTGACTTATTTCACTTAGCATAATACCCTCTAGTTCCGTCCACGTCATTGCAAATGGGAAAATTTCATTCTTTTTGATGGCTGAGTAATATTCCATTGTATGTATATGTGTATACATATATGTATATATATACCACATCTTCTTTATCCATTCACCTGTTGAGGAACATCTGGGCTCTTTGCATATTTTGGCCATTGTGGACTTTTCTGCCATAAACATTGGGGTGCATGTGTCCCTTTGAATCACTATGTTTGTATCTTTTGGATAGATACCTAGTAGTGCAATTGCTGGGTCATAGGGTAGCTCTATATTTAACTTTTTGAGGAAACGCCATACTGTTTTCCAGAGTGGCTGCACCCGTTTGTCTTCCCACCAACAGTGAAAGAACGTTCCCCTTTCTCTGCATCTTTGCCAACATCTGTTGTTTCCTGAGTTGTTCATTTTAGCCATTCTGATGGGTATGAGGTGGTATCTCATTGTGGTTTTGATTTGTGTTTCCCTGATGATGAGTGATGTTGAGCATTTTTTCATGTGTCTGTTAGCCATTTGTATGTCTTCTTTGGAGAAATGTCTGTTCATGTCTCCTGCCCATTTCTTGACTGGATTTTTTGTTGTTTGGGTGTTGAGTTTGATAAGTTCTTTATAGATTTTTGGATACAGGCTCTTTACCCTGATATGTCATTTGCAAATACCTTCTACCATTCCATAGGGTGTCTTTTAGTTTTTTTTATTGTTTCCTTTGCTGTGAAAAAGCTTTTTATCTTATGAAGTCCCAGTAGTTCATTTTTGCTTTTGTTTCCCTTGCCTCTGGAGACACATCTAGCAAGAAGTTGCTGCAGCCAAGGCCAAAGAGGTTGCTGCCTATGTTCTTCTCTAGGATTTTGATGGATTCCTGTCTCACATTTAGGTCTTTCATCCATTTTGAATTTATTTTTGTATATGGTGTAAGCAAATGGTCCAGTTTCATTCTTCTGCATCTGGCTGTCCAATTTTCCCAACACCATTTGTTGAAGAGACTGTCCTTTTTCCACTGGATATTCTTTCCTGCTTTGTCGAAGATTAGTTGACCATATAGTTTGGGTCCATTTCTGGGTTCTCTATTCTGTTCCATTGATCTTTGTGTCTGTTTTTGTGCCGGCACCATACTGTCTTGATGATTACAGCTTTGTAATATAGCTTGAGGTCTGGAATTGTGATGCCTCCAGCTTTGGTTTTCTTTTTCAGTATTCCTTTGGCTATTCGGAGTCTTTTCTGGTTTCAGACAAATTTTAGAATTGTTTGCTCCAACTCTGTGAAAAATGCTGGTGGTATTTTGGTAGGGATTGCATTGAATGTGTAGATTATTTTGGGTAGCATAGACATTTAAACAATATTTGTTCTTTCAATCCATGAGCATGGAATGTTTTTCCATTTCTTTATGTCTTCCTCAATTTCTTTAATAAGTGTTCTATAGTTTTCAGAGTACAGATCTTTCCCTCTTTGGTTAGGTTTATTCCTAGGTATCTTATGGTTTTTGGAGCATGTTCCCTCTATCCCTACATGGCAGAGAGTTTTAATCAAGAAAGGATGCTGTACTTTGTCAAATGCTTTTTTTGCATCTATCAAGAGGATCATATGGTTCTTGTCCTCTCTTTTATTAATGTGGTATATCACATTGATTTGCAGATGTTGAACCACCCCTGCAGTCCAGGAATAAAACCCACTTGGTTGTGGTGAATAATCCTTTCAATGTACTGTTGGGTCCTATTAGCTGGTATCTTGGTGAGAATTTTTGCATCCATGTTCATTAGGGATATTGGTCTGTAATTTTCCTTTTTAGTGAGGTCTTGGTCCAGCTTTGTGACCAAGGTAATGCTGGCCTCATAGAAGGAATTTGGAAGTTTTCCTTGCATTTGTATTTTTTTGGAACAGATTCAGAAGAATAGTTATTAATTCCTCTTTACATGTTTGGTAGAATTCCCCTGGGAAGCCAACCAGCCGTGGACTCTCGTTTGTTGGGAGATTTTTGATTACTGATTCAATTTCTTTGCTGGTTATGGGTCTATTCAGGTTTTCTATTTCTTCCTGTTTCAGCTTTGATAGTTTATATGTTTCTAGGAATTTATCCATTTCTTCCAGAATGCCTAATTTGTTGGCATATAATTGCTCATAATATTCTCTTCTAATTGTTTGTATTTCTTTGGTGTTATTTTTGATCTCTCCTCTTTCATGCATGATTTTATTTAATTGGGTCCTTTCTCTTTTTGATAAGTGTGGCTAGGGGTTTATCAGTCTTTTTAATTCTTTAAAAGAACCAGCTCCTAGTTTTGTTGATCTGTTCTACTGTTTTTTTTTTATTTCTATATTATTGATTTCTGCTCTAATCTTTATTGTTTCTCTTCTCCTCCTGGATTTAGGCTTTCTTTGCTGTTCTTTTGCCAGCTCCCTTAAGTGTAAGGTTAAGTTGTGTATTTGAGACTTTTCTTGTTTCTTGAGGAAGGCCTATATTTCTATATACTTCCTTCTTAGGACCGCCTTTGCTGCATCCTGAAGGTTTTGAACTGTCCTGTTTTCATTTTTATTTGCTTCCATGTATTTTTTAAAAATTCCTCTTTAATTTCCTACTTGACCTATTCATTCTTCAGTAGGATGTTCTTTAACCTCCATGTATTTGTGGTCCTTCCAAATTTCGTATTGTGGTTGACTTCAAGTTTCATAGTGTTGCGGTCAGAAAAATATGCGTGGTATGATCTTGATCTTTTTGTACCAGTTGAGACCTGATTTGTGACCCAGTATGTGATCTATTCTGGAGAATGTTCCATGTGCACTTGAGAAGAATGTGTATTCTGCTGCTTTAGGATGAAATGCTGTGAATATATCTGTTAAGTCCATCTAGTCCAGTGTGTCATTCAAAGCCCTTGTTTCCTTGTTAATCTTCTGCTTAGATGATCTGTCCATTGCTATGAATGGGCTATTAAAATTATTCTTTTGGGGGCACCTGAATGGCTCAGTCGTTAAGCATCTGCCTTTGGCTCAGGTCATGATCCCAGCGTTCTGGGATCGAGCCCCGCATCGGGCTCCCTGCTCCGCGGGAAGCCTGCTTCTCCTTCTCCCACTCCCTTTGCTTGTGTTCCCTCTTTTGCTGTGTCTCTCTCTGTCAAATAAATAAATAAAATCTTTAAAAAAATTATTCTTTTGATTTTAAAAGTAACACAAATTCATGACCTTGTTTTGTTCACTGCTGTATTCCTGGTCCCTAGAAAATTACTTGACACATTGTAGGTACTTAATAAATATTGATTGAATGATTGAAGGAATCATAAATGTTCAAACAATATTGGGTAGAATGCTTAAATTTAGTCAGAGAAAATCACTGTTAGTAATATACTGTATATTCCTCTAAATTTTTAACACATTTATTTGTATACTAATTTTTGAAAAGAGACTATTCTCCATATACTTTGTGCAGCTTTATCTTTCACTAAAATATATATATCTGGATGAGTATATATATACCTGCCTTATTCTTTCTAATGGATATATAGTATTTAGTTTTACAAATAAATCATCATGTTAGTCAATTTTCCATTAGGACATTTGGTTTGTTATTAGTGTTTTTTTCTTTGTTTGCAAATATAGAATATGGTGCAACAAACATCTGTGTATACAAAATTCTGTGTGTATATGTGTGTGTGCCATTGTTCAACTAGAGGATATATTCATGGAAGTGGAATTGCTGAGTTAAAAAAAAAATGACCATTAAAATAACCATTATTGTTAAACTTCCACAATTATTTAACAATATGGGAATTCCTTTTCCCCAACACTTTTGCCAAAAAATGAGTAGAAGTTTATTTATTTATTTTTTTTTAAAAAAGATTTTATTTATTTATTTGAGAGAGAGAGCACATGAGAGGGGGGAGGGTCGGGAGGGTCAGAGGAAGAAGCAGACTCCCTGCCGAGCAGGGAGCCCGATGCAGGACTCGATCCAGGGACTCCAGGATCATGACCTGAGCCGAAGGCAGTCGCTTAACCAACTGAGCCACCCAGGCTCCCTAGAAGTTTATTTTAACTGAAATAGAAATGAGTGGAATTATTATTACTTAATCTGATGAGTGATATTTCAACTCTGAGTATTCCATCTTAAGAAAAAAATTTCTGACAGCAATTTGCTTAGCCTCCTATATGAGGGTTTGTGAAATTACCAGCATTTCCATGGTAGACTAGCTTTTAAATTTATATTGTAATTAAAATTCCATGTTATCAAATAGTTTTTGATTGTTCAAGTTTTAGTTAATGCAAGTTTTAAAGCTTCAAAATATAAAATAATAATTTGCTGGGCTCACATTGTTTCAAAGATTACAGTAATTAATTTTGCACATCAGTTTTTGCAAATTCAAACCTCTCAGCCTAAATGTTATTTTGCAAATGCCATTTACTGAATCCTTAAACTGACTATGCAATTTCTTGGAGAAAAAATTGGCATTTTATAAAAATAGATTAATTATTAAGAAGAAAGTCATCAGTTCTATTCTGCAATCTTGCTAAAAATCCGTAACATAAATAACATTTGCACTTATTATTCCTAATGCCTGTTTTCTAAAACACTGGATAAATATAATAAAGTGTAAGAAAAAGGTAAAGATAAAAAAAGACATTTTTGGTGTGCTTATTTTCTTGGTCTTGCAGTTTGGTGAGAAGCGTGACTGAAACATTTGCATCTTGTATTGCGTAATGAGACCAACGCAAAATGATTGCAGCTCATGTAAAAGACAGGGTGGCATGTTTTCAGTTTTAATGGGGACACTCAGAAAAGTTCCAATTCTTCCTGACATTTCTTATAGCCAAATAAACGTGGTCTAGGTTGGAGTGTCTATTATGAAAATAAGAGGAGAGCAAGTCAATTATATTTCAATGACTGAATAGCCAGGGGTCCTCATTAAAATGATCAGAAAGATTGCAGTGTTGCTTTCTTCTGTGTAGCTGCTGATTAAGTTGTATAAGAATGACATGGCCTTTTGCGGAGCAAGCCAGAGTGTGCCTTAGTATCTGGAGCCAGAAATTGTTGACCTCTCCCAGAGTGAAATGTGTGCTACCTTGAGAAAGAACAATATTTTTCTCTTATTGGATGATGGATTTTGGAACTATATATGTAAGATTTGTTAAGGTTATTGTATAAAAGCTTTAATTTGTGCTTTGCTGCAAGAAAAATGCCCTTTAACATAGTAATGATGAGGGATACTTCTTACATTGACATAAGTTAATTAGATCTAGTTTACATTACATTTATAATGCAAGTAAATTAATGTTTTGAGGGAATATTTAGTTTAAGAATCTACTACTATTCTCTTCTTTTAAAAATTTCTACTCACCAGTTTTTTGGGGGAGAGTGAAGTATAGAATATTACGAAAAATATAAAATATTCTCTGCTCCCCCTTTTCAACTTGCATGCAGAGACAATATAGCTTAATATAGCAACATAGCTTAAGAAGAGCAAACCCATTGCTTAAGAGAATAGATCCTTGCTTTACTTTTATTTTTTTTAACAGTTAAGAATAACAGCCTCAGGTGCTAAGTCAGATCTCAATAGTTAAGATACAATGTACTCAAAGGCCTCAAGTAGGCATTGCATACATGTTAGGATACATAAGTCCCTGAGCCTTCATTTAGTCGAATTTCTAATATTGTGTGTTTTTTATTTTTTAATTTTTATTTATTTATTTTTAAAGATTTTATTTATTTTTTGACAGAGAGAGACACAGTGAGAGAGGGAACACAAGCTGGGGGAGTGGGAGAGGGAGAAGCAGGCTTCCTGCTGAGCAGGGAGCCCGATTCGGGACTTGATCCCAGGACCCTGGGATCATGACCTGAGCTGAAGGCAGATGCTTAACGACTGAGTCCCCCATGTGCCCCATATTGTGTATTTTTTAAATGAGAGAAGACATGCATAATTTATAACAAGACTCAAGCTCATAGTATGAAGAGACTGTTTTTAGTTCCTTAATAGCGATGAAATGAATTATGACTGTGTTTTCTTTTCTTTTTTAAAGATTTATTTATTTATTTGAGAGAGAGAGAGAGGGATGCTTAACCGATTGAGCCACCCAGGCGCCCCTGATTGTATTTTCTAATACTGTCTCTTTTCTCAATCAATGAATTGTACTTTAATTGATTACCTATGATTTGCATAACATCCTATAAAAGAAAGGTGTCAATATTATAAACATAAATAGTACTAAGACATTAAAGCTATATCAACCTCAGCTGGTATGTTTCAAATAAGTGAAAAAACTTTCTATCCGATAGTTACATTAGATAAATAATTAGTTATTATTTATTTATTTTTTGCTAACTTCACTGGTCAACCCAATAAAAAACAATAAAACCCATTTATTAATCTAGAAGTGGCAAAAAAAAAAAAGAGAGCTATAGCTGAATTTTGTTCTCAGTCTTCATAGTATCGTTTATCATTAAAATTACCTAAGATAAATGTTCAATATTTAATATTATATTATGAATGTCATCGTTACTTATAATGGGGTCAGGGGGAATTACAGATTTTAAGTGAATTATGTTTTGGGATTGATTTTTCTAATGCTAGTCAATGGGAGTGCAAGTAAGGACTCTTTTATGTTGTAATGTTATAATTTCACTCCTGCTAAGTAACCACACTGTAAAGTTGACTGCACCATCAAGCACATTTCAGAATAACAGTTAGAGAAAAACAGGGTTATCATGATGCATTTTTTTTTGGTGGCTATTCTGACAGCAATTCACTGTGAGAAAAAGAACACAATGGGTTGCAGCCTGGATTAAAGGAACCCAATTATGTGCCTCTCAAATATACCACAGAATTTAGCAGTGCACAGATTTTATAATGGTATCATTCTGCCTCTAGTTTTGTTCAAATTTATGCCTTGACCACATGAAATTTGAAAAATGTATCCTTTTTTTTTTTTCAAAGGGAATAAAATATCTATGGAAAGTATTAATGTAGATTCCTTTTCACATCTACATTGTTTCTGGTTTTAGAATACTAATGCTTTTTGTTTTACGGAAATATATTACATAAAATCAAGCAAATTGTTGCAGAATCACCCCTCAGGAAAATGCTAGTTTAAGCATGGACAAAGATGGATGCAAGGCTTGTATTTCTGCGAACCACCCACAATGTGTATTATAGACATACACATGGGAGTGAATATAGCTGTATCTGAAGCAGGTCTAGCCTCCTTTGACTGGGGTTCTCTAGCTGTGTCTCACTGCACATTCATGTACCTCAAAACCAAATTTTGATCAGCAGGTGGAATGTATTGTTGAACAAATGAACACACATAAGATGTAATCCTGTGATGCACAGGAAGAAACATTGAATTGAAACAGGATATAGCATGGTAGGCAACTTGCTGTGAATAAGGGCAAGAGGTATCATTTAGGGTCAGGCCAGTGCATGCTCACTGGGACATGTGAGAACTTTGCCTCATGAACATTTGAGAGACAGGTAAGAACAGTAGGTAGCTCCATCACAAAACAAGAGCCTATAATATAATGCAATAATTGTGAATGTATATTTAGACACTACAGATATTATGTTGCATTAGTGAAGGTTTGTAATCATTGGTGTCTTGTTTACTGCTCTGAGTCATTTAATTCCTTCAAGCCTGTTGTTGGGGATTCTAGTACTCAAAAGTGGCCTGTGGACATCCAAAGTTTGAGGGGCATTGCTCTGTGCTGCATTTCATTTTCAAGTATTAGAAGCATTTTGAGGGGAAGCATTCTTTCATAATAATATAGTCAAATAAGTCTTGGGAACAAAGAAGTTAAATATGCTTCCTGATTGCATGGTTTCTTAAGTTTTATAGTATTCTGATATGCATTTTGATTCTGGTAAGGTATTTAGATTTTCTGAAATTTATTTAGCCCTAGACTCCTTCTTTTAGGGACAAGTAGTTTTTGGTACACAGTTTGGGAAACTGGCCAGAAATGACTGTGAAGTCTCTCTTTTCCCCTTCCTCCTTCCCACTTAATAAACAGAATTGGTGATGTGGGAAACCTTAACATTCTCCATGTACTTACAAATGGATCTCAACCCTGACTGCACAGTGGAATCACCTGGGAAGATTAAAAAAAATTTTTTTTATTGTGGTAAAAAACACATACCCCAAATTTTACCATCTTAACCATTTTTTAGGGTATAGTTCAGCAGTGTTAAATATATATACACTGTTGGGAAATAGATCTCCATAACTTTTTCATTTTGCAGAACTGAAACATTAAACAGCCCCTCCTTCCCCCTCCCCTCAGCCCCTGGTATCTGGGAAGATTTTTAAACAAAACAGATCCCAGAGCCTCCCATCCCAGAGATTCTGATTTAAGTGGTGTGGCCATAAGTATTTTAAAAGCTCTGCTGGTAGGGGCACCTGGGTGGCTCATTCGATTAAAGCGTCTGCCTTTGGCTCAGGTCATGATCCCACGGTCCTGGGATCAAGCCCTGCGATGGGCTCCCAGCTAAGCAGAGAGTCTGCTTTTCCCTCCTTCTGCCTCTTTCTTGGCTTGTGCACACTCTCTCGTTCACTCTGTCTCTCAAATAAATAAATAAAATCTTAAGGAAAAAAAAAGATCTGCTGGTAATTCTATTGTGCAGCTAGATTTGAGAACCATTGACTATCATGGTTTTTAGGTCTTCATTTTAATGAATCCAATACACACATGTTAAGACTGGGGTCCTGGGGATAGAGCAACAAATAAGCTAGTCATTGCTGTGTGGGATACAGTCCACTGGGAGATGGACAGGAAGGTAGCTGGCGACAATCTGGTGGAGCAGTGAATAGGGACCCCAAGTAGCAGTGGGGAGAGAGTGGCTGTCTGAAACAATTTCTCCCTGAGCTAATATTTTAAATAATTCAATGCCAAATACAGGCAGAACCTAGGGAAGGAATTTAATATACCAGGGCCATTGTGCAGTTTTAATTCTGAGATGAAAGAAGGCTGTATTTGCAAATATATGATCTCAGTTTTAGAAATGGCATTTTCTACTCCTGGTACTTATCTTAGGCTTTCTGTATGTGGTAGTTTAGTGCTTGTTCAAATTTGAAAACACTTCCTAAAATTTTTTTAGTATTCTTTTTTTTTTTTTTGTTAAGATTTTATTTATTTATTTGACAGATACAGACATAGCAAGGGGGAGCGGGAGAGGAAGAAGCAGGCTTCCCGCCGAGCCGGGAGCCTGATGTGGGGCTCGATCCCAGGACTCTGGGACCATGACCTGAGCCAAAGGCAGATGCTTAACGACTAAACCACCCAGGCGCCCCATTTTTTTTTTTAGTATTTTTTTTTTTAAAGATTTTATTTATTTGACAGAGAGAGACAGCCAGAGAGGGAACACAAGTAGGGGGAGTGGGAGAGGGAGAAGCAGGCTCCTTGCCAAACAAGGAACCCGATGTGGGACTCAATCCCAGGACCCTGGGATCATGACCTGAGCCGAAGGCAGACGCTTAATGACTGAGCCCACCCAGGCACCCCAATTTTTTAGTATTCCTAATGGATCGTTCTAACATATCTTAAACCCATAAGTTCAATTCCATGTTGAGAAATCAACCATGGATGTGATTATTAAGTTGAAAGAAAACTTACCCTTCAATACCGAGTTTCTTGAGTTATATTGGTGATGGAACTGGAAAAAAAGGAAATAATCTAACTTAATATTTTCTTCTCTATTTTTCTTTTAATATTTTATTTGCATTTTAAAGGTAATATATATCTCTTCAAATGTTAATGATTTAAAATTTGGGGATAAGTTATAGTATATGAAATTATGTGACAAATGTTCTCACTGTGAAATTAATTTACTATAAAAAGGAACTGTAACTATCTCAAAAGACCTAATGCCAGCAATGAGCTTTCCATCCTGGGTATCCTCAGAATAATTGGCCTTTTAGTTGATTTGTGTACCTGACAGCTAAGTCAGTAATAATTACCTATGGCATGCTTTACTTTTGATTTTATATTAGAATACTCTGCTAATGAATGAATATATGGTATCTTTAAATATTATATTTGACTGTATTTGAATGCTTTGCTCTTCATTTAAATAATTCTCTATGGAAATATGTTCACACATCAATAACTACGGAGGAGACTTTTTAATTTAATTAAAAGAAAAGCAGCACACCCATGAGGCCTCTTTATGGTTAAACAATTGTGACTTAAAATTGTGTATTAATTTTGTCAATTTACCAGAATATCATTTCCAGTTTATGACAAGCTTTCAGGTTTATTTAGGGACAGTCACAATCTATAATATTATACTCTTAATAACTTATGCTTTATGGTATTTTCTAGTATATGCGGAATTCTAACCACTGGGAATCTTTTATTCATCTATGATAGGGGCTTTTAGTGGTAATGTTTTCTCAATAATCAGTAGATCCTGCAGTTGGTTTTCACTCAGTAGAAATGTCCGGCAAGGTAATCTATTATTGTATCGACTAAATCAGGAATGAGGTAAGTTTATTTGAAGAAAAAGAAAATGTTGGGCTCTTATTATTCATAGTAATTCTGTTTTATTTCATTGAAATGTAATTGTAGTTGGATATTTAATAGTGTTTTAATGTTAATTTGTGATAAGTGATTTTTATGTTAAGTATGTATTTAGAAAAAATTAGTAACTGGAAAGAAATTTTAAATCTTAGGAAATGTATTGTTTACTTGATTGAAATCTAGTTCCTAGCAGAGTAACTGTGATGGTAGATGAAAAAAAGAACAAAACTTCTTCAGAAATTTAGGTGTTACAGAGAAAGTAAGTAACATAAGATATTTGTTGAGTTAGAAGTCATGGGAGGGTTCTATATAAATGGACACCACATCTGTTTTATCTAGCTTTCCCTTATAAAAGGTCATTTTAAAATTTATGTATTGATCATAACAAAGTGTACAGTATTCTAGAGTCTGAGTGTTAGATAGGAACTAAATGGTCATGTTGTTTTAAGGCATTTGCTGCCAAGAGTATGCATGGATTTATACAAATATTATTTATAGCTATATCTCTATATGTATGTATATGTGTGTTAATATGCACCTTAATATTTTTAGTATATTACTAGGCTGTGCCTTATGACAACAAATTTTAAACATGTTCACCATATCATCTTATTACAAAATTGTTTTTGAAGATGTGTACAACTAGAAAAATTATGACATTAATTTTTTGTACTTATTTAAGTTGGATATTTAGAATGTGTAACAATGTTTTTTTTTAACATATATTTTATATTGTTTTATGAATTATAAGCTCTTGGACTTGGAGGGAAATTCTAATCATTTAATCCAGAGGTTTTCAATGAGGGGTGATTTTTGTCTCCAGAGGATATTTGGTAATGTGTGGAGAGATTTTTGATGGTCAAGTCTGAGGGGGTGTTATTGGCATCTGATAGGGAGGGGCCAAGGTTGCTCCTAAATAACCTGCAATCCACAAGGAAGCCCCCACAACAATTATCCAGCTCAAAATGTCAGTTGTAGCAAGGTTGAGAAACTCTGACCAAGTTCAGTTACCTATCTTTAAAGTAGCTCATTCTTACTGTGAAACAATACATTTCAATGTTTAGGAAATCAACAAAAAAAGTTATAGAAAACACCAGTGGATGTTTATCTCATTCTTTTCCTTTCTTAATATATAAATAAAATGTTATGTATTTGTGAAGTAAGTTGTAAACAAAGATTCCAGATAAATATTTTTGTCAGGGTGACTTTCTTAGGAAGCTAAACACTTATTCCAATGATGCAAATATCTCAAAACATTTCTAGAAACGCCTTAAAACATTTTGAGGAAGCACACAAAAATCAATTATATCTTATTTAAATATTTAAAAATTGCTATTGATTTGACAACTTTGGTTGTCAATGATGTATGACTTTCTCTAAATCAGATTTTTGTTCAAAGACTGAGATCTGCCACTATTGGGGAAAGGAAAGAATGTTCCAGTTGTTGTTCCAAAATATTTTGTGCAATAGCAAATCATTGCAGTAAGTGCAACCTTCTCAGACAACTCTGTAATGATAACAGAATTTGACTACAGAAGTTCTGAATATGATTTGTTTTAAAAAGACTAATGTAATTTTGTACTTTTTATATGGTCAAATTTTTTTATACAAATGCATAAAGCTATATGTATTTGTGCTTATCTTCCATTTTATGCTAACAAATTTAGTGTTGCTTAAAACCTATAATTCATAAATAAGTTATTTTAAAAAACTACAAACTGCGTATGAACCTAACATATGTAATGATTTTTGAAATAAAAATTTAATTGTCAGGATCTCAAAGAATCTCATAATCTTATGATAGAACTTTTTTCGTAGTGATAATCTTACTTTTTATTTTGATAACCTTACTTTTGAGTTTCATGTATTCTAGTCTTAAATAATATATTATGAAATATATTCAAAAAAAGTAATTTCTTATGGGATACTTGAGAAATGTAGATAAAAATAAAAAATATTAGTTTTTAAATTAATACGGTTTATGTCCTTATTTTATTGGTAACTTGAATATGTTTCTTGAATACAAAATTGTTTTAAAATTTTATTTTCTAAAATTATCAAGTTATGATTGCCTATGATTGATGTTTAAATATCCAAAGAAGGAAATAAAAAATTCTGAATCTTCTGCCTTATTAACCAGGAGGTAAATTTTTGAGTTAGGAATGTGTATAAGGAGTATTCAAATTTTCACATAATGGTCAATGTCTTTTGGTATCTGAATGTGACTAAATTTTCCACTTTTCATTAGTAAGCTCTGGCCTTGAATAACAGCCACTGAGTTTCTTGACAACCTTCTAGAAGAAAAAATTTCTATTATAATATTAGTGGGGAATTGAATCATTTTCAAGTAACATAAGATCAGCGTCTGAATATATTGCATTCATGCATATGTTGGTCCTAAATATGAATGTTAACATTTTATCATCAACCTCTTGGTTTTATACCTAAAATTAAAAAAAACAGTAAAATGATTTTAAGTTTGTTTAGTGTAGAGTAAAATACATCTAGGATTATCTAAATATATAGCTTTTATTTTTATTCATTTATTTATTTATTTTTAAAAAGATTTATTTATTTATTTGACAGAGAAAGGGAGAGAGAGCACAAGCAGGCAGAAGGGCAGGCAGAGGGAGAGGGAGAAGCAGGCTCCCTGAGGTGGGGCTCGATTCCAGGACCCTGGGATCGTGACCTGAGCCAAAGGCAGATGCTTAACTGACTGAATCACCCAGGCGCCCCAATATATACCTTTTAGATGGTACTATATATATATATATATATATGTATATATAAAGAATTCTTAACAGAAATAATGAGTATGAAAGAGACATGAAATAAACACTTATTTTTTATTTTTTAAAAAGATTTTATTTATTTGACAGAGAGAGACACAGCGAGAGAGGGAACACAAGCAGGGGGAGTGGGAGAGGGAGAAGCAAGCTTCCCGCGGAGCAGGGAGCCCAATGTGGGGCTCGATCCCAGGACCCTGGGATTATGACCTGAGCCGAAGGCAGGCGCTTAACGACTGAGCCACCCAGGTGCCCCTAAACATTTATTTTTTTGTTTCCATAGAAATAAATGCAATGAACATTTCATGAAGTTATATATTTGCATTTATAACAACTTATTTATAGAGCTATATAGAAGTTATTGGCATTTCATAGCATTTTTATTTTGAAATGAAAATATGAGATATAATAAAATTTTCATGAAAATTGTCTCTGAGATAAAAATATTGATGAATTGATGAGTGGAAAATGAAACAACCTATGTTGATAGAAAGCCAAACTAAGCAGATTTTTGACACATTTTCTTAAAATTTCAGGTAATTTTGAGTCTTTCATGGAAATGTCAGATATAAAAAATGGCAAATTTGAATTAATTTAGCAGTTTTTGACTACCAAAGTCATCAAAGTGTGAGATGATTCCAGAAAAAAAATTGAGAGGAAGGTATGATAGAAAATTGGTTCAAAACCAGTAGAGGAAGTAGCCTTCACTTACTTCTCTGTGATAGCAGACCATATATCTCACTCTCCTGTAAATCCACGTAGGTCAGTATCTGCAGTTCAGAGGTCTGCTCTCACAGTGTGTTAATGTATTTCTAACACCATCATAATATGCTATCATTGTGAAATAAGAAACTGTCATATTTATTTTTCCCCAGATGGGTGCAATGAATATCAAGGGCTTACAAGAGAAGACCATTTGAAGATTTATCTTCTTTCCAGAAAAGAAAAACAAGTTAGAAAATTGAGGTAACTTTTACATCTCCTAAAAATGAAAAATATCTAGGGCTTTCAAAACCACAAAAATAGACCTCTTTATATCTTTAAGCCTATAAGAATCATAAGGCAACAGATTTACAGAGTTTTAAGGGACCTGATCCAACCCCCACTCTGGTGCTTACATCCCCACCATGACCCTATAATTAAGAGGTTGTCTGGTCTTTGCTTGAACACTGCTCGTGAAAGGGAATCAAAGATTCCTGGTGCAGATCATTTTATTTTGGGACGCTTCTCATCATTATGATTTTTCTGACTAAATCAAATATTATTGAAATGTCAAGACACTCACATTTCTAGACAGAGGTGCTGAGCAAGGGAATGTGATGTATGAACACATATACAAACAGCGGGCAATCAGGCTGCTAGTTATGATTTCCATTCCCAGGAGCTCCGTGAAGGATTTCTATCTAGACTGAGTTATTTTTCTGAACAAAATTATAGAAATGGTGTAAAATTTTTGTGTACTCCCCTGTTCTGCTCTTACATGTAAGAGTTATCTTTGATAATTTAATAAAAAAGATGTGAACATTAATTTATGGAGAATCACATCACCTTGTTTTTAATAATTTATATCACAAAAACAGCATGATACATTTGCTCACTCATTGTAAATTTAGATATTTTAAACAAAATTCAAATTCACTGCACATTAGCCTGATAATTTATGTGAGACTATTGTACAATTTTTATGTTTATACATTTCACAGTGGATGTAGAGAATTTTGGAATACTGTCCTAAAACATTACTCTTCCGACCTTTATGTCCTTGCCCCAAAAGACTATTTTATTCTAATGTATGTCTACTCCTTTAATTGAAATTCATTTTCTATAGTAAAAAGAATTCAGAAACTTGATCCCTGCATTTTTAGATAAACTGGAATAGCTTAAAACACCATGTTTTGGGTAAAACTGTATATACAAAGCAATTATATCTGTATGTACTATTTACCAGCAGCACTGATTACTGTGCAGAAAAGCAATACATACCTTGAGGAATATTTGCATGCACTCATGAATTTTATCTATACATTGACTCTTGTCCTGCTATATAGCTATATAGCTCTATATTGCATTGTGACATAAAAAAGGTGTACAATGTGGATCATTGTGCTTTATGTCTCTCCTCTCTCTTGTGCACTTGTTTAAACTCCTTTGTTTCATAATTCGATCTAATCCTAATTTTTAGGCTCTTTACTGAAGAACATCTATATGTGGATAATATTGGTTTCTCTTAGAAAGGTTGATCTCTGTTGGACTAGTAGTGTCCTTTAGTATATGATGGTTTCATAGCAAAACTAAAACTAAAATATCAGTACAAAAAGTTGTTCACATGACACAGAGGTAAATGGTTACATCAAACTTGGGATTCATTATCAAACTCCGTCGGTGAATGTGTGCGTAGCAGCGTAATATCAGTGCAGCGCAGGGGAAACAAAGGGTACAAAATTTTCAACTTCAGATTTTTTAAAAAGATTTATTTATTTTTCGAGAGAGAGGGAGAGAGAGAGAGAGAGTGCATTCACAAGTGAGTGGGGGAGGGGCAGAGAGAGAGGGAGAGAGAATCTCAAGCAGACTACCCACAGAGCGCAGAGCATAACACAGGGCTTGATCCCACAACCCTGAGATCATGACCTGAGCTGAAATCAAGAATTGGTCACCCAATCAACTGAGCCACCCAGGTGTCCCTCAACCTAAGATTTTTTTCACCAGGCATATCCAGTACTTATCTAGAAAGCATGCAATGAATGTTCATGAATCTCTTCTATTTGTCATTTGAGCAGACTTCTTGTAATCTTTGCCATTCCATTTGAGTTAAAATTAGATGTAATAAAGAATAGAATATTTTTATTTTCCCAACTTTTTAGTTTGAAAATTTTCAAATATAAGGAATAGTTGAAAGAATAGTAGAATGAATATTTGTATTCACCTAAATTCAACAATTGTTCACATTTTGTTACATTTGAGTACTCTGCCTCCCTGTCTTTGTCGCTCTGTGTGTGTGTATGTATATGTGTGTATATATATATATACATATATTTATACATATATATACAATATAAATATCTCTGTATATATATAATTTTTTTCTGAGCCTTTTAAAGTTAAGCTAGTTGCAGATGTCAGGACACTTGCATTTCCTCAGAATAAGGAAATTCTCCTGAATAACTTGAAAACCATTATCATACTTAAGAAATGAACGGTAGTTCCATAAAACAATTATCCCATATTTAAATTTTTTTCCATTTAGCTCCAGTATCTAATTTTGTCCTGATCCAAGATACAACCAAGGCTCATGCATTGCAATGATAGGTTTCTTTTTCCTAGGTGATTTTCATTGGGAGGACCAAAATAATTTTATGATAAACTCTGAGGTGATAGTTTGTTCTCAGGTTTTAAACCAATTATGCATTTGTATCTTGATTTTTTAATACTTTCTGACCTTTGACAATATACCAAAATTTTGCTATTTTTCATAACATCTTTAGACTGAGCACAAAATTACGCAGCAGAAGGGTGACACATATGGAGCTGATCACAGAACAGTGGCTTAATAGAGTTAGTCGTATTGCCTGCCAGAAGTTGACCTCATTTCAGAATTCCATTGGAGCACGATGCATCCAATTCCACGTAGAATTTGAAAATCATGCTAACATTAACGGTAGCTCTCATTTTGGCTTCAGTTCAAAGAATCAGGTATACTGGTTTTATACTTTTCCAAATAGTATTTCTGCTTCCACTAATACATGCAGAAAAGAAACTGTTAAACATAAGGCTGAAATTGCATTTATTTTGTAATTAATTTTGCCACAGTGTCTGGGTCCCATTCTTCCAGAGATACCACGAAAGGACCTGTACCACCTTCTACTTTCCTAGTTTTCTTAGTATTTTTTTGCACCCTATTACTTCTACATGCCCGTCCTCTATCATGATGGTCTTGAGGACGTATTAGTATATAAGTTTGAATTCCCTTCGTGAGAAAGCCATTTTCATCTTTCAAGTGCATTTTCACCTTTTAATACCTGTCTTGAATGTTGCTTCTTTTACCACCTATGGTCGTATGGTGGTATAATTTTACCTTTCTGTGAACTTATGTAGTGCTTGATCTTTATTTCTGTTAGGGCCCCATCACATCCTCTTCCGGTTATGTACATAGACTTTACCATGCTGTTTCCCGCTCTTATCTCCCACATTGCCTAGTGAAAGAATGAGTTCACTGATCACCTGCTCTGAGCTAGCACTGTGTTGGGGGCTTGTATGCATCATCTCATTTAATTCTGACAAAAGTACTGCTTGATAGGTACTATTATCCCCACTTTATAGCTGAAGAAACAGAGAAATAGAGAGGTGAAATGATTTATTTAAGATCGTATAGCTGATCAATGGTGCAGATAATTTGAACTCAGATCTGTTTGACCTGACCAAATTTCACATTCCTTCAGTCACAAAAATTTGCCTAGATCAGGGCCTTACCTATAATTGGTGCTCAGAAAAACTGATGAGATTAACTGATGGATGAATTTTCCCTTGATTTTTTTTTCTGATTGCCTTATTATGACCCGTGGCCAATGAAGCAACTCTGTCCCCAAATCTCAAGAGAGGTAGTGGTGGAGACAGGCCTGACAGGAACTGCTTGTGCTCTTTACCAGAAACCATGACTTATTTTTAGGCCACTGACAGCAAGAAATGCAATGTTCTTTCTGCCTGCTTTATATGCCAGGCCTCTGGCAGCCAAGCAACTCTTTATTTAACAAAGATTAACCCATGCTCCTAATTCTCCAAACTAATCATTGAACCAAGTAGAGCCTAAATAATACCTTCTATTTGTATTTCTTTTATAGATGGCAGTGTACTTTCATACACATTATCTCTTTTGACCCTTGCAACAGCCCAGTAGAGAGTCAAAATGAGTGGTTAACTAAGCTGGTTTGTATTTGTCAGTTGATTGTGCATGAGATCACCAGATTGTCTGCTGTTGTGAGGTCATGATTACTTTAAGCCCTGCATGTTTATAGGAGAAAATTGATAAGTTGAAATCATGTAGGACAAAGCACTGAAAACAACTAAAAACATATTGTTGATGTTTTCTTCCCCCCAATCACTAGAAACCTGCTTTAGCTAATTCTTGGATTATTTTTTCTTCTTTTCATTTGCCAAAGACCCATCTTTCCTAAGCATCCAGACTACCATTCAGACTCTCAAACATTTTGACTGTTTTCTAGCTGGACCAGTGCCTATATCTTACAGCCTAATCCAACAGCCTAATATCTTAAGAGTAGCTTTTCTTTCCATTTTCTCACCTCTGTTCCTTCCCTGGACCAAGCTAAAACTTCAGCCCCAGAACCCACTAGTTTTTCAATATATAGTTGCCATATCTGAGGGTCTCTGCTCATCCTCTAGCCTATTTTTTCCACAGTATTTGACATTTTTGATTCTTAAAACTCTCTTTGGTTTCTGGAACACAACCATTCATTGTTTTTTGGTTTTTTTGATTATCTGATATTTTCCCCCCCAGATTCCTTCATTGGTTCCTTTACTTCTTTCTGCTCTTGGGAATAAATGTTGATATTTTCTAGAGTTTTATCCTGACATTTATTCTCAATTTAGACTCTTTTCTTTTTTCTAAGATTTTACTTATTTATTTGTCCGAGAGAGAGAGCACAAGCAGGAGAAGTAGCATGCAGAGCAGGCAGAGGGAGAAGCAGGCTCCCCACTGAGCAGGGATCCCGATGTAGGACTCGATCCCAGGACCCTGGGATCATGACCTGAGCCAAAGGCAGATGCTTAACTGACTGGCATGCCAATTTAGACTATTTTCTTAAGAGCTCTAGCTCATTACTTCAGTTAGCACCTATATATGCTGATGAACTTTAACCATATTATCTATCCATCCATCCATCCATCCATCCATCCATCCATCCATCCATATGTATATCTATATCTATCTAGTTCAGACTCTTCACATTTTAAATTGCCCACTTGTTCACCATTCATTTATTCAAGAGAACTTTGATCACTGATACAGCTTTTAGGATAAAGTAGTAGATAAGATGCACCGATTTTGTCTTTCACAGATCTTAGTGGGAGGAGACAGTGAGGAAGAGAGATACAACAAAGCAAGCAAACATATGAGAAATATTTGTCAGTGATAAGTATTGTAAATAAAATATAGCAGAATGATATGGTAGAGAGTTACTGGGGGTTATCTTAACTGGAATTAGGTCTCTTTGAAGAGATAGTCAGTTGAGACTTGAATTGCAAGAAGAACTAGATGAGCAAAGATTGGAGGGAAAACTATCCCATTTTAGGGGACAGTTAGTGCAAAACCTTTGAGGCAGAAATGACTTGGTGTGCTTAAAGAGCAAAACAGAAGGCCACTATTGCTGGAGCAAAGATATGAGCTGAAAAGAGATAAAGAAGTGAGGTTGTAGATGTAGGCAAGAGCTAGATCAAGCTAAGAAGATGTAATATTAGAGAATTTTATAGAAATTTTGACATTGCTGTGATGTTTTTATTGTATTTTACAAAAGTATCCATCTATAATTGTGGAATGTGGAAAAAACCCTGGTTCTTTATTGCAGATATTTTGCTTGAAGTTTTCATTAAGACAAAAGGTCTTCTAAAAAGTGTAAAAGCATGATTCCACATTAGCCTGATAAGCTCAAAGCACTAGTGGTTAAGTGCAGAGAGAGAAGGACCTATCTTGAAAAGGAGCGTGAGTGTGGTTTTTGGCACATGGAGTTGACTGGAATCAAATACATATTTGAGAGATTTGTATTGACAAAGTCATATCAATAGTCCCTAGACTACAAGAGACTAAGATTGTCAGAAATGAGCCTCCAACATTCTACAAGCAAGATGTTCAGCTGCTCCAAAGGATATATCCTCCAGTGTCCTCCTCAAATTTGCCAAGGAAAATATAGAAGAGGATGTTTTTTCAAAGGTCAAATTGAGAACCATGGAAAATAATGAACAAAGAAGGCTCTCCCAGGGTCAGAGCCTACTCAAGGAACATTCTCAGTCTTCAAGATAAATGAACCTGACAACATTTGCCAAGTGGGATTTCAGGATTTCTATTGTCCAGTGATTGCTATATGTTTTGTATTCCTCTTGCTTAAAAGGGAGTATTTAGGTAGATATGTTGTTCCTCTATTGTATGTGGAGTATGTGAAAAAGAAACTTGTCTTTATAATTTGTAGGTCTCCAGAGCAAGAGGAACTGCAACTGAACCTGAGTCAATCATGCAAATCTTGATTATTGAGTCTGATGTCATAATTTGGATAAAACTTTGGGGGTGTTGGATGTGGGAGAAAATATTTTGTATGTGGAAGGGCATAAATTTTACGAAAAAGAGTGTGAACTGCGGTAGATTACTAATACAAGCATTAAAAAATGTCTACTTCATTTCTCCCACTGCCATGGGGGAAGTGTACTTCCCCATCTCTTGACTTTGGACTCAGCATGATTTGCTTTGGCCAATGAGATGTTAGTAGATGTGACACAAAAAAGGATTTTTTTTAAAAATATTTATTTTAGAGAGAAAGATATAGAGAGCACGTGGGGGGAGGGCAGGGCTCGATCCCAGGACCCTGAGATGATGACCAGAGCCAAAAATCAAGAGTTGGATGCTCAACTGACTGAGCCATCCAGGCACTCCCGAAAAAAAGGATTTTAAATGCCCCCTTGTGTTTCTGCTGTTGTGATGAGAAGAGCTTCCCTTGGATGGTTAACTGCTTCACCTTTATCCTAGGTCCCTGAATAAGTACAGGTGGTGCAGACCAGAGCCCAAGTGGGGGAGGTGACATTTCTACTCAGACTTGGAGCTCTTTGTCAGCTTTATTATAATATAAAAATTGTCATAATAAACTCCATAATATTTTTAGGATACAATCCATAAGAAAACCATAAAAATGTATAATTATAAAAAAGTCTGTTTGAAATATGGATTTATATTTGCTAAAAGATGAATCTTGACCTAAGTGTAGAGAGTTCCTTAAGATATTAATTACAATATATTTTATAGCTTTATTTGAGGTATAATTGGCATAAAATTAACTGTACATATTAACTGTGCAGTTATTAAATTTTGATATACATTAGCTTAAATTTTCTAGAATTTATATAAATGGAATCATTCAATACTTTTTTCCCTGACATCTTTCACTCAGCATAATTATATTGAGATTCATCCAAATTGTTGCATGCATCAAGAGGTCATTTATTGCTGAGTCCTATTCTATTATGAAGGCTATCATAATTTGTTTATCCATTCACCTGTTGATGGACAGGCATTTGGGTTGTTTCCAGTTTTGATCTATTACCAGTAAAACTTCTATGAATATTCATGGACAAGTCTTTGTATATGCTCCTTTTCTCTTGGAGTAAAATTTCTGGATTGTATAGTAGGTGATCAACTTTTTAAGAAACTATTAATCTGGTTTCCAAAGCGGTTAAGCCATTTTACATTCTTACCAGCAGTGTGTGAGAGTTTCCACATTCTTGCCAACATTTGGCATGGTCTGTTTTTATGCCCCCTGTGTGAAAACTTTCTAGTATATATGGATGTCTTGTAATTTTTTATTGAAAACTATACATTTTAAATGATACAATGTCACAACTTTGGAAATACAATTTTCCTCCTTCCTCCCCACCCTACCCCAAGATTTGTCATTATTACTGTTTAATGGTTTTTATGAACTAATTTTGTAAAGTTTTTATTCTTTGTCATGTGTGGCCACTGAAATTTCTACTCAGTTTAGTGGTCAGCTAATATTGGAATGGTGATTTCCTTAAATGTCTGGAGCCAATAGATCTCCTGTCTTTCCTGAGGAATCCTGTGTGCATGTTGAGGCATGCCTTCAACACAGTCAATTTTCAACTTGCCTTAGCCTTTACTTCTTGTGCAGATTCTCAAAGTCTGCTAGGGATGAGAGCTTATAGACTTCTCAGGTCTTTTCTGAACATGCACATGGCTCTGGGCATGGGAACACCTCACACATGTGCATGGCCTTCTAGATTTCCTAGTATGTCAGAACTTTTCAAAGCCCCCTATATTAGTTTGCTAGGGCTGCAATAATGAAACACCACATACTGAGTTGCTTAAACAACAGAAATTTATTTTCTCATAGTTCTGGAGGCTAGAAGTACAAGATCAAGTTGTTGGAAAGTTTGATATTCTCCTGAGGTATCTCTCCTTGTCTTGCGGATGGCTGCCTTCTCATTATGTCCTCATATGGCCTTTTTCTCTGTGTGTGCACCTCCCTGGTGTCTCTTGCTCTCATTATAAGGACACCAGTCATATTGGATTATGGTCCCAACCTTATGACCTCATTTAACCTTAATTACCTCTTTAAAGGCCCTATCTCCAAATACAGTCCCAGTCTAAGGTATTAGGGTTAGGACTTCAACATATGAATTTTGGGGAGATACAATTCAGTCCATAATGTCCCCTGTAGACATCATTCCCCAGCTTTCCTTTTAAGTTTTTTGATTAGCATATTTTTTTTGCCTAACTGTAATCTACTGGATCAGACAGTCATGATGTCAACAATTGCTGCTGATTTTTCTTGACAAATACCTTGGAGAAAAGACTGAGTAAGCTCTGAGTCAGGTCAAATAAAGACCAACCTTGCGAATGGGGTCCTCTAGGGAACCACAAAACAGTTAAAATAATGACAGTTTTCTCAGAGTGGGGATTTGGAGGAGCTCTAAACCTATTCTGTTCTCTCTGGTGACTTTCAGGTGTAATTGTGGGCTGTTAAATTTTCAAGGCTACTGCAGAACTGTGGAAAGGGGGAGAAGGCAAAATAGAGCAAGTTAAAATACCACAAAGCTCACTGTTCTTACTGATATTCAGCCTTTCTTGAGTAAATGTTCTGCAGATTATGACAAGCATTTGGTTATTTCTATAGCACCAAAATGATTTTTGCCAGTATTTTTGTAGCTTTTTTAGAGGCGAGAATTTTTTGGAGGTTCACATTCATCCATTCCCATTGATTCCTATTTATTTCTTTGGAGTGAGCTTTTGTAGCTTTTTTAATCAAGTTTTTATTTTAATTCCAATATAGTTACCATATGGTGCTATATTAGTTTCAGGTATATAGTATAGTGATTCAACAATTCCTATATCATCGTGCTCATTACAAGTGCCCTCCTTGGTTGCCATTACCTATTTCATCCATCCCCCCGCCCACCTCCCTCTGGTAACCATCAGTTTGTTCTCTATAGTTAAGAATCTGTTTCTTGGTTTCTCTCTCTCTTTTCCTTTGCTTGTTTTGTTTCTTAAATTCCACATATGAGTGAAATCGTATGGTATTTGTCTTTCTCCGACTGACTTATTTTGCTTAACATTATACTCTTTAACTCCATCCATGTTGTTGTAAATGGCAAGATTTCATTCTTTTTTATGGCTGAGTAATATTCCATTGTATATATACATATCACTTCTTCTTTGTCCATTCATCTATCGATGGACACTTGGGTTGCTTCTGTAATTTGACTATTATAAACAATGCTGCTATAAACATTGGAGTGAATGTATCCTTTTGCATTAATGTTTTTGTATTCTTTGGATAAGTACCCAGTAGTGAGGTTACTGGATCATGGGGTAGTTCTATTTTTAATTTTTTTGAGGAAGCTCCATACTGTTTTTCAGAGAGGCTGTACCAGTTTGCATTCCCACTAATAATGCACTAGGGTTCCTCTTTCTCCACATCCTCTCCATCACTTGTTGTTTCTTTTGTGTGTCTGTGTGTGTGTGTGTGTTTATTTTAGCCCTTCTGACAGGTGTGAGATTATATTTCACTATAGTTTTGATTTACATTTCCCTCGAGTGATGTTGATCATCTTTTCCTGTGTCTGTTGGCTATCTGGATGTCTTCTTTGGAGAAATGTGTGCTCATGTCTTCTGTCCATTTTGTAATTGGATTATTATTTTTTTTGGGTGTTGAGTTGTATCAGTTCTTTACATATTTTGGATACTAACCCTATATTAGTTGTGTCATTTGCAAGTATCTTCTCCCTATCAGTAGGTTGTTTTTTTAGTTTTGTTGGCTTTTTCCTTTGCTGTGCAGAAGCTTTTAATTTTGATGTAGTCCCAATAGTTTATTTTTGCTTTTGTTTCCCTTGCTTTAGGAGACATATCTAGAAAAATGTTCCCAGGGCTGATGTCAGAGAAATTACTGCCTGTGCTCTCATCTAGGATTTTTATGGTTTCAGGTCTCACATTTACCATTTTGAATTTATTTTTGTGTATGACATAAGAAAATGGTCCAGTTTCATTCTTTTCATGTAGCTGTCCATTTTTTCCAACACCATTTGTTGAAGAGACTGTCTCTTTCCCATTGCGTATTCTTTCCTATTCTTTTGAAGATTAATTGACCATGTAATTGTGGATTTATTTCTGGGTTTTCTATTCTGTTCCATTGATCTATTTGTTTATTTTTGTGACAGTACATACTGTTTTGATTCCTACAGCTTTGTAATATAACTTGAAGTCTGGTATTATGATACTTCTAGTTTTGTTTTTCTTTTTCAAGACTGTTTTGGCTATTCGGGGTCTTTTGTGCTTCCGAACGTACAAATTTAGGATTGTTTGTTCCAGTTCTGTGAAAAATACTGTTAGTATTTTGATAGAGATTGCATTAAATCTATAGATTTCTTTGGGTAGTATGGACATTTTAACAATATTTGTTCTCCAGTCCATGATCATGGAATGTCTTTCCATTGCTTTGGGTGATCTTCAATTTCTTTCATCAGTGTTTTATAGATTTCAGAGTACAGGTTCTCCTCTTTGGTTAAGTTTATTCCTAGGTATTTATTATTTTTGGTATAATTATAAATGGGATTGTTTTCTTAATTTCTCTTTCTGCTGCTTCATTATTAGTATATAGAAATGTAACAGATTTCTATACATTGATTTTGTATCCTGCAACCTTATTGAATTCATTTATCAGTCCTAGTAGATTTTTGGTGGAAGTCTTTAGGGTTTTCTATATATAGTATCATGTCATCAGCAAATAGTGAAAGTTTGACTTCTTCCTTACAAATTTGGATGCCTTTTATTTCTTTTTGTTGTCTGATTGCTGTGACTGGGCCTTCCAGCACTATGTTGAATAAAAGTGGTGAGAGTGGACATCCTTGTCTTGTTCCTGACCTTAGGGGGAAAGATCTCAGTTATTCTCCATTGAGTATGATGTTAGATATGGGTTTTTCATATAAGACCTTTATGATGTTGAGATATGATCCCTCTAAACCTTGTTTGTTGAGGGTTTTTATCGTGAATGGATGTAGTACTTTGTCAAATGCTTTTTCTGCATCTATTGAAATGATCATATGATTTTTATCCTTTCTCTTATTGACGTGATATATCACATTGATTGGTTTGTGAATACTGAACCACCCCTGCATCCCAGGAATAAATCCCACTTGATTGTGGTGAATGATTTTTTTAATGTATTGTTGGATTCTGTTTGGCAATATTTTGTTGAGGAATTTTGCATGTAGGTTCATCAGAGATATTGGCCTGTAGCTCTCTTTTTTTGTGGTGTCTTTTTTTTTTTTAATTTATTTGAGAGAGAGAGAATGAGATAGAGAGAGCCTGAGAGAGGGGAGGGTCAGAGGGAGAAGCAGACTCCCCGATGAGCGGGGAGCCTGATGAGGGACTTGATCCCGGGACTCCAGGATCATGACCTGAGCCGAAGGCAGTTGCTTAACCAACTGAGCCACCCAGGCGCCCTATTTATGTCTTTATATTTGAACTTTGTTTTTTGTAGGCAGTATATAGTTGAGTTTTATGTTTTTATGTAATTTGACGATCTCTGCTTTTAACTGGGGTTTAGACTATTTACATATAATGTGATTATTGGTATGGTTAGGTTTAAATCTATCTTTTGGTGTTTGTTCTCTATTTATCCCATGTGTTCTTTATTCCCTTTTCCCTTTCTTGCTGCATCCTTTTGGGTTAAATAAATATTTTTTGTGATTCAATTTTATCTTTTTTTGTTGGTTTATTAGCTATTATTTTTTGTTTTCTTATTTTAGTGGTTGCTTTAGAGTTTATAGTATACTTTTTTTTCTTACCACAGTCTACCTTAAAGTGATATTATACCACTTTACAAATAGTATAAGAACATTACCATAGTATACTTCCATTTCTTCCTTCCCAGTATTTGTGCTATTGTTGTCACACATTTTACTTCTACAAATCTTATAAACCCTACACTACATTGTTATTTTGTTTAAACAATTATCTTTAAAAATTTTTTTAAAAATTTAAAATCAATTAGTTAACATATAATGTATTATTAGTTTCAGAGGTAGAGATAAGTGATTCATCAGTCTTATAAAATACCCAGTGCTCATTACATCATGTTGCCCTCCTTAATGCCCATCAACCAGTTACCCCATCCCCCCACTCCCCTCCCCTCCAGCAACCCTCAGTTTTTCCCCATGATTAAGAGTCTCTTATGAACACTCAGTCATCTTTTAGAGAGATTTGAATAATAAGAAAAAAATCTTATATATTTAACATGCAGGTGATATTTCTGCTGTTCTTTATTACTTGGTATAAACCACTATTTCCTTCTGATACCATTTTCCTTCTTTCTGAAGAACATACTTAATATTGCTTGTAATGTGGGTTTGTTGTTGGTGAATTTTTTCAGTTTTAGAATGTCTCAAAAGTCTTTTTTTTAATTTTTTTTTTATTTTTTGGAAGATATTTTTACTGGGTATAGAATTCCAAGTTAATAACTTTTCTCTTTCAGTTCTTTAAAGATGCTGTTCCACTATCTTCTTGCCTTTATTGTTTCTGATGAGGAATCCACTGTCATTCTTATCCTCATTTCTCTCTGTGTAATGTATTTTTATCTCTGATTGCTTTTTTCTGATTTTCTCTTTATTGCTGGTTTTGAGCAATTTGATTATAATGTGCCTTAGTGGAGTTTTCCTTGTTTCTTATGCTTGGAGTTTTTGACATTCTTGGATCTGTGGGCTTATTGTTTTCATTAAATTTGGAAAAATTTTCTGCCATTAGTTCTTCAAATATTTGTTATGCCTTCCACTTTGGAAACTTAAGTTACACATATGTGAGGCTTATTGTGATTGTTCCACAGCTCACTGATGTTCTATTCATTTAAACGTTCTCTTTTCTGTGTTTCATTTTTAATTGTTTTTATTGCTATGTCTTTAATTTCTCTAATCTTTTCTTCTATAATGTCTAATTCACTATCATTCCCATCCAATATATTTTTCATCTCACACATTGTAGTTTTCATTTCTAGAAGTTCCATTTGGGCCTTTGACAATATCTTCCATGTCTCAAATTTTTTTGAGTATACAGAATCAGGGTAAGCTATATAATTTGTGGGGCCCAGTGCAAAATGAAAATGTGAGGCCCCTTGTTCAAAAATTATAAAAAGTTTCAAGATGGTGACAGAAGAGCATTAAACCAAGGGGTGGAGTCCTTCTAAGGATGGGGTTCTATGTGACTACAAAGGTCTCATGCTCATGAAGCTTGCCCTGTATGGAATAAAGTCATAATAACTGGTTTAATGTCCTTGTATGCTAATTCTAGTGTCTGTGCCAGTTTTGGGTTGGTTTTAATTAATTTTTCTCTTCATTTGTATATATGATAATTTTTAATTGAGTGCCAGACACTGTAGATATTACCTTATTATGCTGGACATTTTTGTATTCCCACAAATATTCTTGAGTTTTCTCTTTGATACAGTTAATTTACTTGGAAACATTTGATTTTTTTGCACCTTGCCATTAAGATTTGTTTGGTGGGAATGTGGATCTTGCTTGTCAATGGAGGAGTGGTAGCAGATGTCAGGTGCTCTGAGGATACAAACATGAAGAAGACATAGCTCCTGTTCTAATAAGAAGCATAATTAAAATACAAAGCATAATATAACAAATGGTACAAACAAAATATGGGCTGTCAAATGGTACAAATAGAATACTATAGTGGAATTAATAAAGAGGGGATATTTGAGAATTACTTTGAAAGATGATCAGGGTTTAGTCAGATGTTGTGAAGGATAAAGTGTTCCAGATGGAGGAAACATTATAAGCAGACACATTTTTGGGAAATAGTATATTTTTGGAAAATAGTACATTTTTGGGAAATAGTACATAGTTTAATATGGCTAGAGTATGTATATTCATAAATATTAGGGAATAAAGATTCTGATCTTTATCAGCATATCTTTCAACGAGTGCTGAGGCTAGATTTCAATTTTATCACTCTCTAGAACTTTAATAAAGGCTAATTTCTGGTAAAAAAAAAAATCAAGGTATTATGTCATTATGGCTGAGAGTGAGAGCTCGAGCTGGGTGTCCTTGGTTGAATTCAAATCTTAGCTCCACACTCTTAGGCTGAAGTCTGGTTAATTTGCCCTGGCTAGGCCTCGCTTTCCTTACTTGCAAAATGGGTATCATGCATTAACACTCAGGCCTTTTGGAATATGAAGTGAAGTAATGCAATTGAAGAACCTCATACACAGTTAGTAATCATACAAGTAGACTTTCCACAAGCTTGCACTAAATATTCTCTGTAATAGTTATGTGGTAGCACTAATGACAATTATGCCTCAGATGCATGGTGTCAGCTACATGGTGTTAAGCTCATGATTTTCAAAATACCTGTGATAAGAGCATTGGGTCTATTCCTGGGGCCTGATAGTAACTCATGGCCAAGTTTGGTTGTGGCTACTAGTGCTCTGCTGAAGTATTGGTGGAGATCAGTGGAAAAGGTCATAGGAGCATCTGTTAGTCATTTTTATTTCATTTTTTATTACCAAGTATTAGTTATGATAGAGATTTATTAACTGAGCTTATTTTTAACATCATTAAATCATACAATTTAGAAGAGGGTATGTCTAAACTAAGTATGTAAAAGCTAGTGTATGTGGTAATTATCTTTGGATTATTTTACTTTTTACTTAATTAATCCTTATATTTTATTGCCATTGTATTTCAAAATAGTCTCTAATATCTAGTATACTTATTTACTTGTTTAAAAGCTCTCAAAGACACACTCAGCCTTGTCTCCATCTGGCCATGTTGATGGTGATGGAAAGAGACATTTGATTCCCTTCCTCTGGGCGTGGGAGATAGGCCATCCCACTGGGTGCAGTATGTAGTGAGTCTGCAGTGGCTTGGGTAGGTCAGAACCCTGTCTGCTGTGGCTTGGGTAGGTTAGAACTGCAGGAATGCTCAGCTTCTCTCAGGAGACTGCTGGGATTCAGAGGGGCCAATATCCATTGTTGAGATTCAGAATCATCATGAAGTATTGATGTATATTTAAAAAATTGAACCTCATCACCCTAAAACTACCACTGGTATTTTGGGGATATTGCTTTCTAATTTTTTTCTATTCATATTTTAAAATAATTTATTATTTTTTGATTTCAATTCATTGTAGAGAAGTTAGAAAATAAAAGCTCAAATAAAACATAATACACATTTGAAATACACACTAAACATACTAATTTTTTATTTATTATTTTATTTTTATTTTTTTAAAGATTTTATTTATTTATTTGACAGAGAGAGAGACAGCGAGAAAGGGAACACAAGCAGGGGAAGTGGGAGAGGGAGAAGCAGGCTTCCCGCTGAGCAGGGAGCCCGATGTGGGGCTCGATCCCAGGACCCTGGGATCATGACCCGAGCCGAAGGCAGACATCTAACGACTGAGCCACCCAGGCGCCCCTAAACATACTAATTTATAACCTAATCTTTTTACTTCATATGTCATTTCTCCACTGTCATATATCTTTTATGAATTTAATGGAAATGAAAGCAAATATACACTTCTGTATTTTTCTTTTT
>NC_138376.1:75162126-75210959 GCF_054177405.1 Leptonychotes weddellii
GACTTTTAAAAGTTCCGATTTTGTGCTCCGTGGTTCTATCACTTGCCAGAAGCGGCCGACGGAGGCCCCTCCCCCGCCATCTATCCTCCCGAATATCGCCTCGGATTCACTTCTCCGCACGTCCTACCTTCCAGAAAGTGGTCGCTTTTCTGTTCAGAGAGCTGTTGCTATTCCTTTCTTCGATCTCCTGTTGAGTTTGTAGGTGTTCAGAATGATTTGATCCCTATCCAGCTGAATTCCTGAGAGGAGACGAAATCCAGGTCTCCTACTCCTCCGCCATCTTGCTCCGCCCCCTGTATTTTGCTTTTTTCAATCAAACATTCCTGAGTGTCCAGCTTTCTAGCTTATTTTCTTTTTATAAAACATCATTAATGCTAGTAATGCAACAGAATGGTTGTACTATAATATACATAAATATACGCCTACTAGTTAATATTTAGGTTCTTTCTAATTTATTTTATTTAAAATATAGTGGGAATCTAATTTTATGTAAACAGCCTTTTCCATATTTTGGTTTATTTTGTAAGATACATTTTTAGAAGTGGAATCATTATACCAAAAGTTATATACCCTTGAGGTGATTTCAAATATTGTTAATCAATTTCCAAATTGATTATGAGATAGCCAGTTACACCATGTCCTCAAAAATTTTAAAAATGAAATTAATTTAATAGTTTAGAAATAATATCTTCTGGTTTTAATCTATAATTCTTTGATGACTAAATTGACTAGCATAATATGTTTTTAAGCAAGCTGTGTATTTGCTGATGTTAATTATCTGTGTCTTTTGTTCATTTTTCTCTATTGAATTTTTAATATTTTTATTATTAAATTGTATAATTAAGGAAAATATCTCAATGTCATATTGACATTGAGATGACAATAACAATTTTGTCATATTTCCTCTCAATCCCCATCCCTTCTGTATTTTCTTGTATTTCATTTCTTTTAAAAGGAAAATGTATTACAAATAATTTCAATTAAAATACACAATAAGGGGACGCCTGGGTGGCTCAGTTGGTTAAGCGACTGCCTTCGGCTCAGGTCATGATCCTGGAGTCCCGGGATCGAGTCCCGCATCGGGCTCCCTGCTCGGCGGGGAGTCTGCTTCTCCCTCTGACCCTCCTCCCGCTCATGCTCTCTGTCTCTCATTCTCTCTCTCTCAAATAAATAAATAAAATCTAAAAAAAAAAAAAAAATACACAATAAGTACTTGATTTCTTATTGAAAAGTGATAGGGTTTTTTTGTAGGGGGGGAATGAAGCATAAAAGTTTAGATTATACCACTGTGACATTTATGCTTTTTATCTCTAGTTCCTTTTTCATATGAAAGGTATGAGAACTTCATAGTTGGTTGCTAATCTGCATTTTAATAGACAGTTTTTATTTTTAAACAGAAAGTATGTATGTCAAATGTTATGTTGACAAATTAATTGACCATAATTGTTAAAATTGCTGGTTATTAATTTATTTTCAGTTTTTGTATGTGAAAATGTAAACCTGCACAAGTGCCATGGTCAATTACGGCACATTTGATGTGACCTAATTAGTATTGTGAGGAACCAACACATGGAAAAACAAATGGGACACATGCTAGGGACAAAATTGAATGTGACATGAATACTAATTTTGGCTTTATATTGTTTTATTCATTAAAATTCCTCTTCTGTAAAAGAAGAGAAAATATAACTAGATAGTTACTGATCTTTGTGTGGTAGGGACTGGGTAAGGTGCGTTCATGGACATTTATTTAATTCTCATGTGTCTGTGAAGGAGGAATATTACCCCCATTTTACAGATAAGGAAAAGGATTCAGTGAAGTGAATAAACCACCGCCCCCCCCCAAACTGTATCCTGTGTGAAACAGCTAAGATTTCATTCCATCTATTCAACTTCAAGGTAACCTCAGTATTTTTTTTTTCAATTTTAGTCTTAATTCTATCCCAAAATTAAGAAAAAAAAATAGAGAAGGGATTTTCATAGAAAACACTTTTTTTTTTTAAAGATTTTATTTATTTATTTGACAGAGAGAGAAAGAGCGAGAGCAGGAACACAAGCAGGGGGAGTGGGAGAGGGAGAAGCAGGCTTCCTGCCGAGCAGGGAGCCCGATGTGGGACTCGATCCCAGGACCCTGGGATCATGACCTGAGCCGAAGGCAGACGCTTAACGACTGAGCCACCCAGGCGCCCGAAAATACTTTTTTTTTTAAGACCTAGATATTAGTGGATGATATTATCCCCAATCCCTAGATGGGATATTATGAGAACAAATCACAGCTCTTTAAGAAAAGCTTCATATTCATCAGACAGTCTCAAGTTTTTATGTAACAAGTCCTAGTATGATACCTAATATGATACCCCACATTTAGACCTGGGCAAGTGGGGTTCCTGCCCTGGACTGTGGATCTCAGGAGGCCTGCCTTTCTGGAATTTTTCTAAATCTTCCTTTAGTGCCATCTGGGCAGGGTGTCCTTGCCCAGACTGATGCATGGGCCCTGTCCCATTTTTCACTTTAGGACACTCTGTAACCCTCTACTCCCTCTCCCCATACCATCCATATATGAGGTTGACTAGATGTCCAGAGGAGCTCTAGGACTTGAGCCTACTAGGTCACCCCAGGCTCTATTTTTGGGGGGCTTCTGTCTCAGCAGGGAAGAAATTAATTTGCCTTTTCCCTTTAGCTGGTCTGGTATTTCTTTGCAGGGTAGTTCCATATGGACACAGGGTGAGTTCACGATTCTGGACTACTGATAACCCACTGCCAATCTTTAGGCATGTATGGGCCCACGTGTCAGCCCCTATCTGTGTTCTGGTTGCAGGGCTGCCTTCTGGCTGCATCACCTGAAGGTGAGGATGGTGGAGGGGTGGCAATGAATCTTGTATCCTATCTATTCCCTGAGCCTGGCACCCAGGTTGTGACCCTATCTCCTCTGTAGGCTTTATGCTACCTGTCAGGCAGTCCTCTTGGGGTGATCTTGCCTATGTCTTTTCAAGATTGTAACTCTGCAATGCTAATAGGTCCTTCAGTCAATATCCTCTCTTGCCTCTAAGGTTGATTTCATGATGTTGCTCTTCCAAGTTTACTGTAAACCGTGCCAAACGATGGACAGATTTCTTTGAGCAAATGGAGCCATTCTTTATGCTTTTTCCAAGTGTCCTTTGCCTATCCTTCTCACAGGTGGTATATATGGGAGGCAGGAGTACAGTTTGAAAGAGATCACACTCTCAGAATGCAGTGATCATGACCTAAAAAGTTAAGAGAAGATGGGATTGGAAGATACGTTGTTTTACATTTATCCTATAAAATTCTGAAGAGTAAATTTTTCATGGTCAGAAGATGAATTTTCTTCTATGTTCTGAGTAAGACTTGCATTTGTGGTTATTGTCAATAAGACATAGTAACAATTTTAAGAGAGTCATTAGAAGCCAGTAGTCACAGGTGGCAGGGTAAATGAAGCACCATCATGTGTGGGGGGTGTAACCAGCATTGGTTAGCAGTATTAGGAAGCTGCAAGGACAAGATCTATATTGTTTCAATGCAAATATGTTCTGAAGAGCCATGTTATTGTGAGTAATAACAGTGCTGCTAATTTTTTCTCGGTGGGAGACATAAAATTAGTCAGCAATGGTGCATTTGACAATAAAGAACAGAGAGATGGTTCCTAAACCTGAATAAGAAGAGATGTTGACTAGACATTATGAAGACTCTTCTTGTATTAAATGGACAAAGCAAATATATAAGTACACTTTCTCAGCCCTATTCTAAATCTTCATTTGTAAATCACCATGCCATGAATTTAATTATACTTTTAAAAATCAAATTGATTATATATATATATAGGTGATTATAAAAAATATTTGGCCAGGGGCCTACACAACCTAGGGGCAGTCTTATAAGATACAGACGTTTAGTTTGAACCATAATAATTACTCTTCGTGGGGTGCCTGGATGGCTCAGTCAGTTAAATGTCTGCCTTCAGCTCAGGTCATAATCCCAGGGTCCTGGGATCGATCCCCACATCGGGCTCCCTGCTCAGTGGGGAGTCTCCTTCTCCCTCTCCCTCTGCCACTCCCCCTGCTTGTGCTCTCTCTCTTTCTGTCAAATACATAAATAAAATCTTAAAAAAAAGTTATTCTTCATGAAACTCTTCCTTGAAGTGAAGATTTCACAGAATATCCATTTTTTGAGGACAAAGAGGAAGTTATCTTCATCTCCATATATTAAGTGTCCTGCACAGTTGTTCATCATACATTTGTTGTATTGAATTGAACTTGCTCTAGGTTGGATCTTCCCCAACATGGAGCTAAATGCTGCCGCTGTTGAGAGAAGATCTCAGCCATGCCCATTGTTGTTCAGTTGTTATAAAAATGTGTTTGCCAGTCTTCATGTTTTCACATTTCACTGTATGATCTTGCAAATCCCAACTCAAGTGCTTCTTCATGGGGGGGGAAACACAGAGAAGGCCCAAGCCTACTGGTGTGAACTTGACAGAGCCAAACAATTTTTTTGGCAGATTTGCCTGTTTCTGGTAGGTTGCTGGGCCTCTTCGGTTAACTTGTCTGTCTAGATCCCAGGAAGAAGGAAGCACCTCTAGGTAGTCAGAATGTAAAGCTACATAGGTACCTTGGTTCAAGAGTGCGTTCTCTTCTTGGTTCTATCTGCTTAGCCCTGGAGCCCTGTCCTTTCCACTCTGGTTTCTTTTGGTTGTTCCTTTGGCTTAGAATTCTGACTTGACTGCTTATATTTCTGTCCGCAACAGGAGCTAACTTCACATTCAATACAACTCCATGGCATTTATTTTTAGTAGAGTACAGTTTGGCAATTTCAACTTTGGTTTTCCTTTTCTGTATGTTTTCCTATGGGTCTTAAGGATTTCCATCCATCATTAAAATAGCATTTATTGTCTCAGATGGAGGATGGACTCAGCTCAGAACAAAGTAATATTTTCTACCCTTGAGTTCCAAAAAGTTTTTAAAAACCCATAGCAGAGGTAAAAGATGGAAAAGTAAAGTATTATTGCTTTGTAAGAGTCAGATCCTTGAGAGAGGGAAGGTCTTTAGATTTCTGAAAACATAATTTTCAAATTTCTCTAGGGATTGAGTAGGTAAGGTTTTATTTTTTTTTTGTCTCTGTTTTTATTTTTTTATGGAGGGAGGGGGTTGTGACTAGATATTAGGTACCGAAGGACAAGAGCTCTGACTCCATAGTTTAGAGGATAAAAGAATGAAAGGAACCCCCTCAGTCATGGGAACTGTTACCTGAACACCCAGGATACTGCCAGTGTCAAAAGAAAATATAATTTGCTTGATATGAATATTTTATTGAGGGAGAAACAAACTATTCATGAACAAGGAGCCTTCAAACCTGAAACTGGTATGGAGCTCAGAGGCATGACAAACAGAATAGCTTACAAAGAGAAAATGAGGGGGGCGTGTGTGTGGCGCAGTCAGTTAAGCATCCAACTCTTGATTTTGGCTCAAGTCATGATCTCAGGGTTGTGAGATTGAGCCCCGAGTTGGGCTCCTTGCTCAGTGTGGAGTCTGCTTGAGATCCTCTCCCTCTCTCTCTGCCCCTCCCCTGCTCTCTCTCTTTCCCTCAAATAAATAAATAAATCTTTAAAAAAAAAAAAAACAGAGAGAAAATGAGGAAGTTGTTTAACCTTTACAACAACTGGTTATTACCATTACAGTGGGGGTTTCCAGAAGACAAGGATTGGATAAAAGTGATTATCTTATACTGTTTTAGGAAGATGGCTTAAGCTTTGTTTATGATTATTAGAGGCATTTAGAAAAAGTAAGTTTTGCTCATATTCATGTAAAGGAAAAAGCGTTTATTTTCCTCCCTTCCTATGTAGGGAAAAACCTAGCTCTTTTCTACTGTATGCTTCTTTCATGTCTCTCTCTCTTTTTTTATTTTTCACACAGAACATGTCACTTCTGACACTTCTGGTCACCAAATGTATTTTTTCCCACACCAAGCAATCCTCAGTGATACCAAATGGGTGTCCTACAAGTTAACTCAATTCTAACACTATCTGCTGAAGATAATGTCAGATCCCATAGGTAAGGACTCGGTCCTATAAGACTGTCTCCCCCCCTCCCAACACGCTATAGATGCCAGTCCCAAGCCCAGCCAGTTATAGATCACAGGTTCCAATGATCTCCTTCTTAGATTCTGTTAATTTGCTAGACAGCTCACAGAACCCTGGGGAACACTTAGTTACACATACCAGTTTACTGAAGTGTGATAAAGGATACAGATGAATAGCCACAGAGAGATACATAGGGTGAGGTCTGAAAGAGCCCTGAGCTCAGGAGCTTCTGTGTCTGTGGAATTCTGTGTTTGCCCACATGTAGGCTCTCTGAACCCCACACTATTGGGATTTTATGGGAGCTTTATCACACAGGCAAGATTGACCATTAACTCCATTTTTAGTCTTTCTCCCTTCTTAAGAGAATGGGGGGGGTGGGTGGGGCTGAAAATTCCAAGCTGATCATGGCTTGGTTTTTCTAGTGACCAGTCCCCAACAAGATGCCATCCAGGAACCCACCCAGAATCATCTCATTAAAACAAAAGATGTTACCAATGCTCTTATCACTTAGGAAATTACAAAGGTTTTGGGAGCCCTATAATAAGGAAGGGGTCAAAGACAAATATTAGAACAAGAGATGCTCCTACTGCTCTTATCATTAGGAAATTACAAGGGTTTTAGGAGCTCCGTGCCAGGGACTGGGGACAGAGATCAATATATATTTTCTATTATCTCACAGTTCATGAAATAAGCAAGATTAAATTTTGTTTACATGGCTTTACTGGGTTTGTCTGCTTGGGGATCTTCAAATCTGGTCTCTATTTTATTTTATTTTAACACCAGCAAGGGGAAACTTGGTGTATTGAACACCTGAATTTATCTCCATTCCTTCCTGACCACCTTCTTCCTCCCTACCTCCATAACATTAAAGAATAAAAGGGCATAGACCCACAAGGGCAAAAAGACAGAGAGGATAACCACAATATATTAGAAGATGATAACTAGGAACCTCCAGTGGAATGACCCAGACATTTTGGTGAGGCCTGGCTCCACACATTAGTTTTTAATTTAGTTTTTAAATTCTTCTGTCTTCAATATGGACATCCAGGAATAAGAGTCATTTAAAGAATGCCTCTAACGTGCATGAAAGGACCAAAACACGAAAAAAAAAAAAAAAACCTCCAAGAAAAAAGAGATAGTGCAGGGAACAGAAGAAAACTTAAAAACATGCTATAATTCATATTCTCAGAGAGATGATACTTCATCACTGAAGCAAGAATGAGAGGCAATTAATAGAAGAGGAAGATTTGGGGGGTAACAAAGAGGTCCTGCCAGTTGAAAATATTCTATAAAAATAAAAATTTTACTAGGGATGACGAAGTTGAGTATGTCTCCCAGTAAGGGGAATAAAAAGACAAAGGGATGGAAAATAAGAGAGGAAAAAAACTTGTAATGGTTGGGAATATGTACAGGCAGATGGTCCAGAGGATCAAATTCCAGTCCCTCAAATACCAGTGTGGGTGGAAAGCAGCTGAGTGTGTTAGTATTCCCCCCTTAACACCAAAGGGTGCTGCGTGAGTCAATGCCTCCTAGTGGGCAGCCATGGGATTGGGAGAAGTTGGATGAAGGCTATGTGGACTGATACCTGAGGTTTATGTCAAAGTTGAGGACATTAGCAAAGATACAACTAACAAAGATGCTGTGCCCTGAATCAAATTAGGATAGAACAGGAGCTGGCACAAAACCAGACACCCTTCTCTCAAGCCCCATATGGTGGTGTCAAAGAAGCCACTCCACAACCCAGATGCCAACAAGGATAAAAGAAGGAGCAGGAGCCAAAGGCTGAGTGGGAGTGGCGAGAACTTAAGAGACCAAGTTTAAATGGAAGAGCTTGGGTTACTTTGAATTGGTCAGTATATGTTTTTCTGTATGAGGTAGAAATATGGGCTTGAGAACTGTTAATTTAGTTATAGTGGTATAAAGAAAGTTATTTTTTCTCTACCCAACTTCTGCACCTGAAAACCATACCAATGACATAGTCAATAAGGATAAAGAAAATAATACGCATGGCTATCATACATATGTAATTAATAGAAGATAATCTTCCTTTTTTTCTAATAGCAAACATTAACTTTTTTCCTAATCAATATTCTACCTGAATATTAACCAGTTGAAACAATTATTTTAATATCCAAAGCACATAAAATGTACATACATTGTGTATCACACATTGCTGATGGTGTAGCTTTTATTGAGTAGTTATTATGTGCATGTTATCATGTAGTTATTAAAAAAGGTAATTAAATGATCTTTGGTTTCAGGAAGCTTACAACCAAGAAGACAGGCAGTAAAAACTATTAAACAAGAGCTGCACATGATAGAAACTTACAGGATGGAGAGCATTTCATGGGCTTGGATATTCAGAGAAACTAAGTAGAAGGCAGGAGACTTGAGCTGGATGTGGAAGGCTAGGGAGGATCCAGCAAGGAAAGACAAATTGACTCCAACCAGCATGGCAGCCTGGAAGGCTTTGTTGAGACACATTTTAAGATGAGTCTAATTTCAGTTGGGAAGGGCAGTGGAGAACTCGTGGTGTCTTCTGTGATTGGGAGAAGGAATAGGGACAGGGTAAGGGAATCTGTTCTTGAGATAGGTAGAGAGGCAGAGAGGTGAAAGGCAAGCATTCTGTGTAAATGATACTGGAATAGCAAATGCTCAGACTGAAGTATATATGGTGTATCCTGGATTCCACAGAGGATTTCCACTGGATGGGAGTAGCTGATGATAATAAGGTTGATAAGTCAGGACCAGGTGGAAGGAGCCTTTGAAAGTAAAGTTATGTAAGAACTTAATCTATAGATGATGCAGAGCTATTGAGATTTTTTGAATAGATAAATGACATCAAAATGGGGGCAAGCAGGATGAATGGAGTTTCAAGATCTGAAAAGACCTTGAAGTAGTAAAAACAGTTAACATGGGGACCAAATATCTGATACATTTGAGTTTGTCTTGTATGTCTTTCTGATCTTCATCGATGAGGTGTTCAAAGTTCTTTAACAACAATTTGCTAAAAGTTCAACTTATCCCTCTTAAGTATTTGGAAACAAAATTCTGCCCCTCACTAGCTATGTGAACTTAAGAACATTGATTAGTATCTTTGGGGCTTAGGTTTCTCAGCTGTATAATAAGCTGGTAAAATATGTTATTTCTAAAGCTTCTCCCACTGTTAATATTTTATCCGGTAACACTGATACCTGGTGACTTCATTTTCTTCCTCATCTCTCTTTCAGAAATAGTTCTTTTAAGAATAAATCTACTCATTATGACCAGAAGGAGGTAAGTTTATTTACTTGTATGTGCTCATCTCAGTTAGCATTTGTGATATTTATTAATTGAATCCTTCATGGGAATCCAAATATAAAATGTTAGTAAACATGTTTGGTGATAATGTTCCATACATGTGTATATTATTAATTTCATAATTTCCAAGCAAATTTGAGAAACATGATTTATTGAATCCGTGGTCAATGTTCAGTTTCATTTCCTGGCACATGAAATGGGAGACCACATTGTCTCCCCTGCCTTATGTACCCCCTTTTCATTCCTTTATTACTGCAAAAGCGGAACCATTTATTTTGCAAAAGGCTTATCAGAGAACTAATTATAACATCAAGTGGGGTGGTGTTCAGAACAGTCTGAATGATAAATACTGAGAAAAAATAATCCAATAATTATTTAAAGTAGTGGGTGTTAGCTTCCACTGTGATCTGATGATGGTGGTGGCTGGGAAAAGCTTCAAAGTAACAATACACATCCAGCCATTGATGATATTTTGTTCTTCTATTCATAGTTTATTCCATTACAGGAGTCCAGTGGATTTTGTCTGTTTTTCGATTGCCCTGGCCACTTACTTGTGGGTATTGTGTGTGGTTGCTTCACGTGTGCTGTAGACGCTCTGCACTATTATCTTGGTCAACAAAAGGCAATTATTAAATTCTAAAAAAGCTTTAGATGAAACTGCCATGACAATAGGCATAGGTAATCAGAGGCATAATCATGTTCTGCGGGAAATCTGTGCCCATAGAAGGAACAGGAACATAGTGTAGTCTTTGAAGTCCATGTTCATGTAAACATCAAATGATGCCGTCAGGTTTTTCGACACAGGTTTGAAGTGTGAATGTGCCCATCAGCTTCTGGTCAAGAAATGACTAATGGTCCTCAGTTTTAGCGTAAATGTATTTGCAAAATACATGATTTTCCAGCTTAGGACAAACTCTACTAGGGACATTGGAATTATGCCTTTTCGGTTTGTAGAATAGAAACGCATCATAATATCCCTTGCACAACAGATAGGTTTAGTGTGAAATGAATCACATGCTCAGAAAAATAGCAACTCAGGCAAATAGCCTGATAATAGGCTGGAGCCAGAGGCTGGTGCTGGTCCTGTGTTCAAACATGAGGTGCTACAAAAGGGTTTGTGTCAGTATGTTTCTGAGGAAAAACATTTTTAGAAACAGTTGTATTATGGTATTGTTAATGTCTGGGATGACTCCTGCATTCAGGTAGCCGGTGGGACTATGAGGTATGCTCAGGTGACTCAAAGGCTACTTTTTCATACTGAAAAGCAACAATGGCAGGTTCTGGGCTGTGCCATTATTGAAAGGAGTTCCAGTAGTTCCAGTAGTTCCAGTTAAGTGTTAATTGAAGAATGCCATGAACCTCAATTGCCTTAAAATATTTAGTCTTATATCTCTACTGGGTGAGTTATTCCTTTAAGGCCTGGTACCTGCCTCAGTCTTGTAACTATTGACAGTCTGGGCCAGATCCTTTGTTGTGGGGACTGTGCTGCACGTGTAGAGTATTTGACAGCATTCTTGGCCTCTACTGATATGCCAGTAGCATCTTGCCGGCCCCCAGTTGTGAACAACCAAATCTCCAGACATTGTTAAAGGTTCCCTGGGAGCAGAATCAGCCTGGTTGAGAAACAGCTTTACAAGAATCTCAGGCACTCTAACCAGTCCCTATGAAAATGCAGATGTTACCTGGTAGAAAATCCACCATTCCAACCAAGAACACCTTAGCCTTCATTAGCCACCTGATTTTCTGGCATGGGAGCAGTGCTGGGGATGGGATATAAGTCAAGCTGATGAGTGGAAGTGGGAGAGTCTTGGGGATGGGAGAAATGTCAAAGGTGAGGAAAGAATGGTGGCGGACTACTGCATCAGGGATCCCTGTGCAGCCTAGAAATTTCATGAGGCTCCAAAGTGAGAGAAGTGTGATGGCAACAGTGGGGAGAATGGCTGGAAAAGAAGTAAGGAGTCATTCAACATGCCGAGGGGCACTCAGGTACAGTAAGGCCTTCATAGGGAAGAGAATGTTGGTCAATTTGTAAAATTATTTTTTGCTGTAACCCAGCAGACATGTTTATGATGATGATGATGTCTGTCAGTCTAAGACAGCTGAGTGGGTGGAGCAGCCTGCCATTCCTGAGTGAGAGATAGGAGGCCTTTGAGTCATGCAGGTGCTAAAGAAAGAACGTGCATTGTCAAGGACTTCTTTACCTCTGGAGGATGTAGGAGCCGGGGGCCCAGGTGGGGTCCAGCAGCTAACTTTCACCCTTAAACAATTCCCTCCTTCTGCTGTGGTCAACTGAGCCTGCAGGAACACCCTGGGGGCAGATTCATCCTTTTGAGAATGCTGATTTAAACCACGGTATTTAAAAGCTTTCCAGGGACACACACAAACTCAATAAAGAATGGCAGCCACAGGAATAGGGGCTCCGAAGCAAACGTTGGCTATTTCAAAACATGGCCTGGCTAGCTGTGCATGGGAAATAGACTGGCTTAGAGTTTGAATGAGAACAACTGAAAAATTCTGCATTCCCCCTTCATTTCTCTTCCTTCTAACCCCTATTCTAGTTTTCACTCTATTTTTAATGGTTCCCCCCACCAACCTCATGATTTGGATTATTTTAGAAAATGTAAGAAACAAAAAATGAAAAATATGGACTTGTCGGGCGCCTGGGTGGCTCAGATGGTTAAGCTTCTGCCTTCGGCTCAGGTCACGATCCCAGGGTTCTGGGATCGAGTCCCGCATCGGACTCCCTGCTCAGCGGGGAGCCTGCTTCTCCCTCTGCCTCTCTCTCTGTCTCTCTGTCTCTCATGAATAAATAAATAAAATCTTTAAAAAAAAAAAAAAGAAAAATATGGACTTGTGTTCTGCTTTACTCTTTTCTTATTCTTACCTCTCCTCTCTTCCTTATTCAGTTTTCCTCTCTGCCCCCATCTCCTCTATGTTGTTCAAATTTTCATTTTCTTCTGCGGACTCCTTTTTCTCTGTTCTTGGAAAACCTGAAATAATCTAGTCTCCATATGTATGGTAACCTGGTGGCTTTGGAACACTCTCAAGTTCAAACACCACATTATTCCCATGAAGTGCCTTTGTACCTGCCACCCATGGGTCACAAATTTTGTTTGGGATATATTGTTATTGAATCCATCTGAATATCAAACTAAAGAAAGATATACCACAGCAAGGAAAACTCTGGGCAAATCTCATCTAGGAGCATAGTCCTAAAATATCAAATAAAATATTGACATATTGAATGCAGTAGTATTTAAATAGTAATTGTATCATTAATCTGATATTTCATTTATACCATATCACCCAAATTTTAGAGTCTTAAGTCAATAATCACTTACAAGCCGGTGATTCTGTGGGCTGGCAATCTGTGCCAGGATCAACTGGACAGCTCTCTTGCTAGTTGGCTATGGTCATTCATGTGGCTGCAGGCTCCTGGTGGCTCACCTGGGGCTAGGAGGCCTAGGATGTTCTCCGTCACTTGTCTGGCAGTTGGTGCTGGCTGTTGGCTGGGTCTCTCTCTCTCATGGGGTTTCTCATCCTTAAGGGTAGGAAGAGAGTAAGAGCAGAAACTGGAAGACCTCTGGAGGCCTAGATTTGGAAGTCACACAACATCCTGTGGCATGTTGATCAAAACAAGTCATAAGGTGGCCGAGTTTTCAAGGGATGGAGAAAGAGACTACCTCTTAATAGAGAGGATGACAGTATCACATTGTAAAGGGATGTACATACAGGGATGGGAGGAATTGTTGAAGCCATCTTTGAAAGCCATCTAATTGTTAAATGAGTTAATCTTTGTAAAACACTGGTACATAGTGTTATATAAGTATTTGTCAAAAAAATAATTAATCCAGTTAATTCCAGGAATGCAAAGAGAGTTTACCATTAAAACAATCCACTGATTATGATTTTCTGAAAACAAAAACAAAAACAAAAAACAAAAAACCTACCTCTTAGAAAGGAGGCTAATGCAGGTAATACAGATGGGCACCTTTCATTAAGGAATTTCAAAGAGAAAAGAAAATCGACTACTTCCCCATTTTTTTTTTGAGCTTTGAAAAGTTATGGCGACTTCCAATTAAGATGGTATATTGCATATCCTCTCCACTCTATTCCACAGACAGAAATACTTAAAAACATGCTTTTAAAATTATAAAGTACATATACAAGCTGAAGAACAAGAGAAGACTCAGGGGACAAGGAATGGACAGTGATGAGTGGGGGCAAACTGTGCAGCCCTCTGACCTTGGCACTGGGCAAGGGCTGTAGCAACCAGAGCTTCCAAGCCTAGTCAAGAACACATCCAAACACTGTCAGGCTAACATTGCTGGAAAACTGGAGCTGAACTAATTATGCCACATGACCTAGGTTGCAGCTAGAAGTGGACATCTGCCCGTAGTTCCAGTAGACAAGAGATACATCTGAGTCAACATGGGAAGGATGCCTGTGCTGCTTGTGGACAGAACCTTGGAGGTTGCTTTGCCTATAATGGGCCACAGCCCCAACCCTCTAACGAGATCTGTGCCTGGGTGGCCCAGTGGGCAGGCTGAGCCAATCTCAAATCCATGAGAAAGACCTAAATGGGGTAAAAACTCTCATGCAAAACAAGAGCACGAAGCAAAATTTCAAAGCACACAAGGAAATCCATGGTTATAAGGCATTATCACGGCAGTATTTTTTCTTGGGGATAAATTTCTTTCAGATGACATCCTAAGATTATTCATTTACTTACTCAACATATATTATTGAGCATTTACTATGTACCAAGTACTGCTCCAGTGGCTGGGAATGAACAGTGAACAAAACACACAAAAATCCCTCTTTTCATGGAGTTTATATTCTAGTGGGAGGTTGTAAGGGAAGGAATATTTCAGGAGTAATCTGGTTAGGAGGTTAGATAGTTATAGAGGGACAGACAGATGGCTGAGACAGATTCATAGCCCTTAAACCCCTGGATCCTGTCCCACTCCAGCTGCCCCTCCATTAGAAATATCAAACACCAATCATTTTATCTTTTTTATTGAACTACACAAATACAGTGAAAATGAAAAGAAGTGTAAGGAAAAAATGTGCTTTGTATCTTGATCTCTGTTAGCAGGAACAAGCTGGCAGAACCAAAAGCCAGGAAAGAACATGGTTCATTTTATTTAAAGATGGTTAGGGATCTCCAGGGTGGACCAGAGAAGGAAAACAAATTAACAACTATTCAAGCAGTTTAGAGATTGGATAGAACTGGGGGCCTAGCAAGCTCAATATAGTCACTTTTGTAGCATCTGCAAATTTTTCTAGTTTTTTTTTTTTTTTAAATACGATGTCAGACTTTTCATTTTTAAAGGCAACCCAACCTGTGTTCATGCATTTTTCATTTTGTTCAGACCCAGTCCAAGTAAGTACTGGGCAATCACAGTTTCCTTTTCTAATTATATCTGAACTTGGAGTAGAAAGGTTGCAATGGTAGGAAGCTTCTCTGCTTTTTTTCTTGTCCCTTGTTATCATCTTGCTCTAAAGTTTTTCCATTGGAGGAGTTACAGTTTAATTATCTCCTAAAATTATTTTTTGAGAGAAAAAAGTTGAACTTCTTTGACTACTGTGACCCTTACTACTCTCTCCTTATTCTTCTCCTATGACTCAATCCTGTTGGACAAATAGCTCTCAATTTTTTGTCAGGTCAAATATCCTATTTGGAGAATTTGATTACATCTATGAATTCAGAAAAATACATACATGCACATAAATATACATATTTATGCATATGGTTTTATTGTAACTGCCTAATAAAATACATCCTTGGGACCTAAGGGCATGAACCTCTCTTAGATAGTTTCTCTTCCTTGATTTACATCTTTTAGTCTTGAGGTTCCCAGGGAGTTGCCATTGACTATTTTTATTCTAGACCCTCTACCTATGTGCCTTTATATACTCTCAATGCTTTCAACTCTGTCCCATAATGTAGACTTCCAGATATACACATCCAGTCCTGACATCTTCTACCTACTGCCAAACAAGCATTCTCACCTGGTTGTCCTACTGTGAAGCCTGATGGAATATATCCTGGTTTTTCTCAACTTGTGGGATGGTGTCACTAACCCTTCTGCAGCAGCCTAAGCTGGAAATGTGGACATTACCATTGAATCTCTTCTCTAGCCCCCAGTGTCCAACCAGTTACCAAATTATTAGATTCTGACCCCTAAAGATCTCTCCATCCACTCCCTCCCTTATCTTCTACTGCCCTTCTTTTAGTTCAGGCCCTTAGCATCTCTCCTGAATTGTTGCATTCAGTCTCCCACTGGCCTTCTGACTCTAGTCTGGCCCTGCCTCCTGTTCTCCCTCCACAGTGTTGCGGGAATTGTCTCTAAAATGCAACTCTAGTCAGGTTACTCCTCTGCAGAAAATGCTTAATGGTGCTCTATGACTTTTTGATGAAGGCAGTCAAGGCCCTTCATGATTTGGCTCCTCCTGCCCTCTTCAAGCCCACACATCCTTTCATTCTCTTCCCACCCTGTCTCTCCTGAGTGGCCCCCTTCTTAGTTTTATCCGTGTTGAGTATTTGTAGACTCCTGAACAGGTTGAGCTCTTCCACACCCTTGCACTTTTATATACTTTGTTCCTTTGCCCAGAATTCCAGCAGCCCCCCAACAAACACACTTATCTATTTTGTAATTTTTTCTTTCAAATTTTCAAGGCTCAACTTAATGTCCTCTGAGCTGCTTCCCTTCTCTCAGGTGGAGTCATAAACCTCTCATCTCTGCTGGCTTTGATCTTGCACATAATTTTACATGTAGTGCATTGTAATTATTTCTTCATTCAATGTCTACGTTACAAGGCTGATGACCTTTTGAGGGCAAGCACTGTGTCCACCCAACCTTCCTTTTCCCCAGGACCTGGCACAGCGCTTGGTGTTTAGGAGGTGTTCAGGAAGTAGGAAATTGAATTGAACGTCCTGCCCTGTAAGATAAAAGTTCCATGGTTTGTCCCTTATATGATGTGGGGAGTGCTGCTTATTCCCCCATAAGAGCAAAACCATTTTCTCTGTAGCCCTATCACTGTTGGTATAAAAACAAATAGCAGAATCACAGACAAATTCAGACACTCCAATCAGCCGCTCTGTGTGTTGCAGACAGGACAACCTGCCCCTTCTTGTTTCATTTTATGGGTGTTGTCATAGCTAAATATTATGCAGTTGAGGAGAAATCACTTCAAATTGCTGGAGAGATGGGGCTTGATCATTGTAGTGAAGGATTTATTACTTGAACTAATACAAAACTGTGAAATTTTAGAAAACAACTAGCCCTCAGGGAGCAATAGTTACTTTCCATCCTACCATTGCAGATGATGTAAAATAAAAGCAACATAAATTGAAGTTTTAGATACTAATATAAGATAAATAGGAAGTGGGACTAGATAAAAGCAGCCAAACAATTTTCTGTCCTCAAAAACTAACAGGGGGTGATACAGTATTTTGGACTGTGAGCCAATGACTTTTGGCATAACTGCTTGACAAAATTCCACAGTAGAGCGCACCACTTGGAGTGTATTGACCTTTTAATCTATCCCTGTAATCCATTTCTGAAGACGCTCTTTAAAAACACTTTATGACCAATTGGATACAAAATGTCACTGTCTTAGTTGAATCTACCCTATCTTACCACCTACCTCACTTGTTATGTCTGTCTGTACTAAATATTTTGGAGGTGGAGCGGGGTCCTTTTCTAATAGCTCACAGATTTAATAATGAACTGCCCCCCCCCACCATGGCATATTGGTAGTAAATGAAAGCAGTGCCAGGCTAAATGTGAGTGGAAAGGCTTCTTCATTGATGTCTTACAGAGGACTTGAGCTATTTCCTTTAGAAGACATTTTTTTTTTTAAATGAAGTGAAAAAGAGGGAGAAAAGCTAAATATTTTAAATTCCTCGGAGTGGGTCACAGAGGTGCTATGAACTCTTGATAATTTCTACCTCCACATAAAAGGATTCTATTCTAATCCATGAAGGCATTATTGAATTGTTGATGTACTGCAAGAGTCCTCTCTTCTGGAGTCTGGAAGTTTCTATATTTGTAAGACGAAAATTGTAATGAGAATGGAGCATCTGTTGTGTCCTGACTCCTCCGCTCCTATCACATTAACTCCTGTTTCTAAGGCACTTCTTGTCAATTACCTCTTTTCTCTCTCAAATAAATAAAATCTTTTAAAAAATTTATGCTGAATTCCTTCATTATTGCATTTGCAAATGTGGGTTCTCTTCTTTCCCCTTATATTTTATTTTTTAACAACATTACCACCTATCTACTGATGGAGACTAAAATAGTTTCTAATTTTTAATTTTCCCAGCTTTATTGAGGTATAATTGATAAATAAAAGTGTATATATTTAAAGTATACAATGTGACATTTTGATGTATGTATACATTGTGAAATGATTACCACAATCAAGCTAATTAACACATCTGTCACCTCATAGTTACATAGTTTGTACATGGTGAGAACGTTTAAGATCTACTCTCTTAGCAAAGTCCAAGTCTACAATACAGTATTATTAACTATGGTCAACATGCTGCACGTTAGGTCTCCAGTACTTAGTTACCCTGTATAAATGAAACTTTGTATGCTTTATGTTTCTATGATGGATTATTTGCAGTTGGGGCTGCTGGAGGCCTGGGTGCAAAGAGATGGGCTTGGTCCTGAGCCTTTGGGGGCCAGCCTGATACTGAGGTACACTGGGGTCAGCCTTGTGTCTGGGTCTGCAGGGTTAGGATTGGTGCCTGGGCCTGTGAGGGTATGCTTTGAACCTGTGGCAGGGTGGGGGGGGGGAGGGTCCTGTCTACTGGGGCAGGCCTAGAGCCTGGATCCACTGGAGCCTGACACATGAAGGCTGGCCTGCTGCTAGGGCAGTTGTGGAGTCTGGGTTCCCAGGGGAGGCTCAGAGCTGGGGTGGGCCTGGATTCTGGGGCCCTAGCAACTGGCCTGAAGCCTGGGACTGCAGGGGCTAGCCTGGCACTGGGGTTCACTGGGGAGGGCCTGGAACTAGGGTCTACAGCAAAGTCTGGTACTCACTTCACTCTCCTTTGCCACGTGGAGACTATCTCTCCCTGAGCTGCTCTGTGCAGGCTTGGAGGAGAGGTGATGTGGGTGATGTGAGACTGACCTTTCCACCATCTTCAATGTGTTGTAGTTTTGTGTTTCAGCCAGGTGCTGTAATCTCTCACCTGGATGCCTTCTTCTTGTGAAGGTATTTTTGAGCATGGGTGATTGTTTAAATTGATGCTTTTGTGAGGGAAAGAGCACTGGCACCTCCCATTCTGCCATCTTGTTCATGTCATTCTGAAGAAGCTTTCTCTGAAGGAGACTTTATCCAGTGTCTAATCAGTGATAAAGCCATCCCCGAAGGAACCTGGAATTGACAAATTTCTGCTGCTTTGCATAATGACTTGCAAAGAGAAGGAAACTCTTCTGGAGCTTTCTCTGCAATCCAGTTTCTTTCTTGCTCAGTTATTCTGACGTACTCCTCAGCAGGTGCTTGGAGCCAAGTGCATATACAAAGAAAGAGAATATTTCTCCTGCGGCTTTCCTCTTTAGGACTTATTTATTTCTCTGGCAGTAGTTACAGAGATTCACAATGTCTAATAGCTGAGTGTGAAAGTAATATTTGGTTGAAACTGGACAGAATGAACTTCTGGGATCCAAAAAAAAATTCTGGAATTTTATAATAAATATAATTACTGTTAAAATTTTATTATTAAATTTTTAGTAATGAAAATGAAAACCTTTGACATTAACATGCAGGAGAGATTGCTCCTGCATATTTCTTTTTTTGTAATACTAAATAGGACTCTCACATCCGAGGAAGGCTGGTAAAGGAGAAGAAATAATTGTGCAATCTCATTTTTCTCTAGCACTTTCCTTTTTTTCCTTCATGCTCTTTATATTCTTTTTTTTTTAAAGATTTTATTTATTTATTCATTAGAGACAGAGAGAGGCAGAGGGAGAAGCAGGCTCCCTGCCTAGCAAGGAGCCCAATGCGGGACTCGATCCCAGGACCCTGAGATCATGACCTGAGCCGAAGGCAGACGCTTAACCATCTGAGCCACCCAGGCGCCCCATGCTCTTTATATTCTTTATAATATCTGGACCAAAGGTGATTTATCATGGATGTTGTCGTATATGATTTTGCTAGTTTTCCACTTCATGAAAATTTGAGGTAACAAAGTTGTGTGCTGTTCTTAGTTCATTCTCACAAGATGTACAGAATTCTAAAAGGCACTTTTTGTTAAAAGACTCAAGACCTGAATGACATTTGTAGAAGTGTAAATTAAATATCTAGCATTTATGTTTCATATTATTCATGCTTATATACCAAACAATTAGATTATATCTTATATCTACTCTTCAGTCATTTATTATTATTTAAGTTTTTGAATATTTGTTGGCTCAAAAAAGATATAATATTTTTATTAAATTATTTAGTTCTCACATTTATAATATTTACATTAACTATAAATCAATTTCCTTATCAATTTTGATATTGGAATGTCCTTAATTATTTTTATATGTAATATTACAGCCTACTCAATTATCATTTATTGTAGAATTTTATTTTTGCAGTTACATACATTTTTGAATCAATTAGATAGAATTTCAACATAAAAGCACATAAAGAGATTTTCACTTTAATTTATATCTAAAAGCCTTATCTATATTTGGAAGTAAATATACAGATAATAATGATAAATCAGAATGACATGCCTCGTAGCTATTGCTGATGTTGTCATAATGGCTAGATATTTAAACCTATGTCATCTTGTGATTATTGAACAGGCACAAATTCAGGGATAACTGAACTGATGCTCAAATAGGCATTTGGCTCTTCAAACTTCCAAAGCCTGAAGCCAAAAAACAGAGTTTTGGCCAAATATCAAGGATGATTGGTACATCTCTACATATATTACAAATCATATATCTGAATCAGGTATTTCAACATGAAATACTCTGATTGAATTTGTTAAGTAAGCCCCAAATAATTTTTACTTGCTTTAGAATAAAAAGATAAAACACTGTACTCCCCAGAGGAAACTTTAGCAGTAGTTTCTGGGTGAGGTATTACATGAATTTAAACACAGTGTCAAGTTTGAAGATTGGGTGCTCTTATCTCATTCCTCTGACAACTATGCATAATTAAATGCACAGTGATTTTTAAGAATGTGAGACTGACATAAAACTTAAAAACAACTTTTAGTCAGAAAACTTAATGTGGCTTTAAGATTAGACTACTACAGTTAGATATATGGTCTCCTTGTTGTTCAGAAAATTGTATTAAGAATACAAATATTTACCTTAATAAAAAGTCCCACTATTACAAAGTCTTAAAATTATTTATTGAAGTGTGATATAATTAAGATTCTTCTACTGCCAATACAGTTAGCATGTGGGTATACATGACAAAAGGAACAATAACAAATAAAAGTAAATTGATTTTTAGTTTTTTGCTTTTTAAGTGTGGTATTTAGATAGTGCTATAGGTATTATGCAATACTTAATAAAACAAGTTAAAAGTAAACATTTTTTATGTGACAGATCTCTGGTAGGTCTTTAACAAATATCAAACTGCTAAATCTGACTAGGATCAGTAGGTCAAATGGTCTTTGAAACTACTGTTTCATTATCTAAAGGTCCACAAAATGGCAACTCCCTTTACCATTTAGTTAATAATAAAAGAAGTTTATTTAAGGGCAACATCTGGATTATTATATAAGAATTAACTTCATGAAAAACAAATTTTGATTGAAGTTATTAAGTCATGAAATAAAATAACTAAGGGAATGGTTCAAAATTTTTTTTAAAGATTTTTATTTATTTATTTGACAGAGAGAGACACAGCGAGAGAGGGAACACAAGCAGGGGGAGTGGGAGCGGGAGAAGGAGGCTTCCCGCGGATCAGGGAGCCCAATGCGGGGCTTGATCCCAGGACCCCGGGATCATGACCTGAGCTGAAGGCAGACGCTTAACGACTGAGCCACCCAGATGCCCTGGGAATGGTTCAGACTTTTAACAATTGCTGTGGTGAGATCATAAATACATAAAATAACTATGGTCTTATTCCTCAAATCATTTTGGCATAAATAAGCCACCTTGAATAAAAATAGCAAAAGCATGTTATATTGATAGAATTTTAATTCATTTCTATCTATGAATCTAGAAATTGGGAAAAACTCCAAATGTCCAACAATAAGATGTGGCAGATATGGCTAACTCTTTACCCAAAATCATCCTCCTCATTCATAGTATAGAATTGACTCTATCCAGGGGCTATATTTCTCAATCTTTTCTGCATTCTTCTATTTCCATGTGATCAGTTCTTGCCAATGCTGTATGAATGAAACTGATGTGTGTTACTTCTGGGCCAAGACTATGAAATGGATGTGACTTCTCCACACTCTCTTTTTTCTCCTTCTGCTGGCTGGATGCAGAAAACTTTAAGACATCTGATCCAAGAGACAGTCTATAGCTGGCCACAACCTCTGTTTTGACTTGGTGGAAAAAGATAAACTGGGTCTATCAGATTCTTACTCTTTGGAATCTAAATGGAAAATACAGAATCAGTAATGGACATTAAAAGCTGAAGTTTCTAGAAATAAGTGATTATTAGTACCAGGTGGGTTGGTATCTATCTGAGTCTCTAAGTCTAAGATTGGGGTCCATCTGAGTTAGCTGTGAAAGGTACCAGACCTAGATGTAGCCCTGGAAAAAGAGCAGGCTGAAACTGGAGGCAGGGATGAGGGCTGTGTTCTAAAAGGACGTGGTTCAGGGTCTGAGAAGACAAGGCATCACAAGAGAAGGCCATCCAAAACAAGTGGTCACACACAGTGGAGTTTTTATGTAGGGCAAGTGCCATCCAATAAGTGAAAGGTATCCAGGGAGACAGTACAGTATGGCAATAAAGAGCCAAACTGCCTGGCTCTGCAACTTACTAGCAGTGTGATCTTAGTTTACTCAATCTCTAAGTTTCTTCATCTAAGCAAGTGGGGGCCAGATTATATGGAACTTGGTGGGCATGGTGAGGAGTTTGCACTTTTTCTTAGAGGTAATGCAAGACCTGTGGAAGCTTAGGCAGGGGAGCATTATGATGTGACCTATGCTTTAGAAAAGTCCTTGGGGATTCTGTGTAGTGGATGGAGAGTAAGGGGAAGCATGCGGTCAGGAAGACCAGTTAGAACAGAGATCCAGATGGCAGAGTATGATGGCTTGGATTTAGGTTGTGATGAGCTAGTTGGTGGGATGTGGTTGCAGTTGGGCTTTCTGGGAGTTAGAGCTGACAAGTGTACAGAATGTGTGAGAGGAAGAGAAATCAAGGATGCATCCTTGTTTTGGCCTAATCAACTGGATGAATGTTGTTACCATTTACTAGAGTGTAAGATTTCCTCGTTTTGTACCTCGAGTACCTAGAACATGCCTGAAAAATGGGGGGTGCTTAATAAAAATTCGTTTAATGAGTGGGGAAGGCTTGGGGGTGGGAATATGTATATAGATACAGCTTTATCTATGTCTATTTCTTTACCTATATCTGTATCTTTATCTGTATTTGAATCTAGATCTGGTTCTGTGTCTATATTTGGACGTGGGAGAATCAACTTTTCGGTTTTATCAATACTAAGTTTTAGGTACCTACTAGGCATCTGAAGTGATATGTGGAGTAGGCAGTTGAATGTGTAAGTCTGGAGATGAGGAGAGATAGCTGGGGAGGGTGATATAAATAACACACACACACACACACACACACACACACAGAGGCATGGATCCCTCCATACATACACATTAAACTGGTTGTTCTTTGCATCTGTGGATACTGTTCTATCCAGTGCGAGGCCAGTGACTTCACCCTGCTAAACTGAGGATCATTAGCATATAAATGATACCTGAATCCATAAAACTAAAAAGGAAAGTATATCTAGAGAAGTAGCCTGAGACCTGAGCCTTGGGGCTTTCCACCATTTAGAGATCCAGTAGTTGAGCAAAAAAAGAAAAAAGAAAAAAAAAGAGAGAAAGATCAGGCAATGAATGAAAGGAATATCAGATCAATGAGGTATCAAAGAAGCCTAGAGAGGGAGTGTTCAACTCTGTTAACTCTTACTGAAAGTCAGGTCAGTTGAACACTAGAAATTCAACATTGATTTTGACAAGATGAGATCATCAGGGTAGTTGTTAATTGAAACCATCTCATTAGGTTGATGGAGTCAAAAACTGTATTTCCTGATTGGAGTAGATTGAGGAAACAATGGGAGGTTTAGAAGGTAGGGAAACATCTTTGGAAGAGTTTTGTTTTGAATAGACCGCAGAGATGGGATGGTAGCTGGAGGAATATGTGGGACCAAGTGAGATGGTTTTTAATTTATTTAATTAATTAATTTATTTTTAAAAAGACAGACATTACATCAATGTGAATGGTCCAAAGGGAGAAACTGATGATACAGGAAAGAGAGGGAATAATTGAAGCAGCACTGTGTTTGAGCAGACTGGAGGGGATGGGATTGTGTGTTTAGATGGGGGGGCGGGGCTTGGATTTAGGAGAAGGGACGCTTCTACTGTAACAGAAGAGAGCATCAGTGCATGGGTTCAGCTATAGAAAGACTGGTGGAATTGGTGAGAATGATTACGAAGTATGGTTAGAGGACTGTTGGCAATTTAAAGGAAGTTGAGGATTGATATAAAGATCTTAGAAAGCAGGAAAGTAAATTACCAGGAAAATGAAGTAGAATTTTCTGGCAGTTTTAAGCCTGTTTGAGATTTGTGGTCAGAAATCTGAAGTGAGTCCATTCAGCATGATTGTGTGAATCTCCAACAGAGATTTGGCTATTCTGGTTTAGGCAAATCACAGACTCACCAAACTCCAATCACTACTCAGGAGAGAGCTCCCAAGGTACTGCTAGGCTGGTTACCACTGGCTTAGGATCTGGCTGGGGTTGCCATGATGTTTGATGATGGCTGGGCAGATAGGACCATTGCTAGGTTGGTGACCACTTAGCACAGAGGTCACCAAACCCCATAATGGAACAATGATGTGATTGAAGTAGTCTGGGTTAAGACAATAGGCAGTAGATATTGTGTTGCAAACTGGAGAGTCCATGACCTCTCTAAGGACTAGTTGCTACTTAGCTGAGCCCATCATTGCTATGTGAGTTTGTGGGGCCAGCAGATGAGATCTTATCATTCAAGAGAAGCTGAAAGTATGGATTTTTATTTGAAATGTTCTTTTTTAAAAGATTTATTAATTTATATGAGAGACAGAGAGAGAGGGAGAGTGTGGGGGGAGGGCCAAAGGGAGAGGGAGAGAGAGAGAATCCTCAAGCAGACTCCCTGCTTGAGTGTGGAGTCTGACACGGGGCTTGATCCCAGGACCCTGAGATCATGACCTGGGCCAAAATCAAGAGTCAGATGCTTAACTGAATGAGCCACCCAGGAGCCCCTGAAATGTCCTTAATTTTAAAACCATCTACATGCCAATAATAAGAAATTCAATGGGCCATCAATTTGTAATCTCTGTCATGTATAACTTTTAAGTCCTCTGTAGATTAATTGTAGTCTTATATTACATCTTATAAAAGTTGTATAAAGTGCTTTCACATACACTGCTTCCTTTAACCCTTAAGAAAAGCTTAAGAAAATTAGGGAGCAAGTCATTTCTCTTTATAACACCCAGCATCCTTGGAAGTCACTACCCAAAATAGTCAATAATGTTTGTTGAATGAAACTTTACACCTATTCTCAATGACAGAATTGAAGTTATACAATGTGAATAAAGGCTTAAGTTAAATTTAGTGAACTCCCTGAGTCAGCATAATAGGGAAGCACATTTCCATCCACAGAAAAGGTAAGGACTCAGCCTGTGAGGTAGAGGGCAGCTGGAGTGGATCCTCAGAACTAGTATAAATCAGCACCAGATGACCATTAGACCACATCTCATTCACCAGTAGCTGGCTGGTGATTACCACTAACAGATTTTGCCATGGCTTAGTTCTCTTCTTCAAATGTAAATCAAGATTTTCAAAGAGTTTATTAAACAATTTCTTAAAGAGTATACCTTACTTCACAAAGAGGCCCAAGCTGATGGAGCATTTTATTTAAGCTCTTGAGAAGGTAAAGAGGTAAAATGCAGTTAGATGTTTTCTTGCCACTAGTGAATCAGAAAAAATAAGCCACTGTCTAACAGTGGGATGAAAGAGGGTTTATCCATTATCTGGGCTAAGTATGGGGCAGTATTCATTTCCATCAACTCTGATTGAGAATGAGCACAGAGAATGTTCAGAGTTGCATTTCCTACTTACTGCTTTCTTCTCATTTTCAAACTGCTTCTATTCATTTCTATAGGACTGGATATGGAATGCTTTAGGCATGCTAATTTAATGCTTTTTTCCTCAGTCTATTTGATGTCTGCAAAGAACTAAAGATGTATTTTGCATTAATGTTATTAACTTGAACAAGTCAGGAATTAATGAAGAAAGCTGAAAAAAAGGCAATGTTTTTGTTTTAAATAAATTCATGTTAATGTATGTGCTTCTGATTAAGGTAAAAGTCCTTAGTACATGTATGATTAAAATAAAAATTCATGAATCCAACAGAATTTAGATGGATGAATGGGTGGGAGAGAGGGCAGGAAAGTTGCAGATGTTTATTATAATCAATTTAATATCTTGGGTTGAGAAATAATTTCTGAACAAGTCAATTATTATTAATTAGCTTGTAAAGATTTATCTTTTGATCCTTAGCTGTCTTCTGCTCAGCATCTCAGTGGGAACAAGGACATTCCTGGGAGAACAAAGGGCTCTCCAGCTATTAACTTAATTGGTAGCAATAGCTGGCTTTGGAATTAGCTTCCAATCATACAGTTAACAAAAATTAAGTGTATCTAATGTAGCCAAACTTTTTGGAGAGTGGTAAATTACAGGAGCCAGAGATAATAAATCAGTAGAACATCTAATACTTTTTAAAATAAGATTTATAGTTAACAGACAGTATAATATTAGTTTCACGTGTACAATATAGTGATTCAACACTTCCATACAACACCTGGTGCTCATCACAACAAGTGCACTCCTTAATCCCCATCACCTATTTCACCCATCCCCCCCCCAGCCACCTCCCCTCTGGTAACCATCAGTTTGTTCTCAATAGTTAAAAGTTTGTTTCTTGGTTGTCTCTCTCTTTCTTTCCCTCTTTTTTTCTTTGCTTGTTTGTTTTTTCTCTTAAATTCCACCTATGAGTGAAATCATGTGGTATTTGTCTTTCTCTGACTTATTTTGCCTAGGATTATACTCTCTAACTCCATCCGTGTCATTGCAAATGGCAAGATTTCATTCTTTTTCATGGCTGAGTAATATTCCATTGGGTATATATACCACATTTTTTTAAAGATTTATTTATTTGGGGGGGCGTGGTGGGGGAGGGACAGAGGGAGAGGGAGAAAGAGAATCCTCAAGCAGACTCCCCGTGGAGTACAATACCCCCTCCCCTCTCCAACTTGGGGCTCGATAAAGACTCGGTCCCAGGACCCTGAGGTCATGACCTGAGCCAAAATCAAGAGTCAGACACTTAACTGACTGAGCCACCCAGGTGCCCCAATATACCACTTCTTCTTTATCCATTCATCTATCGATGGACACTGGGCTGCTTCCATAATTTTGCTATTATACATAGTGCTGCTATAAACATTAGGGTGTATGTATCCCTCTGAATTAGTATTTTTGTATTCTTCGGGTAAATACCCACTAGTGCAGTTGCTATATCATAGGGTAGTCCTATTTTTAATTTTTTGAGGAAGCTCCATACTGTTTTCCAGAATGACTGCACCAGTTTGCATTCCCACCAACATTGCAGGAGGGTTCCTTTTTCTCCACATCCTCACCAACACCAACATTGTGTATTGTGTTGTTGATTTTAGCCATTCTGACAGGTGTGAGGTGATACCTCATTGTAGTTTTGATTTGTATTTACCTTATGATGAGTGATGTTGAGCATCCTTCCTGTGTCAGCCATCTGCATGTCTTCTTTGGAGAAATGTCTTTTCATGTCTGTCTTCTGCCCATTTTGTAATTGGATTACTTATTTTTTGGGTGTTGAGTTGTATCAGTTCTTTACACATTTTGGATACTAACCCTTTATTGGACATGTCATTTGCAGATTTCTTCTCCATTCAGTAGGTTTATTTTTGTTGATTGTTTCCTTTGCTGTGCAGAAGCTTTTTACTTTGATGTAGTCCCAATAGTTTACTTTTGCTTTTGTTTCCCTCGCCTCAGGAGATATATTTAGAAAAATGTTGGTACAGCTGATGTCAGAAAGCTTACTGCCTATGCTCTCTTCCAGGATTTTTATGGTGTCAGGTCTCACATTTAGGTCTTTAATCCATTTTGAATTCATTTTTGTGTATGGTGTAAGAAAATAGTCCAGTTTCCTTCTTTTGCATGTAGCTGACCAGGTTTCCCAACAACATTTGTTGAAGAGACTTTTTCCTATTGTATATTCTTTCCTGCTTTGTCAAAGATCAGTTGACCATATAATTGTGGGCTTATTTCTGGGTTTTCTATTCTGTTCTATTGATCTATGTGTCTGTTTTTGTGCAGTACCATACTGTTTTGATTCCTGCAGCTTTGTAATATAGCTTGAAGTCCAGAATTGTGATGCCTCCAGCTTTGCTTTTCTTTTTCAAAATTGCTTTGGCTGTTTGGGGTCTTTTGTAGTTCAAATTTTAGGATTTTTTTGTTGCAGTTCTGTGAAAAATGCTGTTGGTATTTTGTAGAGATTGCATTAAATCTATAGATTGCCTTGGGTAGTATGGACATTTTAATGATACTTGTTCTTCTAATCCATGAGCATGAAATGTCTTTCTATTTCTTTGTGTCATCTTCAATTTCTTTCATCAATATTTTATAGTTTTCAGAGTACAGATCTTTCACCTCTTTGGTTACAAGTTTATTTCTAGGTATTCATTATTTTTGGTATAATTATAAATGGGATTGTTTTCTTAATTTCTTTTTCTGATACTTCATTATTAGTGTATAGAAATACACAGATTTCTGCACATTGATTTTGTATCCTGAATTCATTTACCTGTTCTAGTAGTTTTTGGTGGAGTCTTTCAGGTTTTTTATATATAGTATCATGTCATCAGCAAATAGTGAAAGTTTGACTTCTTCCTTTCCAATTTGGATGTCTTTTATTTCTTTTTGTTGTCTGATTGCTATGCCTAGGAATTCTAGCACTGTGTTGAATAAAAGTGGTGAGAGTGGACATCCTTTTCTTGTTCCTGACCTTAGAGGGAAAGCTCTCAGCTTTTCTGCCATTGAGTATGATGTTTATTGTGTGTTTTTCATATAAGGCCTTTATTATATTGAGGTATGTTCCCTCTAAACCTACTTTGTTGAGGGTTTTTTTATCATAAGTGGATGTTGTACTTTGTCAGATGTTTTTCTGCATCTATTGAAATGATCATATGGTTTTTATCCTTTCTCTTATCAATGTGATGTATCACATTGATTGATTTTTGTGAATATTGAACCACCCTTGCATACCAGGAATAAATCCCACTTGATTGTGGTGAATGATTTTTTTTTAATGTATTACTGAATCCCATTTGCTAGTATTTTGTTGAAGAGTTTTGTATTTATGTTCATCAAAGATGTTGGCCTGTAGTTCTTTTTTTGTGTGTGTGGTTTCTTTATCCGGTTTTGGCATCAGAATAACACTGGCCTCATAGAATGAATTTGGAAGTTTTCTTTCCTCTTTTACTTTTTGGAATAGTTTGAGAAGAATAACTCTTCTTTAAATGTTTGGTAAAATTTGCCTATGAAGCCATCTGGTCCTGGACTTTTGTTCGTCGGGAGTTTTTTGATTACTGATCCATCTCCTTGCTGGTAATCAATCTATTCAAATCTTCTATTTCTTCCTGCTCCAGTTTTGGTGGGGTTCTATGTTTCTAGGAATTTACCCATTTCTTCTAGGTTGTCCAATTTGTTGCATATAATTTTTCATAGTATTCTCTTAAAATTGTTCGTATTTCTTGAGGTGTTGGTTGTTATTACTCCTCTTTCATTTGTAATTATATCTATTTGAGTCCTTTCTCTTTGTTTTTTGATGAGTCTGGCTAGAGGTTTATGAATTTTGTTGATCTTTTCAAAGAACAGCTCCTGGTTTCATTTATCTGTTCCACTGTGGTTTTTCTTTAGTTTCTTTATCACTTATCTCTGCTCTAATCTTTATTATCTCCTTCCTTCTGTTGTTTGGGGGTTTTGTTTGTTGTTCATTTTCTAGCTCCTCTAGGTGTAAGGTTAGGTTGTTTATTTGAGATTTTTCTTGCTTCTTGGGGTGGGCCTGTATTACTATAAATTACTATGAACTATAAACTTTTGCTGCATCCCAAAGGTTTTGGACTGTTCTGTTTGCATTTTCATTTGTTTTCATGTATTTTTGGATCTCTTCTTTGATTTTTTGGTTAACCCATTCATTGTTTAGTAGCGTGTTTTTTAACCTCCATGTATTTGTACTGTTTCTGGATTTTTTTCTTGTGCTTGATTTCTGATTTCATAGCATTGTGGTCTGAAAAGATACATTGTATGACTTTGATCCTTTTGAATTTGTTGAGACTTGTTTTGTGGCGTAATATGTGATCTTTTTTGGAGAATGTTCTACGTGCATCTGAAAAGAATGTGTGTTCTGTTTTAGGATGAAATGTTCTGAATATATCTGTTAAACCCACTTGGTTCAATGTGTCATTCAAAGCCATTGTTTCCTTATTGTTTTTCTGATTGGGTGATCTGTCCATTGATGTAAGTGGGGTGTTAAAGTCCCTTACTATTATTGTGTTATTTTTGATTAGTTCCTTTATATTTATTATTAACTGTTTTATGTATTTGGATGCTCCTATATTGGGTGCATAAATATTTATGATTATTATATCTTCTTATTGGATTGTCCCCTTTATTATTATATAGTGTCCTTCTTTGTCTCTTGTTATAGTCTTTGTTTTATTTTATTTATTTATTTTTTAAAGATTTTATTTATTTATTTGACAGAGAGAGAGAGACAGCGAGAGAGAGAACACAAGTAGGGGGAGTGGAAGAGGGAGAAGCAGGCTTCCCACCGAGCAGGGAGCCCGATGCGGGGCTCGATCCCAGGACCCTGGGATCATGACCTGAGCTGAAGGCAGATGCTTAACGACTGAGCCACCCAGGCGCCCCTATAGACTTTGTTTTAAAATCTGTCTTGTCTGATATAAATATTGCTACTCTGGCTTTCCTTTGATATCCATTTGCATGATAAATGTTCTCCATTCTCTCACTTTCAATCTGCAAATATCTTTAGGTCTGAAATGAGTCTCCTGTAAGTGGCATATAGATGGGTCTTGTTTTTTTAATCCGTTCTGTCACCCTGTGTCTTTTTTTTTTTTAACATTTATGCATTTATTTTAGGGAAAGAGAGAGAGAGCAAGTGTGTGTGAGTGGGGGGAGGGGCAGAGGGAGAGGGAAAATCCTCGAGCAGACTCCCTGCTGAGCAGGGAGCCCAACATGGGAGTGATCCCTGGACCCTGAGATCCTGACATGAGCTGAAACCTAGGGTGAGCCACCCAACCAACTGAGCCACCCAGGTGCCCCCACCCTGTGTCTTTTGATTGGAGTGTTTAGTCCATTTGCATTCAAAGTATTTATTGATAGATAGGTGTTTATTACCATTTTATTACTTGTTTTGTGGTTGTTTCTGAAGATTTTCTCTGATCCTTTCTTCTCTTTCTCTTTTCCATAGTTTGCTGATTCTCTTTAGTGATATATTTAGATTTCTTTCTCTTTATTCTTTGCATATTTATTAGTGGTTTTTGAATTGTGGTTACCACTAGGTTTGTATATAACACCTTCTGCACATAGCAGTCTATATTAAGTTGATGGCTGCTTACGTTTATACTCATTCTTTATTCCTTTCCTCTCCATGTTTTAGGTAGATGGTGTCATATTTTATATCCTTTTATTTTGTGACTTCCTTGACTGACATTTTTATAGAAATATTTGCTTTTACTGCTCTTGTGTTTCCTACTTTCATACTGTCACTTTTGGTCTTTTTTGTTTTTTTTCCACTCAAAGAGTCCTATTCAATATTTCTTGCAGGGCTGGTTTTGTGGTCATGAACTCCTTTAGTTTTTGTTTGTCCGGGAAACTCTTTATTTCTCCTTCTATTCTGAATGATAGCCTTGCTGGATAGAATATTCTTGGTTGCAGATTTTTCCCATTCAGCACTTTGAATATATCATGCCACTTTCTTCTGGCTTGCTAAGTTTCTGCTGAAAAAAAATCTGCTGAGAGCCTATGGGGTTTCTGTCTTCTATTGTCTTGCTGCTTAAAAAATTTTTTTTCTTTATCACTGTAATTTACCAATTTAATTACAATATGTCTTGGTGTGGATCTGCTTTTGTTTACTTTGCTGCAGATACCCTCGATCTGGATATCTGTTTCCTTCCCCAGATTAGGGAAATTTTCAGCTATTATTTCTCCAAATAAATTTTCTCCCCCTTTTCTCTCTCTTGTTCTCGGCCTCCTATAATACAAATGTTATTATGTTTGATGGAGTCACTGAATTCCATAAGTCTATTCTCATTTTGCATAATTCTTTTTTCTCTCTTTTGTTTGGCTTGATTACTTTCCATTACTCTGTCTTCTAGATCAGTAATTCATTACTCTGCTTCTTCCAGCCTGCTGTTCACTCCAAGTCTGTTTCTCATTTTGTCTATTGAACACTTTATCTCTGCTGTTATTCCTTGTCTTATTAAGGGTTTCCCTGATGCCTTCTGCCCTTTTCTCAAGTCCAGTAGGTATCTTTATGATTGTTACTTTAAGTTCTTTATCAGGCTTGTTACTTGTATCTATTTTACTTAGGTTTCTGGCCATGGCCTGGACATCTAATAATTTTGGATCAGTGCCTATTCACTAAACAAGTTAATAAAGAAAATGGTCTATTTCATTTAACTAAAGGTTTGTATTTATTCAACACAATCCTTTAAAAAATTGCTCTTTCTTTCTCCTTCCAAAAGTAATACATGTATTTAAGTGTGGGGGCTTGTGAGGCTGATAGACTGGCATTCGGATCCCTCTCTGTCTTCACCAGCTGAAGAGTCAGGGCTAATTACTGGTCCAAGTTTTCATTTTTTCTCAGGTAAAGTGGTACTACTGAGACCTCAGAGGTCTCAACAGTAGATGAGACCTGGCATATAGGATGCACTCCACAGAGAGCTATATTATTATTACATTGCTGCTTTCAATATATAAATAAGAAAAGATAAAAGAGTAAAAATTAATCTCTTAATACTGGTATATTTTTTCTGGTCTTTTTTTTACATATATTTGCACAAAAAAATGAGTTTGTATTGTATCCATTGCTTTTTTCTCTCACTTAACAAAATATTGGCAATATCTTTTAACGTTATATAGTAGAAGAAGTTTTAAAAAAGATTATACTCACTATGTTTTTGTGAGATGAGTTTGTGATAACTTGTCAGGGTTTTAGAACTTCCAACCTTTTGGATGACAAAAATTTCTACCCGCAGTACTAACTAGGTAGGGGCTGCCACTATGGACAGCAGCCCCGTCAAGAGCATCCATTTCTTTCATCAATAAACATTTATAAAAAATATGGGGGAAGAGTGATTCTTGAGAACCAAGAACATTTTTTTTTTCAGTAGCCTGGAAACCAATTTTTATAAACTACCAAATGCTAATGAAAATTTAAGTTACTGGGTTCTCCTTAAACCAGACACAGAGTTAAGTGGAAAAGTCTAAGGCAAATGTTAAAGATGAAAACAATGTTTCACAGCAATCCCATCCCAGGATAGGACTTCTGTTTATGATAAGGTAATATCTCACCTTCCTTTATCCCTTCCTTGAGCTGTTTTTGCATAGGAGGATGCACATGTTTTGTTGCAATAATATAATCACATTGGAAACTTTCTACAAGCAGAAGAAATAAGGTTAAGCATATTAGAATCCTTTAAAAATGTGGGACAAGACTGGGCTGGTACATTGTCACTGGCCTTTAATCCTACTCTTCTAAACTTTGCTTTGTGATGTTAGTTAGGGCTCAGTCCCTGCAAACTTCTCCTTTGTCAGCTGGGTCTGTTACACTCTATCTAAAGGGGCCACCAGAAGAGACTGGAAGTGGGGACTTGCTTCTTGCTGTTCCTGTCAGCATCACCACGACCACTCCTTCCAGTAGTAAGCAGTTCGTTCAGAACCAGCCTCAGTGCACTCCCTTAGGGAAGACAGCTCAGCCAGGCAGCATCCCCTCCTCGGAGATCTGGGTGCCAGCTCTGTGGGGTCCCTCCTGCAGGCTTCTGAGTTTTAAGACTTTTGAACTCTTTCCTTTGTTGCCCTAGCCCCAGGGGTGGGAGCTGCTCCTCGCAGTTACATCTCTGTGTTACCTCAGGGTGGACCCTGTTGCATTTCCAGCTCTCCAATACCTGGTTAACTATTCCTTATGTTAAATGCTCCTTGCTAAAATATCTGGTGTATTTCCGTTTCCTGACTGGACCCTGGCTAATACAGGAACCAACAGTAGGCTGTCTTTGTTATTTCATTCACACTCTTATTCCACGTGGCTGTTCGTTTCTCCAGTGCTTCTCAGCTGGTGGTGGATGGCCACTGGTGGGCTGATAGGCTAGCATAACATTTACTAAGAATTTAAAATATAATTTATTCTCAACAATACTCTAGCAATTTGTATTCCTGTGAGGTTTTTCTGTATATGTAAACTTGTATATTGTATATAACAATACAATACCTGTGAACAAGAGTGTCTTAGGAATAGCAGATGTTTCTTTTCCAGTATAACTCCATATAATAATATACATGGTTTGATTCATGTTTTATTTATATGTCTATAAAAACAATTTAAAGAATTGCTTGCTGCATTTTCATACGGAAAACAGTAAACTAGCCTAAAACAAGAAGTTGTACTTTCTCATGTGATTTAAATAGAACATTCTGTCCATTTGGCTTCTTTGACCTAAACTTATCTAAAAATGCTAAACTGGCTCCTTCAGAGTGCTCAATTCATTTTACCTCGGAAACAGCTCTCCTTGAGTACAGAGAGGAGACAAAGCTCTAATTACTCCTGAAAGAATCTCTGAAGAGCTAAGTTCAACAAATTGGATGAGAATGCTTCCTCTTCTTCTATCTGCCATAGGAAAAACAAAAGCAGTTCTTCCCTCTTTTTTCCCAATACTCTCTCTGAGTCTTTCTCTGAGTCCTCCCATCCCTCTCTCTCCTGACTGCTTGATTCTAAAGCAGATAAAGATAAAAGGAAGCCATGGATAAGAACAAAACTAGTTTGACTTTCATTCAGTAGCAGTTCTGTTGGTAAATGTGGGCTAGGGCTGCAACAGCTTGAAATGATTCCTGTGCCTTTTTCTCATCTTCTCCAGGGATTTCCAAAGTGTGCTATCCTTCAGGTGCCCTGTAAACCAGGTTTGTTGTTTCCTGACAATTGGGTTGGAGCTGAAGCTACAGACTGTCAGACAGCATGAGCAGTTGTCCTGGGATGGACATTGCAGGGAGAAGGAGAGACGTATGGTGGATGGGAAGATAAGGCAGAGAGGTTAGGGATGCAAGTGAGTATTTCCAACTTGTCTTTTGGTTATTTGGAACCATCCCCTCTTCCAGCTAATATTGACGGGCTAAGCCCAACTTGAGGGACATGTGTGTAATTCAGAGGCTTTCCCTGGGACACTGCTATCTACAGGCAAGGCTTTCAGATGAGGTGAACTTCCTTCAAGGCTTTAAGACACTGAGTTAAAAAAAAAGTGTGCCTTTGAGTACTTTCCGTAGCTTGGGCCTGTTATTATTGTCCTCTCTAAAATGAAGTTGGGAGCACTGAATGTGGTCACCAGATTGATGTCTTTCTTTAGTGCAAGGGCCTGCATTGTCTCTGCCATTTTGTTTCCATTTATTTGTTTCTGATAGTTTCCTTTCTATTCTAATTCAAGGTGGAGGCTATTTTTTAATAATCATTTTCTTACATGTGCACATATAACATATATGTTCACTAAGACCCATCTCTTTCCTGCCATCCCACTTTGTATTATTTTAAATGCTTATTTGGGATATAATGGGACTGGTGAGAAGAGAGGTCACAGTTTGCATCGAATGGGATCCAGTTTTGTCCATGTTAATCTGATAGGGGTTGGGGGTGGATGTGATCATACCAGAGGTCTATTTACATGAGAACTGAAGTTCCTCTTGGGTGTGAGAACTCATTCTAAGGAGACCTAATAAGAAAGCTTGAGTTGTCAAGGGCTTCAGCTTGATGGCAGCTTGGGCATCACGTCAAGCCACTGTGTGGTTACATGAGGACTTAGTTCATCCCTGGAGTGTTCATGAGAGCAGTAGAGCCCTGCAGGGATAGACACATCGTGAGCACATGTGAGCCACCCCTGGGCAGCTCCATGAATAACAAAGGGAAACTTTGCCCAGGGCTGAGCTCTTGTTTGAGCAGGTGGGGAAAGCAGTAACACTGGCGATATTACTCTTTTGTGTGTGATCTTTATATGACCTACAAACTGTAAAGCCTGAGACACTCAGGTTGTGTTTTATGTTATGTTTTGTCTTTCCACCAACATGGTAAATGTCCTCAAAAACAGGGGACAGGACACTTGGGTGGCTCAGTCGTTCAGCGTCTGCCTTTGGCTCAGGTCATGATCTCAGCATCCTGGGATCGAGCCCAAGTTGGGCTTCCTGCTCAGCAGGGAATCTGCTTGTCCCTCTCCAGTGGCTTCTTCTCCCGCCTGCTTCTCCCTCTCCCACTCCCCCTGCTTGTGCTCCCTCTCTTGCTATCTCTCTCTGTCAAATAAGTAAAATCTTTAAACGAACAAACAAACCAGGGGACAGTATGTTCCCTCATATCCGTCCCACTGATGTGGCTGTAATTCTGACTTTTGCTGTTTCTCATCTGGATTATCACAGTAGTCCCCATTTCCCGATGTCCAGCCTTACATTCCAGCCCCTCATTCTCACTGCTGCCTGGGCGCTCTCTCAGTGACTGTCCCCCCAAATCAGCGGGCAAAGCCTGCACTTACCCCTTCTCCCCCAACAATTACCTTTGAAACAATGGAAGAAAGATACAATTAAAACAAATTCGTCACAGCCATGGCCATAGAAAAAATGTCAGAAGAGAAAAAACACTGAGGAATTTCTGGGACATGAAAGACAATCCATTCATAACTGAGATATTCATGATACAACACAAGCAAAAGAAGGAATTCCTGGAAAACTGTGATTGTGACGGAGGAGGAATTTTCTGAAAAACATGATTTTTTTTTTAGGATAAAAATTAAAAGTCACAGAGAATTTATTCCGTTTAGGATGTGCTGTTTTTGAAAAAATGAATTACAGATAATTTTGTACTGGTCATCATAACCTGGTCACATATAATATTTTGATTCCTAGCATTATTTTAACTTTGCTTCCCTAAGTAAAACAAAGCAGTTGACTTAATAATATTAATCAAGCCCGTTTTTTTTCTTTTTTTTTTGGGGGGGAGGATATGTCTTAGAAATCCAAGTACCAAAAAAAGTCAGCTTCCAGTCTAACATGGAGCTTGGAGAGAGGTGCCTGCAGAGAAGTTGGGGGGAAGGCATATGGAACTGTGGAAAAGGACTGAGTTCTCTTACGGGGGAGACTGCTGTGGCAGTTGGTGTCTTGGGGTTCAGCCCAACCCTTCAGCCTTTCCCTAGCTGAGGAGAGAGATGCCTGGGATCTGAGGGTGTCCTGTCTTGGGAACCAAAGATTGGAAGTGAGAGGTAAGAGGTGCCACTTCATTTCCAATCTTCCACGCTTCATGAAGAGTCCCTTTAATTTTTTTTTTTTTTACAGGGATGAATATTTGAGGGGTAAATGGAAACGTTTAAAATTAAGTGAATTGAGCATAGTACAGACAGTATAAAATTTCAAGATATATAATCTCATGATTTAGCTGGGATTATGACTGTAATACATTATTGGATTGTGCTTTCTTTACCTAACATTTGATTATATGCTTTGTACAAAAGTATAAAATACAGGTGACTTTTCTTTTATATATTACTGCATTTCACAAATTTTCTAAAATAGCATAAAGTATTTTCTATGGGTAAAAACTTTTTTATTTAAAAAAACAATTTTTGGTGTCTCACTCCTTGACTATAGAGTTTTTGTTTATTTTCACTTTTAGTTTTCATTTTTTAGCTTTTGGTAGTATTTGAAAAAAATTTTATGTGCATAATGTTTTTAAAAAAATAAGAAATATTGCCCTCTATTTCACGTGTAATTATGTGTATGTGTGTGTATATATATATATAATATATATATATACATACATACATATATGGAGGTATTGTGCCCTTTGCTTTCTTGTTTTTGTTTTTAGCCAACTTTTAATTTTAGAAGAGTATTAAACTAAGAGAAGAATTGCAAAGTTAGTACACAAAGTTCTTACATACCTCATTCCTAGCCTCTCTAATTATTAACATGTTATGTTCATATATTTGTCACAATTAATGACAGTTTTTGAACTTGTCTGCACATTAGAATCATCTGGGGAGTTTTGAAATACCTCATTGTCCCAGCCACACTGAATACCAATTAGGTCAGTATCTCTGGAGGTAGGAACCAGGAATCAGTATTTTTTTTTTTTTACAGTGCTCCAGGTGATTACAAGGTACAGTTAAGGTTGATGACTATTACTCTAAGGGAAATAGGATGGGAGAAGCATTTTTTTTAAAAAAATATTTTATTTATTTATTTGAGAGAGACAGAGAGCTCCAGAGGGAGTGAGCATGAGCTGGGGGGAAGGGCAGAGGGAGAGGGAGAAGCAGACTCCCCACTGAGCAGGGAGCACTTCGGGGCTCCATTCGAGGACCCGGGGATCATGACCTGAGCCGAAGGCAGACATTTAACCAACTGAGCCACCCAGGTGCCCCGAAGCATTTTTATCTGACTGAAAATGAGATTTTTTGAGAGCTGAGAAGGGAGAAGCCTATGGTTCCCAGAGAAGCAGGTAATTTGGCTGTGCTTCTGGCAACACCCCAGAGAAGGATGGCTGCATGCTGCCCCCTTTGGGGATGTAAGACCAGATGGGCCTTGAAAGGTTTCCAGACTCACAGATGATTCCTATATTCCACATTTGGTTTAGGAGGAGCAGAGAAGGACCCAGTAAGACACATCTTGCTTGGTATCTTGGCCAAAGAGATGGCCATTGACCACAGGCACACCCTCCCCTCCATGCCTTCTCTTCCTTTGAAATTGTGTAAGCCCTGGAATCTTTATAGGATCCTGAATTTGGGAGTTCGGGAACCTCTACTTATTATGGAATTTCCCCACAGCCTGATTAGATGGGGCCCCAAAACGATATCAGGTTGATTTAAAGAGAACAAACATACATGATATTTCTGACAACACATGCAGGTCTTAATATTTCTGGAATGAATGAATTAAAGCACTATTTTCACACACTTGAAGACAATACAAGGACAATACATCAGATATTGTCTCCAATACTAAGAGAACTCATCTTAATTTTTCTATCATTCACTTGTAGAAATATAGTTCCCGGATGCTTCCATACAAAATACAGTAATGAGCTAATCCCAACAATGACAGGAATTCAGTATGAGCCATAAAAATTGAGAATGCAACTATTACAGGCAATTGAAGCCAGACCTAGAATGATTGTTGAATTAGCAAAGAGCTCCATCTGCTGATGGTTTATGTACACAAGAGCTGGGTAAGGGTTCATGCTGGTTGCCTTTTAGGCAACATTCCTTAAGTATGGTTTGCTGCTCTCCCTATGCCTTCCTTAGGGAAGATCATGGAGGGCTCAAGGGGTTCACTGGAGAGAGTGGGGGGCGGTCGTATGAGGGGAAAAGTTCTGTAAGTTAGGAGTAGCATTTCTGTCTTGCTCTGTGGAGTTTCCTATGAAAGGCAATGGGCCGTGGTGGGTGCTGTGGATTCCAAATGTAAATCCTCTTTTTAGGAGGCTTATCATAAGGAAAATGGGATGCATCATTGGCCTTTCAATGTCTGGTGAGAATCTCTTCCTCTGGGGGAGTCTAATGTGCTGAAAGAAAAAGTTTTTTCTTTCAAATATCTTTATATGCTTTCAATGGTTCTTCACTTTTTCACTCCAATTTAGGAGGCTTTATCTATCATACAATGATCATTTGTTTTTTCATTTTTCGTTTTTTTTTTTTAAAGATTTTATTTATTTATTTGAAAAAGAGAGAGAGAGCATGAGCCAGGGAAGGGCACAGGGGGGAGGGAGAGGGAGAGCGAATCTTAAGCAGATTCCGCTCCAAGTCCTGAGCCCCATGCAGAACTCAGTCCCATGACCCTGAAAGCATGACCTGGACCAAAACCAAGAGTTGAAGGCTCAACCGACCGAGCCACCCAAGTGCTCCTACAGTGATCATTTGTGATGTAATTAGCTCATTGGTCAATTTTTAAAAATTTCTCAAAAATGGTTTTCAATTAGAAAAACTGGAATATCTTGAGATAACTAAAATGACCAGATTGAATTGATAAAAGCAAAAGCAAAACAACAACAACAAAAAACAAAGCTTTATTTAGCCTGTGTGATCTTATTGGAAATTAATATATTATTTATATTAGACCTTTTGAATATTGGAAATAGCCTTTATATCCCCATATCTTTACTACTCCTTCTGTGAGCTTTTGGGGAATGAGGATTGCAGCTTGGGGTCTGTTGATGGATGTAGGAAAGGAAAGTGAGACCTAGTCACATTTGCACTGTGCTGGGGCTGGAATAAGTAACCTTGAGTCTACAGGGCCCAGGCAGTGTGGTACTAGGACGAGATGGGGCCAGGGACTGCCTCTGCTCAGGTCGTTCTCTGCTTTGAGCTACATTTTACAACTTATTAGAGGACAGCGGAGAATAATGTCATTACACATGACACTGGTCACCTTCATTAGCACAGGTATATATGGATTATTCATATTTGAATTTGACATTAAGGAAGATAATTACTATGGCATTCTGTTTAGCTCAAAGTCTTGCCACCTTTTGATCTCTTCTACTTCTGCTTTTTGGTGAAGACTCAAGTCAGTGGTGTGCTGATACCCTGGCTCTCTGGAAAAAAACAAAACAAAACAAAACCCACAAATTCCCTGCTTTGCAGTGTTTACTGATTTCCATTGTGTAAATGCTTCCATCATGGCAGATTACAAGCTACCGACACGATATCACTGAATGTGGAGTTGGAAAGAGATATAAAAAGTTGGCTTTTGTGGGCTGGATTGGGCCAGCTCCAGCACACCAGGGACTACTCCAGCCAGTTGCATCCTCTGAGGTTGACAGGCATTGGGTTTGACCAGGATATTGCTTAGCATATGGCTGTGATCAAGAGGCCTCTATGACCTCAGTGCATATCCCTGCAGTCATGGAGAGGCAAAGGTTTAAAGAGCAGGCTTAGAAACAGTTAGCCTAGCCATAAGCCCCTTATATTTTTTTTTTGAGAAATGGTCTTTTCTTTTGCTTCTTTACCACGACTTACTACTTTATTCTGCCTTCTATTTTTTTCTAGTAGGTAGTATAGCATAGAGAAGACATACTGGAGTCAAGACACATGTAGTTTTAATTTTCAGGTCTGCCATGTGTGAGCTATGTGATTTTGGGAAATCCACTTAATCTTTCTGAGCCCCAATTTTTTTGTCTTTAAAATGGGGAAGAGATTTACACCAAAGTGTTGTTGGAAGTATTGACTGGGGTAACACACAAAATATTGAGCATGTAGGAGGGACTAAATAAATGGTAGTTCTTATTGTTGATAATCCTAATTTGTCCCTATTTACTCCCAGCCCTGATCATCTTTCCATTCTTCCCTTTACTTGGTGTGCCTCCTGGTTGGTTTCCATGATTTTCATGTGAGCTTCTTTATCCTACCTTATGGAACAGGATCTCCCTGAAGAAGGTCTTAAAGCATCATTTGCCAAAGTGTTTCCATAGCACGTTAGCCCTAAGAGATGCTTAGTGACAGAAAGGTCATAATCTTAATAAACAAGGCTGATTATATTCTATTTGTGGAGACTCATAGGACACATTAGCATATTAAAATCTCTGAGAAGTCCTGCAGGAAAATTATAATACCATTTAACTCTTTGATCTAACATTTCTTGGAATTGTTTGGCTACACTTGTTTATGTGTATGTATGTGGGTATATGGAAGACCCCTGTTAATATCCTGAAGCACCAGAGTTCTGTGGAATGCACTTCAAGGAATGCCCTTCTGGATGATTCAGAGCAGGGTGAATGTCTTCCCCGCAAGTAGGAAATGCAATGAGATATAATGAGTTTCTCACTGAGAAAACTTCTATTCCTGAGAGGGGCTGCAGAAGTATTAGAAGGATGCATGACATGGAGAGAAACCATGGTATGCCCCATGGGTTTGCCTTTATTAGAACCAGGAGAAGCATTTTTATTAGGTTATCTAACTGAACTATTATGTACTAAAATATGTGTAATACCAAGGAAACTTATATTTAATTTGTAGCTATCTCACTGGAGCTCCAAACACCATAATCATGACTTGATTAAGGAATCTAAATGCCATTGAATAATTATTTCCCAAAAGTGAGCTTCCAAACACATCAGTTAAGACCTACAGAGGCAAGAAGTCACTTGATACTAATTTCTTAAATTTATAGGCAACTGCCTCAATTTCGGTTTTTTCAATTGTCAGTGAGTTGTCCTTTTTGAATTTCATTGATGATATATGCAGTCTGATGGTTCCTGTCCAAGTTCCTTTTTACTAGGCACAATTCCAATGCACCTGTGAAGGAGTTTTTATTTCCATAAACTGAAAAGTAATTAAAAATTAGAAAGCTGTAAAATTGGGAGTTTGAAGAAGTGGTCTTTGCTTGGAGTGCTGTTGCTAGGAAGTGAACATTCCATGAGAGGAACAATTTGGGAGGGAGTTGATTACCATATTCTTTAAGGTATGAGAAAACACTAAGCAGGTGATTTTTTTTTTCTTAGAAAATATATTGGAGTATATCATTCTTATGTACGAAATTTGAAAATGTTTGCTAATAAGCTTTTTGATTTCTGACTCAATACACTTAAAAAAAAATAATGCCTATATTCTCCTTCATGGTTTTCTGTTTCATTAATGTAAAATAATTAATGTGACTTTTCTTGCTTGGAAGATCCATCAATGCTATTCAAGGTAAGATCAAAGGTCCAAGTTCAGCTGGAAATTGTGCTAAGCAGTTTGGAACAATTTTGAAGAAGTGAATGGTCCTCATTTTAATGTGTAATTAGTGGATTTATCACGGTCCAGACTCTAGTTTTGAAAGTAAATAAATTATTCATTAAGTGCAAATGGTTATATTTTGCTACTTTTTTTCCTACTGTGCCCTGGTGAGGGAGAGGAAGCATTATTTTTTATTTCGGTTACTTATGAATATTTCCAAAATGTCAGCCTCTGAGTGATGTGTCCTGGCGGCATGCTTAGCATTAACATGGAGCTGTGACTGTCTCCGTTGCCAACAACTTAAATCTAGATTGAAATACTTGTAGGCATGGCCCACAGAGGAGGGCCTTCTGGGAATCGATGACTAGGTGGAACCAGAGTCTGGAGCCATGTGAGTTCCTCAAAGTGAAGCAAGTCAAACAGGGAGGGAGTTGTGGTGGGGACAGGGAGTCAGGAAGATACGGCACCTGCAGCAAACAAAGGCAGTACAAGGCAGCGGGTCGGGATGTAGGTAGGGAGATGATTGATCACAGGGCAGGAGGGGCACTTGGGGGGGGGCCTGGAAATCAAGAATCCTGGATTGGATGGGTCACTTGCCTGTGTGCTGTTGAATCCATCCCTGCCTTTCTCCAACTCTGCTCTGTGTCACGGGGTCTGCCCCCTCACACTGCATGTCTCAGATTTCCTTACTTAATTGGCTTCCGGTTAGGCTTGGTCCATGGAGGAAGGGGTGGGAGGTTGGAGGAAGAGAGGAGGAAAAAAAGCCACTGGTTGTGTCTCCTTTGTAGTTCCAGCTTCTGCTGGTGCCCCGCCCCCGACCCATAGGTTCAGCTCCCGCACCCAGACCCTGGGGTTCTGATAACACCTTCCTTCGCTCTCAGCTGAAGGGTAGAAACAGCTTCCTGTGGTTCTTAATTTCTGGGTTGCCTCTCCACCCCATGTTTCAATACTTCCTACTGTTTACATCTGGTTTGCTTCAATCATTTTTATTATCTACCTGGATTTCAAAGGCATTTGAGTTTGAGATTCCTGGTCCAAGTTCATAGAAATGTTTGAAGGGCCTATGTATGTCTTACTTATTTTTTAAAATTTCCTTCCTTAGCAGGACCTGGTACACACACGAGCTCACAAATGTTTGTTAAATGAACAAATGGATGAAATGGGGTGTGGGTGGAGGAGCCCTCCCAACCTCTGACCGTCAGGTTGGGTCTGGGGTTTGGGAATGCTCGGGATCAGAATGGGGCGTGCTGACAAGCGGGCTTTGATAGTGGCTTGAGGGCTGTTTGGACTGATGCTGGAGTGGGCAGCTGGAGCACTGCCTGCTTAGCAACTGCATCATTCTTTCCTCTGAGGCACCTCAGGAGAACCTCTGGGGGATCATGAAATGGTAGTTCAAATGACAGGTACAGAGGCTACGTTGTCACATGAGTGTGGTGACAAAGACGGGCTCAAACCCCAGCTTATCCATAGCTGCTACATGACTTACTTTAGTTTCCTCATCTGTAAAATGTGCACCATACTGCCCAGCTAGTAGAGCTGTTTTTAACATGTATGCAAAGTGCTTGAGGCAGGTCAGGTGTTTAATAGGTGGGAGTTATTATTTGTTATCCTCTTTCAGAATAAATTGAAGGTGTCAGGGCGCCTGGGTGGCTCAGTTGGTTAAGTGTCCATCTCTTGGTTTCAGCTCAGGTCATGACTTTAGGGTCCTGAGATCAAGCCCTGTGTCTGGCTCTGCGCTGAATGCAGAGTCTGCTTGTGTTTCTCTCTCCCTCTCCTTCTGCCCCTCCCCCTGTGCTCTCTCTCTCTCAAATAAATAAAAATAAATCTTAAAAAAAATAAAATGAAGGTGTCAACATGAATTAGTGGCTTGTTACAAAGGTAAAATTTAAGAGAAGGCAAATGTTTCATGGAGTAATTTCAGTATTTTTATGTCTGGTATTATCAGAGAGGATAGTATTATTCTAAAATATTAAGGTATATGCATGTACATGAGCTTGATTACCTATAAATAGAGCTTCATTTGGTTAGGAATGTTCCAAATTGCTATATAATGCATTCATTTTAACAGCTAGACATGAGATTATGAAAATTCACCTTAAAACAAATCTGGCAATCTCATTCAAATTTTAAATTATTCTTTATCTTATTATTTTTGATATTGTTTATTTCAATTTTTTTTCACAGAAAATCAAAGTGGTTTACAAGTAGTATCTTCTTTTAGTGAGTCTTATATACTATCCAGTCTGTATAATGAAGCTATATCTATATTTTTAGCTACAATGATAATTTGTTTATATGAGTTAGGACTAAAATGTTTCCTCACCAAAACTTGTATGAGAGTGAACATGCTAATTCTTATCATTTTAGAAATCTATTCATTTAGCAAATGCTTTTGTCATAAATCTTTTCATGCATGTGCATATATACGCATATATAATTTTATGTATATTGTGCTATATGTATATATTTAAAACAACATACGTATATAGTTAACACTGGCATGTTTATCTGAATGCTGAGACAGTGTGTTTTTGTTTCAAGGAGATTTGAAAAAAACACTTGGTTATGTGAATGGTAGGAGGTCCCTTCTTCCTTTTACAACTTATTTTCTATTTCTCCATAACCCCCCAAAGGGGGTGCTAATCTGACCAGATTTCAGGACTCTGATAAGCTGCATTTACTAGGGGTGAGGCAGGCATGCAGGATGGAAAGGGAATGCCTCCCTGTTCAGCCCTTCCTTTTTTCCTGGTTCCTCCAAGGATATGCAAGATGAACTATGGAGTCCTTTGGGTCTAGCTATTGTGCTTTTATCCCCCCTCTCACAAAAGCCCTTAAGTGCTTGGGAATTCTGGTTGTTTCAGGTTGTGGTGGATGATAATATTGACATTTAATAGGGACAGCGAGGTCCTGTTTTGGCTCCAGGCCGAAGCTAGGCACTGTAGTCCAGATTTGTCACAGATCCCTGTGCTTGAAGCCTTGCACACCTAGCTAACAAGACAGTGGCAATTCAGTTTTCCATGAGTCATGACATTACGTGGTAGCTCTCAGGAATCTGGGTGAGAAGGGGTGACCTGGTAAAGGCAGAATTTGGCTCTTACCCTTGCTGTATAATCCTGTAGAAGCTTCACTTGTGCTTTCAGATAAGCAAATTACTTTTGTTATTCTGCTAAAATTAAATTCTAAGTGCCAGTTACGGCGAAAAATTTGATTGGTTCTTTTTTTATGGATTATCATAGTAGCTTAAATGAAGTATGTCAGATAGATATTGAGTAGTACTAAGTATTAAATCGATATGTACTTAATTACTGGGGTAGATGTGCTCAGATTCATCGCTTGACATTGGACAATTATTTTTTTAAATCTTGTTGCAAATGTCTGAGATATTGTGCTACAGAGATGCATTGGCTTGGATGCTGTTTGTAGCATTGTTTCCGATGCGTTTATTATCCATAATCAGTGGATAAATATTTTTAAAAGTATCACAATAACTTCTAATTCTGACAATATGATGAAAGAGCCTGTGAAATTCTTTAAAATACTGTAAACACTGGATAAAATATAAGAATGGTAATTTGAATGCATGGCTGAGATAGTAAAGAATTAAGAGAAATTCTCAGAGTGAAAGCTTGAATCCAAAGAGGTATCTGACTGCTGAAGCTGGCGGTTGCTGTAAGGGCATTTGCTGGTCCTGAATGACCAAAGGCTTTGGGCTTAGCCATAGTGAGCAGCTGAAGGCCAGCGGTCAATCCAGAGCTCAGCTTATGCAGGCCAGGTGCCCAGTCTTGCTTTTTTCAACTTTCTCTTCCCCATTTGTCCTTTTCATAGGCAGTGTCATTGTACACTGATTCTAGATTATTAGCACTCAAAGGATCTTCGATATTGTTTAATCTTAGTCTTCTGTTATGTAGGAGGGGACATTGGGGCTCGTAGAGTTTTAGTGACTTTATTAGTGGCAGAACCAGGACAAGAACCAATTTTATCCTATTTCAGAGTCTATTCTATTCTACTACCTTGTTTCTCTCTGTTATTCTTTTCATTCAAAAATGAAATTATGGACATGTGTGTATGTATGTGTGTGTGTACAGATGAGTCTTTTTTGGATAGAAAGCTTGGATAGATGATATAGTACACATTTAATATATTTTGGGCTCAGAGTTGCTGTGGAGGAGGGAGACCTTAGAGGAGGGCTTTAGGCTCTTCTTAGGCTGCTGAGGCTGTTGCCCCCTTCCCCAGTTCTACCATGTTTATGGAAGATGCCCCCTCAACTGGTCTCCTGGAGCTACAGATTGCAAGAGCTGGTGCTACTCCTTTTGTCAATGTGCTTTGGAGTGCAGTGGAGTTCTGGGCATCTATTCATAGTTTATAAAATACCATGAGATCATAAGGCCCAATAACAAACTGTGGTCACCTCTTACCAGGACCATCCCTTTTTGGAGGGGTCTGGATTAAGTATGAAAGATCCCTAGTAGTACACTCTAACTTTCAGGGGAGTGGAGGATTCCAGGTGTTAGGATATGGGTCAAGCAGGGCTAGACAGAGACATTTGAGCCTTCTGGGCAGACTAGTCATTTGATGTCCCTTCCAACTGAGATTTTAAAAAGTCATTCAATATTTATTTAGTGGGAATAAGAAAAAGCAGACTTTCTATATAAAAATATATCAGTAGCAGACACTCTAATTTATTTCCGCTGACTAAAGCAGTCAATATTGTTAAAATATTTGGCCAAATGTTTAGTTTTTTTCTCCCTCATTTTCTGTTGCAGTTTTCTGAATGGGACAGCTTTTGGGGAAGCATATTAAAGGGATTTCAAATTAGGTGAAGTAGGTTGCTTGTTCTTGATGAGTAGCTCTACAATGTGCAATATTTGTTTTGGGATTTTTTTTTTTTTACCTGAATATTGACTTTTAATAAAGCATGACTCTTTGAGTGTACCACAAAATTACCCAACAGTAGTTTGATTCAGCATGGTCTGTTTTAATTTATAATTTCAAATATGCATTTAAATTATTTTCCCACATTTTTTGGTGCTGCCTATTCTCTGTGGGAACTAATGCAGAGCAACAGAGGAAGAAAATGAGGCAAAGGAAAAGCGGGCTTTAAAACTGTCCCTAGGTGGTATTTGAGGGATGAAGGGTATAAGAAAAGTTCAAAGGGCCTAGCCAGGTGGGTTTCATCAAGGTGGAACCTGAGGTATGAGGAGATTCCAGGAACCAGGGGAGATCTATCAGGCAAGAAAGAAAGGATACCATGATAGATTACATATTTCTTCTTGACACAAACTTTTTCCTGATAGTAAACTTTAAAAGAAATGGTTTCTTTTACAGGGACAGTGAAGTCAATATTTTTTTAAAATATAGTGAACACACAAAGCTTTTTAAATACAATATTAAAGAAAACTCAGAAACTTTTTTACACGGCCATTTCTTGTATTACTCAGACAAAAACTGAAAGCAAAGCATTAAAATGTAATTTGTTGAAGATGTTTTCTTGTGGGAACAATTTTAGAAATTCCCGTGTATAGAGCTTATAGTAACCTATCTGGTATGAATATAGCTTTAGAGAAATGGATGGATGGTCCTTTATATTTTGTCCTTAAATATTGCTGTCTTTGAACAGGACCTGGTATTTATAGAGGTTCATCTTTCTGGGGTGATCTTGGAGCACTAGTGTAAGATATAAAACTCTATAAAATACTCTTGTAGAACATTTATTTAATTTTGTACTTACCGCATTGTCAAACTTATGCATAACATACAAATATTTAAGAGGTTACTAATATGGAATTTGGGATAATTTGGACAAGGACAGGACAAATTATCACCTAAAATGGTATAACCTCATAGTTTTAAGAGTGGTAGGCATATTTTAAATAATAAGAGAATAAATTATCAATTACCTTTGAAGTTTATGTACCTACATTTTATACCAATAATTGACATACCTCTCCCCTACCTCCTTCTTGGAAGTAAACCATCTACAAATCAGAAATTATTGGTTAATATGAAAATTACCCATTTATCTTATCTTTTCATTAAACAGGTTCTTAACAGACATTTATTAGGCAACATCATGGAGTAAAGTATTTTCTTAAACTAACAAATGACTGTAAATACTTCGAACTACAAAATTGGTGTTTAAAAAATACAATTCAGAGTTTTTACTTTTTCACATACTTTTTTT
>NC_138376.1:75211459-75288781 GCF_054177405.1 Leptonychotes weddellii
GGATCCTGATCTTAAGACACATACCTATGGGTTAAGGTTGAAGATGGCAATCACAAGCTGATATAAAAGGGATAATATTTTTGCAAATGTAAAATGATTAGTTTAAACTTCCTACTTAAATTATCTTTTTGTTCCCTTCCCTTTTTAGTCTAAGCCATGAAGCTTACTCTTCCATGACAGGAGAGGATGGTGCAATACACAAGAAAGAAAGCTAGATATTAGTTATTGAAAGAGTGATATAGGGGGCCGGGTGGGGGGAGAGAAAGAAAAGGAGAGAGAGAGAGAGAAAGAAGAAATAGAAAGTATCTCTTTCTCTCTCTTGCCAGGCTTGGAGAACTTGAACATAGAATTTTAGAACAGTGTTATAAGAGTAAACAGGAAGAGAAAGTGGGAAAGCCTCTCCTCTTGGACCCAAGGGGTGGTGAGAAAGAGACAGAGAAAGGAGACAAGAGAAGGAAGGAAGACAGCTCTCTGTTCCAGGCTTTCAGCCAGAGTACAGATGATGTTCTTAAAAATTTGAGAGAGAGTTAGAGGTGGTATGTTCAGCTTCTTATTTGGGTATGAAGGATGCTCTCTACCTGTTTGTGACAGCCTAACAGAACAGTGTGGCCAGACAGCAAATCTAGTTGGGCTCTTGTCTCTCAATTCCCATGTGGTGTAGATGTTAGACTGAAAGTCAGAAAACCTGCCTTGGGCAACCCTACACCCCTGCAGGGTCAAGGTGACTTTACAGTAGAAGCTGAAGGTGGAATACCCAAGGCTGGGGGACCACATGGAGGATGTACCAGAGACTTAGAATTATCTCTAGCCATTAAAAACCAAGAGCAAGGAAGCTGAGTATTTTAAAATGTAGCATATTAATACAAAGTTTGAGGTATATTAAGGTCAACAGGATAGCCATTGAAAAGATCGTTTGTTACTCCCGGTTTCTAAGAGGAGGGGCATGCCCTGCCATTGGAGGCCACACAGGAAAGCAATGAGGTTAGTCAGGAGGCAGAGGGGAAGAGAACTATGGGCAAGAACCTTTGTTGTGGTTTCTGTGGGAAGGGTCAGGCTAAATAGGCTCGGGATTGGCTGTTTGAGTAATTTCAGCAGGCTCTGGGGCATTTGGGGCTCTCCCTAGTTGTCTGGGACCTGGCCCTGTTATGATTAGGTTAGGTGTATAGTGGCTCAGAGTGTGAGAACCCAATAAAGGAGATGGTTGGGGGTGTCAACCCTGGGTTTTGTATTTGAATACCCCCAGTCCCCAAGAGGAGGACTCCTCTCTGCAGGGGTGGGGGTGGGGCAACAAGGTAGTCAGAAGGTCATGGCAGGATAACTCAGGCTTATTATTGGGTTGTCTAGAACAAGATGTTTTGGCATATGCACATAGGATAGATATTAAAGCATCAAGTTTGTAGAAGCTAGAAATGTGATTGGGTAATATACTGAGCCAGCAGTAATGTTCCACCAGACCCTGGCCAAGTCAAGAAAAAAAGGTCACAAATTTACAGCTGTGAATAGCAACAGTGGATGGCAGCAGAATGCTAGATGACGGTCAGGGTCAGGTCAACTATGTTCCATATCTATGCCAGACCAGCCATTCCACAGTGGGTTCTGCAAGTATTTGGAGGTTACCATGAGAATGTGAGGGCTCTTTCACCCTGCCTGCATGCAGTTCTTCATTCACTCATTAACTCAACAACTACTTGTGAACCCAGACATCAACCTGGAGTGCAGTGGTGAATGTAAATAAGAGAAAATGCAAGGTTAAGATAGACAGTGCTTTTATCCAAAAGGTGAATGATACCTAGTAAAAGATTGCTTTATTTATTAGATTGGATGCTATATTAACTGAAAGTAGACTATGCCCCAGTACACTGGGGTTTATGAGGGAGATCATGTCAGTTGGAAACAACACATACTGTGCTTTTGCTGAGTAGTGGAGGTTGTTGTGAATGAATTTGCAGTCCCATTACAATGACGACATTTCTTTCTCCTAACCCCTTGTAGTATGAGGGTGGTTTATTATGCTGCGAGAAAATTGGAACTAGAAAAAAATGAAATCTGGGGCTAGACAAAGAGGTCTTCCTCCTTTCTTATTCATAAAGGATCATTTTAGAGTTAGGCAGATGATATTCATACCTAGCTCTCATTGTGTTATGGGGCTCATGATACCAATGAACTCTTCTAAAGTTCTGTGAGCTTGACTAATCCTTGGCCTTCTTTTAAGTAACTACAAGACCCCCAAAGACCCTATATACTAAAAAGAGGCTTGGGACCTCTTTACATTATTACTCTTTACATTATTAACTAGTACTCATTACATTAACTCCATTCCAGTCTTCAGGAATCATTAGCCACTTTATTATTTGGGTTATTAATATTTTGCACAGGTACTGAGATTAAAGCACATTACCTCCGGGGCGCCTGGGTGGCTGCTCAGTCGTTAAGCGTCTGCCTTCGGCTCAGGTCATGATCCCGGGGTCCTGGGATCGAGCCCTGCATCAGACTCTCTGCTCAGCGGGGAACCTGCTTCTCCCTCTGCCTCTGCCCCTGCCCCTGCTTGTGCTCTCTCTCTCACAAATAAATAAAATCTTTAAAAAAAAAAAAACCACACGTTACCTCCTTTCTTAACTACCTTCAACAAATGTGAGTTCCTATTATGGGCTAGTCATTGTGTTAGGCACTGAAGATACAAGGGCAGAGGAGACCCAGACTTGCCCTTAAGGAGTATAATGAAGAAAACATAAAAAGCAATTATCAAAATGGTGACAGAGACTACTGGATTCTACGGGGTATATTTTTGGAAACTTGGGAATGACTTTCTGGAAGAAAGGCTATTTAAGCTGAGTCATAAAGGGACAGTAGGAATTAGCCAGGTGAAGAGTGAACGGAAGAATATGGAAAGATCTAAGGAGAAAGCATTTAGTTCTTTAGGAGAAGTAAAAGGAACACTACTGCAACTTGTATCACTACTACACTAGTTCTGGTATAAATCAGCTTCCATGGGCGATCATATTGCCAAAAATATTCCCCAAATCTTGTGTGAGACTCACCCAGCTGTCTGTAGTTTGGGCACTGATAGACCTAGGCACATACTTTAGCTTTGAGACATTAAACAATTTATTTAATGTCTATGATCTTCTGTTTCTTCAACTGTAAAATGAGGATTATAACTTCTTTGAAGAATTATGAAGACTGAGGTAAGTATCATGCATATTTCTCCTCTTTCTGTATTTCAAACAGTTGATGGAGTTCCTTGGCTTTGATGACATTTTTCCTAATTACGAGATATTACTAGATTTTATCCTACTTTTGAAGCTTATAACATTTAATGGGAGAGGTTTTTTTTTTTTTTTTTCTTTTTTCTTTTTTCTTTTCCTGTATGAAAGCCAAAGTAAACTTTAAGAGTAGGGACAAAAGGAGTGATAATTTTCTTTTTTTCACAAGTGATTCTTAGCAGCTAACACAAGAAAATGTTACCTCTGAGGGTTGTCATCAAAGGGCAGAAGAGTTACTTTGGAAGAGGATCAGAAATGTTATAATGGGCAGAACTCTTATTTGTCACAGTCTTGGTGTTTCATGACACAGGGAGACAGTGACAATTAGTTATAGCACTCTCCCTGCAACCTGAGATGAGGCTTCAGAATCCTTCTCAACACTGCATTTTCTAGGGAGAAACTAAGGAAGGAAAGACTTCCTTGGAGGGAAGAAAGAGATTTCTGTTTCTACCCAGAGGTGTTGTCTTTAGATTAGAGTCAGTTTCTGTGAAACACCAGCTATGCGGTCTTCTGGGTTGAGTTGCTATTGGGTTGGGTTCCCACCTTGATCAGATCAATACTTGGAGTGCTTAAGAAGATCGTGGAGCATGTAATGGGGATTTTGTTGTTGTTGTTGTTGTTGTAGTTGTTGTTTGTTTATTTATTTATTTTTAAATTCTGAAGCCTAATTTTTCTGGGGCCTACTAAATCAGAACCTAATTTATAAGTAAAGCCTCAAGCAAATGTCAGGAAATTATGACAAGTTACAGTATTGATACCACATTTCAAATTCTAACTTTATTAGAAGAAAAGTCCATAAACCAGGATTCCATTTTTCTTTCCTCTTAAACTATTCATGAAGGTAACAATCTTATGATTGCATTTTTTATTCTTCCATGAGTGATTAGAACAGATGGCAAAGCCTTCACAGCCTGATACAGATTTATCACCTCTAGTTTCAAATGAATGTGGGTCAAAATAATTGAATGATTATTACACTACTCTTCCTTGCCAGGCAACTACCAAGAAATTCTATGAAAGTGATAGAAACTCTTGCTAATTGTTTAAAGTCTTCATTTGGAAGACTTTAACTTCACCCTAAATTATTATTCGCAAGTTTATACATTGAGCAATGTTCACACGAACTAAATCAGGAACCTGAGCCACTCAGAGGAAGTGCTGATGATTTTTTCTATTCATCATGGCGTTCGTTATAATTTAATATTTTTATGTATTTGGGGACAAGTGTAACACACCCTGTAATATTCTAAAGATATGCGTTGTACATTGTCATATTCCCAGAAGCCATGATTTGCCTAATCCTCAGCTTGCCATGTCTGGGATGTGGCAGAATTTTTGTAACAGGTGCCCATTAAAGCACGCATGCTCTCAATGGATCTTACCTGTTTAGTGTCATGGTCAAACTAGGCAACTTGCCGTGGAAAAGATAGTTTTTGCCTACACATTCATATTAAATAAGATACGTCACTCACTTGGCAAAACTGAAAATGGGGAAGGTAAGTTTTATTTTTGAGGATGTTGGAACATTTACAAAATCAACCTGATAATTACATATTTCACACCCACCAGTTACAAAATGTTGATGTACAATGAAGGAATATCTGTGTATATATAGTGAGTATTCATACTACCTTCTGTGTGTTAATTATATCCTAACTAGGTTTATAACTGTTTTAGAATAGAAATACTGGTATTATTTGATTTTTGATTTTTGCTGGTTTTTTCCTGAAAATGACCCTCCCTGTTGTTGTACTAATTTTTTTTTTCTTGTTTGCCTATAACTGTGGGAATATTTGCTCTCTCTTTCTTTTTCTGTTTCTATCAACAGAGATTTATTTAGATAAGTGCTTCAAGGTGAGGCTACAAAGATGAGTAAGTTCATGGACACAGACAGCTGTAATGTAAGCCGTAACATGAAGATTGCTTTGAAAGGGTTAATCTAATGTGGGATTTTCAGTATGGCAGGGCTCTTTTAAAATAAGCTCCAAACCACTGTGACTTAGATTATTGTCCTGGTGCCAGATATGTTGCCCTATGAGTTATGTGACACTTCCTCCAATTTAATCATGCTCCAGAAGGAAGGCTGATAAACTAGCTGCATGGGTCCTGGTGTGTGCAGAGCAGTTGTGGGTAGGGGTCCTCCCACAGAGGGGGCAGCAGGCTACTACTCGTGGAGTGGGGGGGCGCTGCTTGGGAAAGGCCAGCTACAACCATAATGCTATGAAGCAGATCATGCACTCATGGAGGCAGGATGCCAGAACATTGCTTAATCTCTCAGACCCTTATTTTCTTCATCTCTCAACAAGATATACTTTTCCTTCATATCACTTATCACAGCTATACATTTAACTGTGTGATATTTAATACTGTTGGTCACTTTCATAAGCTCCAGATGTACAGGGATTGTGTGTGTTTTATTCACCTTATGTAACCCAGTTCCTAGCACAGAGCCTTACATAGAGTAGGTGATCAATAAATATTTACTGAGAGCACAAAAAATAAACAATGGAAAAGTAACACCGAAAAGTTTTTTTATTTTTTAAATTTTTATTTTTTTTTAAGATTTATTTATTTGTCAGAGACAGAGAGAGAGAGAAAGCAAGAGCGAGAGAGAACGCGCAAGCTGGGGAAGCTGCAAGCAGAGGGAGAAGATGCTCAGGGCTGAGCAAGGAGCCTGATGCAGGGCTCAATCACAGGACCCTGGGATCAAGACCTGAGCTGAAGGCAAACGCTTAACCGACTGAGCCACCCAGGCATTCCAATAACCAAAAGTTTTTTAAATGAAGATTAAGAAGTAATAACTATTTTTAAATGGATGCATGCATAAATATAAAATGCCTGGATGATCCCTGGCTCAGAGTGGGTACTTCATAAATGGTCATAAGTTTCAGGTTAAATCATGCATGAGTTGCTTAAGGGTAAATATATTAGTTAAAGACTTTTAAAACTTTTTGTTTTTTGATTATTTTTTGTCTGATATCATTCAGTGACATATCAATGCCACATAAGTCAACATTTTTACAGGTGTTATCATTAGAACAGTGTTTATCCTGAAAAATTAGGGAGAGTTTTTAGGGATATTTGGCCTTTAGCAGGCACAGAAGTTATCTGGTATTAGAAATAGAAATGCTTCTCTTATGAAGACATAGACTGAGGTTAAATATTCTGAAAGTGAATCATTTTACATTTCTGGTTAAACAACATAAAGCATATGAAAGCCCCGATTCCTGTTGTATGACTTAGCAATCGGCTGGAAAATCTGTGTTCTAATGCAAATTTGGGGCATCAACTTCTACTCACCAAATCCCATGCACTTAGACTGAAAAATCAATTCAAAGACAGAACCATCACACAGAGCACTGAAGCATTCTCTAACTGGTCTAGCAATCTTTCAGTAATAATGATTGCATAGAAAATTCCAAAGAGGGCTCTCTGCTGAGGATTTTCAGCTGTCAGGACTCTCAGCAGCTGGGGAATAAGCCCTTCAATCCTCCAGCAGAGTCTGGGTTACTATAGAAGGGTAGGATGGCAAGACTGAGGGTGGTTGAGTGGTGTGCCTGGTGGGCAGGTGGTGACTGGCAGTGGCTGGTGGCTGATGATGGGAGGGACACACTCAGCCGCTAAATCTCTGCTCAGCAGTAATGTAAGAGAAATTAGAGAAAGTTTGTTTTGGAAAGATGTAGACCTAGGCATCAAGTCTCAAAATAGCCATCTTTTTATGACAGTAATCATTATATATCTTTCAGTGAGTGCGCGGAATGGAGGCTGGTCTCAGTCTGCACACCATTTGACCTATCCTTTACTTTCTCCGTCTCTCTCACAGTTAATTTCCTTTGTTGTGGCTTCTTTTTCCTCTTGAGTTACAAAGGATTTCCAAGTGATCTTTTCTCTGTTGATTCTCTTCTGCATTTTTCCCTTTTGGGGGAAAGTATTATTTATTCAGGGACTCTTGATTCAGTCAGAGTCCCAAGAGAAAACCAAAGGCATACTCAAATTAGGATAATTCTAGGAGAGTTTACCTATGAAAGAACTCATATAGGTGTGAGTGGAGCCTAGGGGAACTTCAAGGGGTGGTGCAGGGCTAGTGTGTCACTGTAACCCCTCAAGTCTGAAGAGACAGAGGTGGGAGAGGTTATTGGAATCCAGAAAGAGAGAAGGGAATAGATAAAGTAGCGGTGACCTTCTGTCAGGGGCATGGCCCATCTGAAGCAACCGTACAGGGAGGGAACCTAGGGAATAAACACTCTGACATCACTTTCTTATCTCCCTCCAATCTCCTGTTGATAGAACCCAAGGTGAAGCCAAAGGGTGCCATGATTCACATTCATCTGCACAGGTCAGGCTCCTAGAGCTGACAGCAGGGTGAAAAAAGGTGGAGGGTAGATTTGGAGGGGTGAGTAAGGTATCTGGCAAAATTCCCATGTCTATAGTTCTAGCTCAATGCTGTTACTTGAAGCTTGAAACCCAGGACACTCAAAATATCTTCCTTCCAAACCTAATCCTACTTAAAGTCTTGTTTCTATTAATAAAGTTAATTTCTGTAATTCCTTAGGTTTGTAACACCAAAGACTTTTTTGAGGTCAACTCATCTCTTTCATTAAATGCTGGACTTGAGGGCACAAGCTGTGCTTTATCTGCCTTTGTATCTTCTTCCATCATATGGAACAATGTTTGCAAATAGTGTCTAAGGCATATTTGTTGAATTTTCTTGAATTGGCTCAGTTTATTGCTAAGTAAAATAACTGTAACCCTAGAGGTTTTCATTTTTCACTTGATTGTTGCAAGGTTGCAAAACTGGCAGTTGCAACAGAAGGCAGCCAATGGGTAACAGTATCAGGGGTAACATAGAGGACTCCCGCTCCCTCAGGGTAGAGAGTGGGGAGGGGAGAGTGAGCAGGCCTCAGGTACTCAGTAAGGAGCTGGCAAATGAGTTTCTCCTGGCTGGTTACACAGGACGGAGACTATTTGCTCTTTCAAAATGATTTTTTTGTGTATCACCTTATCTTTTATTAATTTTTTTTAAAGATTTATTTATATATTGGAGGGGAGGAGCAGAGGGAGAGAAATCCTCGAGCAGACTCCCCACTGAGTGTGGAGCCTGGGGAGGGGGCTTGACCCCAGGACCCTGAGATCGTGATGTGAGCTGAAATCAAGAGTCAGATGCTCAACTGACTAAGCCACCCAGGCTCCCCTCTTTTATTAATTTTTAAAGTACATTTAAAAGCAGAGATCTCTCATGTCTGTGACCCCAGGACAGTTTTGAGAGACTTAGCTATCTACTTTTCTTGTGTCTCATCTCTCTTCCTGATGTCCACATTCCCTCAGAATGTTCACACTGCCCAGCCCACTGTTGAACCCTCTTCGGATCAGTATCCTGAGCCATAAATTGTTTTCTCCATGGATAGAGGTATAGGTTCAGTGACCAATTCCAATGGAGGCTTTAACACACAGGTGGGAAAGTAATTTCACCCAGAGGTGTATAAAGCCTTAAAGAACCTCTTAAAAATTAATAAGTGTTATTTTTTAAAAAATGGCTTTAGATTTATAGAAAAGTTGAGCAGAAAGTATGGAGAGTTCCCATATATTCCCTTCTTCCTGCACAGAGTTTCCCTATTAACATCTAGTATTAGTGTGGTACATTTGTTGCAGTTAATCAACCAACATTAATACATTATTATAATACTGATACATTGATCCAATATTGATACATTATTACATTACAATTAATGAAACAATATAGATATATTGAACCAATATTGATACATTGAACAATATTGATACAGCAATATATTGTCCATTGTTTATTCAGATTTCATTCAGTTTTTTTTAAAGATTTATTTATTTATTTCAGAGAGAGAGAGCGGGGAGAGTGGCAGAGGGAGATGGAGAGAGAGAATGCTCAAGCAGACTCCCCTCTGAGGGTGGAGTCAGACATGGGGCTTGATCACAGGACCCTGAGATCATGACCTGAGGTGAAACCAAGAGCCGGCCATTTAACTGATTGAGCCACCCAGGTGCCCCAGATTTCATTCAGTTTTTACTCAATGTCCTTTTTCTGTTCCAGGATCCCATCCCATACAGGATACCACATTACATTTTCTTGTTATGTCTCCCTAGTCTCCTGTTGGCTGTGATAGCTTCTCATATTTTCCTCTTTTGATAATCTTCACAGTTTTGAGGAGTACTGGTCATATGTATTATAGGATTCCTCTCTTGAGCATCTGTTTTTCCCATGATTCAACTGGGATTATGAGTTTTGAGGAGGAAGATCACAAAGGTAAAGTCTCATTTCATCACCTCCTTCATGGAGACATTATGATGTTGGTGTGGAACTTGATCACTAGTTTATCAGGTCTCTCTGCTATACAGTTAGTCCCCTTTCTCCCCTTCCCATGCTGTAGTCTTTGGAAGGAAGTCACTATGTGCAGCCCACACTTAAGAAGTTATGCTCCTCCTTGTTTAAGGTGAAGTATTGACATAATTTATTTGGAATTCTTTTGCATGGGAGATTTACCTCTTCTCCTTCATTTATTAGTTTATTCAATTATTTCTGTTGGTATAGACTTACGATTTTTAAAATATTTTAGGTTATAATCCAATACTACTTTATTTATTTTTGTTCAAATTGTTCCAGCTTTGGATGTTGAGAACTCTTTCAGTTGGCTCCTGTGTCCTTTTAACTTAACCCTGTCATTGCGTGTGTTTGACCACTTTCTTACTTTATGTCACTACAAGATATTCCAGGCCCATCTTGTAAGTTTTCTACCTTAGATTGGCCATTTCTTAAGAAACCCTAGCTCATCTGGGAACTAGGTATATTCTTTGCTACAAGAGTATCTTTTCTTTTATGCCCTTTCAGCTGACAAGCAAAGAAATATATGTGTGTATACTAACCCATGTATATCCACATATCTATAAATAGTTCTATGTGTAACTATCTATATCTATATTAAGTTAAGTGTGAGTTCTTACTGGTGTTTCAGACTCTAACCCATGACCACATGGATTATTCTAGCCTCCTCCCCTTGCTTAAATTCCTACTTTAATAGTGAAAAATGTGTCTTCCACCATCCCCCATCCATTTACTTAATTGTTAAATTCCAGTATACATAGATAGCAGTATCAGAATTATTAATGCTATACATGAGAAACAACTTTATCAACTAGAGTAAAGTGCTTATTTGCAGTTCTTTTTGCCTTTATTCTTGCAGACTTCATTTATTTCCAAAGTTACTTGCATCAGAACCTCTCCCTCCACCCCCTTCAGTGAGGTTGTTTTATACATTTGTAATATGGTTAGATTCTTTTGTCCCAGTCTGCTTTCCTTCCTGGAAAGGAGTTCTATAAACTTTGACAGATGCATAATGTCATGTATCCACCATTACAGTGGTGGATCATACAGGATAGTCTCACCATTCTACAGCTCTACCAATCCCTTGTGCTCCCCCCATCTACCCTCCACCCTCTTATAATCCCTGGCAACCACTTTTTACTGTCTCTATAGTATTGTCTTTTCCAGAATGTCACACAATTGGAATGATACAGACTGGCTTCTTTCACTTAGTAATATGCATTTAAGTTTCCTCCATGCCTTTTCATGTCTTGATAGCTTATTTTTCTTTTTGTTGCGTAATGTTGTATTGCATTGACGTGTCACAGTTGTACCTATTGAAAGACATGCTAGGTGGCCTCCAGTCTGTGGTGACTATGAATAATGCTACTATAAATATAGTAGCATTAATATAAATATAGTAGTGCAGCTCCATCAACTTCACATCCACACTCAGGAGGCTAGATGCTGAAGGAAGGAGAGAAGCTTCTCTTTATGTAACATTTAAAGGTTTTCCCTTCTCTCTGTCCTGTCTTTAGCCAGTAAAATAATAGTGTCTCTCTTTTTTTAAAGATGAATATGTAAGAATCACATAGTAATATTCCAAAGTTGAAGCCTAAGTGTCTGTTTGACTTATCATTGACATGATTGTGAATATGATGTTCATAACTAAATGTATCATGACAGCAAGTAACATCAGTGAAAAATGACACATGAAGGACTTACTTAGAATACAGATGTCCTGTGCAAGGTACAGTTACTGCCTTCCATTGTTTATCATCATACTGGAAAAGAGTGAAATAATAATCTTTCTAGATTTTCTGTAAGTGAAACTAGATAAAATGAAAGATGAAATTTAAATAAATGATTTTATTGGTGGCCCTTCTCAGTACTAGGCCTCTTCTAATGGCCTCTGAGGAGGGCTATGTATCATTTAACTACTACATTTGAGTTCTTGGAGGGCTGACACTGTGTCTTGTTCAGTTTTGAATGCCCCACAGTGCCTAGTAACAGTATTTATTGACTAAATGTGTATGCACAACGCCATTAATTCTGAATAATTTTTTTCTAAGTTTGAAGTAAAACTCTCCATCTTTCAGTACCTAAAATGGCCTTCCAGAACATTTTTTTGAACCAGTCATTGTTGTATTGCTTTGCAGTGCTAATATTCTAGGGATGAGGCCATAGTCTTAATGATACAACTGTGATTCATCCTCCACTACAGATTAATTTCTTTTAGAAGATGATGGATGGGTGTTTATTGTTGGAGAGAGGGGAGACATTGGGAAGGGGGTCGGATGAGAATATATTTATTAAGATAAATAAACATCAAATTGTACAGGCTCTCAATACATGCTTTCTGAAAAGGACCTTGCTGGGATCGTTTCTCCATTCATTTTCGGCTTCTGTACTTTAATTTATTGAAAATTTTGCTAGCCAAAATCTGTTTCTACCCACTGGAAAATCATTAGCTTTATAATGAAGAAAATTTATTGCTAACTGTGCCCTTTGAACTTTATGCATGCTGTTCATTTTGATGCCCAGGGTTGAATTGGTTTCTAGCTTTTATTTGAGTTTGTACTGTTGTATAATTTATCTTTTTAAAAAAATTATAATTTTGTTTTCTAAGAAAGCCACTAGTGGGAGGGAAGCTGCTTTGTAAGTATTTTGATGTGAGTGTAGGTTTTGTAAATAACTTGTCTGAATAAAAATGTATATTATTAGGCCTTCTTCCTCCTATGTTTAAATAATCATTTGTATTCTATATTATCTGTGTACTTTTAACCTAATGTTGAAGAGCAGTGGTTCACAAAAACCAGACTATAACAAAGTTTCCATTGGCTATCAGTAAATTTAGCGACTATAGACAATATTGCTTCTTCCCCTTAAGGCTAAATTTAGTCATTTTAAAGGAGTAACCTTCATTCTATGATCCTGTTTAATTATCTTTTCTTTCACAAAATATAGTCATAGGAGAATGGCAGCTATTTTACAAATTGTTCTTATTTAATAAAATAAAAAGTTGGAAACCCTATAAAAGATATGTTTTTGTTTGTTTGTGTTCTAAGCCATGAGAACTCATGGAAATTACAGTAATAAGAGTGGCAAAGACTACTTCTGATCCCCAAATTAGCAGTTGCAATGTACAAACATTATTCTCTGAAAGAAGTGCTTCAACTAACCATATTAGCCTTGGATAAGCCGAAAGAATGGGTGGCAACTTACTTCTTCCTGTATGCCAGAAATCTCCCCAAAGAGAATTAGACCCTTGAGGACATAAGCCCTGGCCCAGGCTGATGGAAAGCTCAGATCCAGCTGGAAACATGCTCAGGATTACCTGGTGTTGGGAAAGCAGAAAAATGGGCTCATATGTGCAGCACAGGATCCCCTACTGGGGAAAGATGAGAACCTCCTTGGGGGGTAAATCAAGTTATTGGCAGTAGACTGATACCAGAGAAGACAAACTACAACTTTGTGAGCTGGATCTAATTTCACGTTGGCCCGGGACCTGGGCTGATGAATTCCCTCCATGTGACACTTCTATGGGCAGCCCACTGGCCTTAACATTAAACACAACAGTGGTAGGCCCCAACCAGCATTATCCATGGAGGACAATCTCCTGCAGCCAATTCATTTTCCACTGCAATTTAATTCCCCCCCCTGGGGGCTGATAGCTAAGTAGGTGAGTAAGAGGGTAGAAACATTGCATCAATAAGAAATCATCCAAGCTTTTAATATTTCTGATAAGGACTTTGTTAGCATTGTTCACTTATTAATTTTCTTGCTTCGTCTGGATTTGTGGCTAATTCTTAGCACAAAGCCTGCTCCCACAGAAGGAACAGGCATCTTTCCAAACACATGCCAAGACCGTCACCCTCATCAGACACTCACACAAGCCCATTGTTCCTTGACAACAGTAGTGAGGAGGAGTCAAAGGGTAGCCCCTGAGAAAAAGCCCAGCAGTTAACATCTGGTTGGTGTCATGCTGGGGTGGGAATGACAGGGGACATGGGGGACGTTTGGCGCTTCTGTGCTTCCTCTATCCACTTTTCAAATGTTCCCCTTGTGGACCTACTGATAAAATATCAGCTGTTCCAGTGGCCTGTGGTTGTCTAGGAAGCCTTTTATATAAACACATTTCCCTTTGGCTCCACTTCTGGTTTTCTCTAAGCCAATTACCCATTTATGATACAGACTAATGCATTGATATAAGCGTAGGTTCTTCCCTGTCTTAAGAAACTTTGTCAGTTGGCCAACTGTTTGCTTGTGCTAACTCTTGGTAAAATGAAATCGAGCTGATTATGTTGAGAACGAAATCCTGGCCACGAAGCCCTGTTATTATTCCCTGTAAGGATCTGACTTCGAACTTTTTCCATATTGTAGGGACAGTGCCTTCCCCACCAACACCCTTCCCTGCCATAATAGTCAACAGAGGAGTAGCCACTTAAACTCCATTGCCAAAAGGAGTTTCCAATATAGCTTCCTCACCTACTCCTGTCTGAGGCAGGGTGAGTGACTTATCTGATTGGTGAGTCTAGGGGAAGAAGTGAAAATCAGTTCCTTTAAACCTCCTGAGCTATCTCAAAACTGCTGACCTACGTAGAGGGCATATTTGGGCTTTTCCCAGGAATGTGGAAAGATTACTGGGCAGGCTTTGCTTTTAAAGGGGTGGTCTGCGGTTTCCAGTTCAATGTATGGTGGGGCAGGTAAGAATATTTCTGAAGTTGACTCAGGATGCCCACAAAACCCACTGATTTAAAGCCGTATTTACCAAAAGTAAAACTGACATATTAATCTCCATATATCTGTTTCTTGGTTCTTATTTCTCAATTAGTTCCAAACGTGACAAAGGAATGTTATTTAATTTGGCCTTTAAATCCCAACATATACTCCCAAGCAACTTAGCTAGTGATGGGTGCAGAAACCATTGTTATTCATATGGTTCAATTTTCATGTCATCCATGTCCTGGAAACCTTATTTAAAACCTTCTGGACATATATCCTTACCTTTAACCATCCTGTGGGGATTCTGGGCCTGCTTTCTCCAACTAAGCTACTGTGTGACCTAGATCTGTGTAAGTTAATATTGACACGTTTAACCTGAAGGCCTAGAGCTGTTTCTAGGGAAACTGGTCCAGACCACAGATGACCTAGAAGCCCCCTTCCTCTGTGAAATCTTCAGATTTTACAGCCTCCCAGATGAGGTAATATTGGGGTCCAGAGGTCATGGGGGTCAGTTTCTGGAGTGCCCCCTTCAATATCTCTATTTTAAAATGCACCAGATGTGTTTCATGTGACTTAGCTTCTCAGTACATCTGCTTGCCACCTTAAATTCAGCAGAAAAACCAGAGAACCCTAAATGTAAGTAACTTTGTGAGACTATGCTAAAGTCTGCCCCTACCTCTAACATCCCATCTCATTGACAATAAGGATTTTTGTCTTTGAGATTTTTCCTCTCCATTTTCCATTCCTATCTACTGTACCCTGGTGGAGCTCTGTACTAGCCCCAATCCAGGCTACCCTCTACCAAGCAAAGCACCTTGATTGGACTACATTCATGGATTTTTCAATTAGGGTGTGTTTGGAAACCTAACTTTGGTTTTAAGAAATAAGAATTTATTTGTGTTGTATGATAAAATGTTTGGAGATAATTGGCTATGCCCATTTTGTACCTTTCCCTGCCCTTCTTTGTGCCCTGGGAGGCTGATCTCTGAGGACTGTGTCACCTAGTGTGATGAGAAAATGGCTATATTGAGTTGCTGGCTAGGAATTTTATAGCATGACAACCCTGCTCACAACCAGAGTTTGGACATTTAGGTAAAGACCTGAACTTAAAATTCCAACCCCAAGTTCCTGCTTTGCTTTTCCTGGGACACCTTTTAAAATAACCACTTAGGGTTGAAGCTTCCCTCCCTGCCCCCCCACCAAATTTAGTGACCTTTGTCTCAACCTCATTATAAGGAATAGGTGCCTGCTACCCTGCTCTGCTAGGATGAAGGACTGCTCTTCCCCCTGCTTGTTATGTCTCCACCCTCCCCTGCCCTGTTTCTGGAAATTGCAAGTGATAAATCTTAATACTTGACCTCCTTTGTGTGAGTGTATTCAGATGCTGAGGAAGCTACCTGCCAACCCTGTGTGTGTGGCTTGTGCCTACTCATTCAGGATGTCATAATTTGCATATTCTTAATTAATACACCAGATCTGACTGCTCAACACATCTGTGTTCTTTTACCCTTGGACTTCAGGCTGAGTTTGGCTGAAGGGTGGCAACAGCTGGAAATACCAAGCAAGTAGGACAGAGAAGTTGGGATATTTCTTTTCCTGGCTTCTTCCATGCTGAGCTAAGTTGGATTGAGACTTGGATCTTTTACCTAAGACCACAACTCCTGTGGGGCAGCCCCTCTCCCTTCTCTTCTGATTCCAGGCCTATTGCCTTTTTCTCTTTCCCTGTCAAGCTTCAGGTCATGATGGCTTTTCACTGTTGCTGGGTCCTGGGGTTTCCTTATTCCTTTTTTTTCATTTTTTGAAGGGCAGTTTTGCCAGGTATAATCTTGGTTAGCAGGTTTTTTTTTTTTTTTTTTTTCCAGCACTTTGAATATCATCCCACTCCCTTTGGACTGAAAGGCTTCTGCTGAAAAGTCCACTCAGTGTCTTATGTGGATTCCTTTGTGTATGAGGAATTGCTTTTCTTTTGGCGATTTCAAAATTCTCTGTCTTCGACTTTTGACAATCTGATTATGGTGTGTCTTGGTACGAAGCACCATCTTTGTTCTTAGTGGCCCCCAAGAATCTAGAGTATGCTTGGTCCCAAAAGTGCTCTGAGACAGGCAAGAAAGAAGTCAGTCTTCTGGGCAACCCCTAGAAAATTGGGAATGTTATGTGTGGTCCAACTCATTTCCTCCACTAGAGAAGCTGGAAGCTGTTTTTTTTCCCCCTGCCCACTTGTGCTGCACTGAGCTGGTGGGGAGAAGTTGTGGTGAGTGCTCACATGCTAGTTCAAACTGTTGTTTTTCTATCTATAGTCTCCAGGGTCTAGCATCTGCTAGGTCCCATCAGTGCTCTGAGATAGGCAAAATAGAAGCCAGTCCCTTGGGCAGTACTCAGAAAAGCTGGGATGTTGGCTGTGTGGTCCAGCCTTTTCCCTCCTCAGGGAGAAACTTGCAGCTAGAGTTCTGATCATGTGCTGTGCTGGGAAGGGGGATTATGGAAGGAGGGCATCTCCACTTTTTCTACCAGTTTCAGTGTGGCTGGTTTTGCACTTGTACAGGATGTAGTAGCCTCTTAACTAGTTCCTGGCTTTTTCACAAAGGAAATTCATCCATTTTTGATGTTGAACTTGTGTGTCCATTGGGTAAAGAAGAATCCAGTGCTTCCTATTCCACCATCTTGCTGACGTCACTTTGCCTCATGTTTTATTTTTGCAGTGTTCTTTGAACATATTGATGATTTTCCCCCCAGATATTCTAGTATATCTATAACTGTTTTGTGTTTGTTGTACTTTTTTTTTGTTTTCTTTTATGGGATGTCTTCCTCTCTTTCCCTGCCTTGTCTGCTTTTAATTGACGATTTTATATATGATTCCTTTTTCTCCTCTTTTGGTATATCAATTATACTCCTTTAAAACTCTTCTTTTAGTGGTTGCTCTAGAGTTTGCAATATACGTTTTCAGTAATTCTAAGTTGACTTTCAAATAACTCTTGACTCTTTATGGGTAGGACATGTACCTTATAACAGATTATTCCCAATTTCTTCATCCCATGATGTATAACATTGCTGTATTCATCTCACTTATGTAATAGTTGCTGTTATAACTTTATTTATTTATTTATTTATTTTAAGATTTTATTTATTTGCGAGAGAGAGAATGAGAGACAGAGAACATGAGAGGGAGGAGGGTCAGAGGGAGAAGCAGACTCCCTGCTGAGCAGGGAGACCGATGAGGGACTCGATCCTGGGACTCCAGGATCATGACCTGAGCCGAAGACAGTTGCTTAACCAACTGAGCCACCCAGGTGCCCAGTTGCTGTTATAACTTTAAACAAATATTTATTAGATCAGGAAGGAAGAAGAAAAATAAAAATTTATTTTACTTTCACTTACACCTTTGGTACTCTTCCTTTATTTATATAGATCTGATTTTAAAACTATGTCATTTTTCTTTTCTCTGAAGAACTACTTTTAAGATTTTTTTCAAGCCAGGTCAACTAGCAATACATTCCCTCAGTTCTGTTTATCTAAAGGAATCTATTTCTCCTTCATTTTTGAAGGATAATTTTGCTTGGTACAGAATTTTAAAGTTTTTTTCTACCAACATTTTAAATATTTCACTTTACTCTCTTCTTACTTGCATGTTTTTTTGACAAGAAGTCCTGTTCTTATTTCTATAAAGTTAAGGTGTTTTTTTCTTATGGCTTCCTGTATTTTGAATACTGTATGTCTAAGTGTAGATTTTATGGATATCGATCCTGTGTGGTGTTCTCTGTGCTTCTTGGATCTGTGATTTGATATCTGCCTTTAATTATGGAGAATTCTCAGCCATTATTACTTCAATGTTTCTTCTGCTTCTTTCTCTATTTCTACTGCTTCTGGTATTCGCATTATACATATGTTATACTTCCTTGCAGTTGTCCCACAGTTCTTGGATATTCAGTTCCCCCCTTTTCCTTCCCTTTTCTCTTTGCATTTCAGTTTTGGAGGTTTCTATTGACAAAGCTTCAAGATAACTGATTCTTTCCTTGTCTACATCCAATTTACTGATGAGCCCAACAAAGGTATTTTTTCATTTCTGTTACAATGGATTTCTAGCATTTCTTTTTAATTTGTTCTTAGAGTTTCTAGCTCTCTGCTTACATTACCCATCTGTTCTTGTGTTTTACCATTATATCTCTTGGCATATTAACCATAATTATTTTAAATTGCTGGTCTGGGGCGCCTGGGTGGCTCAGTTGGTTAAACAACTGCCTTCGGCTCAAGTCATGATCCTGGAGTCCCTGGATCGAGTCCCACATCGGGCTCCCTGCTCGACAAGGAGTCTGCTTCTCCCTCTGACCCTCCCCCCTCTCATGTGCTCTCTCTCATTCTCTCTCTCTCAAATAAATAAATAAAATCTTTAAAAAAAATTGCTGGTCTGATAATTCCAAAATCTCTAACATATCTGAGTCTTGTTTTGATGTTTGTCTCTTCAGATTATGCTTTTTTTTCTTGTATTATTAAACATGCCTTGTATTTTTTTTTTTTTTTTTTTGCATTTTACCGTGCCTTCCTTTTTTTTTTTTCGTTGAAAACTGGACATGATGTAGTAGATGATAGGAGCTGAGATAGGTCTTTAGTACAAGGTTTTATGTCTATTTGGCTAGGAGCTAGGCTATGTTTATTGTTTGCTTTAGCTGTTAAGTAACAGAGGCTTTAGTTTCCTCTAGTGTCCTAATTTTTGTCTCTTCTCTTCTCTGGTTTTCCCTAGAGACTCCTTAAGAAGAACCCTGATTGATGTGCTAGTAAGATATAGGAGGAAGGGAAGCATTCTATATTTCTGTGATTAAGTCTCAGGTTTTTAGTGGGCCTGTACCTCTGGGATGTGACTTTCATAGTATTTTTCAGCTTCTACTACCTCCCCCTGCCTTAGATGAGACAGGAAGCCTAGAGGGGGCTAGAGTTGGGTAATTTCTTTTATCCAAGTCTGATAAAGCTCTGATGAAATATATTCCCTGCCAGGTAGGCCTTTGTTGGGGAGAATGCTTGTGGTTTATTTCAAAATGGTTACTTTTCCACTCCCAGGTAAATATGGGATTTTTCTCTGCTCTTTACCATAGGAACCTGGTGAAGCTCCTGGAGGTAAAAACCCATATAAATGTGACTCTGCCAAGATTGGACCCCTAGTAATTTAAAACTCTCAAGCTAGTCTACTCTTATCTCCTATCAGTTCATTGAAGTTACCATTTAAGTGTTTGAATGGCTCCTGGTACTGGTGGCTCCTGCCTTAGGTAAACTAATCTGTATCCTCTGTATTCACCTCTCTGTCCAGTTTTGGGGGTGGTGGTTTGTCCTGTGATTTCAATTTTCTGAATGATCTAAGAAAAGTAATTGATTTTCAAATTTTCAGGCTTTTCCTTGTTGTAACGGTGGGAGTGATGACTTCTAAGCTCTTTACATGTCAAATTAGAGAATGTCTTGTACTACTATTTTCCACGTGTTCAAATACATCTAGTAATCCATCAATTATTATTATTATTATTATTATTATTATTATTATTATTATTTTGCTGGAGACCTCCTTCCTGGAATCTTCCATTATCCAGACTGAAACAGTCTAAGGCCTACTTCAGTGTTGTTGTCTAATGTCTTTACCACTGTCTGGAGATTTCCTTTGCCCCTCTCCTTCATTGGATATTTTTCTTTTGGTTCCTATGTCTTATTTTTTCTTGATTTACTCTCTCAATTTTGGTAAAGTAGATTCTCCAGAATCTTCCTGGAAAAGGGTACATAGGACATAAAATTTCTGGGTCACTACAAGTTTTAAAATGTCTTTTATTTTATTTTTCTCTTATACTTGATTGGTGATTAGGTACAAGATTATGAATTAGAAATCATTTTTCCTTAACATTTAGGATACATTGCTATATATTAATAATTTAAAAAATTTTAATACCAGCATGATTCCTCATCTTTTTTTCTCTCTAATTTGGAATTTGTTGGGATTTTTCTTTATCTCTAATACTGTGAAAATTCACGATAATGTGCCCTGGTGTAGGTCTTTATTCATTTATTGTACTGGGCCTTTGGAGGCCCTTTCAGTTTGGAAATTCATGTACTTCAGTTTTGAGAAATAAGTTTTGTAATTCTTTTGATAATTTACTTCCCTTTGTTTTTTTTTTTTTTTTCCCAGAAACAGTTACTCATCAGATATTGGATCTTCTGGATTGATCCTCTAACTCTTATTTTTTTCCATTTTCAATTAAAAAATTTTTTCTTGGATATTTTTGACTTTTATCATTCAACAATTCTTTTGAATTTTAGCTGGAGCATCATTATTTTAATTTCTAAGAGGTCTTTCTTATTTGTTGATCTGTTTTTATCTTCATAGTCTATTTTTATATAAAAATGCAATATTTTCACTTTTATCTGAGGATAGTATTTGTAGGTATTTAAAAATTTTTTTTCTTTTCCCTGTATTGTCTGTATTTCCTTTTGGTCATTTTTTCCCCTGTGTATTCACATTGTCTCTGTTTTCCATGTTGGAAGATTTTCCTGGACATTGTTTTAAAATGTACCCACAATTTTATTTTTATTCACATAGGGTGAGTTCTAACAGAGCAGAAGATAATTACCATTGAAAAGATAGTTGATTATTCATAATTTCCAAGAGAAGGGGGCATGCCATGGTATGTAGGGCCACATGAAGAAGCACCAGTGTCAGCCAGGAGGCAGAATGAGTGAGAGGAAAGTGTAGGCAAAAGCCTTAATTGTGGCCCTTGGATGCCATACATTCTGGATGTTTAGACACAATATAGAGAAAGACAACTTGGCATGCTTCAGACAGTGATGAGTAAGAAATACACTATTTAAAGCATTCATTATTTATTGCATCAAGGCCTACCCTTTCCTGACATTATAGACTAAATATCTCCAGTAAATAATTGTCTAGGTCCCTGACTAAGATGAATATACCTGGTTGCTAGCATTTGATAGCAAGAGTGTGGAGGAATGGGTGAGGGATCTTCTCTTACTGCAGAGGTGACAAAGGGGGTTAGAGGTGTGTAATTATGTAGTATAAAGATGTGCATCACCTCTTTTATTCAGGCTCATGCCTCCATTATCCTCAATACTTGGCCTTTTCTGTGTTCTGCTGGGTTTGCTTCTCCTTGTCATCTCTCTGTGTAAGCACTTAGATTTCAACTTCTACTCTTCCATCAGTTACCACTTTTCTATTTGCTTTCAATTTTCCTTTTTTGGGTATTGCTCACTTACTTTTGTATTCTCTTTGCCTTGTGGATTACACGTTTTCTCCCTTTTACTGACTTTTTGGTGCAGAAGAGAGAGACCATAAAAATGCATGCAGAATTAACCATATTTATCTGGAAGTTTGCTTTCATTTTCAATACTCAGGTTACCATTTTTGATTTCAGAAGGATTTCTTGCTCTAGATATCATATTTCTGGTGATCTTTGTGGCTATTACTGACCCTCATGATAACTTTCAGGTCTTGGACAAATTCTGATGCCTGAATGTACATATCTCTTTGCCAATCAGATGTGTCTGTGGGGAAGGCTATCCTATTGAGGGCGATGGCCTAGCCTATGAACCTAGTATCGCCCAACATTCCAACATCTGCCTATTGGTCCAGCACCTATCTGAGTTCTCTCTAACCCTTCTGACCCATTAGCCTGGTCCATATTCCAGTAAATCTGACACAAAATACTTTCCAAAACTTCCACATGCATGAAATGCCCCCTGCCTGGCTTGTCTTGCCCTATTTTATATACCTGGTGAGGTTTTACTCAGCTATCAAGAGTAACCCAAATGTTCCCACTTGTTTTGTTTTTGCTGATTCCTTTCCTGCTCTTACCCTTAGGTAGAGGCAGAATTTATCTTCTATGCTACATATCACCTTGCATTTATTTCCAATATGTAGCACTGATTGACTGATTGATTAATTTTTACTGGTCTTTTTTGACTTTGAGGGCAGTGAGTTATTTATCTTTGGATGCTAGTGCTTAGAATTGTCCTTGCCACCCAATAAACACTCAGGACATGTTTGCTGAAAGTACTTAGGACACATTTTTTTTTCCATTCCTCTGCTACTTCAGAAAGGAAAGTCTGAAACATCCAGAACCCATGTCTCTTGGCATTTCTCTTGGAGAGATCTGGGAAAGGAGAAATTGTGATTCTCATTAGAAGCCATTTACTTTCAGCTGGCAAGTTTTCCCTAATTAAGTTCTTTCAAGCTAAAAGGAAATATATATTCCAACCCCAATATATTCCCCCTGAAGCACATTTCCCCTTCTCCTTGCTTCTCCCTCCTCATTTTTTCTTTTCTTTTTGTTATTTTCTGAACCCTATAAAATAGTATTGTTAAGGTGAGTGAAAAAAAAAAAAGCGAACCTAATCCTCTCTCTTGTTGGAGAAATGGCTGTGTGTTACACTGGGGTCAATCCTCTGTGGTTTATGCAGGGTAAGGGGATTACCCAGTCTCTTGACTAGCATAGAGAATGGTGGATGGCACTTTTTCCCAGAGTAAATACTCCAAATGAGTGCAGAGGGGACGTTGTCTCAGCAGGATGCTAAATGCTTCAGCGTACCTGCTATGTCATCTTCTTTGCTTTAGAGAACAATGTCTGATAGTTCAAGCCAGAGGGATTTAATATTGCAGAGATAAACTCAGCTACTCTAAACCCGAGTCAAGGTGAAATCAGAATCCTGTGCCTGTCAGTTTGCTTTTGGTGTTTAAGAGAATGTCAGTGAATACATTAGAGAGGGCCACTCTTTAAAAAAACAAAACAAAATAAATGAAAACAAAGCAAAAAAAAAAAACCAAAAAAACCCCAACCCTTCCTTGAATGCTAAATGTATTGCAAAAAGAGAAGATTCTATTTTATCTATTCTACTTAATCTTTTTTATCTCTAATTTTTAATAGCATAAAGTGTAAAACAAACACTTAAACCCTACTAAGAGCCTATGATTACAGATTTATTATAACCATATATACAAAATGCACTTGAAACCTAAATGGATAACTTTCAGTTTATAGTTTTAAATAACATGAGAAAGGAAATCAGAATAATAGATTTTGTGTTGATAATAATACCTAAACATGGGCCTTAAAATCATGTAAAAACCTTTTTAGTGGCTTTTTAAATTTATTTTTTAAATTGAAGTGTAGTTGACACTCAATGTCACATTATTTTCAGGTGTATGACATAGTGATTGGACAACTGTATATGTTATGCTGCGCTCACCACAAGTGTAGCTGCCATCTGTCACCATACAACACTATTACAATACCATTGACTGTATTCCTATGCTGTACCTTTCATCCCCGTGACTTATTTATCCTATAACTGAAAGCCTGTAACTCCCACTCCATTTCACCTATTTTGCCCACCACCCCCCTTCTGGCAACCACCAGTTTGTTCTCTGTATTTGTGGGTCTTTTCCCATTCATTTGTTTTGTGTTTTAGATTCCATATATAAGTGAAATCATAATCCATATTGTTGCAAATGACAAAAATCTCATTCATTTTATGGCTGAGTAATATTCCTGTGTGTGAGTGTGTGTGTGTGTTTGTGTGTGTGTATGTGTATCTCACATCTTCTTTATCCATTCATCCACTGATGGACACAGGTTGCTTCTATATCTTCACTATTGTAAATAATGCTGCAGTAGGACACCTGGGTGGCTTAGTCAGTTAAGTGACTGCCTTCAGCTCAGGTCATGATCCCAGGGTCCTGGGATGGAGTCCCACATTGGGCTCCTTGCTTGACGGGGAGCCTGCTTCTCCCTCTACCCCTCCCCTTGCTTGTGCATGCTCTCCCGCGTGCTCTCTCTCTCTCTCTTAAATAAATAAAATCTTTAAAAAAATAATGCTGCAGTAAACATAGGGGTGCATATATCATTTTGAATTAGTATTTTTGGTTTTTTGGCTAAATACTAGTGGAATTACTGGATTGTACGGTAGTTCTATTTTTAATTTTTTGAGGAACTTTCATACTGTTTTCCATAGTGGTTGCACCAATTTACATTCTCACCAACAGTGCACGAAGGTTCCCTTTTTCCACATCCTTGCCAACACTGGTTATTTCTCATCTTTTTGATGATAGCCATTCTAACAGGTGTGAGGTGATATCTCATTGTGGTTTTGCATTTCCCCGATGATTATATCCTACTTATTCTTAATGAATTGAAGTTTTATGTGAAAGAGGAAACATGAATATAGATAGTAACTAAAGCAGAATTCACAAACTCAGATGCCTTCAGATGACAGACATGACAGACAAGTGACTTAAAGGCATGAAGCCCCAACGTATAATACTAGCAAGGAGTGGGCTCTGAGGGAATTGGTGAGTGTGTGTTTCACTTAAAGACATTCAATTCAAACTTTTGAAAAGCACTTTGTCGGCTATAGCCCATATTCTGTGAGTTTGGGATTTCTGAACTAAGATGATGCTATCGAATCAGGCACATGATCATAAGTATTACTGAGGTCTGGTTAAAAGCAAGAATCCCAGGGATATCCCCAGAACTTCTAAGCCAGAATCTTCAGGAAAAGGTTCTGTGAATAGCTATCTATCTATCTATCTATCTATCTATCTATCTATCTATCTATCTATCATCTATCATCTACCTATCTCTATCTACTATTTAATTATCCACTACCCAAGTGATACTTTTGATTGGGAAATCTTGGGATGCTTTGAAATACAATGCATAGCCTCGTGCTTCATAACCAAATGCAGAGCCATCAGATTGGGGAAGAATAGATGCAGAATGATGGGCTGACTTGGGATGAGTGTTAAGAGATGGCAATGAGGTCAGGGAGGATATCCTGAGTGAGAGATGTGGATGCTGTGAATACCTTGAATACAGTCAAGGAAACTGATAGGGCTATGGTGAGATTATGCATGTGAGCCAGTGGGTTTGCTAATATTTCCACAGTCATAGGGAGTGGTTTGAGATGTTTAGAACATGATGAGTAGAACTGCCTTTGAATGTGTTTTGTCCCTACCAGAAACATGCTTGGGACATGGAAATGGAGGCTTCTGCTAATAGACCAACTTGTTTTTTGGATGCCTCAGTTGTCATAAGGTCTATTTGCCATTTTCTGGATAAAAAGATTCCAAAAGTTGTCTAATTTTTATATTTCATTTATAAAGGTCCTTGGCAATAGATCACTTAATCTGCCAACTTTTGAAGGCAAAATAAAATTCCATCATGAAAAATCGATGGCTTTCCCTGTGCCTTACTGAAATGTCATGTAGGTGTTAAGACCAAGATTAAAAAATGACCCTACTACAACTTGGCATATCAAAGGTAGAACAGTTGTCAAGCTATAATCACTTGTTACTTTGCTGCAGAAAAATAAGGTAAGCTTTTGATAAATGTAAGGGAAAATTAGACAACATAGTACGGTAAGTAAACATATTAAAAATACTTGCTTTATAGATTCCATAGATAAAGTGCATAAATACAGATACTATGTGATCAAGCTTGAAAAGTTCAACACTTTGTTTTGATAACAACCTAAGAATTGGATAGTGGGAATAGACAGAATTAAAGAGATTCAAGCTCTGGTTTGTTATTAATAATGACTAATTGATAGTACTACTCATAACAATATGGTTATTAGTAATGCTATACAGGCTTTTGTTCATTACCAAAACTACTGCTATTGAGCACTAAATATATGTCAGCTACTATTCTAGCAAATACCACTTTTGTATTTCTCTATTTTTTTTTTTTTTTACAGCAACCATCAGGGTAGGTCTTATTATTTTCATGTTGAGGAAAACTGTGACCCAGAAGGGTGGAGCTAGGGTTTGCAAGAATCAGTCTGACCCCAAAGCTCCTATTTTTTACCAACTGACTGCCAAAATCAGCAAGTAATCTATTAATTGCCTACTATGAGCAGGTCACTAGGCAAGGTATCAGAATATAAAATAAGGATCTGGGAATATGAATGGGAATGATGATGAATAACAACTTAAAATGGCATACAAAAGCCATGTGAGCTGTAAAGACAATATATGACAGGAAAAGTCAGTGGAAGGAGTTATCATTGAGGAGTAAGGACAGACTTCATGATCCATCCTGGAGGGAAACACAGGATTTGGACAAGTAAAAAAACAAGAGGGGTGAGTGGGACTGTGGTGTAGTTTTTGAGGATTAACCTGACTTCAGTGAGAGAATGGATTTTTCTTGGAGCAGGTGAGCAGGCCGATGCCTGAAGGAGTTTATTGCTACAGCCTCCTTCCTATGTCCACATCTTGTGGTAATGATGATCTAGAAAAGTGAAAATGAAAAGAGAGGTTGTGGAAACATAAAATTATAAGCCTTGCATACTTTACCTCAGCTTAGTCAAAAGCATATGTTAGAGCATAAATTACTATCCTTAGTTAATGGCTATAAATTAAGAACCTTGAAAAAAGGGGGACTATGGACACAGGTGCTTTGGGAGGACAAGCATGCAGCTAGCCATTACTTATTGTTAGATAAGAACAATATTAGTATTTGACTACCTGTCACTAAAAAATTTAAATTTGATAAATATTAATTTGTATCCTATCACTGTGAAGTTATAATTCTCTCTAGGACACTTTGCTAATCAAGGGGAAGACTTTTCTTACAACAAAGAAAAATTTTAAATACTTCTCCAAACTGTACATACATTACTTTTAGACTAGAATGTTTATTGTAAGAAACGACATTTACAAGAACATTGCTATATAAAATTGTGTTCACTTAAGGTTATAAGCTGTATCAGTATACCAACTTTGGCATTTATTGATTTACTGTAGAATTAGCTGCTTTATTATGATTTAGCTTTGATAACTCAACCTGGATAAAAGCCTGTGAAAATTTTCTTAAAAATAGACAGACAGCTGAAGGCATATATTCCCCTTGAAAACAAATTCACAAGTAAAATACAGTTTCTTACAGACTGATTTTTTAACCACAACTTAGAATTTGTTGTTGGAGTGGAATGGATTCTGAAGACCTAGGAAGGGCGAATGAATGTGTGATTCACTGACTTTAAGCAGAACGTGCTCCGAGTTTCCTGCACATGGTGACACATTCCCAAGATCTTGATCCATGCACTTGAGGCAAAATGACCTGTATAGGGGCTCAAGTTCTTATCCTGACTGCTCAACTCATCAATGTGGATAAATCTTTGGATAAACCTTTGTATAAATCTTGTAATATCTTGAAAAGTTTTCTGAGGTCTGATGAAGTTCTAAAATGCCATAATTCTTTGATTTTATCATTTTCTTGGGGCCAGTAGAATGTATTTGAAGGGTAATTGTTTGGGGTTTGAGAGCAGCCCAATGGCATGAAACCAAGTAGAACTAACTGGCACTTAAGAGAAGGAGACCATGGTTCTATCACCATGCTTAACTGATTGCTTTCAACTATATCTGACAGTTCAAAAAAAGACATTACGTGGTTCTTAAGACTTTTAACAAAATCTCTGATTGCTCAGGCAACAATACTATTAGCTGCTAGTTAGTTTAAAATCACGGTAGATAAAAAATGCCTTTGGAAAGGGTAGTACTGTCACTTTATCAAACTTAAAAGGATCTTTTTTGGTATTATATTTACCAAACTGAACATTTCATGCTCAACTCCAAACACATTTAGACTCAGTTTCAGTAGTTTCGGGGCCCACATGTGTCTCAGAGATAATTTAATACCATATTTCATTTAATGTTCACTTACATGGTCTGTTTTTGCCACACTTTGTTCTAAATTGATTCAGAAGAGTTAATCTTCAAACACTCTTATCTTCTTCTGCCGGCTGGTCTCATTGTAGGTTCTTTAGACGATATTGGACTGGTAAAAATATTATTTCGTTAAGTGGCTATTCTATCATCAGAAGATCAAAACAGACTCTAGTCCATTTTCGACCAATCAGTTAAATCTTCTTGTGTATAAATGGGCAATGTGACAGCTATCCGAGAGTTCTAAAACTCAAGAATAATTTATTTGGTTAAAGTTTCCTTACCTGTAAAAAGTAAAGTATTTATAAGTACATAGCATATTTATAGCATTTAATTTTATAGTATTTGTAAATTAATAAAATATAAGGAATAGGTGGAGAAACATGGGCAATGAAGGTAAATATGGTCTCTATTAGTGAGGATTCAGTCAGGAAAATAGAAAGCACTAGGTATTTCAAGCAGAGAGGAATCAATGCAGAGAGCTGGTTGATAATTTTTTGGAAGGATAGAGGAGCAAATCAGAAAAGAGTATGTTACCCAGACATCAGCTGCCACCCTGGTACTGTTACTGCCATGCTGCTGTTGGAGCTGCTGCTTCCAGAAGTTCTTACTCTACTAGGAGGTAAAAAGAGGTGAGATGTTTACATTGAGCAGCCAGAGATCCAGAGGTGAGATGTGTGCAGAGAGGGCTAGAAGAATACTCTGAAGATGGACTGGGGAATGATGGCTCTGTATTTCTTATAAATGAGAAGTAATGAAGGAGGTGGACTCAAGGATAACTGAGACATAATACATTTTTACATAAAACTGTTGAATCAAGGACATTGTAGCCTACCTCAAGAATTTGGGGAATTAATTTATTTTGATACTATAATCAAGATGGATGTTCTATTTCACCAGCATGGGGCAGTTATATTTCCTTTAGTTACAAAATGCAAGCTGTCTCACATGCCCAAAGTCTAAACTTTTCTTGGAGTGTCTCTTTATAATTCAAAGCATAGCTTACTGGGTTATGAATTAGTCCTTGTTATTTATCTGCCAAAAGTATTCAGGAAAGACGGAACGTTCTTGGAGACCATCACATCCTTGAAGTCTACACACCTGATGGGCAGTTCTGTCTGTTGGGCCCTTCTGCCTTCGGTACTTGTTTTCTGGAAATCCTTCCTTCTTGGACTATTCTTTTTCTGTTTTATCTTATGTATTGGTCCTGAAAAATGGGTGGATGCCACACATCCCTTTCTCACTATGGTAGAACTGAACCTAATACACTGACATAGAAATAAATGCTATGAAATTGAATCCTGGTTTTCTTATTTTTGGGGGGTGGTGGCTGGGAGCGGATCTATGTAGAATGAAGGAATCAACCATTTAAACTGGTTTGATTAATTAGTTAAGCCAAATACTTGTCCATTTTCCTCTTCACTAAATTGACCAGACGTTTGACAGAACAGAGTGATTAATTAAATAAAAATGGCTATTTTAGCACTTCATTCTACCTCTGTTTGTTATTTGAAATGTATTTTTATTACAACCAGTGAATTACTGAATACTGGTTTGGAAATAATTTGCTTTGTATGACAAGATAACCACTACAGCTTAATATATTTCCAAAGATTTATCCAAGATATAAGGTTTGAAATGCAGTCATTGACATTTATAATTTTCTTTATACCCTTCCCTTAATCAGTCACTTCTTACCAACTCTTCTAAGTCCAATCTTTTCCCAGTATTTGTCTCTCATAATGTCTCTTTCCCCTACTTTTGCTTGGCTCTACTTTTGCTTCAACAGGGTGATTGCACTGCCTATCTGTGAACACCTAGATCTGTTCTGCATCATTTCGTTGGTGGAGGAACAGGATATAGGGTTTACCATTATAGAAAATAGGAAGTATCTTATTCTCATGACTCCCAATTAAGAGCTCTTTCTTTTGTACAGTTAGTGGGGTTGGATGTAAGCTTGAAGGTCTATTGCAATTGAAGGAAAAATAGAAGAATGCTGAATGTGTTTAATTCTGTTCAATAAACATACCACCTTACAGTAAATGATCACAATATTTTTCCCCCACTAAGTCTCTCAGGAATTGCGAGAGTGTCTGAATGATCTGAGGAAAAATTCCAGCTGCATTTGGACCAATAAACAAGATGGAGTTTACTATAGCTGATGCATCTCACAGGTTAGTCTGTGAAGTTTGTAATTTACCATGAGATTCCAAATCAAATGCATGGCCATGATGCACTGGAATTTATTGTTGAGAAATGGTGTGATATAAACAAAGAAGATAATCAAGAAGGGGGATGCATGGTTTGGCAGAAATCTCCTTACTAGGGATGGACAGGCAGAGGTAGAGTGGGAAGCGGGTTTGGCTAATATCAGAGACTCAATCAGGGAAGTCTGGGATGGTGATCTAGGAGCTTGAATTCCCAGCAGTGCTTTAGGCAAGCATTTGGCACCTTGTGTCTAAGCCAAAGAGGCAAGAGGAACATGCCGATGGAGAATATATGTGCATGCCCTCATTTTACCTGTGAGAGTTTTACATGAATAATTCACGCTGTAGATAGTCCATTTCTAGATAACTGGGACTTGACTGTTGAGAGAAGAAAGTTAAGAAGACATGCTGTATAGATGGTATTTTATGCTTCCTGAATCTGTGCTTTGACCTGATCTAAATTGTTGTCATCAGAAATAAATTACAATTAACATTTCATTCTTAGTCACAATTCAGAAATCTTATTCCATGTTCTTGAAAAATCTTTGGTTTGGCAAATAAAAATTGGCAGCTACTATCTATAGAAATTCATTCCCTTAAGGTGAAGTTGACAGCACCATTTAATTAAATCCAATTTTTTCCACACAGGAGATGAATGAAGTCATTTAAAAACATTTCTTTGATAGTAAATGGTAGAAAAAACTTTTAAGAAAAATATTATTATGTCTAGATTTTGGTGATAGGGACATTTTTTCTTAAATAAATGGGAATCTATCATTTATTGATCTCTATTCTCTAATCTATAAAAGAATATCTTTCAAATATACTTGATTTTGACCTAGAATATGAAATACATTTTATATCACATACTAGTGCATGTATGTGGATACACAACACACACATATATACACAAACTCTATATGTTCTATTAATTAAGTGGGGGGAGAGGAAAAAGAGCTGGTCGAGAGCCACTAACCTGGTCTCATGGCTCTCTGGTTGTGATCTGCACCTTGAAAAACACTATTAGTAATATTTTATATAAACAGATAAGCATTAAAAAAGCCATATGCCAAAACCCTTTATAGTAATAATTTAAAGCAGAGCATAAGACTCAAAAAAGTGTTTAGAGCAGGATTCTTTTCTTTAGGGATCTAGAGGTAGTGATGAGTCTATAACATGTTACCTTTGAGTTCATCCTAATCGAGCCCTGTCTTTCCCATGAGTTTCTGAACTTTCTTTATTGCTATGGGTAATGTAGAAATTAACAGGCTAATTCCCATATCTAGTCTGTATGTTATTTTTGATAATTAGATTATTAAAAAAATAATTATTTAAAGATATTAAAGTTATTTCACATGTATTTTTGCATCCATATGCACATTTTTTCCTAGAAAACAACTACATACTCAGTTCTACACCCCCCCCCATTGTTATAGGAATCTAGATGGCAGGTTGGACAATCCCCAGAGACATTTGCCCATGTTGGCATTGGAACATTTCTCCAAGTCAAAATCAATAATATGTCTGCTCATTTGCTTAGCTTTGTCAAAATGATTGGCCAGTTTTGTGGAAATACTTTATGCTTTAATGATTGTCTACACAGAAACTTTATACTTTAATCTATGACTTTATACTTGGACTTTATACTTTATGCTTTAATGATTGTCTACACAGAAATTGACTACCATCTCTGTTTCCCCAAATTAGAAGGTCTAAACACCAGTATAGCTTATACTTTACTATATGCTTTTTATTTTTTATTTTTTTTAAGATTTTATTTATTTATTTGACGGAGAGAGACACAGCAAGAGAGGGAACACAAGCAGGGGGAGTGGGAGAGGGAGAAGCAGGCTTCCCGTGGAGCAGGGAGCCCGATGCGGGGCTCGATCCCAGGACCGTGGGACCATGACCTGAGCTGAAGGCAGACACTTAATGACTGAGCCATCCAGGTGCCCCTACTATATGCTTTTTAAAACTTAAATTCTGCCTTCATTTTTAAGGAGCACTCTGTATTCAAAATCTCACAATGTTTCAGCAAGAAATCTGTATAGAGCAGTGACATGCTGTTTTGATTATGTCTCAGCTCATCCATTTAAGAAGGCTAAAAAGTTGTTTCAGCAGATTTCCTGCAGGTGTGCCTGATTACCTGGGCTCCATTGTTTCAGGAAGATAAATGGAAAACTTAGATCTTCATGAAATAAGGGCTGGAGGGAGAAATTCTGCAGTGAACTGTCTTAAAAAGCAAAGAGCTTCCTATTCCTAGAAATCTTTAATCATAGATTTGGTGACTGCTGTTGGAGATATTTTGGAGAGGATGGTGATATGGGATTGTAAGGCTCATAGGCTTATATAGTTATATCCAATTGGGAGATTTTATGAGTTTAAATTATGTGAAAAGATTGACACACTGGGCCTTAGCATCTATTGAATTTTCAATGACATACACATGGGTTGGTGCCCATGTAAGGCTGGCACCCAGTGTTTTAAGTTATCACCGGCTAAGTTTGGGTTCAGCATGACAGCATCTTCAGAAAAGCTTGTGCTAAATTTATTCTTTGACTTAAAAACATCAGTCACTATTCTTCAGCCTATTCACAGTAAATGAAATACAAATGACCAATTAATCTGTGAAAAATGCCTAACTTCACTTCATAATTGAAGAAGTGTGCAAAATTATTAAGAAACAACCTTGGCCTGTCATAATAGCAGAGACAAAAAAAATGATACTGAGCATCATTGAGGAGATGGGAAATAGATGCTCTTATCTTTTTTTTTTTTTTAAAGATTTTATTTATTTGACAAAGACACATTGAGAGAGGGAACACAAGCAGGGGGAGTGGGAGAGGGAAAAGCAGGCTTCCTGCTGAGCGGAGAGCCCAATGTGGGGCTTGATCCCAGGACCCCAGGATCATGACCTGAGCCGAAGGCAGACGCTTAACGACTGAGCCACCCAGGCGCCCCTAGATGCTCTTATCTATTGCATGTAGGAAGTTCCATAGTGGCAACTTTTTGGAGAGTATCTTTGCAACATGTATTAAGAGTTTTAAAAACTGGGTACTCTTGATCTATTTATTTCTCTTCTATAAATCTGTTCTAAAGAAGTAGTTAAAAACTCAAATACCTACACAGAAAGTCCACTGCAGTATTAGTTATAACCTCAAAACAAAACAAAACAAAACAAAACCAACACTGAGAGTAACTTAAATTCTATTTAAAAATATATACCATGATCCAATATGTGTTAAAATAACATATATACTGAGGAAAAACTAATCTAGAAAACACTGTGATTTTCATTTTATTTTTTGATTTTGTATTTCTAAGTTTTCTATGTTCTTTTTCTTTTTTAAAAAATATTTATTTATTTATTTTAGAGAGAGAGCATGCAGGAGGGTAGGCAGAGGGAGAGGGAGAGAGAGAATCTCAAGCAGACGCCTGGCTAAGCACAGAGCCTGACGTGGGACTCGATCTCACAACCCTGAGATCATGACCTGAGCTGAAATCAAGAGTTGGACGCTTAACCAGCCAAGCCACCCAGGCGCCCCACTATATTATTTTTCTAATTAAATATTATTATAATAAAATATTAGCAATAATTATCTTGGGGTGCTGAATTTGGGATGATTTTTATTTTCTCCTAAAGAAAATTACTTATTTGCTTCCCAAATTCTCTATAGTGAGCATTTTTATATCTTTTATAAATTCAGAGAAGAAATAAGCATGTTTAAAAACATATCTTGACAGCAAGAATATATTCAAATGCCCATCAAATTATAATAATTCTGTGGAAGCAAGAAAGAACTTATTCATGTAGAGAAGACACTTGGTAGAACCAACCATCTTTAGAACCTGTAGTTATTTGCTTGATAACATTTATGGGATTTTGATTCATTGAAAAAGAAGACAGAATTGAGGATTTTCTGCTTGATACCTGATGTAACTATGTAATTTTGAAAAGGTTACTCTTTGAAGTTTCAAATGTTCTTAAATGTACTAGGCATTTTTGAAGTTTAGAAATTGGTTTACAGAGGTCCAAGCTTTAAGTTAAGCACTTGCAACAGTTATCAAATATTGTTCTCTTAGATTCACAGTAAGGCATTTGAAACCACATTAAATCCTTTTATGTCATTTACTTATATTTTTTCACATTAAATCTTAAGAAGTGCAAATCAGATGCCTTTTAGAAAACCTTAGCTAAAACCTAACTAAGGCAAAATGTCTGCAAGCATTTTAATACACAAGTGATATACCAGTGCTTTATTGCTACATTCAAAATAAAAAATGAAAAGTTTAAAGAGATTTGTAACATATTTCAATCACAAAAGTCTTTTCATAGTTTATATGAGGAATTTTCCTATATGTTAACATTTAGATATATATTTTTCCATGCCTGCATATGACTATGGATACACACACACACACAACACACACAGACACCCCAACATCTCTTCAAGTATTCTTTGTTTCCTTTCCTTATTTATTTACTCCATCAACTGAGTGTTTCCTGGGCACTTGTTATGTGATAGATACTTAAGTATAACCATACCAAGATGAGTTAGATATGTTTTGGTTTGAGGAGTTTACAGATATAGTGGGTAAGACAAGTACATCATGCTATTACTGATTATGCTATACATAATAGAGGACACCACAGAGTAGTATGAAAATACCAACAAGGAAATGATTAATTTGGCTTGCTTTGGGAGTGGAAGTGTAAAGAAATAACAATTACACTGGGTCTGAAGAGCAGGAGTTTGTTAGGTGGAGAGGAAAAGAGTATTCTAGGTAGCAGGAATGGCACATAAAAAAGAATGGATTTGTGAATGTATACTCTTTGTATATGACTGACCAAATTGTAGGGTGAGTAGAGGGGAATGGCCCTTGGGGTTCAATTGTGAAGGGCTTTGTAGACCAGGCTATATTTAAGTCTCAGTCACAGTGACCTGGGACATTACCATTATCAAGCTCTTCAAGGCCAAGGGTCATCTTCTTCTCTGCCTGATCTAATATCCCAGAGGGTTCTGTTTGGGAATGCAAATAAGGCTTCCTTGGTGCAGAAAGCAATCCTCCATTCCTGCTGAGGAAGTGCTTTGCCTAAGCCCATTTGTTTCTTCAGGTGTACCTTCTTCAGAATCAAAGAGTAAACAATCCCCAGAGTGCTTTCACAAGACCTTTTCATTTGCAATGACCCAAGAAACCCAGCTTTGTTAATAAGCAGTGAACACCTACTCAGGCTGGCAACTGGGTCAAAATGTTAATTACTCTCCAATAGCCACATTTTTTTCTCTCTTCATTTGCTTTTTCACCTCCTCAGAGACTTTAATCAAGTTTGAATTTTCCTTACTGCTGAGACTAGTGTAGTGTTAAAAATAAGTTAGCCCTTTGCCTGTCTCCCGGGCACCTATAATCTCAGGCGTCATTAGCTTCTCTCCCTTTCCAAGTTAATTATATTCAGTGTGAGCTTGAATTTTCAAATCCATCTGCTTTCTCCATCTCTGGAGATAGTTTATTTATATCTACTATTTTAAATAGAAAAGAGATGGAACAACAGTTTCCTCATACTTTAAATGTTTTGAGTTTGATGTAATAGTCATTTCTTTTAAAATAAAATCAATGGGAGAGAATTTATTTCACAGCATCTCTGTGTCTAAGCACTGACAAAAAACTGTCCAGTACAACTAAGGTATGTCTCTGTTATTCTCTCCTCTCGGCACTTATCACAATTTATAATTATATATGTATTTCGGTGTTCACATTTGTAATGTTAACTGGACTGTAAGCTCTGTAAGGGCAGGAAAATGTTTTGTTCATCAATTTATACCTGAAGCTTAGTATATTATCTGGAATATGCTAGATGCTCAATAAATCTTCATAGAATGAAGGAAGAAAGGAAGGAATCAAGGTTTATAATAACTGTAATACTTTAGAGGCTCACAATTTTTTTTTATCACCAAGGGCCATTTTATTAATTTTTACTTTCATGGATGCTATTTCGGTTACCTATTGCTGTGGGACAAATTGCCCCAAAGCTATGACTTAAACAACAACAGTATTATTTTTCATAATTCTGTGGATTCGTTGGGTGGCTCCTCTGTGGCTTTCATTTGGGTCACTCATATGACTGTGAATGCTGGACAGTCAGCTGAACTATAAGGTCCAAGATGGTCTCAGTCACATCTGGGAGCTGGTATTGGCTACCAGTTTGGATGCCTCAGTTCTCCTTCCCATGGCCTCTCATCCTCCAGTAGGCTAGACTGGCTTTTTACACAGTGTCTCAGTGCAGGATTCTAAGAGGGCACAGATAGTAGCTGCAAGCTCTCTTGAGGCCTGCACTTTGGAATTGACGCAACATCACTTCTGCCAAAATCTATTTGTCAAAGGAAGTCACCAGGTCAGCATAGCTTCAAGGCATGGGGAAAAAGACTACTTCTCAATAGGAGGGATTGTAAAATATTGTTCATACATTTTTCAATTTGTCGAGTATTTTGAAGTGATGATGATAATGAAGATGATGAGGGTGATGATGATACTAAAAGTACTAAGTATTTACAATAAGCAGTGTTCTAAGTGCTCTAAGTGTTTACAACTCACAAAAGAAGTATGAATTGGGGGATATAATCATCCTCAATCTATAGACGGGGAACTGAGGGTTAGAACAGCTAAAGAATTTGCTCAAAGCATTACACAAATTTAGGGATGCAAACACAAGTTGACTAATTTTATAGCCTATAGTTTTCCCCTCCTTCCCTTTCTCTGTACTCTTTATGAAGTAATTAATCCCTGCTGTCTGTGGTATGTCTTTCCATGTCACCATCAATCCTGATTTAAGTAACCAGAGATTATTGTTGTGGCTGGGTTGCTAATAAACAATAGAGTTGAATAAATAAGTTGATGATTATGCATTGTTAACTACTACTGATTTTGATAACTTCTAAGAGAGTGGGTTCAGTCCTTTTTATTTATTTTTTATCTTTATTATTATTATGAATGTTATTTAGCCATTTAAAAAAAATCGATTTAAGGGGCACCTGGGTGGCTCAGTCAGTTAAGCATCCAACTCCTGATTTTGGCTCAGGTCATGATCTCAGGGTCATAAGACTGAGCCCCATGTCGGGCTCCACACTCAGTGGGGAGTCTGCTTGAGATTCTTTCCATCTGCCCCTACCCTACTCACGTGCTTTCTCTCTCTCTCAAATAAATAAATAAATCTTTAAAAAATAGTAATAAAATTGATTTAAGAAAAGACAGGCAGAAATTATTTAATGAATACAGATTGCAGCTGGTCCTCCTTTTGGGTTACTATTTCAATTGGTAACTTTCCCATAGGCTAGAAATCTCAAAATAAGTTTCTCTCTCTAGTCTTCTTCAGTCTGCATAACCATCTTTGTTTTTTTGGAAGGTTTCTCCTGTCTGTCTCCTCTTTTGCACTTCCATTGGACGTAACTCCTTGCAGCTCAAAATCTGGTCTGTGGACCAGCAATATTGGCGTCAAATGGGAACTTGTTTGATATGCAGAATCTCAGACTGCACCTAGAACTGCTAAATCAGAATCTGCATTTAAAAAGAAAGAGAGAAGACAAATAAAATTAGAAATGAAAGAGGAGACATTACAACTGATACCACAAAAATACAAAGAATCATAAGAACAATGAAGATGAACAATCATATGCCAACAAATTATATAACCTAATAGAAAGAGATAAATTCCTAGAAACATACAACCTTTCAAGATTGAGTCAAGAAGAAATAGAAAGCCTGAACAGGCTAATAATGAGCAAAGAGACTGACTCAATACAACAACAACAACAACAAACTCCTAACAAAGAAAAGCCCAGAACCAAATGGCTTTACTGGTGAATTCCACCAGTAAACTCTTCCAAAAACTTTCTTAAACTCTTCCAAAAACATAAGAGGAGAGAACACTTCCAAACTATTTAATGAGCTAGTATCCCCATATACCAAAGATACAACAAGAAAACTACAGGCAGGGATGCCTGGGTGGCTCAGTCCATTAAGTCTCTGTCATCAGCTCAGATCATGATCCCAGGGTCCTGGGATTGAGCCCCACATCAGGCTCCCAGCTCAGCTGCTTCTCTTGCTTGTTCTCCCCCTCCCCCCGTCAAATAAATAAATAAAATCTTAAAAAAAATACAGGCCAATATTTCTAATAAATTTAGATGCAAAAGTCTTCAATAAAATGCTAACAAACAATTCAACAGTATGGACACGACAATTCAGTGGGATTTATCCCTGGGATGCAGGGGTGGTTCAACATACACAAATTGCTACATTAACAGAATGAAAGATAAAAACCACATGATCATCTCAATAGATACAGAAAAAGCATTTGACAATATTCAACATCCATTCGGAATAAAAATTTTCAACAAAATAGTTTTAGAAGGATCTTACACAACACAATGAAGTCCATATATGAAAGGCTGGCAGCTAACTTCATACTTAATGGTGAATAACTAAAAGCTTTTCCTTTAAGATTTAGTAAGAGGCAAGGATGCCCACTCTTGCCACTTCTATTCAACACAGTACTTAAAGTCCTAGCCAGAGCAATTAGTCAAGAAAAAGAAATAAAAAACACCAAATTGGAAAGAAAGAAGTCAAATTATCACTATTTGCAGATGACATGATCATATATATAGAAAATCCTGAAGACTCAGCAAAAACTGTTAGAACTAATAAGTATATTTAATAAAGTTGCAGGATACAAAATCAACATACAGAAATCAGTGGCATTGCTATACACTAACGACAAACTATCTGAAAAGAAAATTAAGAAAATGATCTCATTTACAATACCAAGTAAAAGAATAAAATAGGAATAAACTTAACCAAAGAGGTGAAGAGCTAATCTACTGAAAATATAAAATATTGATGAAAGATATTAAAGAAAACACAGATAAATAGAAATATATCCTTGGTACGTGGATTGGAAATAATATAGCCAAAATGTCCATACTACCCAGAATGATCTATACATTCAGTGCAATCCCTATCAAAATCCCAATGGCTTTCTTTTCAGAAATAGAAAAAACAATGCTAAAATTCATATGGAAATACAAATGACCCCAAATAGCCAAGGCAATGTTGAGCAAAAAGAACAAAGCTGGAGGGCAACATACTTCCTGATTTCAAAATATATTTTAAAAACTACAGTAATTAAAATAGTATGGTACTTGCATAAAGATGGACCTGTAAACCAATGAAACAGGATAGAAAACCCAGAAACAAATCCATGCATTTACGGCCAACTGATCTCTGACAAGTGTGCCATAAACACACAGTGGAGAAAGAATAGTCTCTTTAATATAGTGTTGGAAAAACTGGATATCCACATGCAGAAGGAAATTGGACTCATCTCATACCGTGTAGAAATGTGAGATAATTGATACAAAATCAACTCAATATGGATTAAAGACTTAAATGTAAGACCTGAAATATAAAACTACAAGAGGAAAACAGGGAAAAATCTTTTGACATTGGTCTTGGCATTGATTTCATGGATATGACACCAAGTGCATAGGTAACTAAAGCAAAAATAAACAGGGCGCCTGGGTGGCTCAGTTGTTAAGCGTCTGCCTTTGGCTCAGGTCATGATCCCAGGGTCCTGGGATCGAGTCCCACATCGGGCTTCCTGCTCCGAGGAAAGCCTGCTTCTCCCTCTCCCACTCCCCCTGCTTGTGTTTCCTCTCTGTGTCTCTCTCTGTCAAATAAATAAATAAAATCTTTAAAAAAATAAAGGAAAAATAAACAAATAGTATTGTATCAAAGTAAAATGCAGCTGCTCAGCAAAGGAAACAAAAAACAGAGTGAAGAAACAACTTATAGAATGGGAGAAAATATTTTCAAACCATAAATCTTATAAGGGGTTAAAATCCAAAAAATATAGGGAACTCCAAGAGCTCAATAGGAAGAAAACAACCCAAGTAAAAAGGTGGGCAAAGGACCTAAATAGATTTCTCCAAAGAAGACATACAAATGTCCAACAGGTAGAGGAAAAGTTGCTCAACTTCACTAGTCATCAGGGAAATGCAAATTGAAACCACATTGAGATATCACCTCACACCTGTTAGAATAGCTATTATCCCAAAGACAAAAGATAAGTGTCGGCAAGGATGTGGAGAAAAAAAGGGAACCTTTGTACACTGTTAGTGGGAATGTAAATTGGTACAGCCATTATGGAAAATGGTATGGTGGTTCTTCAAAAAATTAAAAATAGAGCAGCCATATGATTTAGCAATCCCACTTCTGAGTATATATCCAAAATAAATGAAATCTGGAAGAGATCTCTGCACTTCCATGTTTTTGCAGCATTATTTCCAATAGTCAAGATATGGAAACAACCTAAAGGTCCATCAGTAGATGTATGGATAAAGAAAATATGATACACACAGATGACACACACACACACATACACATACACACAGGAATATTATTCAGCTTTTAAAAAGAAGGAAATCCTGGGCACCTGGGTGGCTCAGTTGGTTAAGCAACTGCCTTCGGCTCAGGTCATGATTCTGGAATCCCAGGATCGAGTCCCTCATTGGTCTCCCTGCTCAGCAGGGAGTCTGCTTCTCCCTCTGACCCTCCCCCCTCTCATGTGCTCTCTCTCTCTCAAATAAATAAATAAAATCTTTAAAAAAAAAAAAAAGAAGGAAATCCTGCCATTTGTGACTACATGGATGAACTTGGAGGACATTATGCCAGCTGAAGCAAGCAAGACACAGAAGGATAAATACTGCATGATCTCACTTATGTGGAATCTAAAATAGTCAAATGCATAGAAGCGATGAGTGACATTGTGGTTGCCAAGGGCCAGGAGGTGGGGTGCATGGGGGAGATGTTGGTCAGACTACAAAGTGTCAGTTCTACAACATGAGTAAATTCTGGAGATCTAATGTACAGTATGCTGGTTATAGTTAACAATACTGTATTGTATACTTGAAGTTTGCTAAGTGGGTGGATCTTAAATGATGGGTATGATATGTTAATTAACTTGATTGTGGTAATCATTTCACAATCGATACATATATCAAATCATTAAGTTGTATACCTTAAAAATAGTATTCCTATTTGTCAATTACACTTTAATATATCTGGAAAAAATCCTCTGTTAAAACTTGGGGAAAAAAAGGAATCTGTATTTTAACAGTATCCCCAACTGATACGCATGCGTTGTAAATTTTGAGAAGCAATGGCATAGTGAATGGATAAGAGCATCAGATCTGGGTTTGAATTCTGAGTGCCCCTTGCTAACTATGTAATCTGAGGCTGGCTACCTCAAGCTCTGAGTTCCTCATCTATAAAACGGTGACAATAACAACAATAACAGGATGTAGCTTTGAGGGTTGGTGTGAGGATTATATAAGATTATGCTCAATATCTGGCACATCTTGTGTACTCAACAAATGTTAGTTAAGCATACACAACTATTGTCATTGTCTAGTTGGCAGCATTTTTTTTTTCTCCCAATGGACCATTGTGATAATTTCCTGCCTGCTGTTCTAGTTTTAGGCTCTTCCCATTCATTCTATCCTATACTCCAGTGCCAGTTATTTCCACCAGCAAAGATCTGATTGTGATACTGCTCTCCTCAAAAATCTTCAGGGCCTCCCACTGCATTTATTAGCATTTTACTGCATTTGTGAGCCTAACTTCTTTGCATGAAATTTACCGCCTCCTACTGTCTGAGTGCAGCCCAGAAAGAATGATACGCTGGAAACAGGGAAGGAGCTTCAAAATTTTGCCCTTGTTTTAACAAGAAAAAGCTGTTTGACTTTGTCTACCCCTCTTTGGGCTCCAATTTTTCTAATTCATACAATTAAGTAGTTTGGTTAATAGTTTTTACCAAAGGTCTTTTATATCTAGTGACTGATGAGGCTGGAACTGAAACCAACTCTACTGCACATTAGGAATTCCAGAGCTTTTGCACAATACTGAAAACTGAGGAGAGGGACCCCATTCCTTATTTCTTATTCCTGGAAATAAGTTTGTCAGCTGTTTGAAAATGTTAAAAAGAAAACCACAGGTCCAAAAGAGTGTCACTTAGACCAGGTTCCCAAACCATGGCTTATTACCTAACCTCATTACAGTTTCAATCTTCTCCAGAAACATCGTCTTAACTAGTTGGTCAGAAATGTTTTGATCAGTGCCAACGAGTCTGTTGCATGGGCCTTCTCCATCCCCCAAAGGAAGATGAGGTCATCTTCCTGGTAAGACCTCTTGCCTTTACCCCAAGGGAAAGCGGTCTTGCCTGGAATAATCCCTTTCTTTTGTTAGTAACTTTCTTGCCCCATGCTCCTTCTATAAGGACCTTCCATTTTGTACAACTCCTTGAGACCCTTCTGTTTGCTAGATGGGATACTAACTGATTCATGAATCCTTTAATAAAGTCAATTAAATCTTTAAAATTTACTCGCTTGAATTTTTGTTATTTAACAGGAACAAATCTACATATATTTTAGAAAACTTATTTTTTTTTAAGATTTTATTCATTTATTTGTCAGAGGGAGAGAGAGAGAGAGGGAGAGCACAAGCAGAGGGAGAAGCAGGCTCCCCGCTGAGCAAGAAGCCTGATGCCGGGCTGGATCCCAGGATCCTGTGATCATGTGATCATGACTGGTGCTGAAGGCAAACACTTAACCAACTGAGCCACCCAGGAATCCCTAGAGAGCTGTTATTAAAAAGTGCCTACTATTACTTAAATCTTTTAGTGAAAGAGATACTTGTCTTGAATGTTTTTTTCAGAGAAATAGCAAGTGTATTAAAATTAAGAACAACACATTTTATTATATGTGTTAGAGAAACAACTGTATTCTCAGTAAAAATCATGCATTTTAGAAATGTTTTTTGCTTTTGATTAGGACGCGACTTTATACTTCTGAATAGGTTTCTTTTTTTTTTTTAAGATTTTATTTGTTTATTTGACAGAGAGAGAGACAGCAAGAGAGGGAACACAAGCAGGGAGAGTGGGAGAGGGAGAAGCAGGCTCCCCGCTGAGCAGGAAGCCCAATGCGGAGCTCGATCCCAGGACCCTGCCGAAGGCAGACGCTTAACGACTGAGCCACCCAGGTGCCCCTGAATAGGTTTCTGATATAAGAGTATACCTTTGAAGCAGTCTCCCAGAATTACGTTCCCAGTGAGGAGTAATGGGACCCAAGTTAAGTTTTTTTCTCAAGAAACTTCAAGTTTTATTTTCAGGATGCCACGTTAAGTTTTTCAGTTGTTAAGGTAGCAAGTACTTACGGCTTTGTTGCTATAGAAATAAAATTTCAAAATTATTTACATTTCTTTCTCAATCCTGTGCCTGAAAAAAAGTAAAACATTTTGTGAGGTGTTTAATTAATTTAGATTGTTTTATATGATTCTTTTATGTATTTGGGTTTAGGTATTCATTAGTAGGGAGGAAATCAGTTGGTAGAGAATTGTTTCATTGAATGATAGAGATGAGTACATTTAATCTTAGAAGAAAATGCAACGATGAATTGTCAATATATTTTTTTTCTCAATTCAGTGATGTGCACTTACCCACATGCTAGTGTTTTTGAAATTAGGGTATGTCTTACTATGAATGTGAATGTTTAATGTTGTATTTTTATTTCCCAAAAGGCAGTTATTAAATTAATGGTGCATTTTACACATGAATTGTATTTTAGAATTGAGAAATCACTGGAGATGTTTTCTGCGTCACCCAAGGAGGTAGAATTGATCTACAGGAAACAGTAGACATTGGATTTTTAATTCTTGAGATTGGGTAATGTTTTAGGCCTTAATTTTTTTCCCCCCAGTGGAGCCCAGCATAGTGTCCTGGAGGTAAATTGTTATGTAAATACCTGTTAAATAATGAATATACAAACACCAAAAATCAAGATACCAATTTAGCATAATCTTTTGGATGGACATTGCTGTATCTGAGCTAATTGCTGAAAGGGCAAACAAAATGATTTAATACTATCCTTCCTGGGGTGAAGTCATAAAGGAGTCATAGCTGTAGGGCTGTTCCTAGCCTTAGGCAAGGGAGGAGGCTACCTGTAGAAGTTTCTCTGAATGTGCAAAAATAACGATCTTTCTGGGTATTATTTTTCTTATCTGTAGCATGGATAATCTCTAAAGTATCTTTCAAGTCCAAGATTCCATGACCCCTGTGATATCAACCCATGAAAAGCAGTAATTTCTAGGACTTAGGTATAATACAAGTGCCCGAGAATCTGATGTGATACTGTCATTTGACTATTAGCCATATTTAGGACACATTTTACTAATTCTGAACTCTTTATGCTTTGCTAAGGATAAACTATATTAAGGAAATATGAAATCCTTTATATAAGAAAGCCTTGAGAATACAAGCTACAAGCCAGAAGTAAATAAATATATAAGCATTATTCATTGATTTATATTAATTGGTCAAAATTTAAATGAGCTACCTAAAATTGAATAAGCATATAGTTATGATTGTAAGTAATGACAAATACCCAAGTATTAATTAGATATGGGAAACTGATCATCAACTTGTCTTGAAAGTAAACATGTACACATATTATGGGCAAAAATACAAAACAGAGAATCTCTATCAGACCACTTCAGCAAATTTGCATCTGTGTGTGTGTTTGTGTGTGTGTATCCACTTATGCATAGAAAAACTATATAAAGGCACAGAAATGAATTTAATAGCCACCCTTTTTATTTTGTACTTCGATTAAATGCTAACGTTCTTTACAACTCTTAATACATATAAATTAAAACAAATCACTGACCAATTTACATATTGGAATTATTTGAGGCCTATTGGAAATGCTATTAGAAAAATGTCTTTTGGTTTAAAATCATTTATATCTTTAAATTCATAATATTTTCTGTATTAAAAAAGACAATGGAGGTAAACTCTTCAACTGTTTTTCAATTACCAAGTGACAACATCTGTGTATGACCCATGGTGTTGGGTCTTCAGATGTCAGGGTTACTCACTGAACCCTGACTATTGCACCTTAGGGAAGTGAGAAGGAAGGTCGCTGGACTGTAGCCATGACCCAGCTTCTTCTGACATTGTAAAGGAGCACCTAGGCTCTGGGTGTAGCTCTGTAGAGCTCAGTTACAGAACTAAAATATCTCAGATGTGACCTACATCAGTCTCATGTTGTTTATATGACCTTTAACCCAGATAATGTGTTTATATATTACCTTGTTTCAAAATGGTCTTTAGAAGATCTAGAACCAAATGCATTGCGTTAAAAGTCATGTGTCTTGACAATTGAGATATAAAAAAATGGCCATTAGGTTGTTAAAAAAGCTGGTCTCTGTGACTCTTTTCTGTAAAGGGTAGATTAAAAATCAATTTAAGACATCCATGGAGCAAGTGATTTTATGATTCACATGAAGGAAGTGGGTTTATAGATTTCATCCACAAACAAAATAACAGTGTTTACCTTTGTTGAAAATACAGGCTTCAGAAGCATTTCTTTCTTTTCTTTCTATACAAAGTGCATGTTTTATATAAGCCCAAAGAGGAAGAGATAGATATAATGAACATCTACAAATTTAAGGGGTATTACTTTTGTACCCTTGAACAAACACATACTGTACCTAAAGAGAGTGTATCTTGAGTGTATGCTTAACATCCTGAAGAATGCTATTACTAAAATGCAGATGCTGGTTTCTACAATTCATAAGCATGAGAACAAAGCTAATGCAAAATATACTTAAACCATCAACTAATTTCTTACAGATAATAATTATTTCCTTATGGGGCTGTAGAAGAAAGCAAAGCCCTCCACATTGTTGACTGTCTCCAGAATGATAGTTACAGGTTGCCAAAGTGGTGCTTTCAAAGGACAGAAACGGGCAGACCTGGATTTTAGCCCAGCTCTTATGTAGCTGTGCAGCATCAAACTATCACTTAACCTTTCTGAGGCTAAGTAAATTGAGGTAATATGTACCTCATAGGTTTGTTACATATGATCTTACATATTGCATATGTTCAGTACATGGTAACTGTTATGCTAACAGGTGGAGCTGATTATCGAAGGCATTAGATTGGACCATATGAAATTTTATAGATAAAAAATGGACAAATTTCAGACCTCATTGTTCCCCTCCTAGGAACCTTAAGAGCACTGTTGCAGTGAGCAAAGTGTGGCCGGCAAGGCCAGATTCCTTGGTGAGTTTTCGGTTAATAGTCATGGATGGCCTTTTTATCAGTGACTAGTTTATAATATGCTGAAATAACATCCACAACCATGGAGCTCAGGTATCTTAGACTATTCCATTCCTTACTCCCAATGCAGACAAATATTTTACATCTTATTAAAGTTAGCATATTAAACTCACTGCATTTGAATGGTTACACTTCCGTTCCATGCTACGAAGCATCACAAGGACACGGGAAGGATGGACACAAGCATACTGTTTAACCTGCACTTTCTAATAATACCAATAACATAGACAAGTCTATCTAGACTTTTGGTGATTCATGTACTCTCCTAAAAGCTTGATTTCAAGATATTTTCTATATTGTTGATTTCCCTGTCCGTCACTTTCCTTTGCACTTGAGGCAAGCGTTTCCGGAAATTCCCACTCAGCACGATGTAGAGAAAAGGGTTAATGCTGCTGCTGGCATAGCTGAAACAGATGGAGAGATAATAGCCTACGTGGAAGGCCAGCGTGGGCTGCTCCATCTGTAAGTTCACCAGCTGTATCACGTGATAGGGGGCAGCGCTTAGGATGAAGACCGCCACCAGTACAAGCACCATCTTCGTCAGCTTCATCACTCTCTCCTTTGGAACACTGGTGTTGTAACTATAAAGGAAACATTAGGATAGGCAAACATAAACAACCATAGAAATTAGGGGCAATGATTTTCTAGAACTTTCATCAACAGCGATGTAATGCAGTTACCATGTGCCCCCTGATATGTTGTGATGAGAAGAACTGATTTTCCCCCAAAACACATAACTACAGTCTAATTGTGATACATTATCAGACAAATCCGGATTGGGAACATTCTACAGGATACCTGACCAGTACTCCTTAATACCCTTGAGGTCATGAAAAATAAGGAAAGAGTGGGAAACTGTCATAGACCAGAGGAGACTGGGGAGACATGACAACTAAATACAATATGGTATTCTGCATTGAATCCTAGACCAGAAAGAGGACTTTAGTGGAAAAACTGGAGAAATCCAATAAGGGATAGAGTTTAGTTAGTAGTAATGTACTAATGCCATTTTCTTTGCTTTGACAAATGCATCATGGTAAGGTAGGATATTAATGGAGAAACAAAGTGAGGAGTATATAGGAACTCTCTCTACTGTTTATGCAACTTTTCTATTAATTTAAAATTATTCCAAAATAAAAAATATTTTAAACTTCCCAAGTTTTATCATGTTATATTATATTTAGACATTTAATAGAAATGTCCCAGGGACATAGTTGAAGCAGATGAATAAGCCTGAGGAATAATATAAAAAAAGCATGGCAACTGAAAGTCTATGTAAGGTAAAGATTCCTCTGCAGTTTATCACAGTAGGCACCATCATTCTTCTAAGTTCTTCCATTTTGAGGGATAACTGGCAGTATGAGCTCTGTTTCATAAGATGCTCTTTGCATTTCTGAGAAAAGTGCTGGGAACAAAGTGATCTGCTTTGGAGAACTGTCTTCAGAGGGCTCAAGCATCCTCTCCAGCTGTCAGTGTCTTAATATTTCATGTGATTCCATTTCAACTGTCTCACTAGCTCAGCTCCCTGTGATACATTTATTTTAGAGGCTAAGTTATTTTTCTATAACTGTGGCTGCTTCCCTTTCCCATTCTAAACAGACCACCCTCTAAGAATGCAATATTTCCAAAGAATTTCAAGAAGCTAAGTGAGAAAAAGTGTCATGGGTCAATAGAACACCTAAAATTTTGGTACCAGAGTTTGCCACGAATTTTTACTCATAGTCAAATTGATCACCCATTTGACTTCTAGGGGAGATGGTGGGTTATAAACTCACCGTATCCCATGGATACACCTACATAACACCTACATCAGTGTAAATAGCCTAGAAAATGACCCAAAGCCTGGCAGAACAGACTCTCCATGGTTAATCATAGAGAAGAGAGTATATCAAAAATGATTGGAAGGACAAAGAAGAACCAAACTGACATGTGAGACTGTCTTCAGGAGAGCAGAAAGCTGCATGCATGAATAAGGCAGAGGAGCAGACCCTACACCAGGTACCCCAGGCAGGGGGGATTTGAACTCAGAAGATGATTCTCCACATTTGGCTTTAAACCAGAGGGGCTTAACTTTACAAATGTTTACAATCAGTGAGGCTTAACACCTGGAACTTTAAAAATTAACAGGCTCAGCTCTGGGAGAGCCAAAGGGTGGTAGGAACTGAGTTCCCACCCTTAAGGAGACAGGCCAACAAACAGTTTCTTGGAGATATAGAATAGAAGCAGCAGTTTGAAAAATGCATGGGGCTTACTGGAAGATTTATTTACTAAGCTCAGAACATTTGCTGGAGGAGCAGAGATCATTAGGAGACTTCTCCAAAAATAAAAGAGCTGGTGGTGCCATTTCCCTCTCCTGCCCTCCAGCCTAGATAAATGGACACCTAGGGAACCAACATGAACGCTCTCTACCTGGTATGCTAACAGCGTGCCCCACCCCCCTGCTCTCCTCAGAACTGACCTCTCCAACCTGCCCTTGGCAGTCCTCAAAAGTGGCTACAGGTCCTCTCCCAGAGCAGATCTATGCAAATTTTGCTAACCCTGCGTGCCCCAACCCCACATGCTGCGGATCTGCCTTCTCCAATATACTTTTGGCTGGAGCCCATTCAAAACACTGCCACAAGCTTGGCAGTGTGCAAACAGCACTGACAGTGGCCAGCAGCACTACAAAGTGACTCCTGCGCTGGGGAAAGGGGACGATAACCACACACACAAGTTCCACTGTGGCCCCAGCAGTGGGCTAGGGGCAGACATCTCTGGTCTGACTGCAGGCCCCACCCACCAATGAAAGCTTCTCAGGGGACAACACAGGGAGAGTGCCCTCCAGTTCAATGTGACTGCAACTCTGGCAGATGCCTGGTTTGACCCAACTCAAGCCCAAGGCAGCCCCATACTGATCCATTAACAACACAGGAACCAAACCCTGCCCACAGCAGGCAGAGAGAGCCATTGCAGATGACTGGACTGAAAGCAAATGCAGTTCAGCCATAATAGTAAGGCACATGCAACACATATAGGAGACACCCCTGAAGTGCCAGGTTCTGGTGAACAGGGAACATTGCACTGCAGAGCACTATAGGACCTCTTCTTCATAAGGCCACTACTTTCAAGAGCAGAAGATGTAGCTGACTTTCCTAACACATAGAAACAGACACAGAGTTAGATAAGATGAGAATCAGAGGAATGGGCCCCAAATGAAAGAACAGGACAAAATCACAGCAAGAGAGCCAATGAAATGGAGATGAGCAATATGCCTGATAGAGAATTTAAGGTAATGGTCATAAAGATACTCACTGGACTTGAGAAATTATTGAAAGTAAAAATACACTAGAGGGAATTAATAGTAGAATAGAGGTATGTGTGCTGGCAAAGTGAGCACAAAATAGTAAAACAGAGGAACCAGAAGAATGGATCAGCGACCTAGAAGACAGAATAATGGAAAGCAATCAAGCTGAACAGGAGAGAAAAAATAAAATAAAAAATGAGAATAGATTAAGAGAACTCAGCAACACAATCAAGCATAATAATATTTGCATCACAGGGATTCCAGAAGGAGAAGAGAGAGAAAAGGGGGCAGAAAATTTATTTGAAGAAATAATAGCTGAAAACTTCCCTAATTGGAGGAAGGAAAAAGACTTCCAGATCCAGGAGGCACAGAGAGCTCCCAATAAAACCAACCCAAGGAGATACACAGCAAGACACATAATAATTAGAATGGCAAAAAACAGTGATAAAGTGAGAATTTTAAAAGCAGCAAGAGAAAAGAAAACATTTACATATAAGGGAAACCCCATAAGACTTTGAGTTGATTTTGCAGGCAAGAAGGATGTGTCACGATATAGTCAAAATGCTGAAAGAAAAAAAAAAAACAACAACAAAACCCTGCAACCAAGAATGCTCTATTAAGCAAGGCTATCATTCAGAATAGAAGGAGAGATAAAGAGTTCCCTAGACAAATAAAAGTTAAAGAAATTCATCACCTCTAAACCAACCTCACAAGAAATATTAAAGGGGATTCTCTGAGTGGAAAGGAAAGACCATAAGCAGGAGTAAGAAAAATAGAAAGCACAAAAGCAGAAAAAATAAGTATATCTATAAAAATCAGCCTGGGAATTCACAAAATAAAAGGATGTAAAGTTTAACACCATATACCTAAAATATTGGGGGTAAGGAAGTAAAAATTTAGTGCTTTTAGATCTAGGGTTCAAACTTGAGAGACCATCAACTTAATACAGACTGCTATATGCATAAAATGTTGTATATAACATAATGATGACCACAAATCAAAAACCAGTAATAGATATGCAAAATATAAAGAGAAGAATCCAGGTATATCACCAAAGAAAGCCATCAAACCATGAGAGAAGAGGGTAAGAGAAGAAAGGAACAAAGAAGAACTACAAAAACAACCATAAAATAATTTAAAATATGACAATAAGTACATACCTATCAATAATTACTTTTAATGTAAACGGACTAAATGCTCCAAAGATAGGGTGACTGAATGGATAAACAAGTAAGACCCATCTATATGTTGCATACCAGAGACTCATTTCATTCCTAAAGACACATGCAATTTGAAAGTGAATGGATAGAAAACATTTATCATGCAAATGGAAGTAAAGAAAAAGCTGGGGTAGCATTACTTATATTGGACAAAATAGACTTAAAAAAAGAGACCATGCAAGAGACAAAGGATACTACATAGTCATATAGGGAACAATCCAACAAGAACATATTACAATTGTAAATATTTATGGAACCAATATGGGAACACCCCAATACATAAAGCAGCTATAAACAAAAATGAAGGAAGTAATTGATAGTGATAAACTAATAGTAGGGGACTTTAACACTCCACTTATATCAATGGATAGATCAGATAGAAAATCAACAAGGAAACAGTAGCTTTGAATGATACATTGGACCAGACAGACCCAACAGATGTATTCAGAACATTCCATTTTAAAAGAGTGGAATACACATTCTTTCAAGTGCACATGGAACATTCTCCAGAATGTTAGATCACATGTTAGGCCACAAAACAAGTCTTAACAAATTAAAGAAGATCAAAGTCATATCATGCATGCTTTTCTGACCATATGCGATGAAACTAGAAATCAACCACAAGAAAAAATCTAGAAAGAACACAAATACATGGACGTTAAATAACATGCTACTAAATAATGAGTGAGTCAATCAAGAAATCAAAGAGGAAATAAAAAAATATGGACACAAATGAAAATGATAACATAATGGTCCCAAATCCTTGGGATGCAGTAAAAGCTGTTCTCTGAGGGAAGTTTATAGCAATACAGGCTTACCTCAATAAGCAAAAAAAAAAAAAAAAAATCTCAAATAAACATCCTACTTTTATACATAAAGAGCTAAAACAAGAACAAACAAAACCCAAAATCAATAGAAGGAAAGAAATAGTAAATATTAGAGCAGAATAAATGAAACAGAAACAAAAAACCACAATAGAACAGATCAATGAAACCAGGAACTGGTTCTGTGGAGATCAACAAAATTGATAAAATGTTAGCTAGACTCATTTTTAAAAAAAAGGACTCAAATAAAATCAGAAAGAGAAGAAATAACAACCAACACTACAGAAATTGAAAGGATCTAAGACAATATTATGAAAAATTATATGCCAACAAATTAGACAATCTATAAGAAATGAATAAATTCCTAGAAACATATAATTTCTCAAAACTTAATCAGGAAGAAATAGAAAATTTGAATGGACTGATTACCAGCAATGAAATTGAATTAGTATCAAAAAACTCCCAACAAACAAAAGTCCAGACCAGATGGCTTCACAGGTGAATTGTGCCAAACATTTAAAGAAGAGCTAATATCTATTCTCAACCTATTCCAAAAAATAGAAGAGGAAGGAAAGCTTCCAGATTCATTCTCTGAGGTCAGCATTACCCTGATACCAAAACCAGATAGAGACACTACAAAAAAAAGAGAACTGTAGGGCAATATCTCTGATGAACATAGATGCAAAAATCCTCAACAAAAATTAGCAAACTGACTCCAACAATACATTAAAATCATCCACCACAATTATGTGGGATTATTCCTGGGATGCAAGGTGGTTCAATATTCACAAATCAATCAATATGACACATCATATTAATAAGAGAAAGGATAAAAACCATACGACCATTTCAGAAGATGTAGGAAAAGCATTTTGCAAAGTACAACACCCATTCATGATAAAAACCCTCAACAAAATAGTTTAGAGGGAGGGTCCCTCAACATCATAAAGGCCATATATGAAAAACCCAAAGCTAACATCATACTCAGTGAGGAAAACTGAGAGCTTCCCCTCTAAGATCAGGAACATGGCAAGGATGTTCTCTTTCACTACTTTTATTCAACATAGTACTGGAATTCTTAGCCACAGCAATCGGACAGCAAAGAGAAATAAAAGACATCTAAATTGAAAAGAAGTAAAACTTTCACTATTATGCAGATACATGATACTATATTTAGAAAACCCTGAAGACTCCACTAAAAATATCTACTAGAACTGATAAGTGAATTTAGTAAGGTCGTGGGATACAAATAAATATACAGAAATCTATTGCATCGGTATACACTAGTAATGAGTAGCTAGAAAGAGAAATTGAGGTAACAGTCCCATTTACAACTACAGCAAAAATAATAAAATGCCTAGGAATAAACTTAACCAAGCAGGTAAAAGATCTGTACTCTGAAAACAATAAAACACTGATGAAAGAAATTGAAAATACGACAAACAGATGGAAAGATATTTCATGCTCATGGAATGGGAAAACAAATATTGTTAAAATGTCCATACTACCCAAAGCAATCTACAGATTTAATGCAGTCCCTATCAAGATACCAACAGCATTTTTTTCACAAAACTAGGACAAATAATCCTAAAATTTGTATGGAAACACAAAAGGCCCTGAATAGCCAAAGCAATCTTAGAAGAACAATCCTGGAGGTATCAATTCCAGATTTCAAGACATACTACAGAGATGTAGTAATCAAAACAGTCTCGTACTGGCACAAAAAATAGATACATACATCAATGGAACAGAATAGAGTGCCCAAAAATAAACCCACAATTATATATATGGTCAATTAATCTTTGACAAAAGAGGCAAGAATGTGCAATGGGAAAAAGACATTCTCTTCAACAAATGGTGTTGAGAAACTGGACAACTACATACAAAAGAATGAATCTGGACCACTTTCTCATACCATGAGCAAAAATAAACTCAGAATGGATGAAGGACCTAAATGTGAGACCTGAATCCATAAAAATCCCAGAAGAGAGCACAGGCAGTAATTTCTCTGACATCAGCCATGGCAACATTTTTCTAGATAGGTCTTCTGAGGCAGGGGAAACAAAAGCAAAAATAAACTATTGGGACTACATTAAAATAAAAAGCTTCTTCACAACAAAGGAAACTATCAACAAAACAAAAAGACAACCTATTAAATGGGAGAAGGTATTTGCAAATGACATACCTGATAAAGGGTTAGTACCCAAAATATATAAAGTACTTACACAACTCACCACCAAAAAACCAAATACTCCAGTTCAAAAATGGGCAGAAGATAGGAACAGATATTTCTCCACAGAAGACATACAGATGGTCAACAGACATGAAAAGATGCTCAACATCACTCATCATCAGGGAAGTGCATTTCAAAACCACAATGAGATACTACCTCATACATATCAGAATGGCTAAAATAAAAAAAATGAAAAAACAGGTGTTGGTGAGGTTGTGGAGAAAGAGGAACGCTCTTGCACTGTTGGAGGGAATGCAAACTGGTGCAGCCACTGTGGAAACAGTATGGAGGTTCCTTAAAAAATTAAAAATAGAATTACCATATGATCCAGTAATGCACCAGTGGGTATTTACCCCAAAAAATACAAAAACACTAATTTGAAAAAGATATATGTAACCCTGTGTTTATTGCAGCATTATTTACAATAGCCAAGATATGGAAGCAACTGCAGTGTCCATTGATAGACAACAATAAAGAATGTGTGATATATACATATGATGGAATATTACTCAGCCATAAAAAAGAATAAAATCTTGCCATTTGCAACAACATGGATTGAGCCAGAGAGTATAATGCTGAGGGAATTAAGTCAGTCAGAGAAAGACAAGTACCATATGATTTCACACATATGTGGAAGAAACAAAACAAATGAAGAAAGCAAAAAAAGAGACAAATAAAAAAATAGACTCTTAAAAATAGAGAAGAAACTAGTGGTTGGCAGAGGGGATGTGGGTGGGGGGTGGTTGAAATAGGTGAAGGGGTTTAAGAGGGGATTAATTAAGAGGGGGTTATGTGTGGGAAATCTAGTGATCTTGTCTGTCCAAAGCAAATACAGTAATTTGTTGTAAGGACAAATTTTAATAATATTTTTAAAATCCAACATATTATGTATTCACTGACTCACTCACTTGAACAACTTGGTATGGATAATTTCAAGTAGAAAATTTTTTTATTTTTTATTTTTAAAGATTTTATTTATTTGACAGAGACAGACACAGCAAGAGAGGGAGCACAACTAGAGGGAACACAAGGAGAGGGAGAAGTGGGCTTCCTGCGGAGCAGGGAGCCTGATGCGGGGCTCGATCCCAGGACCCTGGGATCATGACCTGAGCCGAAGGCAGATGCTTAATGACTGAGCCACCCAGGCGCCCCTAGAAAATAATTTTTTAAAAAGATTTATTTATTTATGTGTAGAGAGAAACAGGACGTGCACATGGGAGGGAGGTACAGAGAGGGAGAGGGAGAGAATCCTCAGCAGGCCCTTTCCAACCCCCTACCCCTCAACTGAGTGTGGAGCATAGGCAGGGTTCCATCTCAGGACCCTGAGACCATGAGCTGAGCCAAAGTCAAGAGTCGGATACTTAACCGACTTAGCCACCAAGGCCCCCCTAGAAAATAATTTAGATTTATTCATAGAGTTTTAGAGACAAATATCTTTAAAGGTTCTTCCCAAGTCTATTGTCTTAGGGTAAGTCTCCGGTTTTATTTAGTCCTAATCAATCTTGTCCTAAGTATTCAAATATTAATGAGATCCCTATCCTCCAAATTAAAAATTTAAAACACAAAAATTAGAAAGTTATACATGGCATCTAAGATATTTACATATGTACACAACTCTGCAAAGTGTACAAATAAAACATTTAAATAACATTATTGATGACAAATATAAAAGTATTCTTTAAATAGTATCTTGAGTTCTGTTTACATTTTTATGAAACCGTTAACATCAGTGATTGCAACATTTATCACTGAGAGATCCTCAAATAGCTGCTTCAGAACATGTCCTGTTTTCACAAATTGCTCATGTAGACATTAATGCCCATATGTCTAAATGTGGTATGTTTCAAGTGATTGTTGTTTAAAATTCTGTTGTAGATGTCTTAGGATCTCTGAATTGTTCTTTCAACAAATAAAGCAAGATAGGGTAAGCACTTACCATCTGGCATCCTTATTCTGTTGATACATCTCCCAAGTATAGCATAAAATTAAAATATAGCACACCAAAATCAAAGGCAAAGGGAAAAAAAAAGTTGTTATCGTCAAATAAAGTGTATACCTGTAAAATGAGAGAGAGAGAGAAGACATGACTATCATATTCACAATGCCAGGAACTTTTACAGTTTATGAGGCATGATTCTCTAATTTTTCAGGGCCCAGGATAAAAGTTCTTGGAAAGTTAAGGATCTTTGCTGCTTTTACATAGAGAAAAATAAAATAAGATAAAAACAGAGAGGGGGGCAAACCATAAGAGACTCTTAACTATAGGGAACAAACTGAGGGTTGCTGGAGGGGAGGTGGGTGGAGGGATGGAGTAACTGGGAGATGGGCATTAAGGAGGGCACTTGATGTAATGAACACTGGGTGTTATTATGCAAGTAATGAATCACTAAATTCTAGCCCTGAAACTAATACTACATTATATGTTAACTAACTTAAATTTAAATAAAATCTTGAAAGAAAAAAAATAAAAGAAACTGCAAAAAAAAAAAAAAAAGTCTTGCTCTTCATTGTTTGCTAGCAACAGTGCTTATCTCTTCTCTAGCCAAGCCTGAGGCTACTGAGTATGAACAGGTGAGATATGTATTACCATTATCTTTTAGTGTTATTAACAACAATATGGAATAGCAGGTAGCATTTATTATATAATAGGCACTGATCTGAGTACTTTACATACTTCAGTCCACTGAATCTCTGCAATCCCATGAGTACAATTGCCATTAATATTCTCATGTTACAGAAGAACAAACTAAGGCACAGTGGGGTTAAGTGGCTTGCCCATGGTTATCCAGCTAGTAATGAGCAGAAGTGGGATTTGAACCCAGACAGACAGTTCAGCTGCACAACCCACACTTGTAATCAGTGCTCCAGATGGCCTTTCAAAGGGCCTGTTGTGAAATGAGCCCGTCTTTTCCTTGGTGCTCCCGCAGGGGAAATTCTCAGGTAAGCCAACTCCATTTCTGCACAGACGCCAGGTGTCTTCCTTCCTGGAAGAACCTTGGCGTTGGTGGAAGAAGGCAGCCCACGTTGGGTGGGTGTGGACAGGGTGGCAGGAAGAGAGAGCACCTGGGACTAGAGGGACTCTGAAAGCCACACAGTGGTTCCAGTCTCAGTTCCCCATGAGAACTTAATTCTGGGAAGATCAACAGAGGCTAGAACCTCAGAATATCCTTTATGATAACCAACCAAAAATAGCAGAAGCAGATGCTGGTGCAAAACAGTGAAGCATTATTATTTCTTTGACACAGGCTGAAGTTCTACAGTCATCTCAGGTTGGGCTCCTCTTTAAGATACATTGGGGTCCATAGTAATGTATCGGCCACCAGTGATTAAATATCATTTCACCTTTAGATTGGCAGATGGTTTTTATCTGTGAGTGCAGCCAGTGCTGGTGGGAGAAATAATGAATAAACAATTAATCCTACTGATGTTGCGGTCCTCTGGAGATTTTCATTACTGGATTTGTAGCCTTGCAAGGGCCTCTACCTCCATCCCTCTTGGGCTGTGACTACATGATGCAGAAATGACTCATCTATTTAACAAGTGGTGGATGGGAAAAAGGAATCTTCCAGATTGACTTGAGATAATGTATGCAAAAAGCACCTAGCACAATACATGGCCCTTAGTAGGCCATCAAAAAATTTTAGTCATGGACTTCAATGCTGTGTTCAAAATTTCAAATAGAATTTTTGACTTAATTTTTCCTTTCAAATTAAAATGTGAGAAATCCCTGTGTTGGCTTCTGTATTAGTTACTGAGAGCTGCTGTAACAAAATACCACAAACCCGATGGCTTGAAACAACAGAAATTTATTGTGTCCATTCTGGTGATAGAAGTCTGAAAATAAGGTTGTTGGCAGGGTTGGCTCCTTTCGGATGCTCTGAGGGAGAATCTGCTCCATGCCTTTCTCCTCGCCTCTGCTGGTTTCTGGCAAAACCTTGCTGTTACTTTGCTTGTAGATGCATCACCCCAGTCCCTGCCTCTGTCTTCACAGGCTTTCTCCCTGTGTGTCCCTTCAAATCTTGCTCTCCTCATGAGGACACCAATCCCTGGATTGGGGGCCGGCTCTAATCCAGCAGGACCTTGTTTAACTTGATGTCTGCAAAGACCCTATTTCTAAATAAGGTCACATTCACAGGTACTGAGGATTAGGACTTGAATATGGGGGGAAGCACCATTCAACCACACTCCAGTGGCATACCAATGAGGTCTGAGTCTCAGTAACTCCTAGACAATTTTGGAAATTTTGCTCCTCCCTTGATTTTTGCATTCCTGCTGTGTCTGGTTGCCATGGATCTTTAAAATCCATATTTAAATATATTTGTGTCCATTGAGGCTACATAATTAAACTCCAAATCTTTTTCTAAAGGTTACCCTCCTCTTAAAATCAAGCTACCAACCTGATTGTGGAAAGCAGAAAAGTAAGTGGGAGACTGCCCCTTAGAGGATCCCCAAGGACACTCTACGCGGCTGCTCACATGTTGACAAGGAGGATGAAGCACTTCACAACTTAATTCAACTCTATTTTTCTTAAGTTTTAACAACCTACCGGAGTACATCGTCAGGGGATGTTAAATCAAAAGCACAACTCTCCACGCCGTCTTTAAATTTGATGACCTTCGAGTAGACCCAGACAGGCAAAGCCAGAATGAAGGAAGCTGCCCAAAGGCCCAAATTGATGCGGATGGTCTTGTACCTCGTTCTCCAACTTGTAAGTCGAAATGGTTGGACGAGAGCCAAGTACCTGCAAAGCCAGTTAAAAAGGGTTTGGGAACAATCAATAAAAGCACTGAGCTCCAAGGATGAAAGGTTCATGACAAGAGTAAATTATTAGTATTATTATCCTCCCTGAAGCACACCTCCAGCAGGGTAAAAGAAAGTTATATTTTTTAAGAGCTGGCTGGTACCTGCAGAGAAAACAACTCTTGACCCTGCAAGTCTGAATAAACCACTCACTGAAATAGCTGTCATTTCCATGAACACACTGATAATGGTGAAATTCAGCCCTGTGCAAACTCTCTCTTTACAAAGGTGCTTCCTATATAGGCTAGGCTCTGGAAAACGTGGTCTCTGAGTTGGGGTTTCCTCCAGGAGGGAGAGGCTCTCTTTCCAGTAGGATTTACTGCCATGGAGGCAGGAAGGAGGCGAGTGCTCTGGCTGGTAGGAGAGTCTGCTGGCAGGATGAGGCTCTGGCCCACTGGGACAGACATTTTGCCCAGATGGCTTTCCAGTGGGGGCCCCAGGCTCCTGGAGGTTCAGTTCACAGAAATCACAGTGAGGATACACAAACGTGACTGGTACAGACAATGCAAATTCCTCAGGGAACTCAGGCTGGAGGCCAGAGAGGGGAAATGGGCTAATTTCATAGGGAGAGGGGTTTTCTGTCTTCTCTTTATTCTATTTCTGATTCAGAAAAAAAGGATAATCATTAATTAAACTTGAAGTCCTGACATACCAAATATATTTGGTTCTCTAGAAAATCCAAGAAGAATTTTTCAGAGCCACCTGAAAGCTAAAGAGCCTAGACCCAGAAGGAAGAGTATTTGTGAAAGCGCACTTTTGCTGGAGGTGCGGGTGTTGGAAGGCAGCATTTGCAGACATTAAATTAATGTAAAATATGTTTTGATGGTCATTGAATTTTTGTAGAGCTACTTAAGGAAGATTTATAAAAATAAAAAATTTCCTATCCCCTGTTCTTTCAATTTTGCATAAGAGGCAGGACTTTTTAAGGGAAAACTTAGTTAAGGGACCCTTTGGCATGCAGGGAGATTCTTGCAGCCCAGGGCACCCCAGCTGCTCCTCCTCCTGAATACTGCACTTTCATCACCTGTGGCTAAGGAGAGAAGGACCCCTCCCCACCCCTCCTGCCCCTGCTGGGGAAGGGGATGGGGTAGTGATTGCACAGCAGCCCAGCCATCATTCTGTCTGGGATTAAAGGATGATGGAGTCATGGGATCAATAGATTAGCAAATCTTCTCTGATTATATCCTCACCCCAACATCCTCCTTCCCCCAGCTGAAAACCCCTCACCGGTTTTCCATCGCCTTTTGGATAGAATTCAAAATTCTTACCATTGCTTTTGCAAAGTCTTTCTCCACCTGGCCCTGCCTGCCACTTAGGCTGTAGTTTGTGTCAGTCTTTCTCTGGCCTTCCTTCAAGCTCCTTTCCCTTTTGGGGCCAGGTGCATACTGTCCTACCTGCCTGGCAGAATCTCCCTCTAATTCCTCCTGCTCTTCCTTTGAGTTTCTGTCTAACAGTCTGTGTCTCAGCGAAGCTTCCCCTGACCACTCACTCTATACAAGGGCTCATGACTATACATGCAGATCGTAGGGGAACTCTCCTTTTCCTTCCTAATATGTATCTTTGTGTGGCCATACACATTCACCTGTGTGACTTTTCACTTGATGTCTGTCTACATCTCAGGAGTGAAAACCCCACAAAGGCAGAAACCTTGACTATTAGGTTAATGTTCTTTTATCTCCTGTATCCAGCATAGTTCCTGGCCTATGGCCATACTCAAATATTTGTTGAATGAATGAATGAATGAATGAATAGGGAATTTGGCTTCTACTTACTGACTTTTGATGTTCTAGAGAATTTATTTACAAAAGTAGTCTAGGCAGCTTTCATCTGGAGGTATATGTTTTTAATATTTTGGGTGTTTACATAATTTTTTGGTGTTGATTTGGAGGTAGGCGCCCACTACTGAAATATTACACATACTTGTAGTTATTACTAACCAGAGAAAGAAGGATGAAAATTATTAGAAACACTTAAAATTTATGCTCTGTTGAATTGGCAATTAAAATGACTTAATGTATAAATAATAAGGCTTACTGATGGCACTGACATGACCAATGTCATGTTTATGGCCTTGCAAAGAAAACTCCATTTCTTTTTACAAAATTACAGATACTGTTGAAGTTTTATGCATTTAGTACAGTTGGAACTTTAAGAAATGCTGAAGAGGAAAAAATTCAGTTTTATAGAATCTTCATTTTTCTTTGGTCATGTGATCCTCTAGAGGGAGGGCAAGAGAAGGATAAGGGCCTGAGTGTCTTAATTCTAAAGTAAAATTTTAGCACACTGTGTCCATTAGATTTTAAAAAAATGACATTCAGGTGTATAAGACACACATGCACATACACAAACACCCTCAAAGAAAAGAACCTGTGAGCCTTAGGAAATGTGTACAGTTGGTCTGTTCCAACGCAGACAATGTCCGTTCTCTTTATTTGCAGTGAGAGGTTTACAGAAGAGGTATGATTTCCCTTCTTTAAAGAAAAAGCCAATACTCTCCTGCCTTCAGGGTACAGGGTATGAAGAAGCTTTTCTTATCTCTGAGAATGGGATTACGATTGGTTAGGATCTGTACTGTACGTTCCTTTCTTGCAGTGGGCCTGCCCTGTGTCAGCATTAGCTGGCTTCAGCTGAACTAACCAGGCCTACATAGTACATTGATTTTAAAATGTGGTGTTAATTATAAATTGAGAAGCACACTCTGTATTTCGAGAATTCTTTTACAGGAAGGCAACAGGTTATAAAAAATGCATTAAACATCACCATCATTATTCATGTCTGAATAATAATGATTCAGTGAATGATTTCTTTGAACCTCGCTATTCCTTTTTTTATTCATTTGAAAAACTGCTCATCACTCCCCCACCCCAAAGGCAGATGTGGAAGGCTAAAGAGGCAGAGCTCAGGAAGGAGTCCCGGATGGACCCAGGGAAATTTAACATAGTCCTCAAGGCTGACAGTCATTCATTCATCAATATTTTTTGAGCACCCCTGTGCCAGGCAGTGTCACGCAGATACTTGGGACATATTCGTGATCAAAGACCCTGCCTTTGTGGAATTTACATTTGAGGGGCAGGGGAAGCTGAACAATAAACAGTACACACATACAACCACACACAAAGTAAATTAAACTATGTGATATATTGGCAGCAAGGGAGAAAGATAAAGTAGATCAGATCAAGTGTGCTAACTTAGGGTAGGGATGGGAAGATGGATGGAGATTTTAAGTGGGTTGTTCTCTGAGAAAATTCCTGTTATGCATATTACTCTGTCTTTAGGGCTTGTTTCTATTTGGGGAATGCTGCGAAGACCTAGTCTGGAGGTCCTAGCATCTGGATGATGCAGGGACATCCTAGCTTGCCTGCTTCCTACAGAGGCCAGATAAGGAGGTAGTTATGAGCAACCTGCCCTCTCTAGAGACAGCCTGGGTCTGAACTGGGCTCCACCACTCACTTGCTCCACAAGTACCCACCATCACTATCATCTCCTCTAATAACATTAGTTTACATTGTTGGTGAATATGGTTCTGGCACATTCCAGGTCAGAGTCGAAAGCACTTCTAATGATGTAAAATGGCAGCATTTGCATTAACCAGTCATAACAAGGGGTGTAAAAGATGTAAAATACGGTCTTCCTGGTACTGGAACATCTCTTCGTAACTATTCAGGAGCCCAAATCTATTCCCCAGATTCCTTCAAGCTGCTAGGTGATAACAGGAGTCTGTGAGACATTGAACATCCCAGTGAGACATTGAACATACCAGAAATAGCCCTGGACAGAGTGAGGAGACCTACTTCAGTTCTCAGCTCTGCCACTGACTCACCATGCGCCTTCAGAAAAGCCCCTCACTTCTTGGGACCTCAGCTTCCTTATTGCAAGAATGATGCACTCATTCTGGTTTCCAACATGTCATGATTTCAAGATATTTTTATCTTGCAGTGAATTATAAATAAAACTGAAGTTAAAAAGAATGATTTGCAAAAAGGAGATTTTAGTGTTTTAAGTTTTCCATTAAAAATATATATTTCTATGAAAGTTGGAAAAAAGATTTTTAAGTCCTACAATGAGACAAGCAAAGGAAGAGGAACGTGGCTGTTACAAACTAGCACCCATGTTGCTTAAATTGGGATGACAGTGGGGAAGCACAGACACTTCTGAATTATGTTAAGCTATTTCAAAGTTTCTTCACTTACCTGTCCACACTCATCACAGTCATGATAGCACTACAGGCAAACTGGTTACAGGTATCCAGGGATGTGATAATGGTGCAGAGGGGCCCCCCAAACACCCATTCTCCTCCCCGGGCCCACTGATGAATAAGAAAAGGCATTCCAATGATGTGAACCAGATCAGCCACAGCGAGGTTGCAGATATAAATGTCAGGAACAGTTTTTTTCCTGGACCTGAAAGAAAAGCACGGAAACTGAGGATTGATATTGAAAGTGTGCACCTTCTTCAATTACTGCCACCTGTTACAAATTGTTAATTGTCAAAATGAACTTTAAAAGAAGTTAAAGGAAAACCTACACAAATGCACATACGAATGCCTAGTCTTGTGCATATTTAAACATTCTGAACTATATATCTGATAACTACCTTGGGGGCTTAAAAATATGGCCACAAATTCTCTGATATTTCAAAAGATGGAACCTAGTTCCCTCCCTTTGAGGGTGGTTGAGCTTAGTAACCCACTTTTCACAAATGGAATATGGTGGAAATGACAATGCATGACATAAGAACATAAAGGCATTATAGGGTTCCTCCCTGCTCTCTCTTGGATCACTTTCTCTGGGGTAGCCAGCTGCCATCTTGGGAGGATACTTAAGCAACTCTGTGGAGAGGTCCACATGGAGAGGAGATGAGGCCCCCTGCCAACAGCCGGCACCAGTCTTCCAGGTGTGTGAGTGAGCTACTTTGGAAGTAGATGCTCCGACTCCTGCCGAGATGACTGTTGCCTCGGAGGACAGTTTAACTGCAACTTGGTGAGAGACTCTGAGCCAGAACCACCCAGCTAAGCTCTTCCTGGATTCTCGCCCCTTGAAATGGTGTGAGATAATAAATGTTTATTGTTTTAAGCCACTAAGTTTTGGGGGTAATTTCTACATAGTAACAAATTATACCAACTCTAAGCTCACTCAAGCTAGCACCAAAAACAGCTGAACAGGGAAAACAAATGGTTTCCATTGTATAATGCATTTTTTTTTCTCCACTGAAGTGGAAGTCAATCCTAATAGGTCATTGTGAAAGAAATTTCAACCTTTACTTAGAAATATTCCTACAAAATCTAACCCAATAGCAAAGACTATAAATTAAGACCCTGAAATCCAGATAGTGTGGAGACGGAATCTGAAGAGTAAACTGGTAGAGGGCTCAGAGAATGATCTCATGGTTCCTGCTGGGGAGAGTGAATTCAATGCTATCTAGACATGACACTCTGTAGGCAAAAGAATTTTTCTAAGAGCAGAAATTTAAATTAAAAATTCAGGTGGTCCCTAGGTTCAAGGAGTTGGAACATTCAATAATAAACAGGTAACATCTTTATCTGGGAGATAATATTCATTAATTCAACAAATATTTTATTGAACACCAATTATATGTCAAGCATTATATTGTGCTCTGGGGCTGCAAAGCTAAGTAATCTATAAATTGTAACATCGAGGAGCTTGTAGTCTAGATATGTCTAAATGAACAATCACTGCAGTGTGATGAGAGAAAGCTAGAGGAAGCACAAGGAGTACACAAAAGGGGCCTCTGCCCCCTCCCCTGGGGACAGTCAAAGAAGATTTCTTGGCAGAAGTGGCATCTGAACTGAGGACAAATAAGACTTTAAAGAGCACATAAAAGTTAGCCCTAAGATTATTCCACAACTGCTAGCTCAGGGCTTTGCTCTGTGGTTTGGAGGCTAATGTGTGACTCTATTATTCATTGGCTGAAAATTCTACAGCCTGTGACCTTTATTTCTAAGCCAGAGAATCCTTCTGTGAGACTAGTCGGCGAGGATATTTTACCCAGGCCCTGGCAAGTACATGTTGTGTGGGAAGTTACTGCCATTGAGTTCCTAACTCAGCAACCACACTCTGGGCCTTGTTGATGCCACTCTAAAGCATGTTGGTTCCTTGTCCCCAGCAGGTGGTGACTCATATCAGAAAGACGCAAAATGAGAAGAGATTTGAAGAAAAGATCGGTCAACCAAAAGAGCAGCCAAGTGACTGTCCTTGGTCTCTCATTCTCTGTCTTCTCCAGGCCTTTGGCAGGGGAGGGGTGGAGGAGAATAGACCCTAGAGGTCAGGTAGAAAGAGTTCCACATTAAAAAAACAAAAAACAAAGCAAAAATACCACAAAAAACCCCCATAAATCTTAGCCTCTAAACAGATGTTTTTTCCATTTGAATTGGGATATAAACCATAAGTGGTTGCTTAGGGTCTAATTGCAGCAATTAGATTCACGGCCCTTGCTCTTCTCTAGACAGGCACCCATCATTTACTGATAATAAATTATGGTAATTCTATTGTTGGGGACAGTACAGGCTATTAACTGGCAATTAAAAAGAATTAAGTGTTTCTAGATGATATTCTGTATAGAAAAAGAGAATCCTGAAGCAAACGATGATCTGGACATAAGATAATAGGGCAATAAAAATAACACATTATGTTTATTATTGCTTTCTTTACTAAAAGTGACAACATAGAAATTAAAACAAAAATAAAGAGGAATTGTAAAGTCTCTACCTATACAACTTACATTCTTTTTTTAGATCTAATTTATCTCCAGATTTTCTGTTGACAGACTTCATTAGATTTCTCTCTCTCATGACTCAAACATGTAAAATAAAAAATGTAGACTAGTGATCATATTAGCTAACATGTTTTCCATATGGTTAACATAGCCATATGTAATGCTCACTAATTTGAAGAATGATAAAATAAATTATGGTATTCCACATTATCCTACAATGAATTATATAGTTGTTACAAATCATAGTTTGCAAGATATTTAATCAAAGGGAAACATACTGATGAAGTAAAAAAGTCTCAATTATGTATGTAGCATAAATTTATGTAACATTTAAATAATTTATTTCAACATGTGTTTAAAAATATGCTGGAATCATGTATCAATTGATTACAATGATTATTAGGTAATAGTAGTAGGACTGATTTGACTTTAAAATTTTTCTATTAAAAATGTGTTTACATGTTGTAGTCGGAAATAACAATATATGCTATGGATTAAAGAAAACTGCTAAAACATATAACACCACACATGCAGGAGGCTGCTTTGCTGATCAGCTTGCTCTCAAATCCATTTCCCACCCTTCTCCAGTTGTGTTCCTAGGTATCTTTGTCAACTGGCTTTTGGTTGGTTTTGGCCAATGGGAAGCACTATTGGAGGAGAAACTGGAAGATGGAGGAGAGGGGAGACCAGCGCATTTCCTTGTTCCTTCTGCTGTTGGCATCTCTGGGCAGTGGCTGCATTCCATCCATGGCTCCACCTTCATCCTGTAGCCCCTATTCCATGGTCCCAGATCCCATTATGGCTATAGGTCCCACCAAGCAGCCCAGACTCCTGAGGTCTGTTTCCAGGAATTATATCTCAGTATTGACTTTTAGAAGAGTTCATTTTCCACATTTCTTCTTTTTTCCAGCTTTGTCTCCAGATGAGTACATAGGATCAGGCCATTATCTATTGGTGTAATTTGAGGGGAACCAGGAATTTTCTCTGGCCCCAATACCTCTTCAGCAGCTTGTCGCAGGGTCTGAAATCTAACATTGAAGAGTCTTTGCATATAAAAGTTGCCTGTTGGGCGCCTGGGTGGCTCAGTTGGTTAAGCGACTGCCTTCGGCTCAGGTCATGATCCTGGAGTCCCTGGATCGAGTCCCGCATTGGGCTCCCTGCTCGGCAGGGAGCCTGCTTCTGCCTCTGACCCTCCCCCCTCTCATGTGCTCTCTCTCTCATTCTCTCTGTCAAATAAATAAATAAAATCTTTAAAAAAAAAAAAAGTTGCCTGTAAAAAATGCAACCATTTCTGCAGGGCCAACACATTATAAGAACTTGATTTCTCCTCAGTGGGGCCAAGCCTGTATGGGTGTGAGGCATGCTACATATATCTCTAAGAGCGGACAGTAAAAATACCAAGGAGTACGAGGGGAAGATGGAAGGAGAAGTGGACAGGAGCAACTGGCAAACAGGAGTGAGCTAGAAACATTCTCATGTTTCTGACTACTAACTTCCTACTTGGCGCTATTGCCTCCTTGAGGCTTCCTGAGAATATCTGATTACTTTTATTACCCTTCCTGGAACTCATCCTTTTTTTTTTTTTCACTTGAGTGTTTATAATGTCTTGTATTGTTTTTCAATTTTATGTGTTTAAATCTTACCTTTTCCACTAGTCTATGAACTTTTTAGAATCAGATGCTGCCACATTTCTTTGGTATTTTCTTTTTTTTTTTTTTTAAAGATTTTATTTATTTGAGAGAGAGAATGAGAGACAGAGAGCATGAGAGGGGGGAGGGTCAGAGGGAGAAGCAGACTCCCCGCCGAGCAGGGAGCCCGATGCGGGACTCGATCCCGGGACTCCAGGATCATGACCTGAGCCGAAGGCAGTCGCCCAACCAACTGAGCCACACAGGCGCCCCTCTTTGGTATTTTCATAACCCTTGGTGGTGGGTTTGCAATAGGCATTAGTAATACGTATTGCGTTGAACTACTTCTAGCACTTAAAAAAATTAATGTAAAATACTTGATATTCCAGAAACCAATATTGCACCATATGTTAACTACCTAAAATTTAAATTAAAAAAATAAAATGTTTGATATTCACAAATGGCTTTACAGGATACAATAAAAAAATGCCTGAATTCATTGAGAGTAAAATTCTAATATACTAAATAAATTTTCAATATGGATGGTGTAAAAAATACCATTCATAATGCTACATTTAACGGCAGAGATAATGACAATAAAAATTTGAAAGTGGGCTTGCTGGTGAGAAGCCACCTGGAGAAAGTGACCAGTTATGAGCTTTCTCAGGGATGGTGAGTGTCATCTCCATCACCATCCTGAAGGCTGCTCTTACTCTTAATTGGTTCTGTGAGGATTCTTTTATCCACATGGTAAATCCAACCATCTTTCTAGTTTTGATGATTTTTTAAAAAAATTATTTATTTATTTAATTTATTTATTTAAGAAAGAGAACAGGGAGGGGCAGAGAGAGAGGGAGAAGCAGGCTCCCTCCTGAGCAAGGAGCCCGATGTGGGACTCTGTCCCAGGACCCTGGGATCATGATCTGAGCGGAAGGCAGATGCTTAACTGACTGAGCCACCCAGGTGCCTTGATTTGTTTGTTTTTATCAGTGTGGAGAAAATAGCCTGGAATTTGCGATCATGGGATCTGAGTTCAATGCCAGGACAGTCACTTACTAGCTGTGTGATGCTGGACAAGTTATTTTCTCTCCTAGGCCTCTTTCCCTAAATGGGTATAATGATAGTATTGCTCTTCTGAGGATTAAATGAGGTTGCAACGTGCTTTGTAGGTATAATATGCTACACAAAAGATCGTTGTAGTTATTTGTTAATATAATGCTGAAAACACCTACTAGGAAGTACTTTTGAATGTGTTTTCTTATAGAGAAGCATGGATGAAATTTTCTTTAATGATGGTTATAAGCATGATTAGAGACTAGGGCAGTAATATTTAACATCTTATGTTGATTAAAACAAGTGAAACTTAAATGTGAAAATAATCAGGATAGCAAAGATATCAAGCAGTGAGGGGGCACACTGACTCTGTACAGTAACTCTGAACCATGGGAAACAGTAAATCTATTCTTATTTTCCAGGTTGAGCTCTATGCCCTGGGGTTGAGAGGAAGGAGGAAATTACCTGAATGAGGTGGGAGATGTGAAGCAAAGGCAGGAGGTGTTGGGAGCAGATGTTTCTCAGTTTGACCTACATGGGGCTGGTCTACACCGAGGGGAACAGCCCACGCTCTGTGACGGCCTGAATCTTTGGGCAATCAGGTGGAGTTTCTCTCTCTTGCCCAAATGAGTACAAAATAGTCTCTTTCACAACCTGAGGAGGACAGGTTGTTGTTGTTGTTGTTTTTTAAAATAAATATAGAAACTCTGTCTTTATTGGCTGTATAAACATCTCTGGGCTGTACACAGGAAAACTCCTATTGTTGAAAGTTGAAAATAAAATGGTTGCATTGCAGTTTTACTCCATGCCTGGACTCCAGCTCTAGAGATTCTGAATTAATTAGTCTAGGATGAAACTATGTATTAGGATTTTTGAAAGCTCCCCAGGTGATCCTGTATGGGGCTAAGATTGAAAATCACTGCTCTAAAAATTCATTAACCCAGCAGTAAGCACTGGCTTAGGTCTTTTCATTTTGAGTTTTGCAACTCAGATGTTACTTAATACATGATGCAAATATCTGTAGAATCTTCTTTAATGATCTTAACCAAATATTTCCAAAACCAATTTCATTAAGAAAAATCCTATAGAGGGAAAAGGATTCATTTAGTGAGTATAGAATGTGCCTAAATTATGGAAAACAGTAGAAGCTCTTACCTTATTATAGTGAATACGATGAGGATGTTGCCAACCAGCCCCATTGAACAGATAATCCCAATCATAGAAGGGAGGATGATTGTATCTACAATGCTGAGGGTTTGATCAGCAAACTCTTTATTGCAGGATTTGTTCAAAAGTTCAGCAGAGGTGTTCCAACAGGATGAGGACAGTGAATTCATTGTTCATGAACTTCTAGTGGTTAAAGCTGTGAAGGGATAAGAAGTGATTTATTTAATGAATTTTTGAGGCAGTTCCATGAACATAGCATTTCTTTAACTTAATTGAAAAAAATATTTATTGGGGCCTTCTTTGCACCAAGAATCCATGCAACATAAGATTCCAGGTGAATATGACTGCTCCCTGTCCATAATGGCCTCACAGATTATCAAAGGGGATATGTAAACAGCAAATTAGAGAACAGTGTACTGTGATAATATACATTTATTATCACACCTTATTGTAGTACATTCTTTGAACATGCTGATATTTACTCAGTACGTGCTGGTACTGGTTGTTTACAGCTGGTATCTGTTCTTATTGGTCTGTGTGTCTACCTGTATTGACTAGTACCTCTGCAATACTTAGGTTGTTAAGTATATCTTCTCTGCAGCAAAGTGCATGGGGACACCAACTCTGATTATTTGAGAATAGAATGCAATAAGACTTGCTGAGATGATTCCTGGACTATCTTAAAGGATGAATAAGAGTTAGCTCAGTAGGAGTGCCTGGGTTGCTCAGTTGGTTGAATGTCTGACTCTTGATTTTGGCTCAGGTTATGAGATCGAGCCCTGTGTTGGGCACTGTGCTGGGCATGGAACCTGCTTAAGATTTTCTCTCTTCCTCTCCCTCGCCCCCCCGCCCCCGTGCTCTCTCTCTCTCAAAAAAAGACAGAAATGGATACATTGAAAAAAAGAGCTCAGTAAAGGACAATGCAGGAAGGAAAAGTGTTATAGCTAGGGGGGTACCACATACAAAGTATAATTATGGCACAGGAAAAAATGTGCTAAAAAAAACAAGTAAAGAAACAAAACCAAATAGATCTGAAAAATTATTTGCTTGACAAAGACACTTAAAAATACCATCTAAGTCTTGTTTCTGAGAGTCAGTTGGGTAACCCAGATTAACCCTCCCACTGAAAACAATAAAATATGCTGGACAAAAGTTCATATGTATATGTTTGAATATGTGCATGTTTGTGTATACAGCAGTTTAAAAATATTCAAGATCTGAAAAGTTACTGGGACCTCCCTGACCAGTGTTTGGATGAGATCCTGTAACTGGGAGGTAAGCAGAACATTAAAGCACCAAGGCTATCTTTATCCAGAAGGCACTTATTGCTGCCGCAGCCATTTGAGCTCTGGGTCCATGTCTGTAATCATGTCCAGAGAGAAGTCAAGGCCCACAGCCTACTAAAGTGGAAAATTTTGCAGGAGAACCCTTCCTCTCAGCTGGAGCCCCAGATGTTACATCCTCAGGTATGGATGAATTGGATTTAGATTTTTCTCTCCTACCTCTGCAGCCATTGGGAACTGCTCAGATGGCTGCCTTGCTATCTTTGGAATGGAGAAGAAAATGGATCTCTGGGGTTGTGGCTTCCAGAGACCCTTCCTTAGGAGGGTCCAGAAGAATCCTCTCTCAGATTTGCACCCTGAGTAGGCAAAGCCTAATTAGACCAGGGACACTCAAGACTTGAATTTAGCCTGATATGGTTCAGGAGTGTGAAGCCCCTAGGTAGCAGGCAGAATGCAAATGCAAATCCTTTTTGAAGGGGAAAACAGTTATCCCAAGGCCCCAGGGAACTCTCAAAATATTTTTTGAGGTTAATGGCCAGCAAGCAGTCAAAGATATAAGCATTGTTTGTATACTGCTTGAAATGTATTAGACTTAAAAGTAAGACCCTAAATTGTAAAACCACAAGAAGAAAATGTAGGGAAAAAGCTCCTCAACACTGGTCTTTACAACAATTTTTTGGAAATGTTATCAGAAGTGCAAGGAACAAGAGCAAAAATAAGTAGGTGAGACTACATCAAACTAACAAGCTTCTGAGCAGCAAAAGAAACAATCAGCAAAATGAAAGGGCACCATATGGAATGATAGAAAATATTTGCAATATTCCATCTGATAAGCTGTTTTTATCAAAAATATATAAGGAACTCATACAACCGAATAGTAAAATACAAAGAGTACAATTAAAAAATGGACAAAGGATTTGAATAGACATCTTTCCAAAGAAGACATACAAATGACCAACAAGCACATGAAAAGATGCTCAACATCACTAATCATCAGGGAAATGCAAATTAAAACCACAATGAGATCACCTCACTCCTGTTAAAATGGCTAAAATAAAAAAGACAAGAAATAACAAGTGTAGGCGAGGATGTGGAGGAAAGGGAAATTTTTTGCACTATTGGAAAAATGTAAATTAGTACAGCCACTGTGGGAAACAATACGGAGTTTCCTCAATGAATTAGAAAAAGAATTACCATAAGATCCAGCCATCACAATCCTGGGTATATATTTGAAGGAAAGGAAATCAGTATCTCAAAGAGACATATGTATTCTCATGTTCATGGTAGGATTATTTACAATTGCCAAGACATGGAAACAGCCTAATGGATGAATGAATAAAGAAAACATCACACACACACACACACACACACACACCACACAAAGGAATATTATTCAGCCATGAAAAAGAAGGAAATCCTGCCTTTTGGGACAACATGGGCAGAATTTGGGAGTATTATGCTAAGTGAAGTAAGTCAGACAGAGAAAGACAAATACTGTATGTTCTCATTTTATATATGGAATCTGAAAAAGCTGAAGTCATAGAAATAGAGAGAATGGAGGCCAAAGGTAGTAGAAAGGGGAAATGGGGAGCTGCTGTTCAATGGGTATAAAGTTTAATTGTGGAAGATGAAAAAGTTCTAGAGATCTGCTGTATAACATTATGCTTATCATTCAACACTAGTTCGCTTAAAAATTTGTTAAGAGAATTGATAACTCAGTAATAAAAAAGGTATGTGAAAGGACAAAATGGATGTTTGAGAAATGGGGCAGAGTGACTATTTCATGTTCTAGATGGAATATTTCAGTCAGTAGCCTATTGGTAAAATATGTTCATAAAAAATAAAAGGTAACATGGAAAATAGAAAAAAAGATATTATTAAGATAGCAAAAAGGCAAGCCTCACAGGATATTTCTAAGACATATAGTCAAGAAAAGGCTCTTGTTCAGAATATATAAAATATATATATAAACCAATAAGAAAAATATAGACAGCTCAACAGAAAAATGCCCATAGACTTCAATAGGCATTTACAAAACATCTTTCCAATGGTCAATAAACATTTTGTAAGGTATTCAATATCATTGGTGATAAGGAAAAGGCAAATCAAAACCACAATGGGATATCTATACCTACCTCTTAGGTTGGTAAAAACTTTCAAGTCTGAGAGTTCCAAGTGTTGGTGAGGATGTGGAGCCACAGAAACAACCTCCACTGGTAGGAATAGAAATTGATAAACCGCTGTGGAAAACAAGGAGGCATTATTTATTATAGTTGAATATATACATATTGTTCCATGACCCAGAGATTTCCCCCTAGATGGGATATACCTAGAGATACATTTACAGGTACCAGGATGAGTGCTCCCGCGTGTTCTTAGAAATATTTGGCTTAAATATCTTAAACTGAAAATGGTTAAAATGCCCATTAACAATGGGATGGATAATCAGTTGTGATATACTCACACAATGAAATGCTTCACAGTACGAGAGGGAACAGACTGCAAGTACACACAATAACATGGATGAATCTATTGACTTAAGGTTAGGCAAGAGCAACAGTTCACATAGCATGATTCCATTTATGCAGAATTTAACAACACAGGCAAAAACCAATCTATGTAATTAGGGATAGATATAATAATGGTAAAAATATAAAGAAAAGCAAAGGAGTGATAATTGGAAAAGTCAGATTAATGGGAGGGTTTTATGTATGGCTCTGCAGGTTATATTAACAGTAAAAATAGCTTCTAAAATGCAGTCTAATAGCTAACCGTATGGCTTCAAGGCAATAATCTGAATCTCTGTTCTTTCTCCTTTATTAACACTTACCTAACCTTAATTTTCCTGCTTTACTTCTGTGCTCTTTTATTTTTCTATCTTGTTATTTCAACCGTTAAAAATCAGCTAATATAAATGTTAACTTTGATTGTGTTTCTGTTATGCTGAAAGTTGATGTCAAAATATAAAAAATTTTGCAAAAGAGCCATTTTCAAGCAAAACAGTTTTATATGACTGACTGGCTGAACTCATTGAATAATCTCACACAGAGAAACATATTCACAGTCAGGCACCTCATGTTGTTTTAAAAGCAAAAAATGTGGCTATTTGTAAAAGCCAAGATAACTAATTTATTTCAGTTTTCATTCTGTTATTTAGATCATGAAAAACCAATGCTTACGAAAGATTTTGGGGGGCACACAAAAATCTAGTGTTTAACAGGTGAAAATGAACTTTTACGACAATTGTTTTTAAGTATTTCCACAAGTTCAATAAAGGAAATATGGTTTACATATTCAAAATAATAGGTTTGGGGAACGTATATGCATTTTTGGAAATGATTTAAATTTAAGACGTGGGTAAACATTTTCCAATGAATTATGTATAGCAATATCATCTATTATCTCCCAAATCATTTATGTATTTAATTATCTCTTCTCCAAATATAATCTACAGGAATATGACTCCCCAAGTTTTAGCCAACAGTCATGCTAATAAGTATGTTTCTAAGACTAATGGCCTCACATCTAAGATTTAGGAGTATAATTGATATGCCTATGTGTTATTTTTTTTAACATTTAATAAAAAAAAATTGCAGTCAGAAGGCTGACCTGTGATCGACAACTCCTGGGCTATTAAAATCGCAGCCCAAATCCCTTCAGCCTCACCTTTCCATCTTTCTGTACCTCTTCCTTTATTTATCCCAGTTCTCAAGTTTTCTGAGGAAGACAGGAATGTCAGAGAGTGAGAAAAGAAGTTGTCCATAAAAGAATACTATGTGTGGAAAGAACCCTGAAAGTAAACTGTAACCTTTAATCTAAAACCTTTGCTCATGTCATTAAAAACCTGACAAGGTGAAAGAGACCTGTTACTTTGGCAGTTAGTGTTTTTCTTTCAATGTCAACCAAAACCTTTGTGTAGCATCTTCTGTAAATGTTGGAATTCAAATTGCTGAATCTGTAAAAATTCTATACAATTAAAATTTTATGAATCCTTCTATCATATTTATAAGAGATTTCTTGCTTTACCAATTCACCTAATTTCAAATTTGAGAAATGCATCAGTTGAATAATAAGCCCATGTCAAGGAAAATAACCTTCTTGTCCTTTACCTTGTCTTGTTAGCTGTGGCAGGCAGTGGCCTGCTCTCCCTCTAGGTATATGAACGTGAGAAAACTAAATATGAAAAGCTACTGACCGACAATATTTGGTGCTTCTTCAGGCTCAGCAAGTACCATATTCTTATCTTTCTTTTTTTTTTTTTTTAAAGATTTTATTTATTTATTTGACAGAGACAGACACAGTGAGAGAGGGAACACAAGCAGTGGGAGTGAGAGAGGGAGAAGCAGGCTTCCTGCGGAGCATGGAGCCCGATGTGGGGCTCGATCCCAGGACCATGGGATCACGACCCGAGCTGAAGGCAGACGCTTAACGACTGAGCCACCCAGGCGCCCCTACCATATTCTTATCTTTCTTATCCCTATTTCTCATCCTTATGCCATATTCTTATTGAATCCTGAATAGAAAACTGCTCATTAGTTAAATATACAAAAATGAAGTATTAATTCACTGATGGTTGGTAAATATTAGCTGTTGAAAGAGTTTTAAGCATTATTTATTTAAATTATGTTCATATTTTAAATATTGTTAATATGGACTCAGAAGCTTTTTTTTTTTTTAGAATCTTTTAGACAGAGAATCTCTCAATTCTTAAGTAAGATTTCATTATATCTGAGGGCCATTTTCATCCAGGACAAGTCCCTCTAATTTTATCATGAAAACCAGTGCTTTCTCTGACTGACTTAGTTTGCTTAGTGTTAAAACTCTAGCTCCAACCACGTTGTTGCAAATGGCAAAATTTCATTCCTTTTTATGGCTGAGTAATATTTCTTTGTATATATATGTATATATATATATATACATACATATAGATACACACACCACAACTTCTTTATCCATTCATCAGTTGATGGACATTTGGGCTCTTTCCATAATTTGGCTATTGTAGATAATGTTGTTATAAACATCAGGGTGCATTTCACTCATCTGTGGAATTTAAGAAACAAATGATCATAGGGGGAAGAAAAGAGAGGCAAACCAAGAAACAGACTCTTCACTATAGAGGACGAACTGATGGTTACCAGAGGGGAGGTTGGTGGGAGGATCAATAAAATAGGTGTTGGGGATGAAGAAGAGCACTTGTGATGAGCACCTGGTGTTGTACCTAAGTATTGGATCACTAAAATGTACACCTGAATGTAATATTACATTATATGTTAACCAACTGGAATTTAAATAAAAATTTAAAAAAATGAAAAAGGGAAACCAGTACTTAAATAAGATTAACTTCAGGGCACCTGGGTGGCTCAGTTGGTTAAGCGTCTGACTCTTGATTTTGGCTCAGGTCATGATCTCAGGGTCCTGAGATTGAGCCTCTGCATCGGGCTCTGCACTGGCTTGGAGCCTGCTTAAGATTCTCTCTCCCTCTCCCTCTGTCCCCCCCCCTCCCACGTGCTTGCATTCTCTCTCTCTCTAAAGAAATAACAATAAAATTTTTAAAAAGATTAACTTAATAAATTCTCCTTTGCAGAAAACTATCTGTATTGTCTCTATCTGTTCTCATGTGGTAACTCGAGGGTAAATCCATCCACCCAGGTATTAAATGAAAGTAATTTCCCCTTGAAACGTCTAGGTGTAAAACTCTTTCTCATTTATTAAATTGCAAGTTGTGACACTTATGTAAAATATAACTCCAGAAATCTGGGCCCAAATAGTTGAAGACATCTTTTTGTAGGAAGGTTTTCTTCTTAAAAAAAAAAGGGGGTGAAATTTATGCTTGTGAGGTTGGTGTTGAGAGAAGACTGCCAGTGTCAGTTTAATATATTCTGATTCACATTGTTCATCTATGTACACTGACATCTTCATACATACGCAATTTATTCATGACTAGGACAAGCAAAAGGAGGAATGGATATAAAGGAAATTGGATTTTTTTTTTTTAAGAAAAAGAGTGTTAAGAAGTCTGAAAAGTGATAGGAAAACGTACATGGCAAAGAAGAGCATGATGTAGAGAATAAATCAAAAGAACAGATGATGAGTTTACGTACATTGCAGTGATATTTCACACAATTTCGATTATTTAAAAAAATGAATCCTAAAATAATAATCCTCGACTATATTTCAATGAACATAATCATGTTGATGGGATTAAGTGAATCTGATGAGCCAGCTTTATGGCCGTTTGTCTTGTTACTCCTTTCAGGTTAGATATCAGAAAAAAAATTATATGGGAAAAAGTTCTGCTGCTAATAACTAGCAAAATCAATAAGGATGTTTTAATAGCCATAAAGCACAAAATATAACACTTACATTTACCTATTATACCCCTGCCCCTCCCCCCCCCACCTACAGGTCTAAGTTGTATAGAATTGCTTTCTAAGTTATGGCCCAACTCATCGGGGTTCTTTTTTTTTTCTTCTTCTTTTTATTCTTATGTTAATCCCCATACATTGTGCATAACACCCAGTGCTCCATGCAGAATGTGCCCTCCTCAATACCCACCACCAGGCTAACCCATCCTCCCACCCCCCTCCCCTCTAGAACCCTCAGTTTGTTTTTCAGAGTCCATCGTCTCTCATGGTTCGTC
>NC_138376.1:75289281-75379382 GCF_054177405.1 Leptonychotes weddellii
CGGTCTTTCTGTGACCCCGAGGGTCCTGAGACCACACTGTCCCGGAGGGTTCCACCCCCTGCTTAGCCACCAGAGTGACGTCCCTCAGCGGAGCAGACTTTTAAAAGTTCCGATTTTGTGCTCCGCGGCTCTATCACTTGCCAGAAGCAGCCGACGGAGGCCCCTCCCCCGCCGTCTATCCTCCCGAATATCGCCTCAGATTCACTTCTCCGCACGTCCTACCTTCCAGAAAGTGGTCGCTTTTCTGTTCAGAGAGTTGTTGCTATTCCTTTCTTCGATCTCCTGTTGGGTTTGTAGGTGTTCAGAATGGTTTGATCCCTATCCAGCTGAATTCCTGAGAGGAGACGAAATCCAGGTCTCCTACTCCTCCGCCATCTTGCTCCGCCCCCCTCATCGGGGTTCTTTATTTTTCACCTAATTCACCTATCTCCTTCCATTCTATTAAAACCTCTCTTTGGAGAATCTCTATTTTATTTTAATTTTTTGAAGATTTATTTATTTATTTTAGAGAGAGAGAAAGAGAGTGTGAATGGGGTAGGGGCAGAGGGAGAGGGAGAGAGAATTCTCAAGCAGTCTCCCTGCTAAGCAAGGAAGCTGTTGCAGGGCTGTTCCAGGACCCTGAGATCATGACCTGAACAGAAATCAAGAGCTTAACTGACTGAGCCACCCAGGTTTCCAGGGAATCTCTATTTTAATTAACTCCAGGCATGCTCTATTTCATGTCACTTATTCATTCAACAAACTTTATGATGTCTATAGCAAAGAACAAGATCAATAAGATTTCCACCTCCTGGAATTATTCTAATATATAAGGGCTTATGCTTTATAAAAATGTACTGAATTCTGCCACTTGCAATCTGTAACTTTGGTTAAGTAATTTCTCTAAGTCTCAGTCCACCCCTGGTAAAACAGTAATAATAACAGTACCTATCACAAAGTATGGTTGTGATGATTAATGTGATCATATGAAAAAGTGTTGAGCACAATGTGTTCTAGTAAGTGTTCAATTAAACTAGTCGTCATCATCATCATCATCATCAAATGTAATAGAGCCTCCTATGAGGATCCCTGAGGTTGGGGACAGAGTGACAAGAGTTGTAGGAGTAGGAGCTGTGAACCAAGGCAGGGCTGAGGTTAAGGCTCCACTTTTTTTTTTTTTTTTTTTTGAAGAGAGATGAGAGAGAGAGCAAGATACAGATGGTGGGGTGGGGAGAGGGAGAGAGAGAATCTTAAGCAGGCTCCACACCCAGTGCAGAGCCCAAACCAGGGCTCAGTTTCAGACCCTGAGATCATGACCTGAGCCTAAATCAGGAGTCAGACACTTAACCAACTGAGCCACCCAGGGGCTTTAGCTAACTGTGTGATTTTGCACAAGTCGCAACCTTTTAATGTCTGAGTTTTTTTTAGCCTAAGTAAAAGCCACTTACAGTCTGGTGGACACCAATTCTGCATGGGTTTGGGGCATCTGTGGTTGGCTCCATTGCCCTAGGAGCTGAAGCCACTGGTGGGGATGAATGGTGTGAAGGAGCCTGGCTGCTGTAGGCACTGCTTGTTTAGCCCAGCTCCTCCACAGCTCAGTCCTTCAAGCCCCCAGCTGCCCATGCTGTTGTTCTGAAATGCTGCCTTAGGTCTGGCTGCTGCAGGCTGGCCAAGCTGTCATCTTTCATGAAGCTTCACCTGTAGCGTTTTGACAGCCTTCCCCAGCTACTCATGTTTATTGATGAACCTAGGGTCTTTGAGCCCCCGGGGTCCTGCTTCAGCTCACTTTCTGGTAGCTGCTTCTCTACTGGCACCTTTCAGCCTCTACATCTGGACTGCTCGGGCCTTGCTAAGGTAAGGAACGCTGGCTGGAAGCCAAGTCCTGCTGCACACACTTGTTTTACTTTCAGTTTAAGGGATTTGCCTCCTTCGCTAGAGTTCTTGCCTCATACACTTGCTGGCCCCTTGCCACACACATTTCTTCGTCAGCTACTCACACATTCCACATCAAAAGTGATCTTAGGCTTAGAGAGACCATAATGCTAATATCTACCTGACTTACTGATTTTGTTTTAAGTTTAATTTCACTTTTATTATGAAGTTATATTAGTAAATTTGGTTTGATGTAAGTAAATGCTTAACTTTTGGTAAGTGATTAAGGTCTGGGATACAGTCTGACATGTTATCCCACTCATTCATGAATCACTCTCAAAATGTGTGAATAAAAATGAGTCTTCCTCTACTCAAGCATTATCTAACATTTTGTTTAGCACGTTCAAAATCTCCTTTGACCTTGAACTGTATTAGCTGGAAGAGAATGTTCTTTGCAGATTTCAAAACCGGTTAAAGAGTCCAGACTCTCACATCTAGACCTCCTTTTTCTAAACTCTTTAGATTCTTTGGAAAACTCCAGCTTATCATTTTGCTAGAGAAGGCTTTTTTTTTTTTTTTTTAAACAATAGTTGGAAATAAAATGTGAAGGAAATATACTCTTTGCTTAAGAAGAACAGAGTATCCATGAGATTGTTCACAGGAGTTGTCATATCAGCCAGAGTAGGGCTGTGTCATTACTTTCATTCGTCCTAGATAGTTTTGCTTTCATAAGCCCCTTCCTCCATAAAAACTTAAACATTATATCTTATAATTGCATTGGTATAAATACAGATACAATCCAGGTTGGATTCTATTTATTTTTCCCTTTTGAATTTAGATAAAATTAAAACATTTTTATTGGCCTCTCCAAATTTTGTGGGCCCTAGGGCTTTGTGGCTTCTATGCCTAATGGGTAAATCAATTTCGCTTACCCTTATGTTAAAAAAATACAACAAAGTGTTGACTTAGAAACTCAAAATGTCATGCTGGGGGCACCTGGGTGGCTCAGTCGTTAAACGTCTGCCTTCAGCTCAGGTCATGGTCCCAGGGTCCTGGGATCGAGCCCCGCATCAGGCTCCCTGCTCTGCAGGAAGCCTGCTTCTCCCTCTCTCGCTCCCCCTGCTTGTGTTCCCTCTCTCGCTGTGTCTCTCTCTCTCAAGTAAATAAATAAAATCTTAAAAAAAAAAAATGTCATGCTATTCCCTCAGCTTTGAGTGAAGACGACTCACTTACTTAGAAACAAGGCTATTATTACCAGTCAGTGGAACCACGGTGAAGTTTTCTAGATGATGAGGATACTTTATCATGCTACCATTCTGTCTTGGCCATATTATGTTTATTTCTGGAAATAAATATAAACTGAATGTAAGTGCTTCTAATGTGTGGTAAACTCAATAATTATACCCACAAATTGAGTAGGCAAGAAAAAAAAACACTCTAAGAATCAGCTTCAGCGGAGAGTCTAGCATTAGGTGGCAAAGGCATGGAGAAATGTGAAGGAAGAAAGTGCAACTGAACAGCCTGTCGGGGTGGGGGGCGTACCCAAAGACAACCTTTCAGCAGTTCGAGAAAGATGCCCCTCCACTAATGCTTGATGATGCTTGAAACTAATTTAACTGAGAATGTCGACTTTCATATCCATAGTGCAAATATTGCTTATAATGTGTACACCCCTGAGAAAATGAAGTGTTGTACTGAATGCATGATGCAGAATTAAGGATTGCCATCTGAACTTCCTCAGGAAACAGGCTGCATTAAGGGGGAATGTCCCGGTTTTGCCTAGCTTTTGGAATCTGGAAGAGGTGATGAGAATTCAAGACAGTTCTTTAGAAGTATAGGTCATCCGTTGGCCTACAGTGTGTTGGGGGTGGGGTGGGGGGGATACAGATAAAGGAGGTCAGGTACCCTTCTTCATAACTTGTACTGTAATCAGAGTGAGAGGACAGTGGACTTTCTGAAGCAGTGTTAGAGAGTCCTGTTCTTCTGATGTTGGTTGGAGTGTGGGCAGGGAGGGAATGGGGAGAGGAGAAGGTGCCACGGCTAGAATTGGGCCAAGAGAACCAACAGTGCTCCTGCTACAATTTTGCAGGTCGTGCACTGAGCAAGGGTGCCACATCTAAGGGAGGGTGGTTTATTTACTTTGTAGACATCATAGGTTTATATATTTATTAAAACAGTTTCCTGGCTGATGGTAGTAGAGTACTTTGTTTTAATAAAATTGGCATATTTTGTCCATTTTCTGACAGATGGAAGTCAAGTGTCTTGGGAAGGAGAGGGTCTCTAAATTGCAGAAAGGCACATTTAGGCTAGTAGCCCTGTACCCCTTCAGGAAGTTCCTCAGCCTGAAAGAATTCCTGCATTTTGCCCTTATTGAGGGCAGGAGTCATGTTTTTTTCCATCATTTTTTCCTATCACATAATATAGCACAGTTTACATGTGAAATTGTACTTTCCCCAAAACCAAGGTAGCCACTGGCCACATGTGACTGCTGAGCACTTGAAATATGGCTTGTTTGAATTGAGATGCACTATTAAGTGTCAAATACACTGAATTTTTAAGACAAAGTGTGCAAAAATAGAAAATAGCTCCTCAATAACTAGTTCATAGCGATTATATATGGAAATGATAATTTTTTATATAACGGGTTAACTAAAGTATATTATTATAAAATATATTATTAAAATTAATTTCACCTGTTTCTTTTTACTTTTTAAATGTGGCTACTAGAAAACTTAAAGTTACAGATGTGGCTTGCATTGTTGGCTCCTATTTCTGCTAAACAGAGCTCGGCCTTAGAAAGCCGACTAGAAAAAAATCCTTGATAATAATTTATACAATAATCATTTATATTATCACCAGTTTAATACCCTTTAGTTAATATAATTCTGGTCTACTTCATATTATCTCTAAGAATGATAAATGAGGCATAATCTTAAATAGGGTTAAAGAAGAAAATTTCTGAAAAATATATGAACATAGTGACTCATGTTTGGGGCAGATTTTTGTTAAATTTGATCATTTCCATTTATTACTGATTATGGTTTTACAGTTTTATTATTTTGTAATAGTTTATTGTTTTGTAATTTATCTATAAACTAATGAGAAAGTAAGCATTCTAAAAGCAACTAGCAAGCTTTACTCAATCAACTAGGGACCTTTGTTAAATATAATTTCTAGATATATGACTTTTCCTCAGCACCACAGACTCTCCTTTGGGCATGAGTGAGATGGACCAAAGGAAGGCCAATATACTCTATTGAATCTGGACTGTTCTCATGCTTGCCTGGGAGCATCTGGTTGCTTGGTCAGGTCAGGGCAGGCTGAGATTGAAGCTGCTTTTGTATGGGTGTGTGTGTGTGTGTGTGTGTGTGTGTGTGATAGAGAGAGAGATAGAGATGGAGAGAGAGAGAGATTGAGAGAGAGGGAGAGAAAGAGAACTTTCTGATATAATCTTTCTAAGGACATTACTGCCAATAAAACACCATCTATATTGGGATTTTCAGGGTTGAATCAAACCCTGGTTGTCCTAAAAAGTGGGAGTGAGATATATAACAGCAATGACAATGTGGAAGAATCCTTTATTCTGTCAATATCCAGTGGTCCACCTACAGGTACGGCTCACATAAAACTAATTTCCAAAACTTCAAAGAGAAGATATATTCGTTCAGATGGTACAATCTCAGAAGGGATGCATGAAATATTTAGTATTCGTTTCTGCTGCAGGTTTTATGATAAAAAGTTACCATGTATTTGAGTAGATGTCAAGATGGGGCTGTGAATTTAACAAAAGAAACCCTTAGATAATTTACACTTCTTTCAGATAGGTCAAATGCTCATAAAGTAAGAGACATTTTAGTTTGACAATCAGAAATCTACTACAGTAAAAAAAAAAACAAGGGTCTTCCTAACTGCTAATCCTTAACTTGGTCATCAAAGATAATGATTCATCTGCTTGTTTATTATTATTATTATTATTTTAAAGATTTTATTTATTTATTTGACAGAGAGAGACACAGCAAGAGAGGGAACACAAGCAGGGGGAGTGGGAGAGGGAGAAGCAGGCTCCCTGAGGAGCAGGGAGCCAACTGCGGGGCTCAATCCCAGAACCCTGGGATCATGACCTGAGCCGAAGGCAGATGCTTGACTACTGAGCCACCCAGGCACCCCTATTGTTATTATTTTTAATTCAAAAGTACAGACTGTTCTAAGCTGTGGTCCAAATAAAAAGTTACCAATTCATATATCTATCACTTACTATTCTATACTGAAGAAAAAAACAAAGATGTTTTATTTAATAATAAAGAAATAACTGGGGCGCCTGCGTGGCTCAGTCAGTTGAGTGTCTGACTCTTGATTTCGGCTCAGGTCACGGTCTCAGGATAGTGGGATTGAGCCCTGTGTTGAGCTCCGCGCTCAGCGGGGAGTCTCCTTGAGATTCTCTCCCTCTGCCCTTCTCCCCTCCCGCCCCGCCTCATGCTCTCTCGCTTTCAGATAAATAAATAAATAAATAAATAAATAAATAAATAAATAAATAAATAAAATCTTAAAAAAATAATCATGGGCACCTAACCTCCCCATTTCAGTCACCTGAGCCTGTATCCTGGGGAAAAAAAAAGTTGCTGAAAATCTGCTAGCTTTATTTAAGTAGTCTTGTGTGAACATAGCACCTTTTTAAAAATTTTTTTTGGGTCGACTCATTTGATTTTCAACTCAGGCTTTTTAGGACATGACCCTCTCTCTCTTGAGTGAATTGAATGGTGCCCCATGATAAGGAGTGCTTATGGGAAAGAACGCTTAGTATGAACCCAGCCATAGCCTAGGAAACATTCCTGAAGCCACTAAAATATTAAAATAATGTCACAAAAGACAAGAAGACTTAGAGGCTTGTCTCACGATAAGAGTGTAAGCTCTGGAGCCTGAGTGCCTGAGACTGAAACCTGGCTCTGACACTATCTGTGACCTTGGGCAGGTCATTTCACTTTTCTATGCCTTAGAATCTTCATCTGTAAATTGGAGAATAATAATAGTACCTACCTCCTAAGGTTGTTTTGAGAATTGAATGAAATAATGCATTTAAAGCCCCATGCCAGATGTAGAGTAAATGCTCATAAATATTAGTTAATAATTTAATTCTCCTCACGGTTCGATGCCCATAGTCTTTAAAGTATTGGTGCAGAAAATGAAATTGACAACTGTTAGTTTATTTAATACATTTCCTTAGCGTCCTCTTAGCCCCCTGAATTTCCAATGATAGGAGTATATCTGTTGATATAATGGCCCACTCTTTTCCCCAAACTTTGTGCTTTTGCCTTCCTTTTTCTGGCACCTTCTCTGCCTCCTCTCTCACTCAGACTTGCCCCCACATGAGTACCCTGTGTTGCTTTAAGATTTCAGAGGGCCGGGTGCTTGGTAGGCACAGTCCATTAAGTGTCTCACTTTTGGTTTTGGCTCAGGTCGTGATCTCAGGGTCATCAGATCAAGCCCTGTGTCAGGTTCCACACTCAGCATGGAACCCGCTTGAGGTTCTCTCTCCCTCTCCCTGCCCCTCCCACTTGTGTTCTTTCTCTCTCTCTCTAAAATAAATAAATCTTAAAAAAAAGATTTCAGAGGGCAAAAAAAGGACTCGTCAATTAAATAAGTGTTTGTAGATGGAAAGGAGCACTTCTCCTACCCCATCTCCATATTCTATAATTCCTTCTCCTATGTATCTGGGAGATAGCTGTGGAAAGAAAGGGCCTATATAGGAGATTTTGTAGATGTTCTATTTACTGGAGTTGAGATAAAAATGATTGGTATTTTTCTGCTAAACACTTCCCTGCAGAGGTAAGAGTTTCAAGAACAAAGAAGAGGGTGGCCATAAAAAAAAGACATTCTAATCCTGGGCATCAGCTTGTGACCAGAGCTGTTTTCCTCAAAACTGGGGTCTGGCCTCTGGGAAAGTCCTTGTCCTCAAAGGGGACCTGGCCAAAGAAGTGTGGGTATAAGACTGGGGACGCTGGGGGCTCCATCCAGGTTCTACCCTGCCAGGACTGAGAAGTGGGCAAATTACTCAACCTCTTGTAACTTCAGTTTCCTGCCCATTTAGTGAGAATAATAGAGCCCATCTCCTAATGCTGTTTTGAGGAAATGAGATGGTATAGGGGGAGTACCTGGCACACAGTAAGTGGAAATAAGTGCTGGTGATTGCTGTAGTTACTGTTAATTTTCTATCTACGCCTTTGCTCATGTTCTCTCTGCATGAAAGTACCTGTCCCTCCTTGATGATGTGGAGAACTCCTCTTTTTAGGAATGGCTCACCTTCTTGGAGAAGTATCCTCCATTTTTTTTCCAGGATCGTGAGTCTCACTTGCCTCTATGTTCTCAGGTTTTGTATGGATCTCATGATTTTTAGTGCTGTGTTCACATTTTTCTTCCCGCAAACTGTAAGTTACTGTAAACACGTGACATATGTTCAACATCTGCTTTTTGACTGAATGAACAGACAGTTTCTCTCTCCAACCCTTGAGCCCCCTGACAACTTCCCATATACCTTGCATCTAATTCCACATTCCGGACTGTAATTTCATGGCCCCTGAGGCAACTTGCTCCCCACCGTCTTTGTGTTCCATTCAGATGGGTCTTCTTTGGGTTCTCCTTCTCATAGCCCCACTGCTTCCTTCGGTTAGGGCAGCTTCCTCTCCCACCACGACAGAATTCCTCTTCAGTCTTTCATAGTCCACCTCAAAGCTGCCTCCTAAGTTAAGCCTTAGTTAATGGCTCACATCAGCTCACCTCTCCCCAACTCTACTCAGGGTGACTGCTCAGAAATGTAACAGTACCAAGGCATGTTACAAATGTAACATCTCAAAAGGTACTTTGTGGTGAGAGTGGTCTTCCTCAAGGCGTATGTAGCTGGTGCCAGCTATGACGTTAGTGACACCCCCGCTCCCCGGAAAAGGACTTTTCTTGCTCCTGGGTCCTCATGCTTAGATGTTTGTTCATAGAGGATGTCATGAGTAGAGAATTATGTCTCGAAGCGCCATCCAAGCCAGCAGAATATGCATGACAACCGTCCTTCCTGTAACTAGGACCCTCTCCTCTTTTATTATCCTTCCGTCTGCTACTCTGAACTTTCGGAAGCAAGCCTTCTCCTAATTGTTTCAAAAAGAGAATTTTTTGTTACTTTTAAAAAAGATTTTATTTATTTATTTGACACAGAGAGAGAGCACAAGCAGGGGGAGTGGCAGGCAGAGGGAGAGGAAGAAGCAGGCTTCCCGCTGAGTGGGGAGCCCGATGTGGGAATTGATCCCAGGACACTGAGATCACAACCTGAGCCAAAGGCCGACCCTTAACTGACCACTGGCTACCCAGATGCCCCCCAAAAAGTGAATTTGAGATCATCACAGTCTCGCTTTTGTCTCTTCACTCCAATGAAACTGTTCTTGTCAAGCTTATATAATCTGATGGTTCACTACATATAGTGAATTCTTATTTTAGTTGATTTCCTGGCAACAGCTAACATCATTGCATAATTCCTCCTTAAAACACTCTTTTCTCTTGACTTCCTTAACATCACACTTGCTTAGTTTTCTTGTTACTGTCTGGATGTTCTGCTCAGTCTCCTTTGCTGGTTTCTCTTCCCTTGCCAGTCCTTAAAGTGTTGACACTCCTTAATGTTTGGTCCTAAGCCGCTACCTCTTACCTCTTACCCGTCCTCCTCCTCTGCAAGGTCTTATCTATTCCTGATTTCAACGATTTTGTGTGTGTGTGCACGTGTGTGTGTATATTGCTGCTAAAATGATAATCATGGTGTTGATGAAGATGATATGGGCTGAGCTCTTAGTACATGCCAAGCTCTTTAAGAATTTCATTCGTATTAAGTGGTTTAATCATCACAGTAAACTTATGAGGTAGAACTATTATTAATCCTATTTTACAGATAAGGGCAGAGTCAGGAACTGACCAAACAGTCTGGCCTTGGATCGTGCACTGTTAGCACGTTGCAGTCCCTGTTTCCATCCTAGAATTCTGTCTTTATTCCTGAATATCACCCTTGGATTTCCCACAGGCACCTCAAGTAATATACATTAAGAGCTAAACTTATCATCCTCCATAGTTCCCAGTTTGCAAGGATGGCACCACTTCTGCCCAGTTGGCCGAGCTGCACACTGTCATTGTCTCTGCCTTCATTCTCAACTGCTATTTAATTAGGTAGCAGATTCTCTCCATTCTGTTCCTTTCCCCAGATGCAACTACGTTTCTCTAGCCTCATTGCTACTACCCTGATTTTGGACACTCTAAGTACCCTTTTGTCTCTGTTACTGTAATAACTTCATAACTGGCTTCCTTGCTTCTTGTCTTGCTCCCTCTGAAGCCAGTACTAAACAGATGATATAATTTGTCTGCTTACATACCCTTTAATGCCTCCACCTTGCCCCCAGGCTTGAGGCACACCACCTCAGTGAGGCTAGATGACAGACTTGGCTTCTCTCTCCTGCCTCAGCTTTTGCACCTGCTCCTCACACTGTTGGTTCAGCTCCTGGAACCTGCCACAAACTGCTCCATCTTTGCATCTTCACACTTGCTCTTCCCTTTGCCTTTAACTATCTGGCCTCTCCTCTTTACTCCATTTTGGGTCAACATATTATACTTTTAGTTTTTAGCTTTGTACATTTTAGTGTTTTTATATTTTAAATGCTTGCTTTGTCAGCTTGGGTACATTATCCTTTGACTCACATGTATCACACAAGAAACCTTCCATCTTCTTTCCCTCTTCCTCTTCCAATTTTGATAGGTTGTAATTACAAATGTTCAGGGCCTCTAGCATGCCATCCTAATCGTTACACTCAGTTTGGGGTTGGTTCCTCAGTTAAATACATTCTGTGCCCCCTGCCATTCCTTTTCTGTAGGTGAGGAGTTTGCCAAAGCCCCACAAAAAGTAGATGGCAGAGCCAGTATTTAAACCAGAGTTTGACACAAAATTTTGTGTTTTTTCCACTACATCATGCTTCTTTTGAAAGTAGAAACACATACATATTTAAAAGATAAACTATACTGAAAGCAAAAGAGATCAAAACAGTACACAGGAAAAATAAACAAAAATATAAAAAGAGATAAAAAGGAAACATGATAAAATCTAAATAAATAAATATATGAAAGAGACTACAATTAACTGATATAAAACATGTAAAAATAAAAATTATTTTAAAAATTCTATGTGAATACAAAAGATTATATGTATTTTTTATAAGATATTTGCAAGCCAATAATAAAGTCAAATAAAAGGAAACAAGAGATTAAAGCCTAGAGAGAGATAATCTTTTTTTAAAAGGCATTAATATAAGGTTAAAAATCATTAGGGATAATATGCATTCTTTGAACAAAGACAGTTATAGATGCTAGCAGAATATTTAACCTATTCACTCTCCCAAGGAATAGCTTCTTGCAAGACATTTCTGGTTTGGTTTTCCTTGGCTGGTTTGTAAATCATTTGGGATGCCTTCAACTTCAAGTTTGAGAAGAAACAACCCTAAATAGCTTAAACATAGCAGACAAGTCCAGATTCACGGTGGTGGATCTTAGATTGTTTATTTCGATGACCTAATGGTGACATCAGGTTCTAAGTCTTTCCATCTTTCTCCACTGCAGCCCCCTCATCAGGTAAACTTTTTTCCAAGGCTGGTCCCCTCAGGGATACAAGAAGGAGGCAGCAGCTCCAAACACCACATCTTCACATAACCACAAAGACCAGAAAAGAAACCACCCCTTTTTTGTGGACAGTGTTGGAGAACATGCACTCCTTTCCAAGCAGCCTGTCCTGCAGACTTCCCCACAAGTACCAATGGCTAGAACTGTGCCACTTGCTCATTGCTAAACTAATAAGTAGTAAGTGGAGCACAATTACAGTGATGAGTCTAAAATAATCTAGATTTCCCCCCTGGCCACCCCAGGGCTAGGGATGGACATAGACTCACCTGATGCACACAGCCACACAAACCCAATGCAAGGAGAAGAAAATAATCAACCAGCAGCATTTGTCATAGGTGGAGACAACAGAAAGATTTTACCCTTCACCCTTGACCAGTCTGTCTCTCACTTTTGACTCTTAAGTACCAGTGAGGGTCAGGATAGGCTGGGTGAAGACCACAACTCCATTTTATTTTTTTATTATTTTATTTTATTTTGCTTATAACAGTTGATTGTTTTGGGCACAAGTTGCTATCATTAGGTCTATAACTTTTTTTTAATATAATGAATAACACACTGGATTTCTCTCCAAGAATGGCCATAATAAATATTTACCCATGACTAATTTTATCAGTCAGTGAAGAGACCAGGCTTCATGTCTCCAAGAGCTAGATGGATATTTACACATACACGCATATGCAGTCATACCCACAAACACACCTGTGACTCCAGTGAGAAAAATAAACATAAAGTACTTGTTAAAAATAAGCATTTACAATGGTCGAAGAGGATCCAAGATCATATGTACAGAAATACACCCCAAATTTAAAATTACTGCCTAGATTTTCATGAAAAAGGGGAAGACATGAAAACCAACACAGAGAAGTGTCAATTATAATAATAAGCAAATTTATAGAATATGTGTAATGTGTCAGATATTGTACTCAGCTCCTTATGTATATTATCTCAATTCTTACAATCACATTCATAGCAGATACTACTACTATCTTCATTTTGCAAATGGGGATACAGAGGCTAAGAGGATGAGGACATTGCTCAGTTCACCCTGGTAATGAGTGGTAGGGCCAAAAACCTATTTCTGTCTGCCTCCAAGGCTGTGTGGTCAATCTTTGACCTCTGCTGAAAAGATGGGTGAAGCAATAGACACAGTTCCCCTGAAATGTCCCCTTCCCTTTAGGGATCCAAACTACTCCAAAGAGCCTGTGGGACATTGGGTTAATGGATTATCCTTGTCATTGCTGTTTGAAAAGTACCAAGAAACACTTTGAGAAAATTACTCTTATCTCATATAGAAGCTCTTTATAAAGAACAAACTGCATAAATTCCCTTCTAGATTTTGAAAATATAAAGTATTTTAGGTAGAATTTATACAATGAAATGCTTTAATAGTTAATTTTATGATATTTCTATTTGAAAAGATATTTTTATATGTGTTTTATGAAATGATCTCCACCAAAGAGAGTAGCTTCTCTTTTAAATTTCTGAATAATTTTGTTGGAGGAAAACACTCACATAGACTTTTATTTATTTATTTATTTATTTAGAAAGATTTTATTTATTTATTTGACAGAGAGAGAGAGACAGCTAGAGAGGGAATACAAGCAGGGGGAGTGGGAGAGGAAGAAGCAGGCTTCCTGCTGAGCAGGGAGCCTGATTTGGGACTTGATCCCAGGACCCTGGGATCATGACCTGAGCCAAAGGCAGATGCTTAATGACTGAGCCACGAAGCCTCCCTCACCTACAGTTTTAAAAAAGAGTGGCAATACATGATATTTTTATACATTTTCAAGATCAAAAGGCATTTTTTAATGCAAGTTTATTTGCAAGGTCATAGGCTTAAAAAAACCCAGAACTAAGTTCCTTCTTAATGAACTTGAGTGATCAGAGCATTGTAAAATGAGTAGCTCAGTTTTCAGAAGGTGTGGGACATGGGATATATTTAGAACAAGGTGGGAACCAGTTGATGAGACTTCACGTTTCTGATGACTTTAGAAACCAATAGTACTTAACTTACACACTTGAAAATTGTGGCAATGAGCTGCTAAATGTATGAGACTAGAGTTCATTGTGGCAAAAGTTTTGCCAGTGCTTTAGATGCTTAATATAAATCCCTAAGGATAAAACTTCTTCTTAAGCATGGTTCCCATCTAGTTCTCTCAGAATGTTAGAGTCACAAAATAAACACACTATCATGTGTGTGTGCATGTGTGTGTTTATTGCAATGGATGATCATGATAGATACTTGGATTCATGAGCAATTCTATTAGATATCAGTATATAGACCAACAGCATTTTCCACAGAACTAGAACAAAGAATCTTAAAATTTGTAAGGAACCACAAAAGACCCCAAATAGCCAAAGAAATCTTGAAAAAGAAAAGCAAAGCCAGAAGCATCACAATACCAGACAGACTTCAAATTATATTACAAAGCTGTAGTGATCAAAACAGTATGGTACTGGCAAAAAATATACACATGGATCCATGGAGCAGAATAGAAAGCACAGAGATGAATCCAAAACTACATGGTCAATTAATCTTCAACAAACCAAGAAGGAATATCCAATGGGAAAAAGACAGTCTTTTCAACAAATGATGTTGGGAAAGCTGGACAGCAAAATGCAAAAGAATGAAACTGGACCACTTTCTTACCCATACACAAAAATAAATTCAAAACAGATTAAAGACCTAAATGTGAGACCTGAAACCATAACAAATCCTAGAAGAGAGCACAGGCAGTAACTTTTTTGACATTGACTGCAGCAATTTCTTCCTAGATATGTCTCCTGAGGCAAGGAAAACAGAAGCAAAAATAAAATGTTGGGACTACATCAAAACAAAAAGCAAAGGAAACAATCACAGCAAAGGAAGCAATAAACAAAACTAAAGGAAATCCATGGAATGGGAGTAGATATTGCAAATGACATACCTGGTAAAGGGTTAGTATCCCAAATCTATAAAGAACTTATAAAACTCAACACCCCCAAACATGAATAATCCAATTAAAAAATGGGAAGAAGATGAAAATGGACATTTTTCCAAAGAAGACATACAGATATATGAAAAGTTGCTCAAAATCACTCATCATCAGGGAAATGCAAATCAAAACTACAATGAGCTGTAGGGGATTAACATAAGAATAAAACAAACAAACAAAAAAACTACAATGAGCTATCACCTCACACCTGTCAGATGGCTAAAATCAAACAATAAGAAACAACAGGTGTTGGTGAGGATGTGGAGAAAGGGGAGCCCTCTTGCACTGTTGGTGGGAATGCAAACTGGTGCAGCCACTCTGGAAAACAGTATGGAGGTTCCTCAAAAAGTTAAAAAGAGAACTACCTTACCCTCCAGCAATTGTGCTACTAGCTATTTACCTAAAGAATACAAAAGTACTAATTCAAAGGGATACATGCACCCTGATGTTTATAGCAGCATTATCTACAACAGCCAAATTATGGAAATAGCCCAAGTGTCCATCGATAGATGAATGGATAAAGAAGAAGTGAGCTATATATATGGAGGGAAAAAAAAAAGAGAGAGAGAGAGATAAACCAAGAAACAGACTCTTAACTATAGAGAACAAACTGATGGTTACCAGGAGGGAGGTGGCTGGGGGATGGATGAAATAGGTGATGGGGATTCAGGAATGCACTTGTGATGAGCACCAGGTGTTGAATGGAAGTGTTGAATCCCTATATTGTACACCTAAAACTAATATTACACTGTATGTTAACTAACTGGAATTTAAATAAAAACATTTAAAAAAGACTTGAGTACATAGAGTTAAGAATTTTATTTTTTATTTTAATTAAATAAAATGTATCAAAGTTACTCTGATGTGTATTTAATGAAATAACACAGTTGTTACTGTGCTGCATGGTAATTAGCTGCAAGCCATAGGAAACTGTAAAAGGACTGTCATTTTGCCAGCACTAATTTTTTGTAAGCACTAATTTTACAGTCAAATCTAATTTCTAAACACTTCTCTATAGTCATACAGTTTTGCCTAGATAAGAATGATTCTCTTCCTCTCTGTTTCCTTTTGCTTTTCCTCCTGCCCTTTCCCCCAAATCTGGCTCAGCATTCCCATTCATCACCCCCTCCCCCTCCCCACCCTCATCAGGGAATCCAGCTGCTTGGAAATGGCAGGCCCTGGATTCGGTAGACTTTGAAGCCATGCCTCATTTGGATCCTTAAATGTAAATTTCCTGCTTTATTTGTAGGGATCTTTATAACATCCCTAATATTTTGGCGTGGGACAGAAAGAAGAAACGCAGCATGAGGTGAGAATGTGGGACCACAGGGAGAGAAAGGGCATGTGCCAATGCTTGGGAACCTCAGCATTTGAGTTTGGGGTTAAGAGGAATGAGAGCAGGGATGGAGATAAAGGATGGGGAAAAGAGGGGAGTAGAGCAGCCTCTGGGGTCCACTACCTCTGTAAGAGACCCTGTGTCCATACATGTCCCTGGGGCATAGCTTTTGGCAGATTTAGCCTAAGCTCCTCCTCCCAAAGAAAGCTGGGGGGTGGATAGACAGGGAGAAGAGAGCCACTCGGGCTTTTCTCACCAGCCCTCACAGGTAAAGCACACTTACCTCTCTGGAGGAATCAGGCAGATTAAGGCCCAATCTTAGTCCTGTCACTTTCTAACTCTGTGACTTCCGCTAGTCACCAACCTCTCGGAGCCTCATTTTCCCCAGTGATGGTTTCCCCATTGGTGAATAGGAGTGGCACTCTCCACCTTACATATTTCTTGAGAAGATTTAATGAAATGAAGCATCCAGACATTGCTTAACACAGAGTAGGCTCTTGACAAAAGTTCTTTCTTTTCTTTTCTCCTCCCCTGAAGCACAAAGAAGGCTCCCCCTGACCCAGCCTGATCTTTCCCCATCTCCAGCTTTCCTCAATTTTCCCCATCTATATTTATTTCATTTCACTTCTGAGGATTGGAATATTAAAGATAAATGTACAAAGTTTTGGGGGTGAACAAATATGAGACAGAAGGTAACTGACAGGTTTGGTTCCTTCCTGGTGGATTACAGAAGGCAGTGTCATAGTTCTGGAGAGGGTGTCATGGAGAAAGGCAATGTCTTCAGGGCACAGGAGGATTTTCCATCTTTTGTCCTTTGTGGCGTGGGAGATGTGACTATCCTTCCCAAGGCACCTAGGGCCTCTGACCAGGCACTGCCCCACCCATCAGGTCTAATGGGCTTCCAAAGGTCCTGTTGAGAGAAAGCCCTGTATCCTACTCTGGGACTAACCTAGTAAGCTGGGAAGTTTGGGGTGTCCGAAGGGATAACCGCTGCACCTTATACATTTAGCTCATCACTTGTCTTAAGTGCTACAGGCTCACTTCTTGACTGATACTGGACTTAGCACTAAACTGCAATAGATCTCTCCCCCAAATCCATTTCTGGTGTTTGGGAAAAGCTAAGCTGATGCTAAAAATGAAATTGGTTCTCTCACAGCATCTTGGTCCCACAGGACTATGCCTGGCTCCTCTTTAAAGTGCCTGCTGGTTTTCTTTCCCAACTTGATCTCTGTTTAACAATCTATATTAATATTTCAGAAACATTAGGTGGCCTGTGTATTGATGGAACTTTATTCCCTAGGCTTGAAAAACTCTTTTCTTGGAATTGGATTGCTTTGGACAGTTTAACAACCAGTGCTAGGCTAAGAGTCAAATAATATTGCTCTTGTAATTATCTTGTCATGGCATGAGACGATAGATGAGGCCAGTCTGCTCTGCAAAAGGCCAATTCAATGGTGACATTAAACAGATGTCATGATCCAAATGAAATACAAATAATGGGTTATCAACCCAACGCAGTCATATCCAGCCAGTCAGCACACCCTCCCCATATCTCCACCCACTATATTATACTAACAAATATATTTAAGTAGAAAATGCAGTATTAAAAAGTTAGAAAACATTCACCAAAAACACCCCACCCCCAAATATGCACTGAGCTAAATTCGGTGAAATTTCTGTGCATACCTCAAGTGGAAACAATTCCATGTTTCTGCCTGATTCTTTAGTAGTAGCTTCAGGGGCATTTTAATAAGAAGATTCTACTACAAATGAAGATACCAAACTTTGGGGCAAAACCTTATTAAGAAGCATAAGAAAGCACATTGCTCTCTCATTGCTAAAGAAAGAACTTTAAGAAAGCATTTCTCAAAGGCTCTAAGAAGCCCCAGACTGATGTGTAAAAGCCTAGGCACCCTCCTTCCCTCTCACCCCAGTTCCCTGCTACCTGGGAGGCCATCAGAGGAGTTCAGATGCCCCTGCACACCTCCTGTGATCTATGAGTAATATAAAGTTAGCCAAGTGGGGAGGGGGCGTCACAGAAGGCCGTCCCAACGGGTGAGCGAACATGGACACAGGCAGAGGCAGAGAGGGAGATCTACCAAGGGTGTGGAACTGTACTTGGCTTTTCTAGTTTAGAAAAGGGATCCTGAACTCCGGGTTAGGAAAACAACCCAGTGATCAATGCCTCCCGTTGCCAACTCTATTCCACCCTTTTTACTCCCGGAGACGAGCTCCGTGCGCTCCATCTTTCTGAGCTGAGGCTGCTGCCTCCCTGAAAGCCATACTGCCTTTCTTTTCCCACTTTTGTTTCCATTTTCTTCACCGAGTATGAAACTAGTCGCCCCCCGCCCCGCTCCTCCCCGCAGGCGCCTCCACAGAAGCACACTCTGTACCTTCCGGGGCTGGAGAGAAGATGCTCACAGAGATCGGACCCCTGTAGCGAACCCTCCCTTTGGGAGGAGCAGCGGGTGGAGCCGGCGGGGACAGCCCCCCAGCGCGGACCGCAGTACCCCGGGCGCGCCCACTCTAGGCGCCTGTGGCTTCGAGCTCCGAGCTACGGCCAGCTGAAACGTCACCTGAGGGCTCACTGTCCTCCCCCTGGAATGACACGGCGGCAAGCGGCCCGGACGCCCTTCTGTGCGGGACCGGACACCTAGCAGACGGGTCCTCGATGCAAAGCCGCGGGCAGCGGTCCATCCGGGGGAAGGTGGGGAGGAGTGGGAGGGTCTGGATCGGGAGCGCGGTCTAAGACAGGTCTGGAGCCAAACCCTATCTACCTCCACTTCCAAAGGGAGTGTCAGGAGAGAGAAACGGCCGCAGCCCCAAACAGGAGGCTTACTCTTACCACTGAAAGCCACTTCATTCAATCAGCACCTTTATTGAGCACCTTCTGCGTGCCCTGAGATCTTCTAGGAGCTTGGGAAGCCCTAGCGAATACAATGTTAAAACGTCTCTGCTCTTCGAGGAGCTATTGTTTCTAGTGACTGGTAATCAGTCATGTTCCTGTGAACATTTGTAGGTGTTTTCAGCTAAAGAGTGAGGGAATAGAATTCTGACTTGCTTTTTATTTCAACAAATGTTTACTGATGGCCCAAAGATTCAATCGAAAGGTGGGAGGGAAGGAGGGAGATGAAACTTACAATATCATCAAGGAGCTGGTTTCTTTTTAGGACTTTGGCTTAGCCTGATTAAATCTCTTTGGTACCTCCCAAACTGTAAACTTGAACCAACAAAGCGGCTTATAGTGACCATGAGCTTCATGCTTTCCCATGGATCAAATCTGATCAGTTGCTACTTAGCAAATAAGGTGACATTTATAAAGTTGGACCTGGATCACTTCTTCTTACCCAAGAGAGCCTCACAGGGTTATGAAGACAGACAGTCCTGATTCCATCCCAGCCTCATAATTTACTATTAGGTGTCTGACCTTGGGCAGGTTTGTTAATGTCTCCAATCCTCCGTTGCCCCTTCTGTAAAATGAGGACTGTAAGTGCTTCTCTCCTAGGGATGCTGGGAGGCTTCATTGTGATGGCATATGCAAATGCACTTAAACCATGCCTGGCAGGTAGTAAGTGCTCAGTAAGTGGTCCCTATGATGATTAATGGTGATTACAGCACCTTTCAGAATCCTCCTTCCTTCTAGAATCTGAGTGGTCAGAGTGTCATGGTGAAATGTCATGTATGTACATATTAAATTAGAAAAATAAAAAACCTTGAAAGATTAAAGAAATTGGCTCCAAAATTCAACAGCTCAGAATGTTTAAAAGCAAGTATGGAGTCACTGATCATAAATTTTAGAACTGGAACTTACCTTAGTGTTTTATGCGAAAAGATATTGCCTCAAAATGAGTATGTGTTCTAAAATCTCTTGCAGAAAAGCCAAGGGGAGGAGTATGGGAAATCGAATTTAAAGAGAACTTAAAGAGAGTTCAAAGTGGGAGATTTAGCAGCCGAGATCCTAGAAGGGTGTGTGATTATTAGCAAAGGTGACACGTGAGATTTTATAGGGCACCTTTAGGAAAAAGGAAAAAAAACCCACCTAATCCATCTCTTGGGCTAATTCTTACCTGTTATTGAAACTTCCACTGCAATATCCTTGTTGAAAAGCATTTCTCTGTTACTATAAAAACACAGTCTACTGAGTTCATACACCTTACGTGTTCTCCAGATTAAATTCTTGAAGTTTATTTCCCTGTACAACTTTATTTTTTTTAACAAGTATTTTTTTAAAAGATTTTATTTATCTATTTGACAGAGAGAGACACAGCGAGAGAGGGAACACAAGCAGGGGGAGTGGGAGAGGGAGAAGCAGGCTTCTTGCTGAGCAGGGAGCCCGATGCGGGGCTCGATCCCAGGACCCTGGGATCATGACCTGAGCTGGAAGGCAGACACTTAACGACTGAGCCACCCAGGCGCCCCTCCCTGTACAACTTTCTTATCCCTGACCAGATTCTGAGTCTTTTCCAAGTAAACTCAAGGGACTTGGTGGAGGGGAGGGGGCGCTTGTCTTGTAGTTCGCACCTGGAGGCATCCATTTTAAAAAGGCAGGGCTCTCTGCAATAATTTTTACCACTTCAATTCTTTGTTCCAGTGATTGAGAATGATGACAATCAAACTCCATCTACTTGTGTAGTCTACATGAGGGCTGAATAAATCTCTTTTTGTTGTTGTTGTTGCCATATTGGAAAAGCGAAGAAACCAACTTTTTTTCCTAGCCCAATATATTGCATTGTGTTTTACTAGGCATTGGTAGTTGAAAGGCCTGTGTTACAGACCGCTATTCAGGAAAATATCACCATATGAGATTGAATTGCGTCCTTGTTTATGTTTGCCAATTTTCATAGACACTGAGGGAGGATATGTGGCCTCATCTCGTATTGTGGTGGCACTTTTATTTTATATATACTTTAAAAATGTCATCACATACTTATAACAATTTTGGACAATATGTAGGATGGGTTTAATCCCATTTCACTAATACAAAGCTGAGGTAAAAGTTAGAATAAATGATAGGCAGTGAAGTAGAGGCATAATCCAGAAATAGAATCCCATATAGTTCTTATCCTAAACCAGGAGTTCTTTTGATGATGTCACCTGCCTTAGAGAGCACTAGGGGAGCCAGAACTCAGACTTAAACCTCATCCCTCGAACATCTGTTCCTTTTCTCTCAGCTGGAAACTGGTCTGGGGGTTCGAGAGAAACCACTTCCGTGTTACTGGTAGCGTGTGGGGAAGTTGCTGCTGGCCTGGTTTTGTCCCACCCTGGACACCGATTTCTGACTGTGCTTATCAGATAGACTTTCATCTAGTTCAAGAATTTCTGGGGAGATTCATTGATTCTGGTCTTATAAAAGCAGCAAAAGGAATGAATGAGTTGACAGACCATACATACTGAGGTGAATGAAGTTGGTTGTGCTCCACACGTGTAGAAGTGTGGGTAGTAAGGGCATGCAGTGGGTTCCCGTGTTTATTCTTCCTCATTAAGGGAGTGTTCAGAGAGGTCTCCGTGCTGACCTGGCATGGCTTTCTTCTGAGGACCCTGGCCTGGGCTGGGATGTCACTTCTCTCTATAATCCACTTGCTGTCAGCTTGGTCTTTGGCTCTACACTTACCCAAAGCACAGGCTCTGACAACTGACTTCTAATCTTCCACTCCTATAGAAGGATCTGCCTCCCTCCAAAAAGCTTAACGGTATTCTGGCTGAAAGGCTCTGGAAGTGCTCAGTATTCTGGAAGAAGTGCTCTCTTCCCAAACTGAACTCACTGTGCTCACATTCACTCTAGAGGTTGAATTATTAGTGAGCTGTGACAGTGGGAGGGATTTTAAAGTCCCATCAACAGAAAGACTGTTTCTTTGCTAGGAATCTCCCAGGGGATGCTAATGTAGATTATGATGTTTTCAAACTCTCAGACTGCTGCATCTCAGGGTGTTACTGTCTTATGTAATTATGTGTCTACTCACAGGAGCATTGCATAAACACCAATGAGATATTGCAATGTTACTGCAAGTGTCCCATACAACACTAATGCCATTAAATGACCTATAAACAAAGGGTTTTATGGTTGTGATAGATTGAATTACTGGTCCAGGTCTTTTAGCCCTCTCTGGATCCACTTGCTTGCGATGGCCTCATCGTGGACAGAGCATATTCCATCGCCCCTTTACTTTGGGCCTGGCCCTGTGACTTGCTTTGTCCAGTTGACTTTAGATTAGATAGTGTGACAATTCTCAGACTACAACTTAAGAGATGCCATACCTTTTCATTGCCCCTTTTGTCCTCTGCTACTCCCTGAGAATGTTCTGGCTAAGCTGCTGGGCTGAAGAAGGTGAGAGAAGTGTGGAGTACCCAGATCCACAGACGAGCAGCTGGAAGCAGAGCTATTTCAGCCAAACTGTAGATCTGTCAGGATAAATGTTGATGGTTTATAGCCACTGAATTTGATATGGTTTGCCATCCAGAATTATTGTGGCAATAGATAACTGATAGAGTGGTCAAAAGGGTTTGGGACATAATGTATGCTATATGACTCCTCACTCCCTCTTGGAGAGTTATAATGCACATTGACATATAAAAGGACTGCAGTAACCATTGCTTCCCAAACTCATTTCATTTTTGTACCTTTATATCATAATAATATCTTTTGGAATATACACTTTGAAATTTTTAAAAATTATTAAGGGCAGTTTATGTAAATCGTAGACTTGCTATTAAGAAACCTGAAACGAACTCTTAGAACAATTGTCAATGATTTTCAAGCCTTAATTAGGCTCTCTAAAATTTTGCTTATTAGTAAGTCCCCATTTACTTTCCCATGGCTGCTGAATTTCCCATCAATGACTTGTATTGTACAGCTCCAAATTTCTAAATGATTCAAAAGCTATTTTCCACTGCTGACGCCAGCCATATTTCAAGTGATTTTATAATCAGTATATGAACATTTATTTTTAAATAAATGACCAATAAATTAAATTGATCAATTTTAATTACTTTCATTTTTTAAATCACATATCTAATATTTACTATTAAAGGTACTCAAAAACCACATTGGAATAAAAAATGAGAATGAATTACCTGAAATACTGGTTAATCCCTGTTTCTCCTTATTTTTGAGAAATGTGGAGCATATATAGGAGAGCTCTTTTTCAAGCTTAGCCACAATGCCAAGCACCAAAGAAAACACAGGGTTTTAGGAAACATGTAAGTAACAACTCCCTTTTTATTTATTTCGGTAACTATGCACCATAGTTGAGATCTGTATATATTCTTTAAGGGGCCTTGGCATATGCATTCATTTCCAACACTCACAGGTTCTTATGTTCAAAACTCACTATTGACAATGAGGTACATGCAACAATTTATTTTTTCCCAACTTTTTGAAGAATGGTCATAGATTATCATGTAAGTTGTTTTAGCAACCATAAATGACTGTGACCTAGAATGTCTTAAAACAAAGTGAAAAGTCAGTTGAACTTTTGTGCGATTTCCTTCTCTTAGGTGAATTTCTTTCTTTACACTATATTTGCCCAGGGCTGGTTGGTCTATAGTAAGGTGTTATCTATTAACTAAAGTGTGTTAGTGAAGCTTCAGTATTCTTCTTAAGGTATTTAAGTGGTACTTTTTTTTTTTTTAAAAGATTTTATTTATTTGACAGAGAGAGACACAGCGAGAGAGGGAACACAAGCAGGGGGAGTGAGAGAGGGAGAAGCAGGCTTCCCGCAGAGCAGGGAGCCCGATGCGGGGCTCGATCCCAGGTCCCTGGCATCATGACCTGAGCCGAAGGCAGACGCTTAACGACTGAGCCACCCAGGCACCCCTAAGTGGTACTTTTTAAAGGCATGCTTAAAGACACCTATATCCAATGACAAAATGATCAGAGACTTGAAGAACTTAGTCTATAAGGGTAGAAAGACAAGTGATGAACTTTACAATATTCTGCTCAATCTCTCAATCATATCTCGTGTGCAGTTGGCAGGCACTGGAAAATACTCTTAGGGCTAGGCCAATAATAAAATTGGGATTGACTTCACACCTTGAAGTTGTTATAATTTGCCGCTGAAGGGGATTATAATCATCTACTTAAGCTTAATTTGTTTTTCCTGGGATTTTGTGATTTAGTAAAATTGTGTCAATATAAATTTTTGGAAATTTTTGAATGGAAAATTGCAAAAGTTGGTCAAACAACCAGTTAGCTAGCTAGATATAAACCAAGCTGCCATTCAGCCACACAGCCAACCCACTCATCTACCAAGTAGCCAGCCAACCAACCAGTTAACCACCTAACTAATCAGCCAGTCAGCCAACCAACCAGTTAACCAACAAATTGGAAACTGACCAACCAGACAAGCAACTAACTAGAAAATCAACCAAGCAGCCAGTCAGCCATTCAACCAGCAAGCCAATCCGTCTACTACACACCAATAATTATTCTAGGCACTGGGGGTACAAAGATGAACAAGATATCATCCCTGCCAATGAAGAGGGATATTTGCAATCTTGTGGGAAAAATAAACAACAATTACAGTACTGTATGAAATGGAGGTATGATATATATTTCCAGATAGATGTACAACATATTAATTGAATATTCCTGAAAAAGGTCATTTTGGAGATCAGAATTTTGACTGGTTAGTAAGGTAGAGAATCCTCAGTCTTGCTTTTGTTATTTGAAAAAATATAAGAGGGGCTTCACTGTGAACCACTGCCTTTAATCTTTGGAATGAGAACTGCATACTGTCTACTAATCAGTTACCCTAAACGTAATTGTATGTGGTAAAATGCATATAATATAGAAACAGGGGGTAGATGTTCATATCCACCTCCATCCTCAGGAATTTGTGAAAAAGTTTGATCAAGCAAATTTAAGTAAACTGTCCCTGGTTTAATCTGGTTGATATTTCTCCTGTTGCATCAGATTCAGTAAGTCTCCACCATGTCTCCAGTGCTTCCTGGGCTGAGATGGAAATGCCAAGACCTCATTTTCAGTCTCAGCTAATTCACTTGCTCAAGTTTCAGTTTGAGTCCAGAGTTTATAGAGATAGTTGACTTCTAAAATGCTCTGAGAAGTGCATACTTCTTACTGCACAGGTTGCCATATGTTTCAGTTTGCTTGGGGCAATTCCAGTTCATGCCTTTTTTCCAGGGTGATTATTCATAAGTGTCTAATGCCAGTGTTGTGAGTGCCTGGGACAACCACCTGTGTGTCCTACTCATCCTATGGGGAAGGGATGGGAGTGTTTGTCTTCAGGATTAGGTGTAACCTAGAAGCAGAGAAGAAATGTAGGTACCACGATACTTCCTGCAGGTCATCATTAGTATCTTCCTAGGGGGCAGTAGCTTAGAATTCTGAGGTTTTGCCATTTTATAAGCCCATCGAATGAGCTTCATGAACACACATACACACATATTAACACACAGGTACACACACATTCTCTGAGAGCACAGAAGAAGGCATGACTAACTGTGTGGGAGGGCTCTGAGAAGACTCAGCAGTGGTGATTTGAACTTGGTTTCAGAGAGTGAGCAGAGAAGAAGGTAGAAAGAAGACATGTCATCTCACAGTACAGATGTATGCAAGGCAACCATTTTGGCTGTGTTTCTTTAGCACAAGTCTGAAAGTATATGTTACTGCTTATGAATCATAGATGTGCAAACTTACAACTGGTTATCTAGAAATGTACTAGCAGACATGTGCTCAATGGTAAATTTAGCAGTCTGGATACACAAAAGAATCTTTTGCAAGGGGATCTACCCTAGTAAGTCCATCACCAGCAGGAACAACCTCCCTCTGTCCAGCTTTGGGTAGAAAATTGGAGCAATCATTTCAGATGTGCTCCATTGCTCTGCAATCTTAGGGGATTTTTAAAATGATTTTGTTCTTAGAAAGATCCAATTCTTAATTCCATTACTATAACCTATACTGAGTTCATTTTTAAGAGAAATTATGAAATGTTTAAAAGCTCACATTTTTATATTTATAGCATTTATATTTTCAAATTGTTGTTTTAATAATTTACAAATGCTTGGGGCATCTGGGTAGCTGAGTCAGTTAAGAGTTTACCTTTCACTCAGGTCATGATCCCAGAGTCCTGGGATCCAGCCCTGCCTCGGCTCCTTGTTCAGCAGGGGTAGGGGGTGTGGGGGTGTGTGTCTGCTTCTCCCTCTGCCCCTCCCCCTCCATGCTCTCTCTTTCTCAAATAAATAAATAAAATCTTTAAAAAATTTATATAAATGCTCTCCATTTTGCTGACACAGATACTCAGAAAATGATTTACTTTATCCCAATTTTAGTAAAGAGTTTCCATAAATCCAAAAGGGAGATTGAAGACAATTCACTGGTTAACTATTTGTTTCTCAATCCTGGCAAATTTCATCTCTCTCTCTTTTTTTTTTTTAAGTGAGAGAGAGTGTACGCTCGTGTGGGAGTAGGAGGGGGGAAGAGCAGAGGGAGAGGGTGAGATAGAGAATCTTAAACAGGCTTCGTGCCCAGCGTGAGCCCCATGATGGGCTCAATCTCACTACCCTGAGATCATGACTTGAGCCAAAATCAAGAGTTGGCTGCTTAGCCAACTAAGCCATCCAGGTGCTCCTCATCTCTTTTTATTTCAAAGGTATATGGTATCCTTGTGTACTGAGCAAAAACAACTGCACTAAACAGTAAAAAAGGCATGAGGTATTTGACAAATTCTAAATTACAAAACATGTTTATAGCAGAATTGATGTTAAAATTTAGAGGATCATTTAAAACCAGTCTTTTTTTTAAAGATTATTTATTTATTTATGAGAGAGGGGGGGCAGAGAGAGAGAGAGAGAGAATGAGCAGGGGGAGGAGCAGAGGAAGAAGCAAGACTCCCTGCTGAGCAGGGAGCCTGATGTGAGGCTTGATCCCAGGACCTCGAGATCATGACCTGAGCCGAAGGCAGACGCTTAACTGACTGAGCCACCCAGGCGCCCCTAAAACCAGTCTTAATAAATATAATCTTAAAAAAATTAGAGGAACAACATGATAAAGAAGACAGATCTAGGTATGAATCTAGGCATAAATTGGAACCAAGTTGAAGGACTCATTTTGTAAGTTTTGTGCTGTGTGGAATGTTGTTTAATGTTTCTGAGTCTCAACTTCATCATGGATAAAATAAGGAAAATAAAACTTGCCCTGCCTCTACAAAGTAAACAAGTGTTAAATATAAATTATTATTACTATAGATTAAATATAAGAAAGTACTTTATTAAGTGGTAGTTAAGGGTTTGTCCTTAAGTCTAGTTAGAGGTATTATACTCATGGAAATAATAAAATATATCTACCTGCAAGGCTGAGCTTCTTAGTCTGACTCTCTTTCCTTTGGCAACTCTACTCCCTCTTTGCAGACTAAATCAAACAAGTTGAGATCAACAAAAATTTATGAAGAATCTGTCAGGATATAGTAATGGTAGTGAGGTGGGCAGAGGGTGCTAGTCAATAAACACTTCCAAGATGCTAGTCTTTGTAAATTCTCTACCCCTGGTTCCTGCTCTTGCCAGTGCCTGAGCTTGCTGTTGGACACAAAGATAAGTAAGATGTAGTTCCCGCCCTAAGGAGCTCACAATCCAGCAAGGGGAGACAGATGTATATATAGATCAGTTTCAATATAATGCAGCAAATAGTATAATTAAAAGGCAGTCACAGAGGAATGTGGAGGCCCTTAGCTTAGTCTGACTCTCATCAGGTAAGCTTAGGGAGATATTTTAGGTGCCAAGGATATTGCATGTGTCAGAAAGCCTCTGTAAAGACCATTATGGTAGAATTTGTGGGACTGACAAATGGGACAGAGGTACTTGCTTGTAGGATAGAGGAAACAAACACAGGTTTTATTGTAGGACAGACATGTGCCTAAAACCTCATTATGTCACTTACTTGCTATACAGTATTTCTGAACCTCAGCTTCTTTATCTGTGACACAGGGGTAATAGTATCTACTTTGGTCCACTGGAATGTAAACTCTATGAGGACAGGGACTTGGGCCTCTTTTGTTGATTACTTTATCTCCATTACTCAGAACACAATAAACACTTACCTGGCCCATAGTAAGTCCTCAATAAATAATTGCTGAATTTGTTCAGTAAATGAAGGTAGTCATTTAGCTTCCAATCTTCACTTTTCACCTAGTTTTATTAAAAAGCCACAATTAAGGAGAGATTGGTGAGGGTCTACTGGTTTACTATGTGCTTCTCAATTCTGACTAGTTTCATCTTTGTCTTTCAGATGGTTATTTCAAAGGTACACAGTGTCCTTATGTGTTAGTAAAAATAGCTTCATTATACAAGAAAAGATGAAAGGTAGAAGAGCAGACCATGTTCATGACACTTGTGAATATCCATGTCATCTGCCATGTCGCCATGTCCATCCACACTGAGAAATTTGCAAGCATCTGAAGATGCAAGTCTGTCTATAAGGATGGTATCAGCATTCTTACTTTTTCTGTTTTCCCATGTTTTAGAGTTCCATTTTTTCATAAGTATATAATTTTTCTGAAAATAGCCTTTTCCCAAATCGTCAAAGAGAAAATTAAAAATGTGCTAGAATAGTTCATCTATCAGGCTACATCTTTTATGCACTTCTCTTTTAATGGATTGGCATATTGCTCATTTCACTGGAAAGTTGTCACACAAATATTACCCTAGAGAGTTGGTAGACCTCCACAACCTGAAAGATGGGTCTTGGAAATACAAATACCTCAGGGACGATTCTAACACCAAATGTAGTTCTCACCATTGGCCACTTGGATGGCAGTGCCAACTAAATGCCAACCTAATAGGTCAGGTACACACCAATGTGCGGTCCCTAACTTCTTTTTATCCATTCACATTTTAAGACCTATAAGAGGTGTTTGGTCAAAGTTTCATACTCCAGTTTATGTCATTAGTTAGGCCCATAGTTAGGTGACACCTGAAAAGATGAATAATGAAAATTTCTGTAGTGTCCTATAATCATCCCCATCTCCATGCCCCATCAGTCACACAATTTCTTGGTCATATCCCAGAAATAGTTATCACCCTGAACTTCTCCACCTCTGAAATCTGAAACCCTACTCTCCGGTCACTAACACCTATTGTTCCCTTTTCACTGTTACTACAAAGCCTGTGTTCTATCCAGACCACAGTCTCTTGAGTTCTTCTTTTTACTCCTTGATTCAGTCCAGGCTCCAGGGTTCATCCAGCAGCCTTTCCCTCCACTAACCTTTGACATTTTTTGATACCCCTGAAGGTTACAGATCCCCTCCATGCCAATACCTCTCCTCTTCTATATTTTCTAGCATCCCTTAGCTAGGGGTGACCATAGGACTAAGTTCTCACCAATGAATGTGAGTGCAAGTGATGTCTGCAATTCTACCTTTCTTTAAAAAAAAATACCGTGCTCCAGACGTCCTCTTCTCTCTTCCCCATGAGGTAGAGCACAGATGAACCAGCTAACCAACTTTGATGACACAGATGGGGATGGGATGATAAGAATTTAGTTCCCTGAATGAACTCATGAATCCAAGCCTTCTGGTCAACTTGGACTTTTTATCTTGTGACTATTAAATGAGAGAGAAATAAACTCTTCTATTTAAGGAACTGTGCATTTGGGTTTTTTGGTCACAGCTGCTCAACCTTTACTCTAACCAATATAGGACTTACCTGGAAGAGCTCCATGCTTAGATTAATCCGACTCTCTGCCTCCCCCATGTTTACAGATGGAGAGCTTCTTGAGATAAGCAGTATACACTGATTATCTCCATTACACAGAAACACTGGCTTTCCTCTTCACTTGGGCTCTCACACTGCCCAGTGGTCTTTTTTTACATCCTTAGTTGGCTCTCCTATTCTCCCTGGTAGCTTTTTAAACTGTTTCCTAAACTCATTTCCTGCTTTACAGAGAAAATAAAAAAGATCAGGAAGTAACTCCTTCAACTTCCTGCTTCAATCAATGTAATTACTTGCTGCTGACCTAACATTTTTACTTCCTATCACAATGGAATTTCTTCCTTTCCCTTCCCTATACCTCATCCTTCCACATACCCTGGGCCTCATGCCTTTTATCTGCATGGGGACTGGATTACATCAGTTTTTTGTTTTTGTTTTTGTCTTTCCTGCACAAATACTCCCTATTTATTCTTTCTAATCAAAATTTAAATGTGCTTATTTCCCATTTCCTATTTTTAAACAACTTAAAACTTTGATCCCGTCAAGCTAATACCCTATCTTTTTGCTTTCATAGTCATACTTCTTAAAGGTCTTATCTACTGGCTGTGTATATTTTATATATATATATAAAATATATATATATATATACTGATTTTTTAGAGAATGTTCTTTAGAAACAAAAATCTAGGAACTGGGTGCTAGCTTTCTTTTGAATAACTGCAGCTCAATAAATGCTTCTAAAGCTGATTTTTGGGTACTGTATTCACAAGTAGTTTGATGATACAGATTTACAGCTGATTTTATACACACACACAGATTTTTTTTTTTTGAGAGTAAACAAATAGAGAAAAAGAGACAAAATCTTTCCTACAGAGGAATTCCAAATATTCTATGTAAATACCAGGCTTCTCCTTAGGAATTGGAGCTTAATTCCATCCTCCTTTTTTTTTTTTTTTTAAAGTAATCTCTATTCCCCACATGGGACTTGAACTCACAACTTCAAGATCAAGAGTTATGTGCTCTAAGAGTGGCATGACTGAGCCAGCCAAGTGCCCCCAATTCCATCCTCCTTGAGTGTGGCCTGGACTTAGAGACTCACATCCAAAGAATAGAGTATGGAGAGAAAAAAAAATAGTAACGTCATAGTAGAGAAATTTAGCAAACACTACCTTAAGCAAGTGATCAGTATTAACATGAATAGTGGTAAGTCATGTTGATATCACATGCCCTCTGATATATGTAATGAGAAAGGCATTGTCTTTGTATATTCTTCCCTAAAACCCATAGCTCCAGAGTAATCATAAGAAAAGCATCAGATGAACCCAAACTGAGGAACATTTTATAAAATATCTTACCATTACTCCTCAAAATGGTCAAGGTTATCAAAACCAAAGATATACTGAGAAACTCACAGACCAGCAGCAACTAAGGAGACATGACAACTAAATGTAATGTGGTAATCTAGATGAGCTCTTGGACAGAAATGGACATTGGGAATAACTAATAAAATCTGAATAAAGGATGGAGTTTAGTTTGTATTGTTATGGACTAAATGTTTATGTTTCCCCAAAATCTATATGTTGAAACCCTAATCTCAATCTGATGGTGTTTAGAGGTGAGGGCTTTGGGTAGTAATCAGGTCATGAGAGTAGAGCTGTTATGAATGGGATTAGTGCCTTTATTAGAAGAGGCCAGAGAGCTAGCCAGTTCTCTTTCTGCCATGTGAGGATACAAAGGGAAATCAGCCCTTTGCAACCCAGAAGATCATGCTGGCACCCTGATATCAGACTTCCAGCCTCCAGAACCGTGAGAAATTAATGTTTGATGTTAAGGTACCCAGTCTAGGCTCATATGTTTCTGCAGCCCAAACTAAGACAGTAATGGAGCAATGTCAATTTCTTAGTTGTGACAAATGTACTAGGGTTATGTCGGATGTTAACGATAGCAAGAAACTGCGTGAAGGGTATACGGGAACTGTCTGTACTACTTTTGCAATTTTCTATAAACCTAAAATTCTTCTAAAAGAGAAAGTTCATTTTTTTAAATAGTTCATTTTTTAAATCCTATGGGATGCCTGGGTGGCTCAGTCGGTTAAGTGTCTGACTCTTGATTTTGGCTTTGGTTGTGATCTCTGGGTGGTGAGATCGAGCCTTGGGTCGGGCTCTGCACTGAGCATGGCACCTCCTTGGGGTTCTCTCTCTCTTTCTCTCTGCCTCTCCCCCCCACCACTCACACATGTGCATGCTCTCTCTCTCAATAAATAAATAAATATATATAAAAAAATCCTATAACATGGAAGACATTGAAGTTCAATTCTACAAAACCACAGAGGAACTGAAGAAACTATAGAGAACTCAAATAGTGTGTACAGGTACAAATTTTGAAATTTACAGTTGAGCCTTTGAATATCTTGACTTATGGAAAGAATATACTGAGGGAGCTCCTACTTTGGATAAATTTATATCATCAACTGGAACTGAAAGATACTAAAAAAACTTAGATTTTTCAATGTTTATATATTTGGCAAAATATTCAAAAGAATAATAAATAGAGTCTTTTTTTAACAAGTTTTTTTTCCTTGCAAAAATGATTTATCAATGAAATGTACTCTGAATGGAGGCAAAATTGGTACCTGTGACAATATTTGGGGTAAACTATTTGCATATTTAAGCAGAAAACTTGGAATTGGGAATATTCTCTATGATTGGCTCTGAGTTTATTAGCTACCTCAGCACCTTATGGACACAGCATTTTATCAAGGAAAAGTATAGACAAGTGTCAATTTCAGGTGTCAGCAATTTCAAATGTATTAGCAACCAATGTAAAATTCTGAAGATTACAATTGATGAATAATTTAAAAATAATAAGATATTAATAAATACATTCTTCGGGGCACCTAGGTGGCTCAGTCGGTTAAGCCTCTGCTTTCGGCTCAGGTCATGATCCCAGGGTCTTGGGATCCAACCCCGTATCAGGCTCCCTGCTCAGCAGGGAGTCTGCTTCTCCCTCTCCCTTTACTCCTCCCCAGCTTGTTCTCTCTCTCTCTCTCTAGCTCACTCTCTCTCAAGTAAATAAATAAAATCTTAAAAAAATACGTTCTTCAAGGAAATACTAGTGCCATTTTAAGACAGATGCAACTAGGCAAATGATAGAAACACATGCGTATGTACTTCAAATAACTATTCTGTTTATTTCATTTTTTCAATATAACAAAGGCTTTTAAAAAATTCATAGAATTTGTAGAATTCACTGGTCACTGTAGTGACTGTTGTAGAATTCTATGGTCACTCAACATATAGATCTCTCTGAGCAACTTGCAGGCAGACATTGGTTCCTTATTCATTGTTGCATCCAACATAGGGATATCTAGTACGTGTTTGTTGAGGGACTAGTTGAGTGAATGAACATTTTTGGCCTGTGGCATATTCAGTGATGTTGCCACTAATGATGTGTAAGCAGTAGCCAAGCTTGATATCAACACTTCCTGTTTGCAGTATATAGACATTTAAAACCTGGGTAAGTCCTGTTCAGGTGCTCATGGTGGAGACTCAGACACAGGGTGGAGTACCTCCTCTTTCATACCTACTCCCTCCTGGGGTTTCTGTCTCCTCATTTTTTTTATTTTGAAGTTTTAAAAATCTATTTAAAAAGTTGTAAGACTAATATAATTAACAATGTATCTTTCACCTGAGAAAATTAACAATAATTCCCTATTGTGGAAAATGCACTTACATTTTCCCAGTTGTCCCCCAAATGTCTTATTGTATAGCCTGTTTTCTTTTTTCAATCTTGTATCTAATGAAGCTTCGTGCATTGCATTTGTCTGTGTTGCTTTTGCCTCTTTTAATCTAGAACAGTCCCCTGACTTCTTTTGTTCATTTTTTACATCACTGACTTTTTTGAAGAGTCTTACAGAATGTTCTATATTTTCGATTTGTCTACTGTTAAGATTTTAAAATGTTATAAAGCAAATTAAGAACATGTGGCCAAGGTCCCTTTTATTGGACAAGGATGTTTTAGAGAACTGGGCTTTTAGGCATAAATGCCAGTCATAATGTGAAGAGATCTCAGCTAACATACAGGACAGGGGGTCTCCTTCCCATACAGTTAAGGAGAAAACAAAACAAAACAGTTATTTCAGTGAAGAAGTAATCATTTAGAATTTGTTGATTAATTTCTTCTTTTCAAAATCATCAGGTAAAATTCCCACTAAGTAACTTCTGAAGCACAATAGATTTGAAGATAAATTTTTTACAATTTATACATGTAAAGCACATTGCTTTTAGTTTACCTTTTCAGCAAACATTACACTGTGAGCGCATTTAGAATAAAATGACCTGTCACCACATACTAATTATGATTTATGCAAACAAATAGCCAAATATGGTGATAAAGAGGTATTTTTAATTTTATTCAGTTTTCCTCCATGATATCATTTTTTGGTCACTCTTGGTCACTGCATTTTTTTAGGGGGGGTAGTCAGGAAATGAAGCAGACATAGGCATCAATCCAAATCAATTCTCCTTTCATTTAAACAGACCAACTTGTTTTGAATCAGTGAATAGCATTTATTTGGTTTTACTGCACTAGGTGCCAAGAAAGGATAAAGAGAATATAGCAGATATGGTTCCTGCTTTGGAAGATACTATTTTCTAGTAGTGGAAAGAAGGGAAGCACACTGAGAGATGTTTTTCCGCAACACACACACACACACACATATACACACACACATATATATACACATATATATGTATAAATAATGTATATATTATCTTTAGGGGATATTAAATTCTATTTTAAGTGCTTCAGTATCTGTGGCCTTAAATCAATCATCTTTCAGCATCTTGTGTAGAAGATGGTAGGCGCTCAGTAAGTGCCTTCTCCCGGAATGAACTCAAATGTGTTCCATGCATATTGCTATTTTCAAATTGCTGTCACACATGGTCTGGGTGAATTTCATCTGCACTGAAATTTGGAGGAAGCTCTGGACAGATGACAGCACGGGGCCCTGCAGGGTGAGAAGACAAGCGGTGCCAGCCTGGTGGAGAATAACGTGACCTTAAAACTTGAAAGACAGCGGGAGCGCGTGGCTCACACAGCCTCACGGGCACCTCCACACAGGGCGGTGGGGCCTGGGAGCTACACAGGGGAAACAATAACGGCCTTAGCATTCAGAGCATCCACGTCAAAGTGCTGCGTTCTCCAGTGTCGTCTGCAGATGGGAAAGCTGGGGATCTTCAGAGGGTTTATATGGTAATTATAACGCCTCTTATATGCTCATCCTTCTGTACAACATTGCTCATGAAACAACTACTTAACTCATTATGCTGTTGTTAGAGGATGGAAAAAATTAAAATAACCCAATTCCTTTGTTTGCAAGTAAGTTTCACCCAGTGGCATACATTTACATACATTTAGAACATATGTATTCCTTCTGGGGCCAAACAGTATTGGATCAGTCCCTTTACCTCTCTGAGATTTAGTTTCTTCATAAGCAGAGAAGGAATAAAAAGATCCACTCTGTTTATCTCTCAGAGTTGCTGAAAGATCCAGTGAGAAAAGGAATGTGTATGGAAAAGCTCCAACATGTATTATTACTACTATTACACTCCCTCCCATATGTATATGACCACCTGTAGGCATGGACTTTGGTCATCAAGAGTGTCCTCATTCAGGGGCGTCAGTCGGTGAGTGTCTGACTCTTGGTTTCTGTTCAGGTTGTGATCTCAGGGTCCTGAGATTGAGCCTGCGTTGGGCTCTGTGCTTGGTGTGGAGTCTGCTTGAGATTCTCTCTCTCTCCTTCTCTCTTTGCCCCTCCCCCTCTTTCTCTCTCTCTCTCTCTCACTCTCTCTCTCAAATAAATAAATAAATCTTTAAAAAAAAAAGTGTCCTCATTCAAGCATAGACTGCTGTGGAGAGTCAGGGTGAGCAGAACAGATTGGTGGGGGTGATGGAGGATAAAATTTATTCATTGGGATGAGAAAATCTCCCAAGTCTTGGGACCTTTCTTTAAAGTCAGGAGAGAAGACTGTGCTGATGGCTTCCTAGAGGCACCTTCTTCCTCTTTATTTGTTGAAGCTCAGCTCAGCATTTCCCCACCCAAGTCTGTGATGGGTATCTCTGCCCAGAAAGACATCGTGGTGTGGTGGAAAGACTGGGAATCCAGAAAACAAAAACCAGGGCTGGAAACCCCACTCTCCTCCTAATTTGGTGTGTGCCCTGTCCACAATACTGAATCTCTCAGAATCTCATTTTCTTATGCAAGTGATAATCTTAGCATTGTTATGACCACTATGTAACATAGAAGGTGTGAAGCAAGACGGTGGCCTTTCAAAAATTGTAGTCTCCTTCACTCCAAATCTCCAGCCCACACAACTTGAATTTCTTCATTTTGGGAATGGGGATGACACTTACCTTCAAATTAATGAGGCAATGTATGTAAGTCCTAGCACAGAACCTGGCACACAGAATTGTAATGAATTCATTCAGCTTCCAACCTATGATGATAATATACTGAGAAGGAGCTAGAGAGGAAAATAGGAGGGGCTTGTGCCTGAGATAGAAGCTTTGATCATGAGGAAAATAAACTGGCTTGTGTTTAAGAGGGTCAAATTGAGGTTGCATGATCAACTTCTGGGTATGACACCTACACTGGGTTTCTCCCTTGTTTTAAAATGTCAACAATTGCTAATCATTAAGTATTTTCATATCTGACTTGCCTGTTGATATTGCTGCCTAGAAGGAATTTGCATTGAAAAGCAGAGAGGCTTGTTCTCTGGTATAAATTGGCTGGGAGCTGAGCCTGCCACTCAACACTGTTCTGATCTTTATTCTGCCTGGAGACAAACTAGGAGCAGAAGTGGGTGACACCCAGTGCTTTCTGACCTGGTTTTCATACTTAAAAATTTAACACATAACCCCTCCCCCCATCCCAATCTAGTGGTAAGTCCTCTTGACTCTACCTTCAGAATCTATCCACTTCTTTTCACTTGCATGGCCAGCATCCCAGGCCAAGCCACTATCCTCTCTTAATTGGGCAATGGTGACAAAAAGTATTCTATCTAGTTCTGCTCTTTCTCTCTTCCTCCCCTCAGTTGGTATGATGGTTGTCTTGACAACCTCCAGTCACCTCTCTCTGCTGTGGTAGTTGTGTTGATTTTGTGAGATTGGCCCCACCCCCATCTCCAGGGCAACCTCTAATGACTTAATGCTTATCAAGAAAATCCAAACCCTGTTGTAACATAATTGGTTTGGATAATTCAGCACAAATCCAATCAGCCCCTGACATCTATCTAGCCAAAAGACTGGTTCAAGATGGTCCAGTTAGTGCAAAACGTAAGGCATTTGTCAAATAGTTGATGGAAGGCATCCTGTTCTTTATTCCTGGACATGGAGGAGATAGCATGAGGTGGTATGCAGACTGGGGGCCATCTTGCACAGCCAGCCTGAGGATAAAGCCACCGGAATAGAAGGCAGAGCTATCGGAATCTCAGAGAAATGGAGCAAAATCCCCTTCAATCCATGCCTAAAGCCCTTTCTTTCTCTAAACTTTTCAGCAACATGCACTAACCAATGCCCTCTAAGCCATTTTTTGGGTCTCTTACAAAGATTCCTAATGGCTACTTTCCTAATGGATACTCTAGACAGAGTGATCTCTTCAAACAGAAATCAGACCATGTCATGGCCTTCTGTGCTTGTCCAGTTCCTTTTATTCTTCATTAGGTTCAACCTGAGTTTGGCTGGGATGAGCTCAGTTGCATAGAATATAATTTGAATGGTGTCCCTGGGATTTTCTAAGGCCCAGGCCCAAGTCTGATCCTGCCTACTACCTGGTTGGTTCTCACTTCTGGGCTGTAAATGTCTTCTTTATCCTAACCTCTGGCTGGAATTTGGACCCTAACTGCCAAATCATTGGATCATTATGAGCCGTGAGGCTGCTACAAGCTTGTCTTAGCACAGCTGCTGCCTCAGGAAACTTTACAGCTACTGCCCTGCTGCTTTGCTCAACCGACTAGATGGGCACCTTTTAGACTCTGTCATCTGCCTTGAGAAGGTCAGAATGTGCCACCCATTGAACCCCTCACACCTAATATACATAAGAGCTTCTTAAACACCTTCTGCCTTCCATCTTTTTGGGTAGTTTCTCTTCTCTTTCTCTAGCCTGTTATGGAGGAGGATTCAGAATGGCTTGTGGCTGATCTCACTTCAATTCTGAGGAGTTCTTGACCCTTTTCCTCTAGGGCATTCTTGATCCTTCTCCTCTGGGGTATGTTGTTGTCAAAGGAAACAAAGGATAAAGACCGAGGCAGTATAGGAAAGTGGATTATGAAGTGAAGGAACACTTCAGTTGTGAAAAGAGGCAAATATAAGATACAGGACAGCCACATTTTTTGTAAACCATGGAAGTAAAGGAAAGCCAAATAATGTAACTGTTCAGCTCTATTTCCCTTTCAATCTCCTGGCCTTTCTTTTTGTTGTTACTCACACATGGAGTTGAGACAGAATAGATATTAATGGGAGCAGGTTTCATGAAGAAGGCCTTAATTCAGAATGTACTGTGTCTTACACCATGGAGGATTTATACTATAATTTGTAGTTGACAAACCTGGGAGTGAGGTGCTCACAATGGTCAGATGAAATGTCATTTAGGAAAAGGGCTAATGTCATGCAAAAGAAAGTAGGTTGCCTGGGAATCTAGAATTTCCAACACTCAGATCTTTCCTTTATAGTGGAACTGAGAGATACTGCTTAGTCTGGATTTTCAATTTAAATATTCCTACCATTTATTTTGATTTCTAAAATAACTAAAGTGAAATCCTTTATGTACCAGACTTCAGTACTATGATTTAGGTTAATCAAAGGTTTGGCTAACAAGCTAGCAAAAAGCACTTTAAATCTCCTGACTCTCTCCTCATTACCCTTACATGATAGGAAGAGGACATCACATTGTAGGAGCCCTGGACTGAGAGTCCCACCATCTACTTCCTAGATGATCTGGCATCGGAGCCTTGTTTCCCTGAGCCTCTGTTTACACATCTGTGAATTGAAAGATGGCTGATAACACTTCAACTATTTCTGTGACTCTAACTTCATTTGTGGCTCTGTTTGAGAGTAAATTCAAAAACAAGGTGGTGGTGTCCTTGGTTATACTTTTCAAAAAAGGCCACATGTGAATGGACATTTAGTCTGAAACTCTGTTTCTATTCACTTTTGGAGTTTTAAAAGTCAGGTTAGTCCACAGAATACTGATGATTGGTTTTCTCTGATGAGCTCAGATTTGATGATGGCAGTAGGCAATGTAAAATACTTTCTCTTTATTAAGGAAGCTCCTAGACTTAAAACTTCCCATTTATGAAATTTCACAGATATGAAGAAAGTTGCCTACCATAGTAGAAGTGGGTCAGCTCTGCCCAACAGGTGGGGTTAGTGGAAGCTTGTATTTTTTGAGCAAAAAGTCTTAGGAATAAACTTTGAGACTTTAATCTGTTCATAAATATCTGGTTCTAGTTCAATCTTGTCTTGGGTCACATTGCACAATTACATCTAAATTGGACCTGGATACCATAAAATGATGTGGGAATGTCTAAGTGCTCAGCAACAGGATTTTTATTACTATGACAATATCAATCTTTTTATATTTTAATTAGTTTCCAAGAAGAGTAGATTCTTACCTCACTTTGGTGTGGGGGGATAAAGTTAATAATATATCATTAAAAAGGTGATTTGAAATATCCTGGGTACTTTTTTTTTATAACAAAAGAATATCCAACAAAGAGAATTTACGAAATATTCATCCTTTGGATGAGGATTCTGAAATTTAGGAGAATTTTTAAAAATTCATAATTATTTTTCAGTCAAGCAAAGAGGTCCTAAGTTCTCATGAAGGGCTAGGTGTATCTGAACGCACTCTCAAAAGTCTTCCTGATCTACTCACCTATTACTCTGTTAGGAGGCACCCCTTGGGTAAAGAGTAGAAACCCAGGGCGCCTGGCTGGTGCAGTCCGTTGAGCGTCTGCTCTTGGTTTGGGCTCAGGTCCTGATCTCAGGGTCCTGAGATTGAGCCCCATGTTGGGCTCTAAGTGGGGCTCCAAGTTGAGCACAGAGTCTGCTTTCTCTGCACACCCCCTCCCCCCACATGTGCGTGTTCTCTCTCCCTCAAATAAATAAATAAACCTTTAAAAGAAAAGAGTAGAAACACAAGATGGCATTCAGCAATGTGTAAAAACATCAAGAAATGGTCACCCTGTTTTATATGATGGCAAATAAATGTTTTGGTTGGAAATTTCTCATCGATGATGTTATAATTCAGGTCTGGGGCATAATAGATAGTGATTTCTCTGGGAAAACATGAGGCAAGTGAGGAAGGAGGAGGAGCAGGTGAGACCTGCAGGAGGGGAGTGGGGGAGAGGAATGGAGGGAGAACTCCCTAGGTTCTACAAGGCTGTGGAATGGGGTTCCTCTGTGCTGAGCTGAAACAATATGAATTGGGAAGAGAGTGGCCCCAAAGGACAATCACTGCTCTAGAAAATCTGAATTAATTATGTTAACAAGTGTTTCTTAAAACCTACTTGTTTCAGAAACATGCATGTTGACTCCAATATACCCTATACTTAGGAAGGGCATCCTGGGAATACCAGTGGCTGGTGATGGAGAGGCCACTATGGGAATGGAGGATCTAAGGGGATGGAGCAGAGTCAGAGTCAGATGCAACTGTGGAGATCAGAGTGTGCCTGTGGTCCCCAGCCACTCTGCTGGTCACACTGTCTGCCTGTGGTCTGCTGGGGCTGTGCTGAAGGTACAGGTCACCTATTTACTCCAGGCAGTATGGGTAGTTTTACCAGTATAACCTATAATAATCAGATCTGTGGTTTTAACTTTAATAATATCATTTAATTATTTGTAACAGTAGAGTCTGTTAATATCAATCACAGTGTCAACAGGTTATTTTTACTAATGGCTTTTTGAGATCTGAAACATTTATCACCTAGAAATCATTTAGGCAGAGCTAGGTGTATATAAAAAACTACATTGGGGAGGGTATGTGCTATGGTGAGCGCTGTGAATTGTGTAAGACTGATGAATCACAGACCTGTACCCCTGAAACAAATAATACATTATATGTTAATTAAAGAAAACTACATATAAACCATTTGAGCCGAGTTGGGTACATTTGAAAACCCTTCCTATATGCTAAGAGGATAAAAATTTATATTTACAGAATAATGTTTTATAGATGAGTCACAGTTTCAGAAAAGCACAGAGTAAAAAGCTCAATATTCATTAAGGTACCTTTTCATATTTTTTCCAGAAAGTGTCTTGAATTTATGTATCATCATAATAGAAATTATATTCTCAAGTTTACCCACTCCCTTCCTTAAGTAGTAAGGCATTATTTTCTAGTATCCTAAAAGATAAGCACGTTGTACATGTTAGACATTTCTACCTATCGCTTTGATAAATTTCTGCATATTGTCTAATTCTGCATTTTACTTTATGATAGAAACTTTTAGATCTCCTTTAGTTTAGTTTGCAGACATCGACTGAACATACAGAAAGGGCAAGGCAATGTATCTGCTACAGAGGTGGTATGTGGGCGTGGAAACTCTGAGGTCAGGCTGACTTGAAACAATCTCAGCTCCACTTATGAACCACCTATAAACTGGGAGGCAAATCAGGCTGGAGAGAGTGTGGGCCGTGCCAAAGGTGTCCTTGGGAACAAAGACACATGCCGGGCTATTACAACTTTTGTGAAAAGTTTAATGAGCCATTAACAGCCAACAATTTAAAATTGGAATTGTTATCTTGACTAGATTAAGGAAGAGTATTAATTCTGATGATGGCAAAAAAATATACTACTGTAAAAAATAAAGTGGATATACTCTACAGACGCTAACTAATAATCTGTTGAATTAAGTCACTAGAGCCTGGAAATGCCAGGTAAAATAAAGCCAAAGTGTTCAGGTAGAAGAGATTAATTTAAAAAAAGGTTCTCCATGTTATTTGAAAAAAAGCATAGTGCAGCAGATATCACTGAGCACTAACTCCTGTCCTCAAAAGACCTGGTTTGATGAACTGGGAGTTGCAGAAAGCAGAGCTTCCCCAACACTGGAGTTCTGGTCTCATTTGCATGCTTCCGAATTGATTTCAACTGTGGTGGTGGAATTTGGGTGAGCTCCTTTCTGCAGGGAAAATCTGCATATATCATGGAAAACTGAAACCTTCTGGAGGGATTAGCTGCTCATGGGTGGTAATTGACTCCAGTAGTGGGTGATGCACTTGTGGAGAGGTTAGTGGATGAGGTGTTGGGAGAGGATTTTGAAAATCCTGTATTTGACTGTAGTATTGAAGAGAGGGAAAGGGAGAATAGGAAGAAGACAAGCAGGGGCACAAGCCCATTCAGCAGGGAGGAGGGATGTGTCATCTCAGATCTCTTGAGACTGGGAAGTCCTTAGCAAGGCTCTGGGAGTAGAGGGAGAGACGGGGAATGTGGGGCAGAAGGCAGAACACATGTCATGTGTCCAGAGCGCCTAGTCTGTTCCAGCGAGGAAGAAGTTCTGGTAGAAATTTATCAGATGAGATACCCTGGTTGGTAGATACCAAAATCATTTTTTTTTTCAGAAAAATAATTTATGTCTCCATATGCTTTTTTAAAAGCATCCAGCAAACACCACTTAATTGAATTTCAAAACACATTATTAATTTTCATTTTGCTTTCTTGTTTTCTTATTTTGTGAGCTAGTAACCTACTCTACCCAAAGGTAAAATACAGATTTTATTATACATGCAAAAATAAGTCTAGAGTATAAGGAAATAAGGATTATCTTAAGAATTAAGCAGACCCCATTTTAAAGATTTTATTTATTTGAGAAAGAAAGAGACAGGGAGAGAGAGTGAGTGGGGGTGGGGGGGCAGAGAGAGAGAGGGGGGAAGCAGGCTCCTCACTGAGCAGGGAGCCCGATGCAGGGCTTGATCCCAGGACCCCAAGATCATGACCTGAGCTGAAGGCAGATGCTTAACCAACTGAGCCACCCAGGCGCCCCAAGCAGACCCCATTTTAAAGAGTTGAACAACCTGAGTTTTATTATTCATTCTTTCAGTAGTTATGGAGGAAGAGATCCTTCCATCCATTAGCCAGTGTTTATTGCATAACTGAATATTGTTTCAATGTCTATGATTCCACCAACATAAAAAGCAGAAATTTAGTAGAATGAGAAAAAAATATTTATAATATCCTATTTTCAGTCATCTCTAATAGTTTCATCCTAATGCTATTTATTGGCTAATAAATGGATTTTCCCAGTAAAGCCCTGATTACCTCTGAACTTCCAAGTAAGAAGTGAAGTCCTTAAGATCACAACAGACACAAATAAAGAATTTTGGTTATAGACACTGTTCTGATGTCCATACAGCACATTCCATGTTTATTGAAAGAACAGGTAGTTAAGTATCAGGAAGAACCAGGGTTTGCCTGAAGATCTCTTATCCTTGAATATCATATTACCATTAAACACATCTGGCATTTACCAGGGACAGAACACATGTGAAATTTCTAAGTCCAAGAACACACTGGAATCTTAGGGAAGAGAAGATACATGGAATGTTTCAATTGCTGATTGCTGGTGAATTCATATTATTAGTTGGCATTTTTTGAAGCTGTTCTTTGCTTACAGTTGTAGCAAGCAACTCTAACACCCTTGAAAGAGACTATGAGAGCTCTAATTTTTACTGGTGGTGGAAGCAGGCATCCAAAACCAAATGACATCTTACCTTCAAGATAAATGAAAAGTGGCATTGCTGTAGTGAAGGCTGTGTTCAAGGCACAAGGACCCAGAGACACCTGTTTCAACCCCCTTATCTCCACGGGGTTTAGAAATAACTATTTGAATGGAACATTTAAAAATATTGGAACAGGATAAGCATAATTTTCTTGTACTTATCAAGTTAATGTTTCACATTTATATAAAAATGAAATTAAGTAAGTTAAATAATAATGGTTACTGGCACTTATGTTCTGTATTTTTAAATACAAACGGGAAAATTAATTTGTATTATATTTTACTTTAAAGATATGATTTTTTTTTTACAAACTCTTAAACCAAAAATAAAACTGCTTTGTATGTAGTATTTAACGATGGCAAGGGCTTCTATCTCTGATCAAGATGTAGGAATAGAGACTGGATTGACTCTCACACCTGAAACAACTATAAAACTGAGCAAAATATGAAACAATAGTTTGGAAGACATTGGATGTCAGATAATGAACAAGAACTGGATTTTGGCAGATGTGAGCCCCAGGCAGAATGATAATTGACCCCCCTTCTATCTGATATTTTTAGTATTGGTTTCATATTGGTTTACTGAAGGGAGGAAAAATTGATTTTGAATTAATTAAAGTTATGTATCTCTTTAACGCTGAAAATTCAAGATTCATTATAGTCAGTGAATATAAAATATATTTAATATATAATCACTGAATATAAATATATATCTTAAATATATACTTTCAAATATATATTTAGAATAGTATTTCTTCTTAGTATTTCTGTTACTCATACCTGGATGGTGTTAGTCCCAGTTTCTAAAGATAGAGGCCACTCTGCTAAATATTCTTTTTTTTTAATTTAATTTTATTATGTTATGTTAACCACCATACATTACATCATTAGTTTTTGATGTAGTGTTCCATGATTCATTGTTTGTGCATAACACCCAGTGCTCCATGCAGAATGTGCCCTCTTTAATACCCATCACCAGGCTAACCCATCCCCCACCCCCCCCAGAACCCTCAGTTTGTTTCTCAGAGTCCATCGTCTCTCATGGTTCGTCTCCCCCTCCGATTTCCCCCCCTTCATTTTTCCCTTCCTGCTACCTTCTTCTTTTTTTTTTTTTTTTAACATATAATGTATTATTTGTTTCCGAGGTACAGGTCTGTGACTCATCAGTCTTACACAATTCACAGCACTCACCATAGCACCTACCCTCCCCAATGTCTATCACCTAGCCACCTCATCCATCCCACCCCCCACCACTCCAGCAACCCTCAGTTTGTTTCCTGAGATTAAAAATTCCTCATATCAGTGAGATCGTATGATACATATCTTTCTCTGATTGGCTTATATGTTTGCTCCTCTATATCCACACACCACTCTTCATCTTGCTCTTTGTTACAGGAGGCTGTATGCCTGCATTCAGGGCTCCTTTGTCCCCTGGCTTCCAATGGATTCAGACAACTGTTAAGTATCAGTGGGCAATGGGAGGCCAGGAGGAAAGATTGGGGTAGAAATTCTCCTAGGTCCCTCCCCGCTGGGTTGCTGCAGATCGGCTTCATCCTTCCCTGAAAACTACTCTCTTCCATTGCCCTTGTAGGTCTAGGAGTGGTAAGGGCTCACTCAATGGCATAATCCCTTGTTGGCTTCCCTAGACCCTGCTCACAACTTTGTAGATACCCATCTATGAAATTCTACCGGTTTAAGTGTGCCATCTGTTTCTTGACTCTAAATGACATAATGTAGTCTGTGATTTTAGTTATAAAGTCATTTTCAAATCCCATTCATGTCTAAAACTTATTTTTTCTGGCTTCTGTGTGTGTAAAAAAATTCCTATATTTCTGTAGCTCTTAACCTATTATGTGTGTGTGTGTGTGTGTGAAAACCAGAAAACTTCCAAGGAAGGGTAGCAAAAGTTTTAAATTTTAGTTTATACAATAAATTACAATAAATTGCCAGTAAACAGCTTTATATAATATATTATTTAGTTTCAGAATTTCAAGTAATTGCAGCTATTGACTTCAACCAATATCAAACTGAGAGTCTCAACTTTGGGGTCATAGCTTTAATTGCAGCCTATGACTTGCCCAATTTCACCAGAGAAAGTTCAGTTCCACCTCCCCTCCTTTAACTCAAGATACTAGCTAATTTACAATTGGTCTGTTTTATATAAGTTGGGGCATGAAGAAATTAGGTTATGTGGTTAATTTAGTCCAGCAATGTTTTAGCTTCCCTTAAAGCCCCACTTTAATCTAGCTTGGGCACAGCATTCTTCCTCTTGTTCAAAACAAATACAAGACTAACCAATTCATACCAGTTAGGATGGCTATTAAAAACAAACCATAAAATGACAAGTGTTGGCAAAGGTGTAGAGAAATTGGAACACTTTTGTGTTGTTGCTGGGCATGTAAAGTGGTACAGCTACTGTGGAAAGCTGTATGGTGATTCCTCAAAGAATAAACATAAATTATGATATGATCCAGCAATTTCACTTCCGGATATATAGGCAAAAGAAGCGAAAGCAGGAAATCGAATATATATTTGTACATCCATGTTCACAGCAACATTATTCACAATAGCCAAAAGGTGGAAACAACCCACGTGTCCATTACTGTATGGATAAACGAAATGTGGTATATCCATATACTGGAATATTATTTTGCCTTAATAAGGAAGGACATTTTGATATACACTACAAGACGGAGGAATCTTGAAGGCAATACACTAAATGAATAAGCCAGTCTCAAAAGGACAAATATTGTAAGATTCCACTTATATGAGGTACCCGGGATAGTCAAATTCACAGGGATGGAAAGCAGAATTGTGGTTGCCAAGGCTTGGGGGGAGGAGGAATGGGGAGTTAGTGTTCAATGGAGACAGAATTTCGGTTGGAGGAAATGAAAAAGTTCTGGAGATAGATGGTGGTGATAGCTGCGCAGCAACGTAAATGCCCTAACGTTCACTGAACTTTACACTTAAAAATGGTTAAAATGGTATGTTTTATGCTATGTGTGTTTTACTACAATAAAAAATAAAACTAACCATAGTTAACTGGGGAAGGCTATGCATTTTTATAGGCAATAGTTCTGAGTTGGTCAGTATTAGAAAGGGAAGCCTATTAAATGGAGCAAACCTATAGCAGCTCAAAATGCAGGGAATTTTCTTTAAAAAATATCAATTACCCCCCTGGATAAAGAAAGGGCACCACAAATTAGATATCATATGTCCAAAAATGCCTTGGGATTTTAAAAATAGCTTAAAAATTATGTGCCACAAATCTTATTGAAGAATTAGAGACTTTTCCACCAAGTTCTTTATGTTGACTTTTACTTTCTGAAATACATATGATCTTCCTGATTTTTTTTTTGAAATATACGATGTGATAAAACCAACTATGCTAAGTAGGCACAACTTCATGATCTTGGAAAGAAAATGTTAGTTTAGAGGAAAAACATTAGCATTTTCCTTCTTTCTTGCAATGACAGCAACATCCATTTCCTTAGTAATTGCTCCTCCAAGATGCTGCCTCGTTGCGGAGTCCCTGTTTGCCTTGTGGGCTGCTCCTGTCCAGCAGCTGTCAATGCTTACTGTTGATGCTTTCTTGCAAACGGATCTTTTCTGTCGGTGAATTTTGTGACATCCTCGTTAAAGGTTCAGAAGTGGAAAATTCTATGTTTCTGTTTTGTAATAGCCAAAACTCAAACAGAAGCATAAAAGAACATGTTAGTAGTGTTTCCACTAAACAGGTTTTCTTCATGCCCTCTGTACATATAAATTTTCATATTCTACGAATTCATTAGGTGTTGAATTTGGTTAGCCTTTAACTAAAAAAATATAAGAAATGTATTAAAATGAAGAATTGGAAAATAGAACAGTCACCTGCTTTCTTCTGACACCCAGATTTCTGTCTTCTTGTGCAATATCTTCATTTTCTTGTCCCACACAGCCTTCGATAGTGTCCTTAGCCCTGGATACTCCTTCCTATCTGACATCAGGGCTGGGACCCAGCTTATGTGGGCACTGGGGTCTGACCATGAAAGCAGGGTCTTGGGAAGTTATCCAAACTATGGTAAGCAGGGTGTCCTGGAAGCTGGAAAGAAATTAGAAAACAGATCCAATTTATTGCAGTCATGTGGAAATAAAGCATTGAACTACTGTACTCTTTTAGACATACTCGATAAAAACAAATTGGATTTAAGAACAAATCAAATGTAGTAAGTGAAGAAAAACTAAAAATTAATCTCAAGTTTTTAGTTTAGATGACATGGAAAATGGTATTTTTATTGAAAAGCATGAGGAACTTGAGGAGAATGAGAAGAGGAATTCGATCATGCACATGTGCTATTGAAGTGAGAAGTGGGGATGCCGATGGTGTTATCATGGAAATGGAAATGGGGCCTTAGGCTGGGTACACAGTCAGGGCCAGAGAGATGGATCCGTAAGCCCTAATAAGTAGGCCGGTGTTGAAGCTTTGTGTAAAAGTGAACTCTCCAAGGGAGAACATCAGAGAAAAATTAAAGGGCTCGTAACACCCAAGAGTTAGCAGTCAGGAGTTAGTGTCTACAGTGAGATTTGGAGATGTAGTAAGGCACTGGTATGGTATATGATAATGGTTGTTAAGAGAGAATAATCATTTGCCACATTTATCAAAAATAGAAAATACAGGCATCACAGGGCCAGGAATTTGGGTCTGTTTTATTCACTTCCATACTGCTAACTCTTAGAACAGTGGCCCACACATGGTTGCTCCTCAATGCATATTTCTCTACTGGGTGAAAAAAAAAAAAGGATAGAGGAAAGACCATTAGATTTTTTAAGAAATTCGGTACCAGTCATTTTGGTAAAGCAGCTGAGATGGAAGCCATATTTCCGAGGATGTAGGAGGAAATAGATATCAAAAAGGAGAAAAAGCAGGAATGGACTATCTGATAGAGAAGGCTTGTAAGGAAAGGTGAGTGAATAAGGGATTTGCAGGTATATTTTATAACCAAAACATACATACCCCTTTCATTCATAATATAGATATGTGGCGAACATACAGACTTGATTTCCTCCCAGTGTGGTTCAGGTATAGTACACTTTTACCAGAGTTCTTGAGGCAGCATAAAGGATCCCCCACAGCACAAATGTCCCCATATTTTTCCTAGGGAGAAGGAGAGAGAGAATCTTAAGCAGGCTGTACTCTCAGCTCAGAGCCTGACATGGGACTCTGATCTCAAAACCCTGAGATCATGACCTGAGCCAAAATCAAGAGTCGGACACCTAACAAACTGAGCTACCCAAGTGCCCCTCCTTTTTTGTTAGATAACAAATACTCAGAAAAAAAATGTATAAATCACAATTGTAAAACTCAACAGCTTTTCACACACCTAACACAGTTGTGACTGGTACCCAGGTCAGGACATAGCATGCGACCAGCATTCCAAAATTCCCTGACTGTGTTCTCGTCTAGTCAAAATCCCCCCAAGAATAATCACTATCCTGACTTTTAATGCCAAAATTAGTTTTACTTATTTTAACCTTTATATAGAAGGAATCATACAGTAAAACATGCTTCTGTATTGGCTTTTTTTGCTCAAATTTACACTTATGAGATTCATCCATGTTGTCACTTGAAGTTGTAGTTTACTATCATTTTTGTATTTGTATTTAAGTATTTGTAGTATTCCCTCATGTGAGTAAAACACATTGTACTTATCTATTCTATTGCTGATGGGCATTTGGGTAGTTTCCAGTTTGGGACTATTACGGATAAAGCACTATAAACATTCTTGTTCATGTTTTTGATAAATATTTGCTCATTTGCGGGGAGTACAACAACACCCCATTCTTAAAGATCTTGGGAATCTGTCACTAGCTGACTCTCTTTAGCATCCTGTTTCTCTAGACCCTCAATTCCATCTCCCCTTACATCATTCTTCTCTCTATGCCATTAATTTCTTTACTTCTCCCACTTGGAATGCCCCAGAAACTCAATTCCCACTATTGAATACACCAAGCAATTTAACTCTTGCCATTACTCAGTATGAACACACCTTTGCATAGACAAGACAATAGGTCCCCGTCTGTGGGCAATGGACTTATTAGAATATATAATTTTCAAAGAAAGCTGTCATTTAAAGATACAACTGACTTTTAGGTAAAATTTGAAAGATATAAATAAACATTTCATAACATCTTTTAAATATAGAAAATGAAGAAAAGATGCAACTGGCTTAGTTTTTCTATATATTTGAAATATTTTATATATTTATTTATATATAATATAATAAATGTATAATATTTAAATATATAAATATAGCTATATAATAAATATATAATAAGTTTATAAAATAAAGTAATGCATGTACATAAATATAGGTCTAGTAATTTATCAGGGAATAAAAGGAAACATTTCAATTGACATGCTCAGCTAATTTTTTTTTTCGGTTTCAGAGATACTTTCCTTAATTATATCTTCATTTGTTATGTTGTTTTCAACCACCTTAAATTCTTCCTTAGGAATATCTATCCCTTGGGGACTGGATCTGTTTTGTCTGCTCTTCTTACTATCATCTTTCTCATTTTGCATTTTCCATTCCTTTTATTTTTATTTAGTTATTTTTTAATCCTTCTTTGTCTCACTCAGATCTCTTTTCATTTCAGCATATTATCTTTATAACTTATTGGATTGTCATTTTATCTACATGTTCTTTTTTACATGACTTTCTCATCCTGTTTCAGAGAAATCATAAAATTTTATACCTTATTGATAATTCATAATTAATAATCTTAAAAAAACTTCTAGTTACTGTCATTAATTATTTTGAAAAGTATGTTTTTACTCTAAACTTTCAGGATGATCTTCCATCTCTCTTACTCTTCTACATTTTCAGGATTCCATGTTATTTTCTTTCTACTTACCCACACTGGAATGATATGAGATCTCTCTAATCTTCATATTTGCCAATAGGCCGGGTGAGTGGATGACGATTCTCCTGCCTCCTTGACTCCTTGGGCTTTGGTAAAACATATCCTCAGATCTTCAACTGGAAGACAGGTTGATGCGTTAAAGTTTCTCTAGCAGGCATCTTTCTAGGGTGGCTCTTTGGCTTTAGTGGCATTTTTCCCGGAGAGGGGCACTATCATTTTCCTTCTCAGTATATGCCATTGTCAGGATCTTCTTGTTTCTGTAGTTTGTTGTTGCTATGACTTTAACAAGTTAAATGCTGTGTAATGTAGCATTGCTACCTCTCTTTACCTCTCATTTCGAAGTGTGTTTGATGTGGGAAAGATGTTATTACGGTTTGAAACCGACAGCCAAGAAAGAATTCTTGAGATGTCTTTGGTGCAAAAAGGTGATTTTATTAAAGCACGGGTACAGGACCCGTGGGCAGAAAGAGCTGCAATGGGGTCATGAGGAGTGTCCCATTATATATTTTCAAGTTGGGAGGGGGTTAGGGATAGCATAAGTCTCTAAGGAATTTTGGAAGCAAGGTTTCCAGGACCTTGAGAGGGCTAGCTATTGTTGGGAAAAGGTCATTTATTACTGTCTAATAAAACCTTAGTCATGAGACCCTTCAGATGTATATCGGTGGGCCATACGCTTGGGGGATGATTGCCAACATGTATCTTAGAGGGTTTACAGATAAAGGAAGTTTCCAAAGGAATTCTTAAACGTTAAAGTAGACTTACAGGATTGGGGGAAGGGAGTCAGACTAGAATTGCCTTTTGCCCTTAGCAAAGTATTAACATCGAGGCAGTTGAGTCTCTAGAGGAATGTCACTATGCCTGTTTCAAGGACTTGTGAGTGGGCTCTAGGTAGTAAGGAAATTTAATAATTTTTCTTCTGCCTTTGTTTCCCTCATCATGTTGGCCTCTAGAAATTAGTTTCTGAAGAGAAGTAGAAAAATAGTGTTGGAAGGGGTGTTCTTTCCAACAGCATCTGTCTTGAAGGATAGCTGCTGAGTTTCCTGTTGCTGTAGCCTCTGGGTCTCTGAAGGAGTAGAAAATTATGAGGGTACAAACTTTCCCTTTAGTCTTTTTCAGCTTGGTAAATATGTTCCATTTATGGAAGCAAAATATGCACGAGCTACCATGTGGGATTCTGAAGTCCGCTGCATTGATGATGCAGGGGTAGAAAATATTCTCATTTCCTGGCAACAAGATGGCTTTGAGTCATGATTTTCTGTTATGCCATATAATCCTTTTCTGCCTTTTTATGGGTTTCTTAATGAGAAATTGAAAGAGAGCAAATCTGAAATGGAAAACTATGTCCTATAGTTTTGAGTTATGAAATTGCCATGAATATTTTAGTTGACCAACCTGAGTATATAGAAAACCCATGAGTTGGAAGTACTCAGTGACTTACTTGGTTACAAAATCAGAAATAAGAAGAGTATAATATGCAACCCCAACTCACAGGATAATTTGTAAAAGAAATAGCTAAAATAAACTCAATTATGAAGAAGAGTTGACTGTCATATAGGTCAGGCAGGCCCTTACTTTTCTTTGCCTAATGTCCTATCAGCCCCTTGTCATATTCATTTTCATTAACACTTATATCAGAGGGCAGAAAGAGGTGATATTTCAATCTGTTCATTGCTCATTAGCAACTCATGTAAAGGACGGTAAAGGGGGAGGTTCAAAGGCTAAATTGAGGTTACAAGTTTTCTGTGACTCTCACTTACCCTGGTGTGCCATTAGCACAGATAATAAAGAGGAAGCTGTATTAAAGTATTTAGAATTCCATGGAAGGAATGAATGGTGAAAATCTGAAGAAGGGTTGAGAACCCAAATGTGGTAATTCTATCTGAGAGGGATGGGAGTTATAGGCATGCATCGTAGTTAATATGACTCTGTGCAACGTTGCATACAGATGAGCATGATTAATGGTCTTTGTGTGGTTGAGAAAAAAAGGATATGCGAGGAGATGACATTTAAAACCCACATCAAATGGCAAGGTGCTGAAAGAGGACAGAGAGGTCAGCTTTAAGTATGTGCTTAATTCACCTGTGAGAAGGAGTATGTGTGGATCTATGTGTGGAACATATTTGAGAAAAGTAGAAGTATTTACCATAGAACCCACACTACTTTCAAGTCACCAGAATGTACTCTTAATTAATCATTTTTTCCACTTTTTAGTGGTTCTTATAAAATAGAAATCCTAAGGTACAGTGCACAGAATTTAAATTTAATTTTGGATTGATTTTTCCCTTGATACATTATGCATCTTTAATCAAGCATTATTTGATAATTTTGGTCTTTTCAAAAAGTATCAATGTGAGAATAAAATCACGGACACTACAATGATCAAAATAAGTAATTTGTGTGAAATGACTAAGTAATCAGTAGTGTACTATATAAATATGAGCAATTCTACTTTCATAATAAATTCCTTATCTATCATATATTATTAATGTTGGGGTTTATATATAAAGTACAGACCATTTATCTTCTTTCCCTTCCATATGAGCCTTTAAAAAATAATTTTACATTTGCATTATTTGCAGAACACTTTCAAAATGGGATGCTGATGAAAATCAATCAGTCAATATTTTAAAATATCAATATCCCTATTTTATTCCAGGCAATGTTGGAGATATTGATGTGATCCTGTTTCCTGCCCTCAAGGATTCACAATACCATTGAGGAATCATAAAAACTTACAGAGATATGAGAGAATATGTAGCACCAAATATAATGCAACAGGATTTCAAGTAAGAGCCAGAGTAGCTCTTGGAACTTGCTAATGGGCTTTAAATGACGGGCAGAACTTGCAATTTGGCTAAAGAAGCAGTTTTTCCTTTAACAGTTTGAAGGCTTACCTCATGAAATGATCTGCCATTTTCCAGGCACCATTCATACTGACTTCATGAGATCCTTTTGAGCTCAAAGCGGTCTCAGTGGGAGGCAGGAGGGAGACAGAGTAGTTAAAGAGCTCAGTGTCTAGAGGCAGCCTAGACAAGGACAAGTTACTTCTGCTTGCTAAGGCTCTGTTTTTTTTCATCCAGTAAAATTCCCCTGATGTACAGTGGTGCTATGCTATCATCTCTTCCTGGATCTTTTTTAATAGTTTCCTCACTGATCTTCTCCCTTTAATCCTTGCCCCTTTATGCTCAATTCCCAACATTGCAGTTGGAATGATCTTTTAAAATCCTAAGACACATCCTAGTTTTGTTCCAAACCTTCCGTGGTTACCTATTTCACTTACAGTCCAAGTTGAAATCCTTACACTGGCTGAAAAGGTCCACCTTATTCCTGTGACCTCCTTTACTCTTTCTACATTTTGCACCTTCTACAGCAGACACTCAGCTTCTTTGCTGTTCTCGCACATGCTAGGTATGCTATCTTCTTAGGATATTTTTATGGACTGTTCCCTCTTCCTTATAGGTTCTTCTCCGAGATATCAACAGGGTTAACTTCCTCATTTCCTTGATGTCTTTGCTTAAATGTTACCTTTTCAAATGAGAATTTGACCTGACCACCATATCTAAAATTGCAGAGGCTCCTGTTCTTGCTTATCCTGTTCTACTCTTTTTTTGTTCCCATAATGGTCACCTTCTAACATATTCTATAATTGCTAATTTATTTTGGTCAATGTTTAGTGTCTCTTTCCCAGCAGTAGGATATATTTTGTTCACTGTTATATATGAAGCACCTAGGATATTCTGGAGTAGCACTCAATAAATATTTGTTGAATGAATATAAAAAGATTAGCACAGTGTCTGGCACATAACCATTCATTCAGTTAATGTTAGCTATTATTATTACTAATTCAACCAGGACAGTATCAGAACCTACTAGAATGTTGCTCCATGCAGACAGTTTTGTTTTTTGTTTTCTGTTTTTGTTTTTTATCCATGCACTTAGAAGAGTGCTTGACCCGTAACTGGTGCCCAATAAACATTTGCAGAGCAAAAGGAATAAAGGAACAGAGGAGATAGTGTGAGCATGGCTTATGAGATGTGCAGAGAAAAAGCTCTCTTAGTAGACCAGAGTGTTCCTACTGAGTAATGCATAAAATCTGGTGGAAGGGCTCTGCCTGAGGGCAGAGGGAGAATGATAGTCAAGGATGGATCCATAGGATGTCAAGGATGTTCTGGAAGAAGATCAGCTTAAAGAAGGGTATCTAAATGGAAGTGTTTGATATGTGTTTGATAACATGAGAATAAAATTCAGGTAAGACATCAGGGGGATGAAGAAAAGACTCAGAGGTCATTTTTTTAGAGGCAAAATTTGAAGCCATAGAAAAGACTGAAGAATGGAAAGAAGTGAGAAAATGAGTGACTCAAAAATTTCCTGGGGTTTGATGATTGATGATTCAGCAATTGGGAAGACCTTTACATATGGGACAGGACAGAAAGTAACACCTAATTAATGTTTGTCCTTAGAACAGTGCCTTGCACACAGTAGGGTAAAAAAATATATATTGAATGAATATGAATACCTGGAAGAAATAAGATTCTGTCTAATGATGTGAAAGAGTATAATAAACTAAGAACAGAATGATTTCAAGTAATAAAGGTATATGTTAAAACTAAGATAAAATTCAATGAAATTGAGTACGTTCATGATAACATTATGAAAAATAACATACAAAAATGCAAATCCAAATGGATACATTCTTTCAAAAATTATATTGTATTATATTTAGATTTCCTGAAAACAAAATGAGTTGGATCTAAATAAATACTTATGGTTTTTATGTTTGCATTTCTTTAATGTTTATATTTTTGGCATCAGCAAATTGCAGATCTCTTGAAGGGTAAGACTGTATATCTTTTTTTAATTTGCATTTTCTCAGAGGGCCTAGAGTTAGCACCAACTAGAATAATGTGTTGGCAGAAAAAATAAAGATACTGCCTACCAACTCTCTTCATGAGTATAAAATGTGTCATTTTTATACATTCAGTTGACTTGACATTTATACATTAAATTTCATAAACTGATAAATTTGGCAGAAATAGGTCATTTTAAATTGTGCTTGTCTCAATTTATTATTCATTCTGAAAATGCTGATAATTGTCTATTATACAAAAAATAAGCAGTTTTTGTGATCACCACATTCCTTTCTGATTTAATTCTGCTTCAGTAGGTGCCTTCTGAACCTATTTTGAGCAATATGCATAATTAATTCAAGAAAGTGTTATTGAAAACTGTTCGTAGGTGGCTGGACCTTCGTGATGTCAATCACCATCAGAGTATGGTTGGAGAAAGGAGTGGTTGGTAGGAAACTGAAACCAAGGTTGAAATACAATTATTTAAAACCTTTAAAATAAGGGTGCATGGGTGGCTCAGTCGGTTAAACATCTGTCTTTGGCTCAGGTCATGATCCCAGGGTCCTGGGATCAAGCCCCACATTGGACTCCCTGCTTAGCGGGGAGTCTGCTTGTCCCTCTCCCTCTATTCCTCCCCACTGCTCGTGTGTTCTCTCTCTCTTTCAAATAAGTAAATTTAAAAAAAAAAAAACCTTTAAAATAAGAGCAACCCGATGCTCATTTTACATTAAGCATATTAAGCATATAGATTTGTATTGAGATTCCAATATCATGATATAAGTCAAGCAGAATTCTCCCAAGTTTTAGCAGATCTAAACCAAAGAGCCTGGGTTTTAAAATACCATGATTAATTATCATAAATGTCTTTGTGTCAGATTTTGAGCATAGATTATCTGATATTATAAAAAGCTTATTTTAAAAAAATGTCAATTATACACTTGGACACTACATATAAAATCAAAGTTAAGAACTTTGCCAAGTCATGTCCCTACCCCAATTAGTCCTATACTCCCTTCCCAATCCTTTTCAGCATGATGAATATCTGTTTTATGTTTAACCATCTCTCAGGAATGGCCTCTTATGGATTCTTTGAGAAATTCTATTTCGACGTTTAACTGTTGTCCCTGTCAAGTAATACTTCTGTAGATAATGTAAGCTAAGATCATCTTTCATTACATACATAAACACATTCACATATTCCCAAAACAAAATCTAAAGGGATGTGTTTTTATTCAATGACCATCTTATAGCATTGAGATTTGAGGACTTCAAAGCCCAGGAGCTATCTGGATTTGAGGGGACACGTGACATTTCTAGTTGATCTTAGATTTCTGATTGTCATAGGAAGGCTACCTCCACTGCAAAGTGAAATAATTGATTCCACTCCACAAGGACCAGTAATTGTCTCCTATTATCCATTTTCCCCCTCCCCCTTCGTAACATAACCTTGAAGACTGTGGTCAGGTAAAAGGTTGTATTTCCCAAACTCTCTTTTTGCTCCAGGTAATGAAATATAAGTGGAAGCCACTGAATTACTCATCTTTATGCAGGTATTCAGATTATGTTCACTTATTCATAATAAAAAATTATGAAATACAAAAAAAAAAGAAATATAAGTGGAAGCATGTAGGACTTCAAAGACCTTTGAAAGGGTAGGTACTGGCCTAGAACACAGACAAAAGGTTGGATCTCTAGCAACTATTTTGGTCCTGGAGGTGCCCTTGAACTTGGAAGCCATGCACAGAAGATGATTGAATGTAAAGACTGGAGACTAGACTTCTGATGTCATGGTGGAGCTACTAAGCCAGCCCTGGCTTTCTGTCTCTGGACTTCATTTAGGTGAAAATGAAATAAAATTCCCTCTTGTTTAAGCTATTGTTACCTTTTTATTATGTTGTATACAGCTGAATCTAATTTTAACTGATACATCACATAAAGGCTATGATTTGACTGGTTGGAAAGGTGGACTAATCCACAGCTTTCCTTTCAAACAACTTGCCTTTATGCCTAAAATTATTGATGTTAAAATTAAGCTCTTTTGGGAGTTAAGGCATTATTCCTGCAAGCTTTTATTAAGATACCTATGTTCCATAAAGGATGAACAGAGTAAGCCTGATTTAGGAAAGACTAAGAGGGAGCTCTGAGAGTGATGGAGGTGGTGAGCAGGATTAATGATTGTACTGGAGGTAACTGAGGCTGTGTCTGGAGCAAAAACAGGAAGGGGGCTGGGCATCACAGATATGTCACTTACTTCACACTATTGCCAATGGGGAATCATGACCTTGTGGAAAGTAGTTTCCATTAAGTAAGCTTTGCTTGAGGAATCATATGAAACTCAATCATCTTCAAAATCTATTACATTAAGAAACTTTTAAAATCGCTCAATGTCTTCATATTTACTTAAATAGCTATGTTTAAACATAATATTTCTTGATATTTACCATTTTAAATTCAAATATAATATTTCTATCCTACTCATGTCATTGATGTCTTATATCACCTGGAGGATAATTCTTTTCTTATAACTAAGTTTTGCTAATTGTACTTGAAAACCATTTCTAAGGCTTGTTTCAGTGTCCATCTTTGTACATCTTTAGTTAACTCAAAATTTGGAAATAAGACAGTAATTACAGGCTACACACAGAGTGATGAATGGAGTGAAGCAGGCAGGGTCTGGAGCCGGATTTCCTGGGTTTGAAACTAGGTTCTACTCCTTACTAGTTATGTGACCTGGGACATTGCTTAATTTCACTGTGCCTCAGATTTCTCATCTATAAAAAGGGAATCATAACAGTACTTACCCTGTAGGTTTGTAATGAGAACTAACTGAACTAATTTTTGTAAAGCATGTAAAATTCTGCTTATATGTATGCTAAATATACAAAATGTAATTTCAGTTAGTACATAGACAGAATGTAGGATTGCAGCACGAGCTTTGGATTCTCACATAGATTCTGCTCCCTCCCAGCTGTGTGACCTTGATCTGCTTAAATTCTCTGAGACTCGACTTCCCTAATTATAGTTGGGGATGATAAAACCAACCTCAGAGAGTTGTTGTGATCACCAGGTAAAATACGGGATCTGCAGTTAAATTTGATTTTCAGATAAATAATGATTTTTAGTATGAGTATGTCCCATAAAATGTTCGGGATATACATATACTAAAAATTTTCACTGTAATTAAAATTTATTTTTTTCTCCCCTGAATGGTGGCAACTCCATGAATAAATGAGTTAGTTGCTCATCTTCTCAGTTTTCATAAAAGGACATCAGTCCTATATACATGTAGAATTTCCTATTGAAATAATAACTCTTCTATGATTTTTTTTGTGCAGATTAGGAAAACATTTACTATAGCTACCTGCATAACTGTCTCAATTTCCTGGTATTTTCTTTTTAAATAGGAGTGGGTATTATACCAAAACCTGGATTCAGCCTACCTTCCATTATCTTTCATTGTTATGTAGAAAGTAATTGGCACTTTATGAATTATATAGCACTCAAGGGAACTCTTTGAATCTAGTTCCATTAATGGATAGTTATACCTCTACCAATAATTTGGAGCTAAAAACAAACAAACAAAAAAGGACAGTTTAAGCAAGGCTATTTTTATTTTGAAAGGACAATTTCCCTATACCTCATACCTAGGGAAGATAGAAGGAAAAAAAATGATGAGACTTTGAAAAGTGAATCTGGATAATTTTCCCATCAACAAACAGTAAGCTGTTCTTAAATTTAACTTCTTATATTGCTGGATAATAATAATAATTTATTATCCCCTAAAACAACAACCTTTCTTTACCATTAGTTGTAAGTGAGGATGGGAAGATTATACAGTGATCACATTTTACTCAAGACTTTGCCAGTTGAAGAATATATGATAAGGAAAAATATATAACTAGAATTTTTTAAGCATTAAGAAATGTTTTACTTGTGGGAACTTTCTAGATATTTATTTCATGAATACAAGCAGAACTATTAAGATTTAATCATATGGTGTGTTTACCTACCAACTTCAAAAGGGGCAAACATACTAAAAATAATGTGTCAACATTTTATCTTTTGCTTAATAATCTGAAAACACTTATTAGTGATTAGTAGCTTAGAAAAAAATCCTGGTAAAACTTTTAAAGAAATGCTCATCATCAATGGTTTTAAAACACAGAGGATGATATTCAGTGGAAAACAGCATACCTCTGACTCTGGGTAAAAAGATGGTTCAGACGTACTGCTCATCAACCCAGCTAGAGGTGCTCTGCTCTAGGTCCTGCCCTTTAGAGGGCTTATATTTTGCACACGTTGAAACACAAACATGCTTTATTTCTTTTACATTCCGTGAGAAGTTTTTGGAAAGTTGAGCATTTGGGAATTACGGTTGGTGCCCCCAAACTTTCTAGAGGAAATGGAGTAGGGGTGGTTAAAAAGATTATAGACTTCCTGTGGAAACCAGAGAAAGAGTGGCTGCTTTGCTTCCAGTTGGCAGAGCTGGATCCCAGAATAACAGTACGCTCTTCCTCCCCTTTACTGTGTGGCATAGTTTGGGGAGGTACTAGAGCTACTGGAATTCTGAGTCAGAAAAATGAGATGGGTAAGGGGAAGTTGTTCTTTCCAGTTCCTGGGAAACTGACCTGGTTCTGATAAGTCCAGTCACCACCTAGCTTCTACCCTTCTTCTGCCCTGCTTAGCTTAGCAACTCCTCTGCTTTGCAATAGGTAAACCGAGTAAGGGACAGGAAGGGCTCCTTGAGCTTCTGCAATAATGATAGTAATTCCTTGGGAGCATAGGTGGAAACAGGGTCCAGATTGTGGGTGTAGTTTAATTTATAACTTCTAACTATTAAGAATATGGAATTTAGGCCTTTATTTTCCTGGGCCCTACAATGTTAGAGGTAGGTCTGTTCAGATGAGTCAAATTCTAAATACAGAAATATTTTAGGAGTATCTTAAATTATTTTGCTTATTTTTCTTCTTATGTATGCACAAAACAATAACTGCTTGTAAAAATAATCTATGTCTGAAGAAGTGTATGAGACCTTTCAATAAGTATAAAAACCCAAGTCTCAAAAAAGCATTGTGTCATAGTTTAGAATCCACATTTGTTTCTTTCTTAGTAGAATGCAAGTATTGCTGTGTCTTACTGTTGACACTATCTTGAGTTCAATGATATATGGTGGATCACTGGTCTTAAGTTGTTCATGTCCAGTGCCACACCACAGGTGGAGACCATGGGGGTTTGTGACTGCAAAGTCCCCCAAACTGATATCAAATCACTGCTGAAGCATCCTTTGTTGGTGACTAGCTCTTCCCTGGTGTTCTGTGTCATTAGAACAAAGTGGGAAAATGACTTGTCAGTGTACTAGCAGGTCTTGGTTAATGGATGAACCACTCAAGTGTGACTGGGAGAAGCTGAACATTTGAATGTTTCTTGTGGAGGTCTAAATATATCAAGAAAATGTCCCATGCTACTCAGTGCCCACCCTGAAAGAAGCTATCCATTTTTATTATAAAGTTACTCCATAGGAGAGTGTCAATTTACTATTCACAAAGTAATTCACATACTTCTTTTTATTTTTTACTTAATTAATTAAGAGAGAGCGTGAGCAGAGGGGGAGAAGAGGAAGAAAGAATCCCAAGCAGGCTCCACGACTAGTGCGGAACCTGACTTGGGGTTCAGTCTCACAACCCAAGATCATGACCTGAGCTAAAATCAAGAGTCTGGCACTTAACTGACTGAGGCACCCATGTGCCCCGTCATATACTTCTTAATTCATTTACCACGTGTATCCAGTGAGCCCTGATGCTTGGAACAGGCAATAAACAACTCAACACATTTGCATGAGGGGATTGTGGGGCTGAATTTGGGAGATTCAGTCTTTGGAGAACTTCTGGGTATAAAATGACCACACAGTAGCTCTTTATGAGCCATATTTAGGTTTGTCATGCTGTGACTAGGGAAAGTAAACATATTACTAACTGGTTGAACCTCTCTAGACCTTAAAAAGTACAAACTTCTAAATAGATTTACTTCCATTCTATCTCCATTCCTATTTTTAGGAATGAGTGTTAGATTTGAGTAAAACCAGATGTGAGGAATTTTTTTTTTCCTTCTCTGCCACAAAACTCACTGGATAAATTGCCTCTTTAGTAGATTTATATTGGGATTTCCAGATGAAATATAGCGTGGGACATGCTTATACTAGAAATTATTTGTTGTTTATCTCAAACTTAACTAGGTGTCTATGTTTTTATTTGCCAAATGTGGCAATTCTAATTTATATGTCCCCTGTAAAGATATTCATATTTGTGGACTGTTACTAAATCAATAATTAATATCAAATGTTTATCACCAACTTATAAATTCATAAGGTTGATTCTTGGTGCTTTGGGGCCCAAGTATTCTGTAATTGTGGCATGCTAAGAGTGGATCATCTTTTTTCTGAATAGTCAGAGCTGTTTGTGTAATTATAGAAAATGTTATCCTCAGTAGTTACTAAATATCTGGCAGAGTAGGGCTCTGTTTTTGAAGTCAGAAGGCCTATATTTCTCAATTTTTTATTACAATTTTGCATTATAATTACAAACTTTTCTCCTTTCCTTGGAAGTCAAATCAAGAATGAGAAAAATCAGGGGCACCTGGGTGGCTCAGTCAGTTAAGCGTCTGCCTTCAGCTCAGGTCATGATCCCAGAGTCCTGGGATCGAGCCCCACACTGAGCCCCCCACATCAAATCCCACATCGAGCCCCCGCATTGGGCTCTCTGCTCAGCAGGGAGTCTGCTTCTCCCTCTGGCCCTCCCCCTCTTGTGCTCTCTCTCTCTTTCTAAAGTCTTAAAAAAAAAATGAGAAAAATCTGGAAGTTTGAATCCTGTACTTTGCTATACTTTATTGAGCCCCAAATTAGATGATTGGTCTACTGTCTTTGTAGTTGGCCTTAGTAATTGGATATACATTAACATCTGAGGAGAATTACCAGAGAGACAGGGCTTGAATAAAACATTAGATTTTTTAAAACTACATAAGCTGAGTACTATGGGGGGATGCTTGCTTGGCTCATTTCACTTTCATTTCTATCTGATGAGTGACTACACAACTAAATATGGATATTAAAATATGATGAGATATGTGTGTGTGTATGTGCATGTGCATATGTGTACTGGAGGGTGAACATCGAGAGTGAGAAAGAGAAGTAAGAATCTTCAGGCATCCAGTCTTGATGCTTAGAAATAAGGATTGGAGTAGCACACAGATAAACAGCTCATGAGTAACCCTAACAGTTGTCAAAGTGGATACTTAAATGCTGCCTTGTAGAGGGCAGAACAAATAGACAGGTGGTTTATCTGATCCTTTATCAACCAGAGATTTGGATGAACTGGCATGTCTGCACATATTCTACACAGCAGCAACTGACATTTTTAATGACGACCCTGAGGCACAGTAAATGCTGTGTGAATTATCAAAGGACAATGAGATCACGTTCGTGCAACTCAGGTGGCAAGTGTGTTTTGTTGTATACTCTTAAAAGTGGCCATTTATATAGAGTCTATACATTTTTCTTTTCATCAGAATAGTTAACTGTACTTTCTGGCCAAATCAGATGACACAAAGGTCATTGTAGAAACTTAACATATGTTAGCTGATTGCCTACTGTGTGATAGGCTTTTGGCAAACAATGATGAATAAAATTTTATCTCCTTAAGAAATTCACAATTATGGGAGATATAGAGTCATATGGTTATTATAAAAATGCAATAAGATCCTAGTGGGCATACACATACAATCACAATCATGGTTTTAAAGGTGATTGATAACCCCTGGGGAGTCAAGGAATTGGCACTAAGGAGGTGACATTTGAATTCCACGTTGAAGGATGACTAAAATTTCTCCAGCTAAGTAGAAATTTTACTGTCCTTTTCCAGAATGAGGATTTTATGTACTTTGTTCCTCCCTTTCTTTCTCCTCTATCATTCCCAGGACTTAAAGTAGATGCGTTAGATAGTAGAGGATGGAATGTGATGGGAGTTAAGAAACACTGCTCTGGGAACCCGGGGCCCTGTCTTCAATTGTCATTTGTGCATGAGAGTGGACACTGCAGTAATGTGACAATCGGGTACCTCAGGTTGAAGAGGAAGATACAGGAATTAAATAAGGGATCCTGAAGATATCATGGTGGCCTACGGTATTATTGGCATAGTTATATAATCTATTTTTCACTGTTTTAAAGTAAAGTTACGGTGGATTCATATTGGTATGACCAGATCTTGTGTTGTGGACAGAACATCTTGCAAGAGCAGAGCTGCCCTCAACAATGAGAAAGGTCACAAATGGCTCAAGCTTCATTTCTTGTCAAGTCATTGTCTATACAGCCTGCTTGTTAAATAGTTAATTACTGTTTGGACAGCTGTTATTCTGCTTGATCCCAGCCCATGGTTATGAAGTATTGCCGTTTCCAGCTGTGTTCCCGCCCGGGTTAGGGTGCCCACGCAGAGTGCAGGGCAGGTAGGACAGCCTCTGCCATCAGCTCCAGATCAGAGTAATTTGGACCCCACAGCAGTGTTCGAGTCGGTCATCGTTAATCACACATGCCAAAGATTTACCAACTTTCCCTTCATATCTGACTCTATACGTGCAAAGAAACGAACAAAGCTTCATTGATTTATTTTTTATCGAATCTACTTCTCCTGTAAATGGTCTGATGAAAAAGACCATTTACAGGAGTAAATGGGGGTATCCGGGCCTGGATTCTGGTGTTATTTCTGCTGCTTCCTGGCTGTGTGACCTTGGGCAAGTCATTTAGCCTTTTTGGGGCTTCATTTTCTCTTATCAGTGGACTAAGCAACCTGTACAGCTTTTTTTTTTTTTCCAGTTCTATTGTGCTAGGATTCTTAAAAGGCACTTTTATAGACATCTATATACATAAGCAAATTTGTTCATGCTCTTTCATTTTAAAAAGAGCATTAATCCCACTCTTTAAAAAACTGAGTATCTCAGAGTATGAACCTAAAACATTACATTAATGTGCTTTTTTTTTTTTTGAGAAACACATAAGTGTAAAAATTGTAAGAAATAAATTTGGGAGCATTAGGAAAGAAGCAACAAAATCTGTCTCTGTTTCCCTCTACCCAAGACATGAGCAAAACATCACTAATCAGTTCTTCTGTTACCTCCAGTCATTAATTGAGGCTGAATACTTTGATATATATGATTGATGACTCTCAAACACAGTCCTTAGTCTATAGTCACAAATGTTCATTCTCCAACATTTCCCACGTGGGGGTTTATTTCCATACTTAACATGCACAGACATTGAAAGCTTCTTTTGCTTGACATTTGATCCATTTTCTAAATAGCTGTCCTAAAGTTCAAACTAAGCAAGTAAGGTTATGAAATGGAGCTACAGATTTGGCCCTAATAATAACACCAAAGAAAAATTACCAAAATTAGACCTTATGGTTTATTTTTCTCTCAATGACATAATCAAAGTCCATGTATACACATGATTGTTAATCACAGTAGTATTTAAAATACCCCAAATTGTAGACTTTCTAAAGGATCATCAAGAAGTTAAAAAAAAATTTGGTATGTAGTTGGTATATATACATTAAAATCTACCTACTCTCTCTCTCTATATATATATTATGGAATATTACATAACTCTAGATCATGGTGAGATTGCACCAGCTGCACTCAGTGGAACTCAGGTGTCCTGAGAAAAAATGTATTTTCATTCATGCCTAAGTGAAATATTTGAGGAGATTTTATGACAAGGAAATCGAGTTTTTCTACATATTTACAATAGACCAAATAAAAGGAATAGGATTAACGTAGGGAAGATTTTGATTGTAAATAAAAAAATCAGTGAATGAGTCATGAAGACCCTTAGAAGTTTTAAAAAGCAAGAAGTTCTGAGTACTTTAAGAGTTTTGTGATAAACTTCCTGAATTAAGTCTTTGATTGCATTTTTAGTGCCATTTAATAGTCATTGATGTCCATGATCACAATATTTGAAGTTTAATTAATTTCTTAATACGTTTAGATCCAGCAGTTCTTCCATTACTGTGCCTTCATTAAGAAACTGTGTGACAGGGGCACCTGGGTGGCTTAGTCGTTAAGCGGCTGCCTTCGGCTCAGGTCATGATCCCAGGGTCCTGGGATCGAGCCCCACATCAGGCTCCCTGCTTGGCGGGAAGCCTGCTCTCCCTCTCCCACTCCCGCTGCTTGTGTTCCTGTTCTCGCTATCTCTGTCTCTGTCAAATAAATAAATAAAATCTTTAAAAAAAAAAAAGAAACTGTGTGACATGTAGACATAGAGTGTTTCTTATTTGAATTAGGCATTTTAACATAAGATTAATAAAAGAGAAAATTCTTATCTGCTCCTTAATGATAAGTTCAAGCATCATACTACACAATGCCATGCATGAATGATGGAGTGTAATACGGTGCACACTGATAGAGTGGGCTTTGTACATAATTTTTTTTTCTTTGTACATAATTTTTAAATACAAATCAAGACCTGAGGCTTCCTTCCAACTTAACCAGTTTTGATCATTCCATATAACTTTGGCCTCTATTCAACAACTTTGAAGTGGGAAAACTATAAATGCTATAATTTACAATCAAGATTGAGCGGTGCCCAGGTGGCTCAGTCAGTTAAGCTCCTGCCTTTGGCTCAGGTCGTGATCTCAGGGTCCTGGAATGGAGCCCCGCCTTGGGCTCCCTGCTCGGCAGGAAGTCCGCTTCTCCCTCTCACTCTGCCCCTCCCCCCTCACGCTTGTGCACACGTGTGTGCGCGCTCTCTCTCTCAAATAAATAAAATCCTTAAAAAAAATAAAATAAAATCAGGATTGAATCATGAGGAAACAAATGTTCCCAAGAATATTTTAGGTCTGGAATTCTAAGTTTAGCAATGTGTTTGCACTTTGTTATCACTGTCTGGATTAGCTTGGTTTGTTACACGAATTAAATACGCTTTTTAAAAAAAATATGTTTTAGTTTCTTTTTTTTCATTTTTAAAGATTTTATTTATTTGTCAGAGAGAAAGAGACAGAGAGCACAAGCAGGGAGAGTGACAGAGGCAGAGGGAGAAGCAGGCTTCCCGCTGAGCGGGGAGCCCAATGCCGGACTCGATCCCCGGACCCTGGGATCATGACCTGAGCTGAAGGCAGAAGTGCTTAGCCGACTGAGCCACCCAGGCGTCCCATTAAATACACTTTTTAAAGCCCCACATAATTCCAACAAAAAGTTTTCAAATTACTCAGATTTGGAGTACAATTTATTGCTATAAATATATCTTGGGTCAGAGAATCAAATTAGTTAAAAACTATTTCATATACCTATATACATATACACACATCATACAAAAATATATATCCTTTAATGATTCTGGCATATTAAAAGCAATTTTTTAGTATCATAACTGAATTGTTTACCTTTTTATTACACAAGTACTACAGGAATTGATTCTTATTATAAAATATCCAAACAAGATAGAATATTTAGAAAAATGAGAATGCTTACATTTCTGCCCGGTTTCTCTCCCTTCCCAAGAGGTAACTAAAGCCAAATATTTGGTATAGTTTTCCTGGTTCCTCCTATGCATTTACATGCACATATACTAACACATGTATTTTTAAAGAAATGATATCATACTATAGCTATTATCCTTTACCTTGCTTATTTTTACCAAAATGTATCTTGAAGAGCTTTTCATATCAGTACAAAAAATTCTACATTATTCTTCTTGATGGCTCTATAATAATTTATTTGATCATTCTTTTATGGATAGAGGCTTAGCTTTCCGTCCTCTTAGCTTTTAACTATTACACTGAATGTGTAGTATATATGGGCGGGTAGTATTGTGGGATAATTTTCTAGAAGTGGAACTGCTGGACCAAAGGATATGCCCATATTTAGGACTGAACGATTCTGAGAAATTGGCTTCACTGAAATCTCCTGACTGAGTTCTTGAGTGCAGATTGTTGACATTTACTGCTGCTATCGGCGTGCATTACTCTCCCTAATGGAGATGGATTATATGTGTCTGTGATGAGAGTTTAGCATGCTTAGGATCTTTAGAACTCAGGGATTTGTAACCCAAATCCACTACCACTCAACTCTTAAGGATAGGTGGAGAATCAAATGAAAGAGTAGTGGTGCTCGCATTACATGACAAATAGTACTGTTCATTGCCTCAAACTCTTGTATCTTCTTGAGATTTCCCATCAGTTGTTAATTTCAATTTTTAGCCATTTCTAAATATTTACTTGTCCCATAATATTCAGGCCTATTACCATCATCATTATCATTTTACTTTTAATAATATATTTCTATTACAAACACACTTCATTTATTTGTGATTCTTATTCAATAATTATTTGGAGCTTCAAACTGTAGCTAAGGCTGGATTGGGAAATAGACCTATACAAAAATTGAGTTATGGGGCGCCTGGGTGGCTCAGTCGGTTGAGCGACTGCCTTCGGCTCAGGTCATGATCCCGGAGTCCTGGGATCGAGCCCCACATCGGGTTCCCGGCTCGACGGGGAGCCTGTTTCTCCCTCTGACCTTCCCCCCTCTCGTGCTGTTTCTCTCTCGCTCGCTCTCTAATAAATAAATAAATAAAATCTTAAAAAAAAATTGAGTTATATATTGGCAAAGATGTCATAATATTTTTTAACTTCAAGAGATCCTATGAGAATTCTGGACCTTTAGTTGGGAGGTATTAATTATCTTGTTGCTCTTAGTTTTCCTCTGTACACACAAGTATCGATCTTAAACAATATCTGTATACGATCAAAAAACTGTACAGCTGTTATGGACAGCTTAACTCAATAATAAATGGTCATAAATGCTTCAGATGTTTAGCATATTTGTACAAACCTGAGTTGACTAGAGATTATAGTTCCATATCACATTCATCCTGTCATTAGGGATATCTTTGATAAATTTGTTCAACCACTAAGCTCATGATATTAATAAAGAAAAAGATTTTAGAATTCACCCTGAAACTGAATGGCTGGCCTAGCTCTAAACCATTGCCATGAACTGAGCCCCATACCAGACCAACCAGTTCACAAATGATGACTTTGGCACAAATGGATCCTCACCTGAAATACTTTCTTGTATGAAGACAAAAGACAGTATTGCAGGCAGACATCCCTAAGTTTAAATCTCAGCTCTACCGCCTACACACTGTGTGATCTTAATTAAAGTTAATTAACCTCTTTGAGACTTGGTTTTCACATTTGTTAAAATAGAATATTGCTATCTAAGTATTATTGTAGGGATTAAGTTACATGAAATAAGGTATGTACAGCATCGGATATGGGCCTAGCACAATAAGTAGTAACTATTATTTCTGCTGGGTGTGACTTCATATTTAATTCAAAGATTAGAATATTGTTATTGGTTTGAATTCAGCCAGAGATCTTCTTTATTACAAAGAATAAATGTTTTTGATTGGTTGGTTAATTAGTTTAATGTTTTAGGCTGTCCAAATGATGAGTTCATATCCCCAAATGACAGATATTATTAAACTATGGAGTTTCTAAATTTAATGCCAAAAATATTCACTTTAGTGATTGCCTCGAGTAGTCAGGAAAGACACTGTACTTATTTTTTTCATATTGTTCCACTGTCTTTTTGATGTGAGAGCTGACAGAAATACCTAAATACATAATGACTCATTATGAATGTGAAATACGTAATGGAAATTTCTGAATATGATATCATATTCTATAAGAAATTTTTGTGTGGGTGATGAACAAAGAAAAAGGTACTGAAAGTGAATACAAGTTATGCCAAGTGGAGCTTACATTTTATATTTTTAGGTATCAGAACCTAATAAAGATAAGTCAAATGGCTAATATAACTTCTTTCAGAAAAGTTAAGATTTATTTTAAAGAACTTATTTTTGGAAGCACATTTGCATTTGTAAATAACATTTTGCTCAAGCATGATTTTTCATTACTAAAGCTACTAAGTTGTGACAGACTGGAAGGGCCCATATGAAGAGGCTCTATTTATGAAATCCCATTGACACTGGTATCTGATATCACCTTAATTAGAGCAGAGCTTCTTTGGTGTGTGGGTACCAGTTTGGCATCTCATTATTTAAAAAATTAGCAAAACCTCATTAAACAGCTGCTTTTCTATTTTTTGTTGACTTGTGTGAGATGCCAAACAACTTCATTCTTTGCCTAGCAGATTAAAAATTTCAATCTGGTTTATACTGCAGGTTAATTTTAATGTATAATCATCCATGTAAATAGATCTTAGAGATTGGTGGTGTTCAAAATAATTTAAAATATGCAGAAGGAAATATATTCACACTTAGTACTAGTAATAAAATGGTAAGCCAAAGACATTTTGTGTTTTTCTACAACTTATGTTAATTTTACTCTGCCTGTAGTCCATTTTTTTTTGTGAATGAATTTTAAGCACTTGGCAGTAATACTCAGATTTTTACATACGCAAATATTTCAGGATAAATGTAAAAGTAATGAAAATACACTGAACTCATACTTTCAAATGTATTTAAATTGAAATCTTTCTAAATCAGAGTAGCCATAGCCTTTGTACTGAGCCTTTATGAGCGAAATTCCTGGGAATTTAAAAGGGTCCAGAAAATGGTACCCCACTTCTCTACCTGAATTTGGAACTATTTAAAGGACAGGAGTAGAGCATATGGGAGATTAAATATCACCTACATTACTGATAAAGCTGGCTTTTGAGCAGGTTGCCTATATCCGTGGGATACTGGGCTTTCCAAATGTGAATTCCAGAATTTAGCAGATTTGTGCCCCTAATCACAGGCAGAACTAAACTAGCAGAGGGTGTTGGGGCACCTGTGTGGCTCAGTTAGTTGGGCGTCTGGCTCTTGGTTTCACCTCAGGTCATGATCTCAAGGTCATGGGAGTCTGCTTGAAGATTTTCTCCCTTTGTCCCTCCCTCCACTCTCTCTCGCTCTCTCAAATAAATAAATAAATCTCAAAAAAAAAAAAAACCCCAAAAAACAAAACCAGAGGGCAGGAATTTTATCTGTAATATTTACCACATGTCCTAATTATCTAGATTACATAGGCTCTGCAGGCAAGCTGGCTTACTTGAGAAATGGAAGGGAAAGGAACTGGACTTTGCATACCTGATTTTTTCCCTGCAAACTCACCCATCAGATAAAGCATTCCATCCCTTTATGGGAGGAGTGGGTGTGGAAATAGAGAAGAGCAGGAGTATTATGTCCCTTTACATAGTAGGAAATGTCAAGGAAGGAGAATATAAATGTGCCCTCCACCAACAGTGTTTCCCAAATTCATTCCTCTTAACATTTTGGGCTTAGCCATAAAGCCCATGGGTAACGAAGATCCATTTACCTGGAGAAGATCAGTAACTGCTCAGGGTATCCAGCTCCTTTTTAGAGAGGCCACTTCACAGACTTTGGGTATCCTAGTAGGGCCAACAGCCACAGTGCAGATTCTGCTTACCGAAGGTGCTGGGATAAGTTTAATTAATAAACCCTATCCCAAATTTAAATATAAATTCGCAGTAAAAAATTTTAATCCAAAGATTGAAACTGACCACTTACCTGCAGAAAAGCCACTTTGAACTTCAGTGAGCTCCCATGGGTAAAAAATTCCATATTTCAAATCTTGCTGAAGCTGAAGCCTAAAGCCACCTTTCCCAGATACACCAGAGACCCTAAACACTGTATCGTGCTCCCCAGGGTCTATTTCTTGTCTTTATCTTAAGATTCCTGACCAACACATCAGATGTGAGCGTTTGAGGGAGTCATGAATGACACCTTTGACTAAGTTCAGGGGACATTATACAGGGAATTACCTAGAGCTTACACAGATGAAGTGAGGTCTGTGCCAACACACTTGTCTCTCCCTGCTAGTACTGTGCATGTGCTGCCATCTGCCATAGGGACCCAAGGACTGTTCTTCTATTCGAGCCCTGAATCCCATCCTTGCTCACCACTTCTGGCAGTTCTCTCCTTTTTTTCTCCTGCAACAACCAATTTCCTACTCTCTGTTGGACATAACATATTTTTGTTATCTTTTTAAAAATATAGCTCTTTCTTTGTCCTTCCAGCTACCAGCTCATATCTCTTCTTTCCTTTATAACAAAATTCCCTCAAATAGTTGCTTATACTTACTGTTTCCAATTCCTTTTCTGTAATTTCTTGAACACCTGAAGGATTTTGCCCTCTCTACCCCACCAAGCCTGTACTTGATGAGGTCCAGTGATCAATATATGGCTGAGTCTAATTGTCAAATCTTACTATTTATCTTTTTTTTAAGCTTTCTACCAGCATTTGATCCATTTGGTCACTGCTTTTCCTTATAATGCTTTCTTCAATTTTCTTCTAGGACACCTGATTTTTTAATCTCTTTCTTGCTGCTTCTTCTTAGCCTCTTTTACTTGTTTGTTCTCATCTCCCTGACCTCTTGATGTTGAAGTAGCTCAAATCATAGGCCTTGTAACTTTTCTCTTTTCTATCTGCATTCTTCCTGTGTGGTCACATCTAGTTTCAAGGCTTTGATCACCATATATAAACTGATCATTTTTATTTCTGGGCCAGACCTCTCCTCTGAATCCTAGTCTTATATCCAAATTCTTACTCAATATTTCCATTTGGATGTCTTATAATAAGAGTTTAGAACTTAACTGTCCCAGAATGAACTCTGGCACCTCCACAGTCTTCTCTGTCTTGGTTGATCACACCTCAGCCAGGTGTGTCTGAAAGCTATAGAGTCACCCTTGAATCTTTCGTTTCTGCCACACTCCATATCCAGTCTGATAGGAAATCTTGCAGGTCATAGCTTCCACATATACTGAGGGTCCAACTAGCTACTTCTCACTGCCTTCATTATCTCTGCCTTAGTAGAAGCGCCCATCATCTCTCCACTGGATTCCTGCAGAAACTTCCTCACTGGTTGCTCTGTTTTATACCTTGCCCCTTCAGTCTATTCTTAACACAGAAAAGTGATCCTCTCAGAAACAGAGACAGCCATGTAGAGGTGTAGCGGAAGAGCATTCCAGGCAGAGGAGACGACAAGGGTAAGAGAAGCTTGAAGTATTTAAGAAACAGTAAGAAGACAGCATGGCTGGAGAAGAAAGATTGAGGAGGTTAGTGGTAGAAGATGAAGGAGAGAGATCTATAAGAATGAGAGTGCAAGGCCTTGAGCCAAGTTAGGACTCTGGACTTTATTCCAAGTATAATGAGGAGTTCTTACAGGGCTTTGAGCAGGAGAGGCACATGATCTGATGTATTTTTTTTTTTTTTTTAAGATCACTCTGTTTTTTTTCTGTGGAGAAAATAGAAGCAAGAATGAGGTAAGGAGACAATTTAAGAGGTAATTACTGCCCCCCAGGCAAGAGATGATAGTGGCTTGCACCAGGGTAGAGGTTCTAGTGGGAAGAGGGGCCAGAGTTAGGACAAATTGAACATAGAGTCTACAAGATGAGTTAAAGGATTGGTTATGAAATAAAGGAGAAAAGAGAAATAAAGGATGAATATTAAGTTTTGGTCTGACCAACTAGGCGAATGGAGGTACAATTCACTGACATGGGGAAGCCTAAGGGAGAAGTGCATTTGAGGACATTTTTAATTGAAGAAGAGTTTTGTGATGGTTAATTGTATGTGTCAACTTGGCTGGGCCACAGTACCCAGATATGCAGTCAAACATTATTCTGGATGTTTCTGTGATAGTGTTTTTGGATGAGCTTAACATTTATTTTTTATTTATTTATTTTTTTAAAGATTTTATTTATTTATTCATGAGAGACAGAGAGAGAGAGAGAAGCAGAGGGAGAAGCAGGCTCCCAAGGAGCAGGGAGCCCGATGCGGGACTCGATCCTAGGACTCCGGGATCATGACCTGAGCCGAAGGCAGACGCTTAACCGTCTGAGCCACCCAGGCGCCCCTGAGCTTAACATTTAAATTAGTGGCCTTTGAGTAAAGTGGATTGCCCTTTACAATGTGGGTGGGCCTCAGCCAATCATTTGAAGGCCTGTATATAACAAAAGACTGACTTCTTCCAAGCAAGTGGGAATTCGGCAGCAGATGGCCTTTGAGCTAAAATTGCAATGTTGGCTTCTTCCTGGGTCTCCAGCCTGTCATCCAACCCTGCAGATTTTGGATTTGCCAGACATCATAAATGCATGGGCCAATTCCTTAAGATAAATGTCTTTCTCTGTATATACACATCCTATTGACTATTGTTTCTCTGGAAAGTCCTGACAAATATACCTATGAAGCATCCAAGTGAAGTGAGTAGGCAGTGTACAGGAGTCTGGAACTCAAGGAAGAGGTCAGGATGGAAATAGAAATTTGAGACTCATCAGAATTTATGTGATATTTAAAAATATGGAACTAGATGAGATATTTAGGGAGCAAGACATGGAGAGGAGAAGGGAACCTAGTACTAAGCCAAGCGGCTTGCAAAGACAACTGAGAAGGAGTGATAGTCAATAGGAACACAGAAAGAATATGGCATCCTTAGAGCTAAGCAATAAAAGCCAAGAAGGAGGTAAGCCAAGAGCCTGGAGGAATATGAAGGGCAAAAATTAACTATTAAATTCAGCAAGATAGTCCTTGGCAGCCTTGACACGAACCCTTCTAGTGACATGATTTGGACTAAATAAATGGAGAGAATGAGTGTTAAGAAGGGAAGATAGTATAGAAAACTCTTGTAAAGAGTTTTGCTGAAAAATGGAGCTTGGAGAAAGATTTGGAGTCAATAAGGATTTATTGTTTTGTTTACTATGAAAATGAGTGCATTTTTATACTGCTGGAAAGAACATCAGGTAATTGGAGGAGGAAAAAGCAGGTAATTGTAGGAACAAAGTCTTTGAACAGGCAAGAGAATGTACAATTAAATTCATAAGTGGAGGTAGTGGCCATCCCTAACAATAGGAAGAAGGCAGAGTTTATGGCAACCTAAATGGGTAGGTTAGTGGCTTGCTGGTGAGAAAATGAGATAGTTTTCTTCTGATTTCCCAGTGAATGGAAAAGCAAGATCATCAGCTGAAATGGGAAAAGACCTGGAAATCTGAAGTAGAGAGGAAGTATAAAGTTGTCGAGAGTGAACTTTCTAGAATTGCTAAGCAATGCTGAAGGCCCACTTTAGAGTTTTAGTCATACATTTAAAATATGGCCAGTCAGCCAGTCATAGTAAGACATGGAGCAAGGGAATAATTGGGCAAATCTTGGATTTAATTGCTAGTTTCTACAGAAAGAGAACATGAAAATGGAACATGTTTGCAAAGGAGTAATTCCAGTGATGGACTACATCCTCAGCACCAGGAAGGAGAGATGTGAGAACAGCAAGGGGGTGATGGGCAGTGTAAATTACTGAGGTCAATGGACTCCAAATGCTATCAGCATCACAGAATTGCATTGTGTCCTAGAGTAGGGAGGCTGGATGCAGAAGGCAGAGTGATGTAGCTGGAATCTATAATGTCTGGGCTTCTTTGTATGAGGAAAAGAACACTTGTTACTAATTTTGATTATTTTAATTTTCAATTTAATAATTTATAAATCTGTTAAATTTAAAAAATTTAAACCCTACTGGTACAACTAATAAATTATTAATAAAGCAAAATGTATTAGTTATAAATTCCTTTTAAACATTTAGATGTTAATTTCAAACTAACACAAATCTCCTAAATATTATTAAAAATAACATGATTTAATATATCAGTTTCTTAAGTGCTTCTTCCACCTTAAACATATACACAAATTATTATAATGATAAACATTTGTTGTTTCATTTATGGTGTTTCAAAGTAGCAAAATTATGGGTCTGCTTCTTTTCTTTCTTTGTACTTATTTCTCTACCTCTCAAGGTGTCCTTAGTCATGTCAGATTCAAAACAGAGAGGATAATGTTTCAGACCAGCTGAGATGTTTGTTTCTGAGCTACAGAACAATTGGTTCTTGGTTGGGCCAGAGGACTATCAAGCAGTTGAGCATTCCCAAAGCAGCAGCACTGTGGCTAACAGGCCACAAGTTTACTACTGCACCTGTTAGCTTGGCTTGCCATACACCTTCATAGCTTGAATCTGGTAAAAAATAACAACAGCAACATGAATCCACATGAATTCCAACAGTAAAAGCAAACAGCAGTGTCAGCTTCCTGTTTCCCTAGTACCACAAGATGGCACCAAATCAGAGTCCAGATGACAGACAATAGGAGTGGTGGGCTGCTCTGTTGTAGGGGAGCCAACTCTAAAATGCAGCCAAACAGTTTTATAGTCCTACACAGAAGCCTGCAGCTCTACCCTAAAAGGGAGTGCTCAACTAGAGCTAGGGAGATGGAAGAGAAACAGCCTAGTGGCAATCTCCCACATGATAGGGAAAAGGCACTGTTTCCTGGTGGCTCCTCATCACATTTATGTTCCCCTTGCTCTGCAAAAAATTGCAGGACATTCTGCCAAGATTGGTCGAACTGCAATCAAGCATTGCTTCTAATTTATACGAAGAGATGCAAGGTGACCAAGGCATTATGGTGAGCCATTCTCCTATGAGGACCTGGTCGTTACCTCAGATCAAAGCCTTTTACAGTTACTACTTACATGGGACACTCTAAACCAGATCTGTTGATGTCTGATGATGTCTGATGATGCTTCTCTCTTCATTCTCAGCAAGGATTTGTCAAATATGTCTCCTCAGTTCACTTGGTTGGAGTACTTTTGCTGTTTATATCAGGGTCATCCAAAGGATGAGGAGGTAATTTTGTGCAGTGAGCCCTCCTTTCTGGACATTGGGCTAATCCATTATTTGGGTGAACCCTAAAGGAAATCAGTCTTCACAATTCTTTGTATAGTTTCTAGTATTTGTGGCATTTACAGTTACCTGTTTACACCTTTGTTTCTTACACAGATAGATAAAAGCGTATATATTGGCTGAACCACATGAAATTGCCATTCTTGTAAGTCAAAATGACCATCAATTTCAGATTTAATAATGCATTTCATAGACAAGCATAGAAGTATTGAGAAAACAACATCCATATATACAAAAGTCCAAATACTTAAAAATTGAATTTTAAAAGTGACTATGTTCTAATTTGCTACCTTTCTTTTTATTGTTACTGCTTAAAAAATATATCATATTCCCTTTGTGAATTTCATTATAGATTAATGGCTTTTTACAGATTTAAGTTTCTCCAAACATATTTTGGTATTAAATTGTGGTAACGGTCTTTGAGAGCAACTTTATGTAGCTCTTTTGCATTTTAAGCACTTTTAAAAGAAAGTATTCTTTTTTTTTTTTAAAGATTTTATTTATTTATTTGAGAGAGAGAGAATGAGAGAGAGCACATGAGAGGGGGGAGGGTCAGAGGGAGAAGCAGACTCCCTGCCGAGCAGGGAGCCCGACGCGGGACTCGATCCAGGGACTCCAGGATCATGATCTGAGCCGAAGGCAGTCGCTCAACCAACTGAGCCACCCAGGTGCCCTAAAAGAAAGTATTCTTGATTTCTGGAAACAGCAATATATTGCAGATCCATCTATCTGGATTTATTCCTCACCCAAGACATGGAATCGGCTACTTTCACACTTGCCTGGTTCCTTTGGATAGAGAATGGCATTGGAGACTATAATCTGGGAGCTAAGATGCATGTCAGATTGTTATAAATGAAAACCAGTAGTGGGCAAAAATACTACTATTGTAAGGTCATTACTTAAGTTTCTAAACCCTTGCTTCTGTAAGCGTTATACATTGATCAGTTGCTAAGTGACAATGAAGTGATTGACATCAAGATTTCTGATGTGGTACAGTGCCCAGGGACAGCCCAGCAGAGGTGTGAGCATGGGAAAGAGTGGCTAGGACGACGTGAAGGGCAAAATCCTTGAGAGGGAAGATTTCTGTGAACTGAGATTCCAGGGTGTCGGACAGATAATTTGTGAGACGTCAAGGATGATGAGAGCATTAATGGCAGAGAAAATGGTAAGCCAGGGGATAAAATCTTCAGTGACTGGAGCTCTGTAGAGGACTGTGACAAAATGGAATAGGGAGAGGTATTAATTTGGGATTATTGAGGGAGGGGCAATGGAATGGAGCTGGGGGGATGCCTACATAGCATCATTGCCAATATGATGGTGAAAAATGATGTTTAATTGTACTCACATTGAATTTCTTTGATTAATAGTGAAGTTTAAAATATTAATTTGGATTTTTCATTCTTTCATGAATTGTTGGTTTATTATATCCTTGGTCTATTTTTCTATTGTTTTTTTTTTTTTAAGATTTTATTTATTTATTTGACAGAGAGAGACACAGTGAGAGAGGGAACACAAGCAGGGGGAGCAGGAGAGGGAGAAGCAGGCTCTCCGCGAAGCAGGGAGCCCGATGTGGGACTCGATCCCAGGACCCTAGGACCATGACCTGAGCCAAAGGCTGAGTCACCCAGGCGTCCCTCTATTGTTGATTCTTAAGAGCATTTTTATATATTTAGGGTTGTTCAACTTTGTCTGCCATAATTAATTTAAATATTTTCCTAGATTCTGTGTGTGTGTGTGTGTGTATAGGATTTGTTACAGGGATTTGACTTTATGCAATTGTAGGAACTAGTTCAACTAGCTGTTATCTTTATGTCTGATGCCAGAGCATGAATATAAGGTGGGACAGAGCAAGAACAATCTGGAACCCACAAACACAATCAGGAGCCCACAGGGACCAACTAAAACCTGGGACAGTTCTTGTTGCATCACGTAGTGTTAGATCTAGGATGAGGTGAGAGGGGATCCTAGAGTGCAAATTTAAGGAAGTGCGCATGCTCAGGTTTGTGCAATCATAGGGTGGTACTTGCACGAACCTGAGAGTCTTTGGTGCTCTAGGTGCATTGCTTTCCTCACCCTCATCCTGTCCATTTCAGATCTTGTTGGTGTGGTATCCTTCAGAAGCTGGGGACCTTGGTCATGGTCCAGGAGTCAGAGAAGTTGAAGGAGGACCCAGGAGGTGGAACAGTTGCAGATCTAGTTGCTGCCTTAGGTCAACCAAGTGAGTCAGCAGATTAGTGATACAGTGATGCCAAATAGTTGCTGCTTCACCTTCACCCCCCAAGTCTCACCCAAGAAGCTCTCGGGATGCATTCTAACAGGAAACATAAAGGAAAATGAATTCCTGGAAAGGTAGTTTGGCCTATCCAAGTTGACACATCACAAACCACTACAGAAGGCAAATATTAATTTTACTTAAATTCATCTTTTTATTCAATTAGAAGTCCAGGAAAGTTTTTGGAACTTGATTAAATGTTTCTATAGTTCATCTGGAGAATACATAAGAAGAATAACTGGAAATGTTCTTTAAATGTAATGAAGAGTTCTTTCTTCACCAGATATCAAAACATATCAGAAAGCTGCAGTAAAGGGTGCCTGGGTGGCTCAGTCGTTAAGCGCCTGCCTCCGGCTCATGGTCCCAGGGTCCTGGGATCGAGCCCTGCATTGGGCTCCCTGTTCTGTGGGAAGCCTGCTTCTCTGTCTCCCACTCCCCCTGCTTGTATTCCCTCTCTCACTGTCTCTCTCTGTCAAATAAATAAATAAAATCTTAAAAAAAAAAAAGAAAGCTGCAGTAATTAAAATTAAAGCTGGTGGTGCTGCTATAGGAAGAAACATACCAGTCAAGTGGCAGGGAGACTGCAAAAAGATGACCATGTATATATGCCAATTCTGTATATGATGAGAAGAGGGATTTAAATAACTGTGCAAAAGAGTATTTCTTTTAACTAAAGAATATTGGGGTGGTTGTTTAGCCATTTAAATTAAAAAATCTTATTTCCTATTTCTCCTCATTTGGAAATCGACCCCTGACGGATTACAAAATTTAAATGTAAAAAGTAAAGTCATTAAATTATTAGGGCTGAGTATTTTTTTAAGCATGTCATTATGTGAAAATCAGAAGTGTAGAATTGACTGCATGCAATTTGACAATATTGATTACAAATTTTATACAATTAAAAAAAACTATATACAAAGTATACATCTATACCTCACCCTAGATCAACGAAGTTGAAAGGCAAGTAACAATTCAAAAAAGTATTTGAACTCAACAAGGCAGACAAAATTAACAATCCCTAGTATATATTTTAAAAATATGCTTTTCAAAATCAATAATAGAAAAATAGACGACCAAGAACATAATAAACTGAGAATTGATAAAGAATTAAAAATCAAAGTTAATATCTTAAGTCCCACTATGAAGCCAAGAAATTAATATAGACAGTAATTAAATATCATTTTCACCCATCAACTTAGCAAAGATGAAAAAGTTGATGGAACCTGGTGCTTGCAACAGTAAGCTTAGAGTTAGAAAAGTCGATAATTTGATCATGCATTGCTTAGAGAGTAACTAACAAAACTCTTCTGGAGTGTAATAACATATCAAAATGTAAAGGCAGTCCTTTTGCGCTAGAAACTCCACATCTAATAATTTTCTTGAAGACACAGTTGCACAAATCTGCCAACACATATGCTGAAGTTTGCTTGTTGAAGTCTTACTTAGCATAGCAAAGAATTGAAGATGGCTTAAATATCCATTAACCTAAATGTACATACAGCCAATAGAATTCTATGCAACCATTTAAAAATGTATTTAATAACATGAAAATAGGCATACTATGTTGTGAAATGAAAATATATTGCACGATTTGATCCTATGTATATAAACTTGGATATACAATTTTACATGTGCTTATGTATGCAGAGAGATAGAAAGATGCCTACAAATTAAAAGTAGTTATCTGAGTGAAAGGCTGTCAGTGATTTTTACTCTATTTTCTTTGTAGTTTTCTTCATTTTCTTAGTACTTTTAGTAGACAGTGAATATCTAATTTTTGTAATAAGCAAAACAACACATTATTTTCATTTCAAGTGAAAATGCAGCTGCATTGAAGGATCATTATGTTATTATTGTTGTTGTTGTTGCTGTTGCTATTATTTTCATCCCTTTGGCAAATTTTCCAAGCTATAGATACCATTTAGGAATAAGTAACATCTCTATTGGATCATTTATGCCACTTCCTGGGTTAGTATATATTCAATCCCTATGGCTTTCAAAGAAAATACGACCTGTCCTAAATACCAAATGTACAAAGGTAGGACAGATTCTCCAGTATCTGCCATGAAAGAGCATCCAAAATAGATTCGGATTTGCCTGTCACTATCATGAAAAGTAAATGGAAAGATTACTTGGTGTTTAACTTGGGACATCTGATAGCAATTGGGCACAATCCATTTCTCAGTTTAGCGTAGTTATCCCTCAGCCTGCTTTCAGACCTAATCCCTTAAAAAAAAAAAATCTTAACAGTTTCCAGAGTTTGGTCTTTTTCCAATTTTCAGGGCATAAGCCTTTGGGAAAACTTTAGATCTGATCTTCCCTAGTGCCTTTTCGTTTTCCAAAAAGAACAGAGTATTTCCTCACATGTGGGATTTTTGTGGTTATCATTTATCACTTTAGGCTTTCAACCACAAATTTATCCACTATTTTGTAAACTTCTTAGTCTTTGCTCTAATGTATAGGAGCATTCTTAAAATAGTTTTCCAGGCTGGTACAACCTTAAAAGTAATAGAAAAAGCTCTTGAAATATTAAAAACGACCCAAAGATCTATTCCAATGATGTAAATGAACACAAAGTATTAGATGTGAGAGACAGGGTTCTCTGTGCAGTGAGTCATGTTATAAAAGATTGTGTTCGTGCCATATGAGACGTGAGCTGCATTCAGACAAAGGAGAGACAATCGGCATATCCTGACTGATTTTAATAAGGATTTAGATTCCCCTTCACCACCACCACTTACTTGTCTTCTGATGGTCTTGTCTATAAGCTAAAAAGATTAAATCTAGACCAAACCACTGCTAGTGTATACAATAACAAGCTGAAAGATCACCCATTAGGAATTGCTCTTCAGGAGCCCCTCAAGGGCTAGTTTTATTGGATAACTCTGACCTGGATGAAGAAATTGAGATTTCATCACGTCTGTTCATGACACTAAATTAGCTGGGGCAAATAACACCTCCTAGAATTTCCTTGATACATTTGAGAGTGGTTTATAGACCCCATTGCAAAACAGTTCACTTAGGGACTAAAACTAAGTCAGACAGCTCTGGGATGGACAAAATCCCCACAAATGCAGCCAAGTTCCAAGGGTCTTATTAATCACAGTGAGCACAGGGCAAGAATGTAGTTTTTATGAAAAATACAAGATACTATTTTAATGTATCCAGAAAGTCATTCATCCTTGATTCTTGGCACTGGTTTCTATATTTTTTTTCAGTGCAGGAATAAGAATGAATCTTGAAAGAGGATTCAAGTTGATTTAAAGGCAAGAAAAATAGATCCTTTGAGAAGAAACTAATAATCTTGCTTTACTTGGATTAAAGACAGAGAAGATAATATCTTGGGGAGATATTCACTGTGTCAAGAGAAATTGGCTAGACTTGAGGAAAAGCATTTAGCTAAATAAACACTGGAATAAGCCAAATGGGATGATTGAAGTATTTTTGTCCTTTGAGATCAATTAAACACGGAGAAGTAGTCATTTGTTTTGAATAGCTTAGGTTCCCCTAAACCAGAAGTCAGAGAGTGAATTGCAATCCTTTTCAAGTTCATTGCCTGCTCTGAGATTCTAGCAAATAATTTACTTCTTATTTTATGTACGGTGGGAAAAGGCAATAAAATTTGAAAATATGATACTTATTAAATTATGTCTTTGGATAGTGTTCTTTTGTGAAAATATGGGATTCAATAGATATCTATGGATTACTTAAAATTTTTAAGGCCCTATATTATTGGTTTTGGGAAATAAAAATGTCTTAACATCATGGTTACTTTCCTATAGGAACTTAGAATGCCTTTAGGGCCTATATACAAATAATGATGCATCAAGGCGGTGTGTGGTGTCTTATCACAAGATAATACCTAATGACATTAGAATATAATGAAAAACAATCACTTCTTAAGTAATAACGATGATCCTAATAGCAAGTATGGCATAGCCTGTAACTACGTGCCAATTGTTGTTCTGAGATCTTTGCATAGAATAATCTTCATAATAACCCCATGAAATCTTACTGTTCCCATTTTATAGATGATGAATTAGAGGCACAGGAAAGGTAAGTAACCTGCCCAACCTCATTCAGCCAGTAAGTGGAAGAACCAAAATTAAAACTTAGATAGCAATTGGTCAACTTGAAAAACTGGCCAGGATTTTGGTGAATGAAGTTGGAGTAAGGCAAGGAAGGAAAGAAGGCATTTCTGATAGAGCTCATCAAGAAAAGAGAGTGGTGTTAAGGAGAGTGTGTATGAGAAAATGAGTGGTCCCAATCGTCTGGTAATGGTGTTCACGTTGTGGAATAGGGGCAGGTGAGACTAGAAAGAGAGGCAGGGCCAGATGGTGTTGGGACTCTGATGCAGAGCAAGGAGTTTGGATGTCAGTAGTCGCTGGAGAAGCAATGGGGGTTTTTAAACAAAGAGGTGTTATAATAAAAACAGGACTTTGGGAAGATGAACTTACGGTGGAATGAGAGAGGGAAATTCAAAGGCTGAGTGCTAATCATCTATGATTAAAATTATAGAGAATTTATTCATTCTTGATGCACATAAATATTTTTTATGAATTTGTAATTGTTAAGAATTAAGAGGATTGAACATGACAGAATATTATTTCAGGGATGACAAAAATAGGTTTCCTCTGGCTTTCCAAATCTGATTAATTTATAGTGGATGCATGGAGGGTTGTGTTGTGAAGAATTCTGAGGCCACATCCAGGAATAGCAGGAGAGAGTGCAGTGTCAGATTGGGGAGAGCCAGCGTAAATGTCAGCCATTTGTCATTCATGGTCTTTGCCTTACTGCCTAGTGCTGTGATGGGCATGGAAGATTTATGGGGCATTTTACTCAAAGCTGTGATCAGGTCAAAGCTAACCCGAAGAAAACGTAGGGCATAGAAAGATGACTGACCAAATACAGACTTAGAAGACCTGGATTTGAATTGAACCTCACTGCTTCCTACCTGAGTGTTTCAGGGCGGGGCACTTAACCTTCCTCAGCGGCAAGAGTGGTTTTGTGGATTAACTCAAATGAGAACTACACAAGTTCCCTGTGAACTGTGAAACACTAAGTAAAAGCTTTAGATAATAATTGATATATTGATTTAAATCTTGCCAAAAATTTAAATTTGGGTGTTTTTGAGAAGTTAGCTTGCTAGTCAATAGCTTGTGAGGCTTGGGCACACACATTCCCTCGGCTTTAGACATCTTTTTGCAGAATTGGATAGTATGGAAAAAAAAAATCTATCCTTTCCTGATGGGGAAACCCTACATTCCCATAATTAAAGTCTCTGTACCCTTCATAAACGCAATGCTCTGGCTTATAGGTGGCAATCTCCAGCTAGAAATTAAGCATAGGTGACATATAATTTCTCTAACAGAAATACCCTTTCTTAGGTTCAAAGGATCCTTTGTTAGTAAAACATTTGAGACCATATCTATGTGATACCAATACCATCGGCAGCTCTTTCAAATTAAAAAAAAATTAATTTAGTGGTGGGGGCACATTAAATTGATTTGCCCATTGAATGAACATTTAGACTAGTAGACCCAATTAGGCAAGCCCTGAACTTATCAAATTATAGCATTCCCAATATAAACAAAGTTGTAGTTGCCTCGGTCAGTTCCTTAGCACTTCGGTAGTGATGAAAGGGTCATTTAATATCAGCACTGACCTAGGACAACAGAGGGAATTAGCTGTTCCCCTGGCACCATATTTGGCTTACCTGATGAAATATAAAGACGTTGTCCAAGTTCTAGGGGCAAAGAAGATATTTAACCTGCCAAGCATGACTCATAGCTTCTGCATCTTTAATGCCTATTTGAGACATGGATGGTAAGACGCTATTTTTAGACTAACAAATGCTAATTAATTGTGGTTTGTGTTATTTTCTAGAGGAAAATGCTTTGAAATATACCCTCTAATTCTAGTATATTTTATCTGTCTGCACATAACAGGTTTGATAGAAGTTAGCCAATGTGCAGAGACAGAACAGAACAGGGGCAGTGAGATTCTAACCACAGGCATTTTGTCTCTAAGATCCCAACAGCTGAGTGAGTCTCTGACCTTCTCTTCAACTTACTGGATTTATTCAACTTGTATAGATGCAGCCTAAAGAGTATAGAAATTATACATTATTATTAAAACTTAAATAGGCAAAATTAAAAAAAAAATCTCCTAGTATTGTGACAGGGTCTAGATGCATTGATTCAGAAAAAATGAGTTCATTTTATATATTTTTCTCTATAGCCTCTTCTTCCTGTATGATATTCTTCAATTCTTAACGATCTTTCCTTTTGGGAAGTAGTGATTGAATCATCATGTTTAATCATGGAATATGTTCCATTATATGTAAGTTCCATTATACTATTTGATTCTTTATTGTTGGCTGTTTACATCCACCTTTTTGCGTTGGCAACAGGCCTGTACCCACAGCTTCACAGCAGTTCTGAGCTCATTTATGCTCTGACTGGCAGAGCAGTCCTTCCACACACTGACCACAACACTACATTAATCATTCTTGTTAATCTTTGCTCTTCTGATAGATCAAAACTAGTATTTTATTGTTTATGTTTCATTTCCTTTATTACTAAGAAGAATCTGAGTATATTTTCCTGAGAATGCATTTCATCCTTGCCTATTTGCATCCTTATTCCTTTTTATATTGGATTGCTGCTCATTTTTTCTTTAACAATTTATAAGAATATTAATGTTACTTTTAGAAGGTAAACTCCATAAGGTTAGGGACCTATCTAGTCCATCTCTAAATATCCAGTGCCTAAAATGGTGTCCAGCACCTAATAGGCATTCAATAAATGCTTATTAAATGTTACAAATAATTTTTCCTAATTTTATGTTACATTTTGACATTATTAATTGATACTTTTTGAATTTATGGAATTTTAAGTCACTGTTTCTCAAGCTCTTCAAACAAATATCTGCTTGTGAAAAACATGAAAATCTCATGTCTACCTTTAAGATTACTTGAGAATTTCAACACAAATTTAAATAGCATAGCTAATGCTTCTGAGCTCTGGCTTGTGGGGGAGGGGTGTGTGAAGGCAGATGTGGGCTGGATTCCAGGCTGCCACTTAGGAGGCTGCTCAGATTCTTTAACCTCTTTGAACCCGAGATTTCTTATCTGAATATTAGAATAGTAATAGTTCCTACCTCGTAGAATCATTATGAGAATTAAAGGAGAATCCTTATAAAGTACTTAGCACTGTATTCAGAATAGGCAAGTTGCTAAATAATGTTACCTTGGTATTAATAATAATGGTGATAATCACATCTCTAAATGTCATTCTTCATCGGTAAAACAAGAATAATGATGTCTACCTTGTGTGGTCATTGCCTGGCACATATTAAACACTCAATGAATGACAGTTAAAAAATAAAAATTATACAAAGCAAGAGTAATTTTAGAATTCACACACACGAAGACGCTGATACGCTCCTGGCCATGGGAAAGAGAGGCCTTGCCTTTTGATCACTCCCTCCTCTTTATTGAAAATGATGGGTGATGGTTTTAAAGTTTTTATGATAAAAGTCTACCAATTTTTTTCATTGGAGGAATCTGCCTTTGAAGTTAAGTTTACAAGTCCATATTCACACCAAAATTAAAAATACTCACCAATCCTTCATTGTAGTCTTGCAATCTTATTTTTTATAGGTAATTTTTAATTCAGCTAAAATATATTGCATTTTTATTATGAAATAGGGATCGTCTAAATGTTTCTGGTTGATTATCAAGGTGTCCCAGATGTTTTGTTTTTGTCAATAGCACTTCAACTATTCTTGAGTGATTTTTAAAAATCATTGTAGGGTTTTTCCTCCATATATTTTCTGCATTTATTAAGTACATTTTAGGTGTTTACTTTTGTGTTGTTATTATGAACAAGCCTTTACCTATTATATTTTGACTGATAATTATTATTTTTTAAAGACTTTATTTATTTATTTGAGAGAGAGAGACAGTGATAGCAACAGAGAGCAAGAGTGGGGAGGAGAGGGAGAAGCAGGCTCCCCGCAAAGCAGGGTCCCGACTCGAGGCTCCATCCCAGGGCCCTGGGATCATGACCTGAGTCCAAGGCAGACGCTTAACTGACTGAGTTACCCAGGCGCCCATGACTGATTAGTATTGATATTTAAAATATTATTGTCTGTTTATTTTTTTAATCTGTTGCCTTACCCATAATGTTTTTATAAATTATATTTAATATCTTTTTTCAGTTGATTATTTGGAATTTTTCAGGTATATTTCCAAATTATAATCATATTAACAACTTTTTTTTTAAAGATTTTATTTATTTATTTGACAGAGAGAGAGACAGTGAGAGAGGGAACACAAGCAGGGGGAGTGGGAAAGATTGAGAAGCAGGTTCCCGGCTGAGCAGGGAGCCCAATGCGGGGCTCGATCCCAGGACCCCGGGATCATGGCCTGAGCCGAAGGCAGGCATTTAACGACTGAGCCGCCCAGGCGCCCCAATATTAACAACTTTTTGGCTAAAATGTCTTTGCTTTGAACTTCCAGGACTTTATTAGATAATAAGAGTGATAATAAATATTCCTGATTCTCTCCTCACTGTCTTAACACTAACCATGACATTGATTGTTGGTTGGAAATAGATTTTTAACCCTTCCCCATATTAAGGAAATATGTTATATTCCAATCTTATTGAGAACTTTAATCAGAAATAAATGTTAAATTTCATGAAACCTTTTTGAAAGTCTATCAAGATCTGATTTTTCTTTTCTGGCCTGTTTGTATAATAGTATGTATTTTCATCTTGCTAACCAATGCTAATATTAAACAATGCTCACAGTACTTGAATATCCCTCCTGGGGTGATGGAGTTTTATTCTTTTGTTATATTGCAGGATTCTTTGCTAATATTTTAGGATTTTTACATATATATTAAAATGTAGATATATTTTGCCAGTTTTTTTTGGATTGTACAGCCTAGTCAAAAGTGAGATTGGGGGCGCCTGGGTGGCTCAGTTGGTTAAGCGACTGCCTTCAGCTCAGGTCATGATCCTGGAGTCCCGGAATCGAGTCCCACATCGGGCTTCCTGCTCAGCAGGGAGTCTGCTTCTCCCTCTGACCCTCCCCCCTCTCATGTGCTCTCTCTCTCTCGTTCTCTCTGTCTCAAATAAATAAATTAAAAAAAAAAATTCAAAAGTGAGATTGGTCTATAGTCTGTCTATATTCTGTTTTTGTCAGGCTAGGATTAAAAATTATAATAGCTTATTTAAAATTGAGATTTTCTTTTCCTCTCTGCTCTAGAAATGTATAAATAGTATGAGAGTAATTGTTCCTATGGTTTTTACTGAAATTGAACAAAAAGTCCCCTATCTGAGCCAATGTTTTCAAGGCTGTTTTTTCAAAACTATCATTTTGTACTATTATTTGTTCATACAAGTTGTTTTCTTTTTTATGAACTTTTTTTTTGAAGATTTTATTTATTTATTTGTTAGAGAGAGAGAGTGAGCATGAGTGGAGGGGAGAGGCAGAGGGAGAGGGACAAGGAGGCTCCCCGCTGAGCAGGGAGCCCGATGTGGGACTCGATCCCAGGAACCTGGGACCATGACCTGAGCTGACAGCAGACGTTTAACCGACTGAGCCACCCAGGCATCCCTAGGAACAACTTTTGATAATATATATATTTTTTTTTCTTGGAAAGTTATCCTTTTTATTCAGATTTTCAAATATAGTTGGAAAACAGAATGTTAGTAGTGTGTGTGGTTGTAACTGGTTTCATTTAGCAAGATTATACAAGAAAGAGAAGAACATGAGCAAGAGTTAGCAGGTTTGCAAGACAAAGGACTGACTAGAGGCCAGAGATTTAGGATTTAGAGGCGTGGAAAATACCCACTGCCTACAGGCCCCTGTTACGAACTGAATATTTGTGCCCACCCTCCTTCCCCCGCCCCCGGTTTGTGTGTTGAAAGCTAATCCCCAGGGTGATAGTATTTGGAAGTGAAGTCTCTGGGAGGTAATTAGGTTGTGAGGGTAGAGCCCTCCTGAATGGGAATAGTACCCATATATAAAGAGACAGGAGAGAGCTTCCTTCATGTCTCTGTTCTCCGCCACGTGAGGAGACCATGGATGACCGCCACTGCAAACCAGGAAGCAGGCTTTCACCAGAACCTGACCATGCTGGAACAATGATCTGGGATTTCCAACTTCCAGAACTGTGGGAAACAAATTTGTGTTGTTGACATAATACTTTGTTACTTTGAACTGACTAGGACAGCCCCAAAGGGAAGAAGTAAAATTTTAAAAGCCTTTAAGTAACAAAAGCCCATTAATATTTAGCCTGTGGGAAATGTCATATGTGTTCCTTTTTCCCAAGTCTGGTGGCCTCAAGGAAGACACTTTAAGTTAAGGAGAAAAGTGTGAGGGTAAGAAAGAAAGAAAGAAGGGAATTGGGCTTGAGAATTATGTCTAGCAACTTTGGAATTATATTAGCTCTCTATTGCTGCATAACAAATTACCAAAAAATTTAGCAGCTTGCAACAACATTATGTCTCAGGTCCATAGGTCAGAAGCTGGGCATAGCATAGTTGAATCCTCTGTTCGGGTCTCACATGGCTGAAATTAAGGTACTGACTGGGGCTGTGGTCTCATCTGAGTTTCAAAGTCCACTTCCAAAATTACTGGTTGTTGGCAAAGTTCTATTTCTTGAGGTTGTAGAACTGAGGTCACCATTTCCTTACTGAGTGTCAGCTGGGAGCTGCTTTCAGCTCCTAGTGAATGCTATCAGGTTCTGGCCAGGTAGCCCCCTCTATCTTCAAAGCCAGCAACAGAGGATCTCCCTCACACACATCTCTGACTTCGGGAAGGGCCCAGTTCCTTTTAAAGGCTCACCTGCCTAGATAATCTCCCTTTTGATTAACTCAGTCATTTGATTGGTAACCTAATCGTGGAAGTGGTAGCCCATCATATTCACAGTTCTGCCCAAACTCAAGGTGGCATTTATATATATTTACATATTAGAGAAGGCATGTATGTACATGGTGGGATTGGAATTTTGGGGACTATCTTAGAATTCTGCCTACCACAGGCACTGATGAGACTAAATAGGTTAGAAGCCTATCAAGGTTTTGAGGGATTTTTATTGTCAAATAACCCCAAAAATGACAATAAAATAAAAAACAAAACAAAACAAAAAAAACCTTTTGAGCCCCCTAACTTTCATAAGCAATCAATGCTGGATGTCTATGCCCAAGACCACACTGCTAAAGATGGAAGAGCCTCAGTCCACCTAGGTCTTTAAATGTCTGCATGGAGCAGAAGTCCCACTTTCCCCTGCTGCCATTCTGGCTACCCTCCAGACTTTCTGAAAGTGAGAAATGATTGTGTTGAACCATTGAGATGCTTGTTTTATCTACCCGAGATGCTAACATCACTTTAACCAATACGATACCTGGAAAGGCAATGAAACAACTAATTGGAAGGGATTTTGGGGGTTCCCAGATGACCCAGTGGAGCCAAGTTATATATCTCCCCTGACCACCTTTCCTTTAAATGTCTGTATTGTTTGAGCCTCTGAATTTTTAGGTCTCTCCTTCTCTCTCTTACAGTAGCTTAGTCTATATTCCAACTAATAAACACATTCTCTTCTAAACAACTTTTACACCTTTATATTTGTATCATTCATGCAGGAAAGCTTAAGTATTACCTTTTATTTCTTATCTGTCTCTGTCTTGAACTGTTATTTATATTTTTACTGTTAATTAACTTTATGAGTGTTTATAGATTTTCTCTCCAAAGTTATAAGCTCCTGAAAGGACTGGGACTATCTCGTATGAATTTTTATGTTACATGATCCTTAATATTATTCCTTAAAAATAGAAGAGTTCATTTTGATAAGTTCTTTATAGATTTGGATACTAGCCCTTTATCTGATATGTCATTTGCAAATATCTTCTCCCATTCTGTCGGTTGTCTTTTGGTTTTGTTGACTGTTTCTTTTGCTGTGCAAAAGCTTTTTATCTTGTTGAAGTCCCAATAGTTCATTTT
>NC_138376.1:75379882-75402309 GCF_054177405.1 Leptonychotes weddellii
AAAGCAGGAGGGGAAGAATGAAGGGGAGAAATTGGAGGGGGAGACGAACTATGAGAGATGATGGACTCTGAAAAACAAACTGAGGGTTCTGGGGGGGGATAGGTTAGCCTGGTGATGGGTATTAAAGAGGGCATGTATTGAATGGAGCACTGGGTGTTATGCACAAACAATGAATCATGGAACACTACATCAAAAACTAATGATGTAATGTATGGTGATTAACATAACAATAAAAAATTAAAAAAAAATAGAGTTCAGTATGTATTTATGATTTTTGGCTACTCTAGAGCTCCTGTATTTTTTTTCATTGCTTGTAATTCAAGTTTCTGTCTCCAAAGATATAATACTTTCATTTCTTAAATTAATAAAATAAAATAACACATTATTAGTCCAAATATTAAAAACCTCATTCTTAGTTCTTTTGGCCTCTTTATGTTATGATAATGATATTCCTGCCTTAGATAGTGAATGTATTCTAAGCTTATCCAGCTACAGTAGCAATATTTTGTGAATAAAGACAGGCAGTATTAAAGAAATCCCTAACAGAACCTACCTAATTACTTTGAAAATATCTCTTCCTAGTGACTTGACAGGACTGTTTTCCGTAGGAGAGAATGGAGCCTGGCAGAGAACATTCAGGGAGGACAGACTGACCTATCCAAATAGCACATTTTTTCCCCTCTGAAATGGGACAAAAACAAGCTTACATTTACTCTACCAAGTCTTTGGTCACATGAAATCAAATATTCAGGTGAAGTTTTTAAAAATCAATTTTATTTCACTGTTGAGCTTTGCTTTCTGACTTTGAGAAGAAGTTCTCTAAGGGCCACTGCTTGATATAAGTAGATTGATCTGAAGGACAGAAGACATGAGTTTGAAAACTAACCAAGATCTCTGGATGGCTTGAGGTCCCAGACCACGTGGAGTCCAATGGACTACACACTCGGGGGGCTGATCGTTCCCATGTGCTCTCCCAGGGTTCTGAATTTGAAGCTGGTTAACAAAGACTATGCACAGGATGCCTGGGTGGCTCAGTCAGTTAAGCATCTGCCTTTAGCTCAGGTCATGATTCCAGAGTCCTGGGATCAAGTCCTGCATCAGGCTCCTTGCTCGACAGGGAGGCTGCTTCTCCCTCTGCCTGCTGCCCCCCTGCTTATGCTCTCTATCTCTGACAAATAAATAAAGTCTTTAAAAAAAAGACTATGCACCATCCATAAAGTACTGCATAAACATATACACACACATATATATTTAAAGTATGTAAAAGTTAACTTTATATACAAAAGTAACTTCAGGGGGTGCCTGGGTGACTCAGTCGGTTAAGCATCTGCCTTGGGCTCAGGGCATGATCCCAGGGTCCTGGGATGGAGCTCTGAGCAGGGAGCCTGCTTCTCCCCCTCCCTCTGCCCCTCCCCTCTGCTCCTGCTTGCTTTCTCTCTCTCTCTCAAATAAATAAATAAAATATTTTTAAAAAAGTAACTTCAGGCAAATATCCCAAATTTATAAAAGATATAATTTACTGAGTTAATTGGATATAAACTATTTAGGTGCCTATGCTCTAAATAGAAGAAAGAAATAAACCATATGCTTAACTTCTTATGTAACCTATTTTTTCACTAAGGAATGCCAGTAGATAACTTTGTTTCTGTTTACTGAGGAAAAAAAAGTTATTGAGTTGTGGAATTTGGTGGACCTAAATTTAGACTTCATCTCAAAAAACAAAAATATTTTTGAATAATTATGAGTGGTTAATTAGGTGCTGCCTTCTATTGAGTAGTAGCCTTATTTTAACTGGAGGAAAAAAACAGCTTTTTGATTAGACAGGTGATATAAGTTAATTTATTGAATTAACTGATTAACTGAATAAAGTTAATTCATTTTCTCTAATAAGCACTAAAGGATTTCAGTATTTAATCTTTTCTTAAGTGTGGATTTATTATACTCTTTTGGTTTTTTTTTTTTCTGTTTTACCATCTCTCATAAATAGCTTGTCTTTCATCTGAAAGTTATTTCAAACTATACTGCCACCTAGTGTTTATACAATTTCTCTGGTCCATCCTCTCTAAGAAATAAAGTGATGAAGTCATTGTTTCATGGGTGAATATTTTAAAGTAGAAAAGCAGTGTTTTTTTCTTTTTTAATTTTTCATACCATGGACTCTGAGTGAACCAAACTTATATTTTAAATTAAACTCAACTTCTAATTTCACCTAAAGAAAGCAACCAGTTATTTTTAGTAGACTTCCCACGGGTCATGGCTGAGATGTTTAGTATTCTTCAGACTTCACTGAAATGTTTGGAATTCACAGAGCTTCACACAATGTCAAGTCCAAAGTAGCTGCTTAACAGATACTTAAAATCATAGACTGCTAGTGCTGGGATGTCCTAGCTGAGTGATTGGGGACATAGGGCAATAGTGAAAAACAGGGATCGCTGTAAATATGCTGTTATTTGTTTTCTTTTCACAAGTTTCCTCATTGGTTCACATGATTTCAAACTCCAGAACTATATTCAACTATTTCAAAAGTTAAGGAGGAATGTAAATAAAGCATTTACCTAACGATAAGGTGGTATCTAAGAGAATAATTGATCCTAATGTTAATTCCTTACAGATGTCCTCTCTTTAGAAAGATATATTGGATTATTTGTTCTTACTTTTTCTTTTCTAAATATTTTATTCATTTATTTGACAGAGAAAGAGCACAAGCAGGAAGAGGGGCAGGCAGAGGGAGAGGGAGAAGCAGGCTCCCTGCAGAACAAAGGAACCTGATGTGGGACTCGATCCCAGGACCCCAAGATCATGACCTGAGCCAAAGGCAGTCACCCAACCTACTGAGCCATCCAGGTGCCCTTCCTGCTTTTTTAGAAGACAATTTATCACTTAGAATTGATGACAACTTTCAGCTCAATTTTAAATGTCATCTAAAGGAGTAAGATTATTTTGGGAACTTCTGACTATAGTTTTGGTAACTTCTCACCTTTCCTGGGGTTGATACTTTTTTTTTAAAGATTTTATTTATTTATTTGCCAGAGAGAGAGAGAGCACAAGCAGGTGGAGCGGCAGGCAGAGGGAGAGGGAGAAGCAGGTTCCCTGCTGAGCCAGGAGCCCAGTGTGGGACTTGATTCCAGGACCCTGGGATCCTGACTTGAGCGGAAGGCAGACGCGTAACCAACTGAGCCATGCAGGCATCCCTCCTGAGGTTGATACTTTTTGATATTGTTTTGGTTGGAGTTCCTTTGTAGCAAGCGACAGAAAACCCAGATAGTCTGTTGCCCATACAGTAAAAACCTATACAATTGGTTTGATCATGGCTCTGGTTCCGTTTCTCTAAGTTCTCTTAGCCCTGTTTTAGGTTTTGTCCTCTAGCTGGCTTCTCTCATGGTGATAATACAATCCATCATACCTGCCATCACTGCATCATCCAGGAGGAGAAAGCTTTTCTTTCCCTCTCCCTGTAAAAAGCTCCAGACAGGGCTTTACTCTGCATCAAATTAGATTGTGTCTTTCATTCTGGGACTAGGTCAAGAGAATGGGATTAATCTGAATGGTTTAAGTCAATCAGAAGCTGTCCTTGGAATAGAGCTGGGGTTAATTACAACCAAACTTCATGCCTGAAAGACTCAAGGTTCTGTTAGGAAGAGGGAAATATATACTCCACTCCTTTCTGGATCTCTGACAATGCTACTGAACTGTAGATAGCTCATTAGTTCCATCATGGCTCATTCACATTGGTTATCCCAACACAAAGTGTCATATACAGTAAGTGTTCAATTAATATATATTTATGTATTTATTTTTAAAGATTTTATTTATTTGAGAGAGGGAGAGAGAGAATCTGAAGCAGACTTCACCCTGAGTGCAGAGCCCGATGTGGGGCTCGATCCCACAACGGTGAGGTCACGACCTGAGCCGAAACCAAGAGTCAGATGCTTAACCAACTAAGCCACGCAGGCGCCTGCAGTTAATGTATATTTAAAATAAGTTAGTCAGAGGCTAAAGAATGAATTCAATAATGGCTTGTTTTTATGATTTTAAATAAAGTATGAATACGTTGGCTTAAAAATACCTTTCTAAGTCAATGGATTGAGAAAGTAGTCATGTTTAAAATTGAGCATTTTTTGGTTATTTTTGCTATTGATTGTGGTAATAGCTACCATATGTTGTTATTACCCCACACAGCCAAACAGAAAGTTAGAAGGATGATTCATGGAGGAAACAGTACCCTCAATATGGAGATTAAAGTCCAGGAAGTGGAAGACAGCATAAAATATTCATATCATTACTTCCAAACTTGTTTCAGATGTTGTCACAAGATGTTATCACAAGAAATCAAAACAGTAAATCTGGGAATACTCATTGAAAATGTGAGACTAAAAACATGTTGTTGATGTCATTTAGCGAAGTCCATGTCAACAAGGAAAGATGGGAGCCCAGGACTTTCCAGGTTTCCGCCTTATGGCTTTGCCTTATTACCAAGCCACAGTGAATGAAACCAGCCACATCTTTCATTCTGGTCCAGTGTTAAGGCCACATAACATATGTTAAGCCCTGATCTCTAGTATCCACACAGACCATGCCTTCAGAGATAAGGCATTCTTTTCATCAACTGTGTTCTAACCACCAGCCAGAACTTTTCCCACTGAAGTGTCTCCTGACTGCTGACCACTTCAAATATGAGGGAAACACACACCTGAGTAAAGCCCATGGTTTAGTTTTCTCCAGAGAGAAGGTCGCCATCTGGGTAGGTAGAGCCCCTGAAGTGGTTTCCAAGCTTGTTCTTCAGAGACCTAGGGTTTTGCCAAGGCTCAGGGACAGACATGAGGAGGAGGGTACTAGTGGATGTGATTCCATTCCTTACCTCTTTTCTCTGCTTTATAAAAAGATCTTTTATATATCAAGATCCTCTATTCAGTTTTATTTAAAAAAAAACAAAACAAAAAAACAAAGCCAGTGGCTACAAAGTTTGGAGAGCCCTTGCCATACAGGATAGGTGAGTATCCATGCCTGGAGGGCATAGCCAAAAACACTGTGATAAGTTAGTGAAGGTCTTAGTGACATATGGACGCCATGGTCTGCATACTGGTGAAACATCTGACTGAAAGAGCAAAAGTTTCAGTTGTCATCTAGACTGGTTATTTACCACGCAGATATTTAACTGTGTATCACTCTAAATTCTCAAATAAGCAAATGGAATATTAAATGATTTCTAAAATGCAAAGCCTTACAGTGTCATATATTATTACAGATCTGCCAGTGATTCCCATGGGGCAAAACAGAACTTCTCAAAAGGCCTGAGCATATGGGTAAGTGACTCTCTGTGGCATTGTGACTTAGGAAATTAAAATTCCCATTTAAAAAAAAAAAAGTCTGTTCTAGACTTGTGACTAAACATTCTTCTGTTAAAAATTCACTTTTCTAGAGCAGAACATTGTCTTCTGTTAAAATGTAAATAATTCCATGTAGAAGATATGATGTTTCACAAAATACATACTCAAGTTTTCAAAAATATAATTTAAAAATATCTGGAATTGCATTTATTTTAGTGTGCGATACCCTCTTTCTCTTTAACAACAGAAAACTGAATCTTGCCCAATTGAGGTAACTCAGTCACTTCTGGTTTTAAACTCAGTTTTTTTGGAAACTTACTACTCAACCTTTCAAGAGTCTTTTCCCCCTTCTTCCATTCTCCTTGAAAGAATCTGGGTTTATGGAGGCTTATCTAAGGGAATGCTGGTGCATTGAAGAGTGCATATCTTATCTGTGGTGGTCTCCTGCCCTCAGAGGCCTTTGCTGAGGTGTAACTCACCTCACCAGGTCTTGGGGATTGACTTCTGCCTTTGCTTCGTCTTCCACTTCCAGTTGTATAATCTATACTCTCTGTGTCCTTCCTGACCCAATCACAAGGGTTCTTTAGTCTATCATTCCCTTAGATACTTCTCTGCCTCCTTGGGGACCAGGAACCCCCGACTGGTCCCTACCCCAAACTAAGGTGAGTAGAACTCTGGATAAAAAGGGTGGTATGTGGGGCACCTGGGTGGCTCAGCTGGTTAAGCTACTGCCTTCGGCTCAGGTCATGATCCTGGAGTCCCAAGGATCGAGTCCTGCATTGGCCTCCTTGCTCAGCAGGGAGTCTGCTTCTCCCTCTGACCCTCCCCCCCTCATGTGCTCTCTCTCTCTCTCTCAAATAAATAAATAAAATATTAAAAAAAAAGGGTGGTATATGGACATGATATGAGTACATAAACTATTTAAATTATTTGTTATTAGTTTTTAATGAGATCAGTACAGGAATTGAGAATAAACATTCAGAAACTTTTGTAGAAATTTGGATTTAATAATTAAAACTTGGGGCTTGTATTTTTATGTTTTTGGATTTTCTTTATTATATACCTAGTAATTCATTTTTATTATTCTATTTTTACTAAAAAAGTAACTGGGCCTTCACCACAGTGAGTTTGAGAAGTCTTGGCCTGGATGATTGCTTTTCCTGTTCAGGCTCCATGTTGCACCTGGCATAGGGCTTCTCTGTGAGATCTGGGAAGCTACATCTGCCCACTCCCTAGGCCATGAGTCTCACTGACCCACCGAAAGGAAAGCCACAGGCAAATCAAGAAAAAGCATGAAAAGGAACCTCTGTTAAGATCTTAAAATATTGTCTACCTCACCATCTGGATATCCCTTAACAAAAAATACAGGAAAGTAGAAAGAGCTACATAAATGTAAAAAAATCATTTTACCTCTAGGGAGCCTGATTTTCCTCAACAATAAAAAGAGAATAATAAACCGCATTTCACTGATTGTTGTAAGGCTTAAATGAGAAAACATACATAAAATTCTTAACTCAGGGCCTGGCACAGAAATATTAATTTCCTATAAAGTAAGTAGAGTTCCTAAAACATTTTTTCATTTCAGCAGTTAAGTTCTCTACCCATGTATAAAACATAAATGTCCATTCTTATTAATCTTTACATTACTGGAAGTTGAAAATTCACTACATAGGGCTGTAACTGTAGGAATCACAGTATTTACTAGAATTGTAAGAATTAAATGAGAGAACAAATGCACAGTGGTCAAACAAAGTGCCTTGGATGTAGGAGGAATTGAGTTAATGATAGTGTCCCCCGTGATACACACATGCACACACACATACGCATTCACCCACACACATAGGCACATCTACACACACTCACCCATACCTAGCATACTTGGATACAAGATTCAAAAGCTGTTTTCTGTCAGTAAAATAAAAAATGCAGTAGACCTGGGCATCTACTGTGGATGATGTTTTGTTGATATATTTGGTGTATGAGTTTATTAAGTAGAAACAAGGCAAAAAAATGACGGCTGCCTCCTGATGATTTTGTTCTCTAGCTTTCAGAGAGTGATTCCATAATTGCATCTGTTTTCTCCCTATCTTGCCACAGTGTGACTTTGGTAAAGTAATTATACTAGCAAAGGATGGTTTGGACCTTGGAAGTGGAATATTTCTCTTAAACACTGCTATTTTAATTAAATGGAACCCCTAGGAGAACAGTGTTTAGTTGTGCAAATGAAACGTGCCCAGCCTTGGGGCACTTGGAATCCAATAGAGGAAATAGAGCAGCCTAGTCAATTGGTCACAAGCTATGAGAAGAGTGAAACCATTTATCAGGCAGACTGGAAGTTAATTATTTAGTCAAAATATAGTATGTCATAACATACCAAATGCATCAAGCCAGGTGGGGCAAATACGTAAATGTGGCAATTATTGATCACCACCAAATTAATGCCTTGGTTGTTTAATCAGTTTTGTATTTGTTTTTAGCACTTTAAAATCAGTTAAAAGCCAGTGCAATAAAAACAATGGTTGGAGCTAATACAGAGACCAAAGCCATAATCAAATTTCAAAGTCAGAAACTGAATTTGGTTCATAAAGCCCCAGAAAGCATGGTTTCAGAATCACTATGTAGACTAGGGCTTATGGGGAAATTTTCCCAATGGCATAAATGAGACCCACACACAAAGTAACAAAGAGAGTAATCATCTTCTCTTTATACATCTCTGGGCCTTCAAATCCACCCACAGTCCTGGACAAAACATACTTTCACATAATTTGGGGAGTAAAGTGGTATCAGGAAATGAAAATGATGGGGATGAGAGAGCACTACATTATCAGGAACCTGTCTTAAAATGTACCCAGGGGTTGATTTAATTTGTTTTATGGTAAGACCCGTAGACATGGAAATGACTATGGTGAAGGAAGGAGTTTTTATACTCACAGATCTTTAGAAGCTGGAAGCTAGGCATGCCACGCAGGTCCACATGGGAAGAACAGGTTGGTCAGGAGGTAGAGGGAAGGCAAGGGGAAGTGTGGGAAAAGTCTTCATTGTGGTTTCTGTGGGAAAGAATGGGCCAGGCAAGGCAAGGCAAGCAGATTTAAGATTGGCTAGTTTGAATAATTGCAGCAGGCTCTGGGGTGTATGGATTGTCCTGAACTGTTTTATACTTGGTCCTGAGGTGATCAGGGCAGCGGGGCTGGTGGCTGGGTACCTGAGAATTCTGTAAAGGAGGTAGTCAGGGAGCTTGGGCTGCAGATTGGGTGGTTTGCATATGAAAGGGGTGCTTCCAGGCAAGTCCTTTACGGTCCCTAGGAATTGCCCCTGAGAGACGGTCTCTCCAAGGCAGGTGAGGCCCTAGAGCATCAAAAAATAGAGAAAATATGAGAATATGGGTAATCCAGGACCTTTCTTTCTCTGCGTTCTGGGATATGAAGAATATTAAAGTATTGAAAACACTGGGTCTGGCATCACTCTGTATGTCACTCAGCTGTGCTAAGGGCTGTCTTTATTTTTATGCTTTGTTAACCCTTCAAAGATGCTATCTGAGCTTTGCGGATCCTGACCAGGCATTCTTCTTAGCTACAGATTATTTTGCAGCTCTGCTGCTAATCATGTTTTTTTCAATAGCAAGAAGCCTTAAAAAGTTAAATAATGAGAAAATGACTCTTTAGATACCAGTGAGTCTGCAGAAGTTCTCTTGAAAACTCTTCACTTATGGAGAAATGTCTAGGAAGGCTGCCCACTGAGGGTGTCAGTGAAGGTATTAAGAGATCAAGCATTGTTGAGGAAAGATGAACATCCCATCGTGACATAAACAGAATACATTCTAGAAATTAAGGTCTTGATACTTCAAAAAGCAGAAGCAGCGATATCCTTCGACTGAAATAGATGGGAATGGTTTTCAGATCACTGTTTTATACCTCATACACAGGATAAATTATAAGCCAAACTGTGGCCAAATTTATCATATCAGAGGTGTATTTTACGTTCATTTATTTAATGTGATCACTATAATGCCTATGGTTACATTTGTGCTAAATTTTCAGTTATTAAATTTGATTTTCAGTAGATTAAATTTAGCAGTAAAATGTTCTCTGTGCCAAAGCATAAAAGGGAAATCCTCAGGCAATAGCATTTTTTCAATCATTGTTTTTTGAAATGCATTTGGTTGTAATAAACACAAACACACATGGCAAAATATGACAACTATTTTTTTCATTGTTAGCATTTTCATCTGGAAGTTTGAAATTTAGCCAACAATTGTTCTGAGGTCAAGAAGTGAAAACATCATAAAAATGTTTTCTCACAGAAAATAACACTGCATTGATCACATCTAACCGGCTCTGGAAAAATAACAAAGAACCAGTCCTCTGTCTCCAAGGGAACAAATGCTGGTGTTTCCCTTAAACAGTGGCTATTCCTTGTCTCACCACTGTGGGGTGCTGCTTCCCATTAAATTGTGTGTGTGTGTGTGTGTGTGTGTGTGTGTGTTCCCTTTTTATATCTATGATGCCTAATGTTGAAAGGATAGTATACATTCTGATTTGGAAATATCAAGTGCTAAGATCCTAGGTACTGAATCTGAGCTCTCTGAGCTTGACTGTGGAGATTCGGCTTTACCAGATGATAACTAGTTATCCTGAGCCTGAAATTACATGTATTTCCCGCTCAACAAATGGCTTCCATGATGGTAGCAGAACTCCAACTAACCATATTGCTAATTCATCTGATTCCACACACAGACAACCTTTCAGATTATGGAAGCATTTAACTCTCTTTCCAGTCGAGACTCCTGTGTTTCACCATTTTAGTGAAAGAACAATTAAACAAATAAGTAAGATTTTGAATATGGATGCTCATGTAGACTTGCTAGTTAGTTTGGTTAAAAAGAAAAAAAAGAACTCCACAAGACTACTTGACTTAAGGGGAATAAGTTAAAGACTACAGGAATAGCTTAAGGAACTCAAAGGAAGAGACTATAACCTCCACGATGGGAGCTGAGAAATGCCAGTCCTCAGGAAGCAATGGAGCTATTTCTATACTGCTAAAGCCACATGGTCCTTTTCTCTCTCTCAACTTCAAACTGAGAAAATGCTTCCTGTCCTTCCTTTTTGTATTTAAACACAGTAAAATCCCATGAGGTAAAAAAAAAAATTGGAGAGTTTCTATAATACTTCTCTTTGCATGAATTGCTGTCACACTTTGAACAGACTATCTGGCTTTATATGGATTGGGATTGATCTTATTCCAGCAAAAGGGGTTGAACATTCTAATGCTACCCATGTCTTTTCCTTCATTTCAGCTTGATGTCTTTATACTTTTTGTTGAACTTCACTGAATTTATTAGCGTTTTTTTAAGAGTCCCCTGATGACTATGTAATAGAAAGGCAGGCTTGTTGCTCTTCTGATCCCTATGGCCCTTGAACAAGGGATGGATACATCATCCAAGGCCTATCAATTCACTGATTGGCCAGATGCTCTCTCACAGGAAATGGGCCATGGAGACATGTGCACTACAATAATTTGGGGGCTGAAGTTTGAGCTGAAAGGTCAGATAGAAGCAGAGCTTGATTCAGTGACATAGCAAGTAAAAGCTACAAGCAAGCTGAATGTTATGGGGAACCTAAACTGAGTAAAAGAGTAAATTATTAAATTTCCTGAATAAAGTCTTTTCCATTGACAAATACTTTGGAAAGGATTCCAAGAGGGCATGAAAGAAGGTCTAATAATTGAATTAGGTTATTTACATATCTGAGACTCAGGATTTGGGGACAGAGGGAGTATTTAAAAAAAAATAACTTTCTCTCCTGATTCAACTCCAGGAAGGTTAAATAATTTAAAAGGTCTGGTGAGATTGAAGAGAATTTCTAAGGAAATGCACCATGAATATGACTGGATTAAACAATGGCCAGGTCACAGGTGTTGAATCTGGCTTTGCTTTCTTCATCATATCCCCCACCCCAGTTTCTGTCATGCCCCTCTGGCCCAAGAATAGGGGTAGAGGAACTGCTTCCTCAGTATTGGGGTGAGAGAAGAGGTACAGTGGCTATGGTTGCTAGTTTCTTATTGACATTTTCTTTTCTCTTGGACACTGATGGGAGAAAGAAAGGAAAACATACACAATGTTATCAAAAATATAAGCCCATTGACAGTAGCAAGGCTGTGGCATTTATTTTAGATAATTTACCAAATAAGAAGCACCATCCATTTCTAGAAAGAAGTCTAAAAGAGAAATTGGTGATTCTAATTCTGTTCTATCCCTAACAGACTTTCTGAACCCAGACAGGTCCCCTCATTTTTCTGGGCCTCAGTTTTCTTTTGTATGACAAAAGATCAAGCCCCTTCCTACTCTCTCTATTGCTTATATTTCTTGTTATTCACATGGCACCCTCTTAAAGTGGCTGTACCCATCCCAAACCAGATGATAATCTTTGTTTCCCAGCCCAAATCAGGGTGTATAATTTTGGAAGAGCAGATCTGCCAACTTAAGATTTATAGGAACCAATAAATTAACTAAGCTGGGCTTTTGACAAGCAGTTGTTTTGAAAGAGGGAAGAGGGTCTAGGTAATTACTTGATATTCCATGGAATTAAATCATTTCAACCCTTCCCTCTCCATGACATACGCACATGATTCCAACCAAATTGTGCATCTGAAACCCATGTGGAGAGGCAGGAGAGTGCAAAGAGTTTTAGGGTGTAGGTCCTAAGGCCAGGTTGCCTGATTTCAAAGCCCAGCTTTGCTATTTCCTACTATGTGATGTTGGGCAAATTACTTAACCAATCTGAGCCACATTTTCCCCATCTGTGAAATGGGTATAATAATGATACTTTCCTCAAAGAGTGGTTGTGAGGATGAATAAAAGCACTCAGTATAGTGTCTGGCACATAGAAACATTGCTTATAGTTATTATATAAAAATTATATTTATATATAATTTTATTTTATTATTTTATTATATATAAATATACTGGTAAGGAAGGGGTTAAGAGCTCATGGAATTTGATAAGGTCTGGGAATGCTTTAAAATGAAGAAAAATCTGAGTGGTGAGTGGCCTCTCCTCTTGAGTACGTTCCAAGAACCAAGGATGGAAGAATCTTTGTAGACGACTCCAAATGGCTACCCATGTAAGCAGGCTGGTTGGGTTTTATTGATTACCTAGTGTAGCTTCTCGTTTTATAGATGATTGGCCACCTATATTGGAGAAAAGTGTAGGCAGAGAGCCGAAGCAGCCACACTGTCCAGGGAAGGGTCGTGCAGAGCGTGGGGAAGGCTGTCTCAGAAAGCCGGAGTCCAGAGGGGGAGATAAAACAGGAGCCAGCACCATATAAACAGGGTAGAAGGAAGAGGCAGAAGAACAAAGTTAGAAGAATTTTCCACAAATACCTCCAACAATAATCATGCAGTTTGGGAACTGAGAAATCTCTGTGGAGCTAGGCTCTGCTGTGTCCTTGGCATTCCTAGCATCACAGATGGCCAGTGTCTTGGAGACCCAGCCTGCGATACAACTCATGAGGTTCTCATGAAGAAGATGGGAAGGATGTATGGGGAAAAAAAGCGTGGCTGCCAACTGCTGGCTTACTTACAGGTACTGTGATTTGTTTAGTGTTTTATTCAGTGTCTAATAAAGCTGCTTATCATTTTGTCCATATCACTTTGGGCTTATTCAAAGACAACATCTTTTTGTTAAAAATCCTGATGTAAGCGCTCTAATTAGTTTTTGTAGAACTAGCTAGATGTGGAGGGTCTCTAATGATCAGCAGTTGGTTGCTCTGCTGGTGCCCAAAGAGAAGGCCTGCCCCTAATTGGATTTACCTGCATGGTCTGGTTACCAGACAAGAAGTACAGGAGAGGAGTTACTGGGGAATAAAGACGTGAAATAAGGACGTGTGCATGAGAGACTGTCAAATATCAAAGCTTGTGCCTTCTGTCGTGTTTATAAAGCTATAATATTCATAGATCAGACTGGACAGAGTTTTAGGGTTCACCTAGCATAGATCCTCATTTTTTTTAGAAGAGGAAACCGAGGCCCAGAGCAGTTCAATGCTTGCGCAAGGTCACCGAGTCTAGGAGGCAGCCAGTGTCCTACTCAGGGGCTCTTTCTGCCTTAGCCCACTGCCTCTCACCGTCATGGCTAACCTGTGTCTTCGGACGGGAGGAAGTTGTTTCTCTCTTTGTTTTTATCATGTAGGCTGGAAGACTTCTTTGTAGTAAAACATAGTAGTGAAAATTACTGTTGGCTATTTTCTAAAATACAGTTCTTTTAGAATGAGGATTTCAAAGATAGCTTCCAGTTAGAAGAGTTCTTCGTGATGATGTGTGAGACAGACCGCCCCTTTGAACAGCCCAGGAATCATTCCTTACGGAAGACTCAGGTCATGGGTAAAGAAGCTGGAACAAGGTGATGGCCTTTTGTTAGAAAGGAAAACGCTTTGATGAATGAACCAGGGCAAACATGTGAGAAAATGTACCCTCAAATCCCAGGAAAGGGAAGGCGGGCTTGCTTGTCTAAAAATGGTTAAAAATGACCAAGTTAAGTGTATGAATAAGCCAAGTTACTTATACTTGTCTGAGAGAAGAGGTGGCTTATCCAACTACCTTTCAGGAAAAGAGTGTCTCAGTGCTCTGTGACTCTTCAAGTTTGTTCAGGTTTCTAAAATAGGATTACCAAGGAGGCTGACAGCAATGGGAATAATGAAGTGCCCAGAATAAGCAGGAAGGTGGCTTATGTCTTGTTGTATGCAGCATCATGAATAAGAGGTGATTTATCCCTTTCATCAGGCCAAGCTCCTCATAGGCAAGGAATCTTATTCAAACTATGGCCACATCCTAGACCATAAATAAAAATCCCAAGCAACAAAAGCACTCTTGACCAAATATAATTTAAAATTAGACTGCATTCATCTGATTTTAAAGGTAGGAAAATGTTTCAGAAACATTTTATCCATAGTCTATAAATAATATCATGATCTTCACAAATTTGATATTTAAAATTCCAGTTGGTGAAACTGTTGTCAAACTCTCCAAGGGCTTTAGGGGAATAGGAGAAGTACTGTAAGCCACTTGAAGCCAAGGAATATTGAGAAAGCATGGAAGGGTTGATGTTTCTCTGGGTTTTGTAGGAAATGTAGGAATGGAGTCACTGTGTAATGGAAATATATATATATATATATGCTTTTATATATATGAAAGGAAAACAACGTGAGCAATCTGCATTTAAATGTTGTCTTACTTTTGAAGAGTATCAAGATCCTTTTGTTTTTTTCCTCATGGAAAATCTGCAGACCTTCCCTTTAATACCTAGGGAGGTAAGGAGAAAGCATTAGATGGATCATTTGGAGGTGAAAAAAGCCTCATAAATTTGACTTTTATTGTGCCATCACAAAATTTCTAAGGAGTTTTATTTATTATTTATTTTAGTTACAGAAAAAACTAAAGTACATTGTATGCCTCTATTTACCAAGTAAAGTTTTTAATGAGGTCATTAAAATGACTTTCTAATTCCACCGTGCTGATTTTTTAGGTAAAATGAAGGGAAAGGCTCTTACTGCAACCTCTGCCCTCTGTTGTAAATTGACCTTGCACATGCCTGTCTGCTATGTGAACCGTGAAAAATTTTTTGGAACTCTTTCAACCCTCTCTCTTGCTTCGTTGTGGTAGTTAACATCTACAGTGAATGATAAATCTGTAAAAGGCACAGTGCAACGCTGCTCATTAATTGGAACACATGTTGCAAATTCGTAGGTAGATGGAGGCTGTGATGATCCATATGAGTAAGTCGAGAACATTGGGTTTATGCAGCTCCCTTTGTTCTTCATGTGATGATAATAAGGGACATACAGCCATTACCAATAAAACAATGTTCTGGGGATCTCTTCCTAATGAGCATCAGTTCTAACGCTGGAGGCTGTTAGCTGTTGCCAGTATTATAAAACTACAAACAAGTTTACTAGTTTCTTCCTGAAGCTTTTTTTGGGTTTTGAGTTGTAAGCTTTTAACAGAGTGACAGAATGAACACATCATTCAACTGCCGGTTTTTTCACTTGGTCTTCTTTTAGACCCAAAAACTGTGCTGCAGACATGGATTTTTAAAAAAAATTTTTTATTGTTATGTTAATCACCATACATTACATCATTAGTTTTTGATGTAGGGTTCCATGATTCATTGTTTGTACATAACACCCAGTGCTCCATTCAGTACGTGCCCTCTTTAATACCCATCACCGGGCTAACCCCTCCCCCACCTCCCTCCCCTCCAGAACCCCCAGTTTGTTTTTCAGAGTCCATCGTCTCTCACAGACATGGCTTTTTTAAAAATCAAATTCTTTTGACATTTTATAGATTTGATGGTTTAGGTGAGTCTTTCTTCATTCACTGTAACTTAGGGGGAAAAAAAAAAAAAAACTGAGCAGATTCTTTTAGAACTTCCCTAAGTGAATTTAGGCATAGTAGATGCCAAAACTCACTCCTCCAAGGACAACGCGAGCTCAGGTTAATAGTCACTGTAAATAAGAATCTTGAAATGGAACTAGAATAAGTGAATGATTATAACAGGATGATCTTTACTGTGCGGTTGCTCACAGGGTGGTTTCTGGTGTTGGACTCCAGCTGTGTGAATTTTAATTTGCCATTTGCTATTGTTTCACTCTGGGAAGTTGTATCCTCTGGTTGAGTGTCAGAATAAAATGGAATTATAATAGCGACTTCCTCATAGTGCTAGGAGGACTAAATGAGATGGTAGATCCAAAGTTTCTAACACAATACCTGGTTACACTAACCATTATTATGTTATTATAATCTAAGTGTAGTGACATAAATTCATAGGATTAAGTGAGCTGTTCATCTTGAAATTCTCATAATTCTAGCTATCCATATCCGTGGTTACACTGTAAGGCACATTTTATTTCTGTTTTCACATGAAGAAAAGATATAGAATGAATAACATGTAATTGAGTTTATCACTGAGTTAAATATTAAGGTATTTTAAAAAGTGCTTCTAATATTGGGACATGATAACAGTTTGGAATGTGAGTCATACTATCCGTTATATCGTGTGACTTCATCTGCCAAGAAGTTCGGTGGTTGCATTTCCCCTTCCTTTATTTTTAACTTTGCGGAACGAGTTGAACGTTTTGCTTTTCAAATTTTATTTGAGGGAAAAACTATATTGCTATATTTTTGCAAAGATTTGCCCTCTTTCTGTTATTTGATAAAATCTATTCATTTCAGCTAAGGACTTTATGGCCAACCATTTCTCTCTACCGGAAGAATCAATGTTGAATCAGGTATTTATTTTGATGATAAGAGCTAATTGACAAGTGTTAAAGCTAAGAACAACTAAGTGACAAGAACTTGGTTCAGGAAGATAAAATCTAGCCAAAAGAGGAAGGTAAAGAAATCCCTGCCAGAATGAAATGGGGGCTTATTCCAGTTGCTTGCCCAATCATTTTGCCATTCCTTCTGCATTCTGTACGTGGAGAAATGGAAATGGTGAATTCTGGGGGCTGTCACTCCATGCAAGGGATTAAGACAGGCCCCACTGGCCGGCCCCTCCTCAGTGCCTGGGACTCTCTGAGCAATGGGGATTATGGTAGCCCCCCACCACTTCCCAGCAAGTGGCACTCTTTCTTTTCTCCTTTTTCTCTCTCATTCTTCTGTATCCTTTTCCAAGAAATACATATTCTCCAAATGCATGAGACCGGCTCCTGTCCTCAAAAATCTTATTATTGAGTGGATGTGCCCTGCAGCAATCCATCCTCACGGAGTCCCCCACGTGGCTATCAACATCCAATCAGGATGATTCCGGGCCCCTTACATTAAACTGCATTTTATGGGTCTAATAAGTACCTCCTGAGTAGCACCTTTGTAGTATAAGAACGTGGAGAAGGAGAAAGCTTATTTGTCCCATGATTATATTTTCTAAGGGAAAACTTAAAATGGGCCATTTTATTTTCCCATGTATAAAATAGTGTTTTGTATGTAAGTGGACTCAGCAATCCAGGAGGGCATGTGTAGGTGCCAAAAGAGCTCCAGGATGCTTGGCAATGTACACAAGGACAAAATACCACATATGGCTGTCATTCCAGGGATGCTCAGTGGAGAGGAGCCCAGAATAATAAGCTTCGAATGAGAGGTGAAAAATGTGAGGGCACCACTGTGTTTAATTTTTTTTTTAAACAAAAACAAAATAAACAAAAACCAAGCCGTAAATGTATTATTTCCCCTCAGAAGGGGAACACCAATAATGGGGTTTAGGCTTATGGTGCCAAGTTCTCTCAAGTTAAAACTAGACTGATGCAAAGCAGATGAAATTTCATCTGTGGCTTACAAATGAAAGCTTTTTAATGGGGAAATAGAACCACTTTTGCCCCGGAATTGTGCCTGAGCCTCAGGTTCAATAGAAGTTCAAGTCTTCTCTTCCTCAGCATGCTGGAAGCAGGCATCTTGGTAAACATGTTCTAAAGGATTCATGCGGAATGTACTAAAGGTTTAATGAGAAGCGTTTCTGAAAGCCAAGAAATACAGAACGATCCCCCAAATGAACAGTCTACTGTTTAGGTTTATTTTTTAAAGAATACATCAATCTAACATACATAGAACTAAATCTCATCAAATGGGGACTGGTTGATAGAGGATACCTTTGGTAACACACTTCATTGTCTCTTCATTTGGAGAAGGTAATGAACTTGGCAGCCACCCTGCCCCTTATTATAAATTTAGGAGTGGGATCCCATCCATCCCTAACTCCTCTATTTTCTGAGCAGAGCATTTTTAGGGCACCATTGTCATTGTTAAGGCATTAATGCTGAAAGAATTGACAGCATTTGGGAGGGTTGGAGAGGTGAGGGTTTTGTAGTTTTTTTCTATAATTAAATCTGTATTTTAAGTTATTTGTTCGTTTTATGTTGTTTTAAACCTCAATGAAATAGAATCCTATCTTTTTATTTTCTCCAGTATTTTATACTGCTTGTGGGAGGTGGAGGTGGGGCAAGAAGAGGGAGTTGGATGATAAGGTTCCTGTGAGTCTAAGCAGTCACCAGCGAGGACAGTGCGAAAGGCTGCTTCTGATCGCTGCCTGTGGCACCTGATGCGAAAACTTACGGCTGAAGAGCGTACAGTGTCATCGTCCATCAGCATGCTTGCCCCAGGTTCTGCAAAATCCCAAACTGGAGAGCTACAAGTTAGTTCAGTTTCTTCCCAGAATAAAATGAGACCACCACGAATCTACCCTTGCTTGGTAAAGGTAAATCTCCAAACGGACAGGAAGAATCCTCAAGGTGGCAGCACGTTCATAGCTTTCAAATCCTCCCCTTCTGAAGTTTTTTAATTAGAAGATACAGTAACTACATAAAAACAATGGATCCAGGAATAAACACCTCCGAGGCGCTACCAACCTGGAACTAGGCAGGAAGCATCCAATTATTAATGATCCCTTCTAGTCTCAGACTAAATATTGCTTGCTTTGACTTTCATGCAAAAATACTCCTTTTCAAGGAACCACTGCCAGTTGATAGGCTTGAAAATAAAACAGAGCTTAGAAGTGCAAGGAGGCTTTGGTCTGTGACTTCCGTGCCGAGATAAGATTGTGGGGCTGCCCATCCTTCGCACCAGCAGCACTGTGCCATTGTTATTATTGCTCTGATTTTCCATGTCTCTGTGCTTGAGGAAAAAGCAATTATGGGAGCTTTGAGCCAAGGGAATAACAATAAAGAAATGATTAAAAACCAGGAACAGGAAAAGAGAGGGAGTGACGGCTCTTCAGCAGGCTGGTGAAGGGTGAGCTGAACTGCCCTGGTGGAAATGGCTCAATGTGTTTAGGAAAAGCTGTTTGTTGCTCCGTGAGAAGTCCTCTTTCGTTTTGGACTTGGCAAATGATCCTACGGAAAATATTTATTCATTGAGAGTATAGTCAGCTTAGTCAGCAATCTTTTCTGTACAAGAAAAAAAATGTAGGAAAGGTTAGCATATTCCACAGGCCCTCATATGGCTCGATCCTTCTTCGTTTATGGGTCTAGGTCTCCACGACATCAAAAATGAGTGGGCAAGAAGGGAACTATGGAAAAGCTAGCTGTCCCTCTTATGTATCCTTAAACTAACCAGTTGGATTTTTTAAAACTGGATTTACTGAATTAAATGAACTGACCTTGAGTGATCATAATTTCAATTTTGCGTGGTCTCCACGGAGCCAGTGTGAGGGTGTTGGTGACACAGTCTCTTATTTATTGTCTATCAGTGCCTCAGTTGCCCAGGCTCAGAATCTGAGATTTACTTATTAGCTACCTATTCAGACACCACGCACTGAATAACCACTGTTTAACTCTATCAGGCCCCGTCCTAGGGCCTGATCTTCAGCATTTTATTTTCTTTCAATCTTGTCATCAATCAGCCCAGTTTGGGTTTTTCTTTCTAGCCCATGGACTCTACCATAGACTCTGCTCATGTAATGGGTGTATTACTGCAAAAGCCCTGCTCTAATGTTCATGTTTGCTGATGTTTAATCTCTGAGTGTATTCTATGTGCCCCGCCGCCCACTTGCATGGTTCCTTTTTACTACCGTGACTCCATTGTTTATGAGATCAACTGAAAAATCCCTTTTGCTGGAATCGAAACTTTCTCTTTTTAAAGATTTTATTTATTTATTTGAGAGAGAGAGAGAAAGTGCGCACAAGTGGGGACAGGGGCAGAGTGAAAGGGACAAGCAGACTCCTCATTGAGCATGGAGCCCGAAGCAGTGTGGGGTTCGATCTCAGGACCGTGAAATCATGACCTGAGCTGAAGTTAGACGCTTAACTGACTGAGCCACCCAGGAGCCCCTGAAATCGAAACTTTCTTATCATCTGACCTTTCCTCATGGGAATAACCTTATTTCCTGAGGCTCTTCATCCTGTCCTATACCTGCCTTGCTTTTTTGCCTTCTGGCATTTTGCTCAGAATGGTTTCTCTACCTTCTTGCCAAGCTCCAGGCCTCTCCTAACATTCCTTGTCTCTTGATTGCAATCTCTCCCATGGCATTTAGTATTTCTATTCCATATTCTGTCTTGTCTTACTTTTTTTTTGTTTTTTTTGTTTTAGCATTTGCTGTTTTCCTAACAAGTGTATATTCTTCTGAAAGGCATATTCTCGATCTTTGACTCATTTTGTCTTACTCACTGTGCTCAGCACATAGTAGGTGGTGAAGAGATGCTTATTGAAAAGTGCTTAGCAAATTGAATGTTTTCTATAAAGCAGCAGTCAACCAATACCTGCCTACTACGCTCATCTGTCCCCAAAGAAGCAGCTTTCAGAAAGAGTAGATAAAAGGAAAGATTCAATTTAAGAATGTTCCTAACACGTACTAGAAAATGTTGAATCTTTCATGTTGTAAAGGCCACCTTTAGAAGATTACATGATTATTCATGTAACAGGAAAAGCTTATACTTGATTTTTATTTGAAACAGGAAGTTCAGGTAACTACAACATCTGCATTCTTATGACATGTTTAATACTGGGCAGCCTGACCTCTTATTGTAGCTTAATAATTTTATTTTCTCTAATAACACAGTCTCTATCATGGTGAATTATGGTATTCAGAAATGTTTTGACGATTACCTTGTGTAAAGTGAGTAATTCTGACCACTGAAGGCCTTTTTCTGCACTAAAGTAAGGGGTTGTAAGACAGTTGCCCTTTGCCATCATCCTGGTTGACTTTGAAGAGCATAGGGACACAGCAAACAAGCTTTCCTTCGTGGGACTTGTTCAATGTGTATCTTGCCCATATCTGAGTGTCTCCATTACTGATATTGCCTCAGCCTCCTGGGACTCAGGAGAGAGGGGAGGGAGAGCATGATTCCAGCTTCAGATATAGTATTTTAAAGACACATTTATTTCTGAAGTGATCTCCTAAGAAAGCATAGATAATGCAATTATAGGTCTTAGAAAAAAACATAGAATATTTAGGAACTAACCTTTTAAAGAGTGTTCTATTACCACTGGTGCTTGTTTATGTGTTCCATACTTGGCATAACTACCATTAATACAAGGAGCCTTCAAATTTACAAAGATTACCTTCCACAGGTGAGGATGTTAACATGTACTGAGCATAGGGATTTATAAAAGTGGTCAACAGTGAAAGGCAGGAAAACCTCTGAGCAGGAAAGGCTAGAACCCTGGGAAAAAGGAATTGTCCATGGCCTCCATCACTGGCTATTAGAACTGCCAATCACCGCCCCAATTCAGTTTTTCTGCCATCTTGACCAGACGGTCTGTTTTGCCTAACTAGTGTATTCCACGTCTTCTTTGCATTAGCAGCCTGGAAAAACTTTGCAACCTGCATTTTCTAGCTTTTGTGAAAAGTATCCCCTGTTTGGTGAGCTTTAGCAAAACCCCTGTGCCAGACTTCAAAGGCTGCACCAGATAGGAAGGGCTCTCCTCCTACTCCTGAACTCTCTTCATTGTGGGGCAGAGGGAAGATCTGGCTCACCTGTCTCTCTGAGTGCTGCCCATGTCAGTTCAGAGCAGTAGAAGTAGATATCTGCACAGCGGAGTAAAAGAACTATATGATAATAATACCCTAGCATTATACTGAGAGAAGTGGTCATATTATAAGAGATGGGGTGTGTTTACCTTGTAAATATTACTGCGAAGTACCTGAAGAATTTAAAGCCCTCCCACCTGCACTGAGTTTCACCAGCTTCATGAGAAAGAGGTGGGGAATCCAAATGACACAACATAGCTGAAATCCAATACCTTCACAATTACGGACTTCAAGCCCTATTACAAAGCTGTAATCATCAAGACAGTATGGTGCTGGCACAAAAACAGACACATAGATCAATGGAACAGAATAGAGAGCCCAGAAATGGACCCTCAACTCTATGGTCAACTAATCTTTGACAAAGCAGGAAAGAATGTCCAATGGAAAAAAGACAGTCTCTTCAACAAACTGTGTTGAGAAAATTGGACAGCCACATGTAGAAGAATGAAGCTGGACCATTTCCTTACACCACACACAAAAATAGACTCCAAATGGTTGAAAGACCTCAATGTGAGACAGGAGTCCATCAAAATCCTAAAGGAGAACACAGGCAGCAACCTCTTCGACCTCAGCCACAGCAACTTCTTCCTAGACAC
>NC_138376.1:75402809-75449438 GCF_054177405.1 Leptonychotes weddellii
AGCCTGGTGATGGGTATTAAAGAGGGCACGTTCTGCATGGAGCACTGGGTGTTATGCACAAACAATGAATCATGGAACACTACATCAAAAACTAATGATGTAATGTACGGTGATTAACATAACATAATAAAATAAAATTTAAAAAAAACCAAAATCCAATACCTTGGGGTGAAAGTAGAGGGGTGAAAAGTTAGCCTGGATTATCAGGGGAGGTGAATAAGGGAGAGGGAGACAGAAAAGGAGAAAATCCTTGACACTGAACTAAGATGGCTTCAGTATGGAGTGATGGATAATCTAAGAGGAAAAATAAAAAGTTGCTTTGCTCCATCCTCTGGCTAGATGTAACCTCGATTATCCTAATAGTATTGCTTCTTTTCTGACAATGTATTCTCCATTCCTCCCAAACCTTAGGGTATCAGAAAGATACACACAAAAACAGAAACAAAATTCCTAAAGTGGCAGTTCATTAGGAGACATAATCTATGAATGAAATGCATACATTTTCACCACAGATGCACCTGGGTGGGTATTTCACTGACATTGCTACCTCCTCCTTCCTTTTCTGATGCCATTCCTCAGAACCTACTCCTCTCCAAGGCCCCTTTCAGGAACTCTATCTTGCACACTTCATTAATATCTGTATATATAAGCTGAGATGTCTGAGGGAAGTGGTGAGGAGGAGAGTGGAGAAGTCTGCCCACTCTCTCCTGATCGCCTCTGCCTTGCTATTTCTCTGAATCTTCAAAGCCTTCAGATTTTGAAAAGTCTTTTAGGGGCAGAGAAGTCACGTATTCTTTCTTATTAAAAAGTTTAAGGAAATATATATTTAAAATGCTCTTATCTGCTCCATAGGCTATTTGGGGACGGGGGCAAATTAAGAAGTGTAAAACATACCAGGAAAATGAACAGATGAGTGGAACGCAGACCACAGCCTTCTGCAGGAGAAGCTGCTGGTTCTGAAGTCTTTTCTGGCTCTCTCTCTAACTTGGGGCCTGAATTGGTTTCTGATGTCTGTCTAAATTAACCCCTTGTCATTGAAAGTCAAGACCCATTTGTATGAGTCAAGAAAGAAGTTGTTCTCCTGAAATCTTGGTAGTCTGCATCTATGCAGGCGCAGCCCAAAGTTTCAGGTGAGGTGAGAACATAGATTTCCCTGCTGCTTGCCTAACTCGTCTTCATACACTCCTGAAAACCAGGCCGAAAACATGTCAGTTCTCAGGATCAAGTGACTGAATTAAGGTTGCCATGACTCCCTACCTACTTTGGATGTCATTTTCTATCATTGTTTTAAGTGTAGAAAAACACCAAGAGGAGAGGATATGTGCCTAATAGAGCATTCTAGCTTGACTCATAATACATGCAGAATTACCAAGGATTATATTCAACTCTGTTCTATAAATCCCATGTTGATTTTTTAAATGCATATTCTACCCCAATGACAGTACTTGAAAAAAAAATTTGGCCTCTAAACCATTTTTGGAAGATATTTCCTTCTGATAGTACATGTTTGAAGATAGTAGGGTAGTGGGCTGGTACCTGCTTACTTCTGTGTGACTACTGCAGACTATTTAACTTCCTTGGGCCCAAGTTTTATCATTCATAATATGAAGATAATAATAAATTCTATCTTATAAGTTCAGTGTGAGGATTAAATTAATCCATATAAATCCAATAAGAACGTGTGCAGGACATACAAACACTCAAAAATATTAATTGTCAGCAACAATGTTGCTGACATTGTTGGGTTTTCTGTTATTTCTCTCATCCTAAAGATTAATACAAAATTTATTTAAAAATGCATTTTGGGTAGTAATTTCTAATTTGTGGATTGCGAATCAACTATAAATTACTGTAGATTCATTTTATAAATTTTCCCAAGGCAATAAAGTTTGTCCTGTAATAAATCTAGATATTATAAAAATGTTTGTAAGTTTCCAAATTAAGGGAATTTTCCATGTAATTCATAAGGACTTCAGAGAAAAAAAACATTTCAGCTATTAATTTATTTAGAGGAAATCTGAGATGATTGGGGCAGAGGTGGCAACATAAGTCTTGGATCTTCCCAAATACCACATTAAAAGAGATAGACAACTAGAGAGCAACATAAAAAAAAAAAAAACAACCCACAAACAACACAGAAGGGTGACAGAATATCCCTATTAACCCCAAAATATAAGAATATGATAACATATTACCAATAGCAACAAGACCTACCAGTTATCAGCTTCCGTGTGAGGGGAAGCATAGGGAAGCACCAGACATCTGTCAGATCTGAGAACAAGAGAGTCCCCACATAACCAACAGATATTCATGAAAAGTGCAGCATACCACTTTGAGAAACCAGGAGAGATTTTGCCCAATCCAATAGCAGCATAAAGAGTCTGGTGATAAAGACTGGAGGGATGGAGCAGGCCAACCCTTGTGAACTCTCAAAATGGACTAGTCATGATTCTATTCATGACAGAATCCTACACTGAGGAGAAAAAAATTAGATCTGAATAAAAGCTGAGGACAGAGATAACAGAGATGGAGGAAAGAGAAGGTCCAGATAAAAATGGGGGAGGAAAACAGAGTTCGGGAATCTCAAAATGAGCTGCCATTTTTTTTTTTTAATAGTACACAAGAACATGAAAAGAAACTCTGTGAAATCTATCTTAAAGTTTGCTTCTTTATAAAAGTTCATGAAAACTAAATTCACATTAAAATGGAAGACAGTAAATTATTAAAGTTAAATATTACATACACACTTAAAAACAGAAAAAAATTATAATATACTATTTTTAAAAATATTTTAAAAATCGAGAACATATTAGAAGAGCTGAAAGAACAACATAAATCAGAATGAAAAAAATTTAGAAATGAACTGACAGAAATCAAGAAATAATTAAAAGTAAAAGATAATTTTAGGGCGCCTGGGTGGCTCAGTTGGTTAAGCGACTGCCTTCGGCTCAGGTCATGATCCTGGAGTCCCGGGATCAAGTCCCGTATCGGACTCCCTGCTTGGCAGGGAGTCTGCTTCTCCCTCTGACCCTCCTCCCTCTCATGCTCTCTGTCTCTCATTCTCTCTCTCTCTCAAATAAATAAATAAAATCTTTAAAAAAAAAAAAAAGCAAAAAGTAAAAGATAACTTTAAAAGCAAACACTAAACTAGAAAGAGCACCATAGCAGTTAACACAAAGGATGAAACCTTAAGAGAAATAGAAAGGAATAGAAGATTTTTAAAATGAGAAGAAATAAACAGATTTTACCTATAATACTAAAAATCTAATGCTATACATATACTATACCTAAAAATGAAATGCATTACAATAATAACACAAAAGAGAGAAGAGGATAAATGGAGTTAAGTTTTTCTAAGGTCCTAGCACTGTTTGGAAGGTGGCAAGAACATTCAATTATATTGGACTCTAATAATTTAAACATGCCTATTATAATCTCTAGAGAAATCAATAACAACCAGTAAGTGAATATATAATTATCAGGAGAAAAATAAACATCTGATTAATTCAAAATAAAGAAAAAAAGCAACAGAAGAGTGATATAAAATAAGTGAGCAAAAAGAAAATGCATAGCAAAGTGATAGAAACCCACATATTAATTATTAATGGTCTAAATATTCTAATTAATAGACTGGATTTTTTAAAAGGCAAGGCCCAACTATAAATTACTTACAAAAGACACACCTTAAGTATAAAGAAAGGTAGACTTGAGAAAGTATTATTAGAGATTAAGGGAGATATTTCTTGAAGATAAAAAATAATCAATTAGGAAGATATAACAATTATTCTAAATTTGTAAACATCTAATAGCATAATTTCAAAATGTGTAAGTCAAAAATTGATAGTACTACAAGAAGAAATAATCAAATTCACTATCATAGTGGGAGATTTTAATACATCTCTCTCAGTATTGATAAAACAAGCTAAAAAATTAAAATATATCATACCTGAACAGCATGATTAATAAGTTGCACTTAATTCACATATATATATAACACTACACAAAGCAGCAAAATACTCAAGGAACTTTGCCAATAACTGAATATCTGCTGGGCCATAAAGCAAGTCTTACCAAATTTCAAAGTTTTGAGTTTAAAGTATGTTCTCTCATCATAGAATTTATTAACCAGGCATTAAGCTAGAAATGAAGATAAAAAGGATGACTAGAAAATTCACCAAATGTTCTAAAATTAAGCAATATGCTTCTCAAAGCAACCCATGATCAAAGAAATCACATCAGAATTTAGGAATAATTTTGAATAGAATAATTAAAATATAATATATTCAAACTTGAGTAATGCAGCTACAGCTATGCCTAGATGAAAATGTAGGGTCTTAAAGGTATGTATTAGAAATAAAGAAAGGCTGAGAAACAATACTTTAAGTAAGTATCTCAAGAAGTTAGGAAAAAAGGCCAGAAAATTAAACTCAAGGAGAGAAGAGAAAATTGGCAAAATGAATGAACCAAAAAGGATATAATAGTAAGATAGTAGATATAAACCCATACATATCAGTAATTACATTAAATCTAAATGGTCTAAATATCTAATTAAAAGTTTATCAAAACAATAAAAAGAAATAAATCAAGATATGAATGAAGGGTCCTGAAATAAGAAACAAATGTATATTAATGAAAACAACAAAGCCAAAAGTTGATTATTTAGAAAAACTAATACAGTTATTTGGCATATAATAAAACTGATAAAGAAAAAAAAATGACAAGGAGCAATTTACCAATATCAAGAATGAGAGAGGGGATGCTACAGATCCTTCCTACATAAAATATGTATAGATACAGATATTATGAAAAATTTTATGTCAATACATTAAAAGAATTAGATGAAAAAGACAAAATCCCCCACAAAAATTACCAATACTGACACTAAAAATTAGAAAATATGAATAGCTGTTATTAAATAAATTGTATAATTAGAAGTTTTTCCACAAAGAAATATTTAGTTCAGATAGCTTCAACAATTAATTCTTACAAATAGTCAAAGAGGAAATAATACCAAATTTATACAAACTCATCCAGAGAAAGAATAAAGGAAACACTTCCCTATCCCATACTTGTAACCTTTATAGTAAAATTGAAAAGTATATTAAAATAAAGAAAAATTATAGATTTCATGAAAGATTCATGAACAATCCCAACAAAACATTAGCAAATTGAATCCCTACTATTTAGAGATAATATATTAAGACTACATTTGGTTTATTCTAGGAATGCCAGTTTGCATTAATATTAAAAAAAATCGATCTTTGTAATTCAACATATTAATAGAATAAAAAGGAAAAATTATGTTGTAATTTCAATAGATGGAGTGAAAGCATTTGATAAAATCCAACAACTATTTATGATCAAATGACAAAAGAAGCCAAAATGCAAAAATGTACCAGACTAAGAATAGTAAAGAATCTCTTTAATTTGATAAAAGATTATCTGTAATAATATATAGCAAACATCATATTTAATGCTGAAATATTGAAAGTTTTCCTCTGGAGATTGGGAACAAAAGAATATCTGCCATCACTACTTTAACATTGAACTGGAGGTTCTTAATAGTGCAATGGAGCAAGAAAAAAAATATTAAAGGTATAGAGACAGTAAAAGAAGAAATGAATTATTATTTGCAGATAACATGCGTGTCTATGGAGAAACTTCAAAGTTATCTACAATTAAATAGACAAACCTAGTAAATGAATTTAGCTGCATATAGGCTTATACCAAAATCAATTGTATTCCTAAATATCAGCCATGAATAATTAGAATATAAAATTAGTATAAAAGAGCTAAAATAAGGCAGGCAGAGACAGCCATGGGTTTCAGTGTGCTATCCTCCATAGTGTGCCTTGCCATACGTCCACTCAGCTCCTCAGCCATCAAATTCCAGTGTCCGTATGCATCCCCACAGGGGCATTCTCAGACCTGTGGTGGCTAAGGCTTTGATCTTCTTTCATTTACTCCATCCCACAATCACTGTCAAAACATATCTGCCCATTCTATTGGTCCCATCCTATAATCTCTATCTTATCTCCAATGTAGTACCATTTTTTTCTTCATAGAACATATTAAAACTATCTTTTTTTTGCATCACTCACTACAATGTATCTTCAGTTGAAAGTACAAAAACAATGAGACATTGATCACTAAGGCTTCGTGGAGTTCAATTGGCTCGCCAGAAATGTGGATTCGAGCTGGGTCCTGTTTCAAGATGAGTGTGAAGCACGAAGAGGCACTGATGTCAGATCTGAGTTGGGATGCTGTCAGATCTGAGTTGCACATATTCTATATAAGTAACTGAAATGATGTCTTTTCTTTGCAAGATCTCCATACCATTAAAATGAGGAAAGAAAACTTCCAGGTAAAAATGGCACATAGAACTCATATACTACCTGCTCGGTCTCAAGAAAAAATTTGACTGGATTTTGGCAAAAGGAATGTTTTAAAACTGCATAAACCATGTAGCCTAAGAAAATGGAGGAGGCGAAACAACAAGAAAATATTAGAAGATAGAAAGCAGATGGAAGACTTAGCAGAATCTTTAGAGAGCTACAACCTAAACCAGCAGTAGGGAGAGCGGATGATCCGCCTGAGTTACACCACAGACTTCCTTCAAAGGCTCGGCACGAGAGGTTTCTGGGCCACTCATCACAGAAGGTTGGTTGAAGTTCAGTTGAAGAAGTATTTAGGTCCCCAGATTCATCTTCTACATGTAGCCTGGATTTCAGCCTCTGCACACAAGCAGGAGATACGAGGTTTATTCTAAAGAGGGGGTAAAGCAGCAGGTTAGGGTACTGTATCTGTAACTGATCACTTATACCCCTAGCTCTTTTCCCCACTCAGCTCCCACAGGCTCAGCCCAGCAGACACCTTTCTGTTGATATTTGGAAACTCATCTCTGGGGGACCTGACAGCCAGTCTTGCTTTGACAAACTCTGCCCAAGCATCATGGGCCTTCATCTTAAATGTGAGCAAATAGACCAGATCCTCAGAACCTGTGGAAAGCTTTCAACATAAATGATAGAGCCCAAAACAAACAATCATGAGCAAATGAAGGTTTTCCCTAAAATCTATCCTTGAGATCCTCAGCAAAATACAATTCATGCAACACACGATTCCCCAAATGTATAAAAATAACTTTTGAGAACAAAAATAATACTTAGAAATTAAAATTGTGATGACAGAAGTGAAAGGTTCAGAAGACCTAAAATATAAGTTCTAGTAGCCTCCCAGAAAGTGGAACAAAAAGATAGTGACAGGGAATAAAATGTAATAGAATTAGTGGGCCATTGAGAAGATCCCAAAGTCTTTAAAGTATGAGTTCTATAAAGAGACAGCAAAAGAAATGGAGAAAACTAATTAAAAAAAAAATCAGAACTAAAAGTTGGAAGTTCCATAATGAAAAGGACTCCCCTTAATGCCCAGCCCCAGGGATGAAAACATCTTCCCCTAGGCACGTCATGGAGAATTCACTCTAATACGAACTAGAATATGTCAGATCTAGATAAAGAGGAATGTCTGCATTTAGCAGCACTGACCAGAGTGTGCCTAGCATTATTATAGATGCTGCTGGGTCCTAAAATAGGTATGAAATGTAATTCTACCCTTAGAGAAGTTTCTCTGCTAGAAGAGGTGCTAGCAGAGGTGGGAAGGAAACCAGGAGAGACAGGTAATAATAATCAGGTAGGGAAGGGTGGCAAAAGGAGGAAGGGTTTTTGTCGGGGAATTATTTGAGTTGCAACAGAACTCCAGCTCCAAATAGAGCAAGAAGAAAGGGCAATTCTAGCCCATGTAACTGGGAAGTCTAGGGGTGGTGCTGCCTTGAGCACAGAACGAGGTAGGAGCTCCAAAGCTACCAGGACCTATCTCTCTTCCCATCTTTCAACTCAGCCTTCTCTGCATGACGGCTTCATTCTGAAGGCAGTCTTTGGATATGGTGGGGAAGATAGCTAAGGACATCTTTAAGCCTATTCTTGCAATTTATCATTCAAGGAGAGATCCTCTGTGGCCGGGTGGCCTGGCAAAACTCATGAAAGAAGGTAATCGGCCCTGCTTCATGCCACCAATTTGCCCTGCTGGGGGATTGATGGTCATAGGTCAAGTGCACCTTTCTGCAATGAGGAGATGTCATTGACAGCCCCATTGAGACCACCTGGAGAGGGGAGCTTAGGTTCCACAGAGAAAAGGGTGCTGCTAGGCAAACAAGATATGTCTACTAGAGAAGAAGAGGTGAGGCTGCAGACAATACGTAAGGTAAAAATGAAAGTAATGACAATGTAAGAGAGAGGGTTTAGGTTTTGTTTGTTTGTTTTTGTTTTGTTTTGTTTTGTTTTTACTAACAGTTCCCTATAGCTTCTGCCAAAGCATCTCTTATTATTTCAGTGTAGCATCACTGGGGCTCTAACCTGTTCCCTCCTGCACAGTTTTAGAAATCCCTCACTCTCTTATAGCTCTCCCTAACTCTAACTGTTCCAACCAGCAGAGTGTGGGTGAAAAGAGTTGCCATGTGGTGAGTTGATGTTGCATAACTGAAAATAGTCTTTTTTAGGTTATGCTCCAAAAACGTTTAGTGGATGAGAGAAATATTTATTAAGTACCCACTCTGTGCCCAGGATGGCCATAGGCACTGAAGATCCCAAAGCAGTAAAAGGAACAATTTCTGTCTTTGAAGGTCTTGAAATTTAGTTGTGGGTTGCTATGGACTGAACATTTGTGTCTCTCAAAATCATATGTTGAAACCCTAGTCCCAATGTGATGGTATTTGCAGGCAAAGTCTTTGGGAGATAATTAGGTCATGAAGGTGGAGCCCGAATGAATGGTTCATTCATGAGTAAGAAGAGACACAAGAGAGATTATCTCTGCCTCTGAGATAAAGAAGAGGTTGTATCTTCTTCTTCTTCTTCTTCTTCTTCTTCTTCTTCTTCTTCTTCTTCTTCTTCTTCTTCTTCTTTTCTTCTTCTTCTTTTTTAACATATAATGTATTATTTGCTTCAGAGGTACAGATCTGTGATTCAACAGTGTTGCAAGATAGCAGAAGGGGAAGAATGAAGAGGGGGAATCAGAGGGGGAGATGAACCATGAGAGACTATGGACTCTGAGAAACAAACTAAGGGTTCTAGGGGGGAGGGATGGGTTAGCCTGGTGATGGGCATTAAAGAGGGCACGTTCTGCATGGAGCACTGGGTGTTATATGCAAACAATGAATCATGGAACACTACATCAAAAACTAATGATATAAATGTATGGGGATTAACATAACATAATAAAAAAAAAAAAAAGAAGAGGTTGTATCTTCTCTATGTAGGTGAAGGAAGGCTCCAGGAGGAGGGTTCTCACCACAGCCACTGAATCTGCTGGCATCTTGATCTTGGACTTCCCAGCCTTTGGAATGGTGAGAAATTAATGTTTATAGTTCAAGTCCATGGTAACTTGTTAATGCAGCCCAAACTGACTAAGACAGGCATGAAAAACATATAAACAAAACTAGGGATCAATTCAAATCAATTCATAAAGCTATAGCCAGTGTAGTATGTTCCATAGCCTAACCAAGTAAAAGCCCTAACCGGTGGGAGGATGGAGGAACAGTGTGCTTTGTGGTGAGCTGCTGCTTTTCACCATTGCCCAGCTCTGGGGTATTGGTTGAAGTTATGAAGTATTTGAATAAACCCCTAGAATATTTCACTTTTATTGCAGGCATAGCACACTCGCATAACCACAGTTCACCTATATGTCTTGGTCCTTTCCATAAAATCTGTCCCCCTTCTGAATGTCTACATTGGGAGCCTATCAAAAGGAGAAGAGAATTTTTCTGTCCTAGTCTTCATGTATCAAGTCTTACGCATTGAGATTCAGATGGAGACAGTGGCCTGACTGCCCGGTTCCAATCCTGGCTTTACCACTGAGTAGCCATGTCGATCTGGGCAAGACATTAATCTCCCTGTGCCTCCTACTGGGTATTTACCCCAAAGATACAAATGTAATGATCCGAAGGGGCACCTGCACCCCAGTGTTTATAGCAGCAATGTCCGACAATAGCCAAACTATGGAAAGAGCTCAGATGTCCATCGACAGATGAATGGATAAAGAAGAAGAAGATACACACACATGTATGTATATATGTATATATATACACACATTTATATATATATACACACACACAATGGAATATTATGCAGCCATTAAAAAATGAAATCTTGCCATTTGTAACGATGTAGATGGAACTAGAGTGTATTATGCTATGTGAAATAAGTCAGAGAGAAAGACAGTTATCATATGATCTCACTGATATGTGGAATTTAAGAAACAAAACAGGATCATAGGGGAAGAGAGGGAAAAATAAAACAAGATGAACCAGAGAGGAAGACAAACCATAAGAGACTCTTAATCATAGGAAACAAACTGAGGGTTGCTGGAGGGGAGGGGGGTGGAGGGATGGGGTAACTGGGTGATGGACATTAAGGAGGGTATGTGATGTAATGAGCACTGGGTATTATATAAGACTGATGAATCACAGACATCTCTGAAACCAATAATACATTATGTTAATTAATCAAATTAAAATTTTTTAAAAATGTTAAAAAAAGAATTTCCCTGTACCTCACCTGTATAATGGGGATAATAATAGTATCTATTCTTAGGCTTGTTATGTATGTTAATTGAATTAATGTATGTAAAAGCCCTTAGAACCACACCTAGCTAATAGCTGACACTGTACGTTAGCTCATAGTATCATTTTCCCAGTTCTTCCAACAGCATGATGATTCTCTCCATCTTTTTGAATGACTATATATATATTTATTGAGTTCTGCCATGCCCTCCTTCACAATATCTCCATTTTTTCATTAAATAAATCTTTATTTACCATGTACCATGTTCTAGCCAAGCTGTGGAGATTAAAAAAAAAAGGACCCTCCTATGGGACACTTTCTCTCCATTTCTATGACCACAGCTATCAAATCTGGACTGCTGTAATCAGATCAGCTTCTCTAAAATCTGTCTTTAACAAAGCCATCCTACTAAAGCCTCTATTCTGTTCTCTGATGGTTATTAGCTTGAGCTTGAACCCTGGACCAGAATTTCTCCTTATGGATTCTACCTCTCTCCCTTCATTCCAGTGAAAATTCTGGTCCAATCCAGTTTCCTGGCCATCAATAAACATACTATGGTTCAGATGTTTTGTTTTATTTTGTTTTGTTTGTGCCTTTCTCCTCAGTTAGCTTCTAAAATTCCTTAAGAGTAGGCAGTGCTATTATGGAAAGAACATGGGCTTTGCATTCAGACCTGGTGCTGACATTATTATACAGCATGGCAGTTAGGTAACTTGTCTGAGCACCAGTTTCCCCAGCTGTAAAGGAGAAGCGTCTCACACAGTGCTGGGCATGAAATGAGTGTTAGTTTCCTTCCTTCCTTTTGTGTCCTCACTGGCACCCACTAGAACGCTGAAGGATCAGCAGATGTCTTAGCCAAACACACAAGAAGAGTGCAATCATATAATGAGCATAATTCAGTTCAAAGTTGCTTCCTAACTACAGCTGCTCTTTGAGGTCGTGGGAAATGAAGAAACCTTTCTAGCATCACAGCCTCTGCTTAGCATTTTAGAAATTTCCTCTACGCATTACCAGGGAAAGAACTAGAGTCTGGATTTTTCCAGCCATTCATCTATTTCTGATGTCTCCGACTCATCTCTCATGCAGCCTGGACTTCAACACCAGCTTCTGAAGCTTAATTTTTTTTTTAAACCAGGACTCCATGCTGCTGTGCAAATAGCCTGGCAGGAGAGATGTGGTGTGTGAGGGTCTAAATCTTCCAGCTGGAGAATGAGGAGTTGCCCAGCTTCCTCCAGGCCTGCAGAGTGGACTTCTGGGGCCAGATTGATTTGATGCAGCAGCTCTGTGATGAGTTGTGTAACTACTGGGTAAAAGAATCAGCTTAGATTATTAATGGCCAAGTCTCAGAAGATTCAAAGACTAAGTTCCAATGAGTAGTCCCAAAAGAGTCCAGTGAATTTAATTCTGAGTTGTTGTAGTGTGGAGCCTAGAAAACTTATCTAGAAAATTTTGAGGTGTTTGCTACTGTCTGAGCAAGAAATAGCAAAAGAAATACCTTTCTGAGATGATTTTCATGATCTGGAAAGACTAGATATGAGGCTAACAGGAGAAATCCCCGAATCAAATTGTTGAGCATCATACTAAAAATCTGCACAGTAAGTTTTAGCATATATTGAAGTAAAAATATTTTTTGTAGCCTACCTCATGTAACAACTTGGTAGAAAATATTAGGAAATAGCAACATGACTCATAGATGAACATTAATGGGTCAGTTATTCTTGTGTTAGCCTTCCTTGAAGTTACTGAGAATAAATGAGTCAAAGTCTGACATTTTACTCTAGATTTTATTCAATGGATGTGGTCTTGTGATTTAACATAGCCTAAATTCAGGGACCTACCACTCACAGTGGGAGAATATATAAGCATTTTAGGTGGCGGTTTTGTTTTTTGTTGTTTTGGTTTTGGGGCATTTTTTTTTTTACATTTAAAGATAAATCTATTTTGTTGTAAAAGGAGATTCATTGGTGAATCATGGGAAGGAAGTTCTGAGTGACAAAGGCAAGCACGAGACTACCTCAGACAACAGGATATCTTTTCCAGAAAGTTCAAAAAGCAACTAAGCAATATATCATTTGGGCATATATGTGATAAAAACCACATTTTCAAAAGCCTGGGGATGGTAGATAAAGACAAACTTCAGGACAGTGGCTCCCGTGCATTGGAGGTGGGAACCGGGACACACGGGTTGATCGAAGTCATTGGCAATGTTCCAGGGTTTGCGTCAGGCGGTGTGTTCACAAGGGTTCACAAGCTTTCACATGAGACTATGCATGAGCCCATAGTGACAATGTCTTGAACTAAGAATTGGATCATTCCAATTTGGTATACCTGAGGTTCATTTATGAAAAACTTAATTTTGTAATGAAAGAATTCAGGAGGAAGGCACAGGCATTATGTTCTCTCCTCTTCCTATTTATAGGATTCATTGAGGTCGCCTCACTGGGTGCCTGCTCTATGCAAGGCATAGTGGAGCTGTAGATGAAGGCTTTTAAACAGGCATTGGATTAAAAATGGAGTCCCCCCCCCAACTTTTTTTTTTCCTGGAGAAGAGTGTCACCTAGGGCAGTTTTAAAAATTGAGTCTGTCTGATTTTATTCTGCGTGCTCACGGCATACCGTTTGTGAACATTTAGGTTTGATTTTGAAATGTGATGCCTTGCGAGGAGCATCTGTCCTTACTACTGTGGGCACCCTCCCCCTTTGTTTTATAATCTCTATCACTTAGGATTGAGGCTGATGGACATCTGTAACCAGCACATTTCTGTTCATGTACAGCATCTTTACTGGAACTACAATCTGTTTTGCAATAAAACTTACTTTCTGGTATTTACTGACTTTAGCGGGAACACCAATTCCAGTAATTAGGCTGAAACCATGACATGACTGATTTAGAGAGACTGATGTTAGCTGTTTAGATCAGCACATTCTAGGGACCTTCCATGAAAGGGTTTGCCTACAAACTGCCATCCCTTTAAGGTAGGTGAAAAGCAATGTCCATAGAAGCCCTCTGACATACTTGCAATATTCAATTATTCATGGTAATGAGGACCAGGCAGGCAGCCCTGTTGTTTCCAGTGGGACATCAAGTTAAATCCTGATGGCCTAGAAATAATGGCAGTATTTGGGTTTGTGTACCCAGGGGCCAGTCAGGCATTTGTCAGTGGTACTTTCTGCATTTTTCCAGGGTAGTAGGTGAGAGCTTAGAGTAGTAGCCACCTGTTGAACACTTAACTATGCCCACTGGCCTCCTACGATGTCAAGATTCTAAAGAGCACTCCAAGAACCACCTAGAACATCAATGCAACGCAGCCCATCTGCTCTGCAGAGACACGCTGGCAGTCCCGGCATACAACCTCCCTTGTGGCCTTCCTTCGTCCTCTTCTGTAGCCTTCCTCTGGGTGTAGAGCAGACCCACTGAGGATGGAGGCTCAGCTGATGTGGAGAGAGCAAGTGGCAGGGTGGAGAGCCTGCTGTGCCGGGCTCACAGGGGCAGGGACACGGCAGGTGAGGAAAGCAAGTGGGCCACCCCAAAGGGGCAAGGCTGCTGGCTGGGTCCCTGCAGGAAGGTGTGGAGAAAGTACTTTCTCCTTGTTTGCTCTTGCTACTTATTCTGTGGCATCTCAAAGCACTGTCATAGTCCAGGACATGGAGATAGGACACTTATTTAAGGATTCTTACTTTTGTTCTCTTTTAAAAAACTATTAAAAAGAAGTTGTGTCCCAGAGTGGGTTGAATGTTGGGACAGCTGTGTAAAAACCACTTAGGAGATTCAGGAAAGATACTGAATCTGGAAGTGAATAACATGCCAAGAGATTTCAAGTACAAATTGAGGAAAGCATTTTTTCAAGTGAAAGCTGATGGGAAGCGTCGCACTAATGAGTGCAAATGAACAATGCGGTTTGGTTTGGATCATTAATAATGAATTAGCAACGCCATCTAAATTTGCACAGGCATGTTCTCCATTGATTATTTGATCCTGCGATGGTTCTTGTCAGCTACGACTGACAAGGTAACAGAGGAGTTGTCTGACTTGCCCAGTCACACAGCCGAGGAGAGTGCTGAGGAGGGTCAGCAGTGCACCAGTTAAGAATCAGAAGATGTGTTCAGATTCCAGTGAGCTAATTAATTTTGCAGCGGTAAGCAAGCAAATCACTTAACTGCTCAAAAAATCCCTCACTCATAAAATGAAGTTTGAGAAGATTAATTGCTCTCAACCCCAACTGCACTTTTAGCTACCCTCCCCAGTGGAGAGTTTTTGAAATATTACATCACAGACTTTAGACTCCACCCCAGATCAATTAAATCTAACTCTTCGGTGTGCTAGTAGGCCCTTCAGCCTCGTTGACTTGTTTGCTTGCTTGTTTGTGCTCATGCTGAGAGCTCCTGACCTGTAGATTTCTGAGGTGCCTTCCATCTTACACATTTGATGTTAATCTATATTATTAATCTGGATATTTTTAGGTCCACTGCATCAGCTCCCACAGTGTGAAACTTTGGCGAGAGTTTAAATGGGTCTGTTTACTCGAAAGAGCAAAACTGAGACAGGAGTGCATGGGTGCTGATGCCCATCCTGGGCTATGTCCTCTAACATCTCAAAGGCTCCTGCAAGTGTCAGTCCTGTGGAAAGTAAGCACTCGTTTGTGTAAGAGGAAAACAGCACATTTTTGTTGAAACATAGTATCAGTTTAAGCGAAAGTCAAAACAGAGAAGGAGACAGCTGTCACTTTTTTAGTTTTGAGAATTGAAAATGTGCTGGCAAGAATGACGATCTATGGAAAGAAATAGAACCTAAAGCTTCCCGCATCTGACTGAGTGAAGACATATCAATGCTCACATCCCTATGAACACTTGCTCTTTCTGCAAGAAACCAATAGTAATTTTAAGGATATATACATTTGATTAATAATTTGTTGAAGACGCCAAAAGCCCAAGGAATATTTCATTGTTGTACTTTCCTCAGCACCCCAATCTTTAACCATCTGGCATTATTTTTTTTAAAGATTTATTTATTTATTTGAGAGAGAGACAGAGAGAGAGAGAGAGAGCACGAGTAAAGGGGAGAGGGAGAAGGAGAAGTAGGCTCTCCACTGAGAAGGGAGCCCGATGTGGGGCTCGATCCCAGGACCCTGAGATAATGATCCCAGGACCCTGGGATCATGACCTGAGCCAAAGGCAGGTGCTTAACCAACTGAACCACCCAGGCGCCCCCCATCTGGCACTATTTTCTAAGTATCATCTAGCCAATTGTCTGAATGGAAGAATACACCATTTAGTGGGGACTCTACATTGTATTTTAAAGCTAGCACATAATTTGCTGATTAGAAGGCAGTTCTTTTTGTGCTGTATGTTTAACTTAGAGTAGTGATACTCTACAAATACTAGCACATTTACTAATATCTGTGTCACTACTATATGTGGAAAAAAAAAAAGCAGTGTTTTGGGGAATACTTTTTCCATGGGGGAGGAAAAGATTTTCTGAATAACTGCGGGAAAGACTTGAATAAAGTTATACAGTTTCCTTTAGAGCAAGTCTACTGAATCTATAATACACTAATTGGCCTGGACCTTTCCAAATGTGAGAATGCAGGGCAATATTTGCCAAAGTCTGCCACCTCAGAACCACCTTTTTGGAGCATCCTGTGCATTAGGGATGCTTACAACTTTGGAAAACAATGGAACAGAGATAGAAAGATGTATCAGTCATAATACTTATATTGGCTTTTGCCATCATAAATCATCTATGTTGGATTTTTATATTAAATTTTGCTTAAGATAACAAAGATGAGAACAGAATAAGTAATTATCTCTCTACCTGCAATGCATTGAATATCTTCCACAGAAACCCTCAGAGCTGATAACCCTAAACACCTATTTAACAACCAAGATGTCAGGAAGATAGTACAAATCAAGGAAAAAAGAAGAGCATAATTTCAGAGGGAATAATGGATGCAATTAAGTTATTGGTAAATCACTTAACCATGGGGCAGGTAAGTCAGGCCCTTATCAGTTAAAGTCAGAAATAATGTTCCATTAGAAGATTGAAGGAACACCCAAACACTTGCTTAATTTAGGTAATGATGATTATCTATTCAAAGAATGCTCTGTATTTATACTTAGCTATAAAACTGTTTTGGGTGGTGAAAAATATAATTGCAAAACTAAATTGAAACTCAATTTTACTTTTATAACATTGCCAGTTTAATTAACAGATACATATGTGATGAAATTATAGGAAGCATAGTTTAAATTAAGATTGCTAACCTAAATGTTCAAGATATAAACACAATTTATGCTTGTTCAAATTGGCAGGAAGCATTTGGAACTGAACTGTGTTTTTGCATGAAGCTCTTCCTGCCTCATGGTAGTAAACACAGAGTTCTTCCCTGGGGTTAGGAATAACAAGAATGAGTGAAATCTTGAGCTTAATGAATTGAGAAATTCAAGAGCTTAATTTTAGTTCACAGTTCCAATTTCCTCCTCAAGTAAATCATATCACTGCTGCTAAAAAGTAGGAAACACAACTAATTTTAGTTTTGTTATTTTTCCTACTCCTATCCACACATTAATGAGCAATGAAAGTCCATAAGGCAGGACACAGGAGAGATAAGTTAAAAAACAAAACAAAACAAAACAAAAAAAACAACCAAACCACATCAGGAAAAAGGTTCACTGGCTGGGTAATGGTTCCCTAAATTAATCAAGAGCATGCAAAATTAGAAATCAAAACAATGCTGAAGGCCAAAATGACTTTTCTAATGATATGGTTGAAATGTCTACTGAAAGAACGCCCATTTTTTTACTTACAGACTAGGACTGTTTGGAAAACACTACTTAAAGTAAGTGAATCACTAGTTTATAGGGTGTTAGTAACAATATTAAGTAGGGAGGCTGCTGGACCATTCCTTACCTTGAGGAACAGGAATTGGAGGACTCCAGGAGAGCACTCTGGAGCAGAATAATAATGCCAAGCACTAAGAAGGTCTACAAAGATTGTCACTGCATAGATGAAAGGATAACAAAATGAAGAAATTATGGAAAGAGGGATGTCACCTCTAATGTTAGCCTAGTTCTTAGGTTATGCTTGATTTCTTAATTTGTGAGCTTCCAAATACCTCACTCCCTCTAGGACTAGGATCTTTCTTCTTTACCCTCTATTTTGTCTTGCCCCTGCTCCCTACTGATGGAATTCCCTGATTCCAACTTGTTTCCCAACTATCTGGTTTCCAAGTTCTGCCTACTCTTGGATTCTCTGTTGTATTCCTTCTTCTACCATCGTCCATCCCCCGTGTAGAGAGCCAATCAAATCCACAGCCACTGATTTCTTGGCTATTATTGGCATCTATTATTGGCATTCACTTCTTCCCTGCTAGGTTTGGCCCCGTAGTCCATCCCCCTGGCTCTGGGGCTCTAGTTTCTCTGCCCTACCACTCTGGAGTTAACTGAGCATCTGCAGGGGTCCTGTCCCAAGGTATGGCTATGAATATGAATCTAAACAAGTAGATATTTTAAAATAAATAATAACTCATTGTTCCTTTCCCCCAGCCCTGATGCCATCAGCAAAACAAGTTTGTGGGCATATTCATAGTCCATGAGAAAACTCTCCACATATACCCAGGCCAGATGACCATTGGAGGAGCTCTATGTAATTGCAGGTTCCCAGAGGCTCTAGCTCAGGATATCTGGTGGGACGATTCTGAGGCACAGTCAGGCTCAGGAACTCCAGAGCTCTGTGTTGTATTCTTCACATTGAATTGGCTTCTGAACACCAGCTGTGATTCATCTGACTGAAGCAGCTTGGATCATAGACTGCAGTTTCTATTATTTTTTTTACTTCAGGTATTCTGTTACATCTTAGACTCTTGGAAGACTTTTTTTTTTTTTTTTAAAGAATCTGACTTTCAAATGTAAAATGGTGTAAATGCTGTGGAAAAGAGTAGGGCAGTCCCTCAAAAAATTAAACATAGAATTAAACTGATGAATCATTGAACATTATATAAAAAACCAATGATGTACTTATACCTTGGCTAATTGAATTTAAATAAATTCTAAAAAATAGAATTAAAAATAGAATATGACCTAGCAATTTCACTTCCAGGTATATATTCAAAAGAATTGCAACCAGGGTGATAAAGAGATATTTATACACCTATGTTCATGGCAGCACTGTTCATAATAGTCAAAATATGGAAGCAATCCAAGTGTCCATCCATGGATGAATGGGTAAATAAAATGTAGCATAAACCCACAATAGAATATTAGTCACCCGTAAAGAGGAAGGAATTCTGACACATGCTATAGCATGAATGAAGCTTGAGGACATTATGTTAAGTGAAATTAACCAATCACAAAAAGACAAATACTGTATAATTTCATTTGCACGAGGTACCTAGAGTAGCCAAATTAATAAAGACAGAAAGTAGAATGGTGGTTTCCAGAGCCTGAAGGAAGAGGGGAGTGGAGAGTTACTACTGTTTAATGGGTGTGAACTTTCAGTTTTACAAAATGAAAAGAGTTCTGAAGACTGACAGTGATGATGGTTACACAACAATAGAATGTATTTAATATTACTGAACTGTACACTTAAAAATGGTCAAGATAGTAAATTTTATCTTATTTTGTTTTATTGTGTGTTTTACTTCAATTAACACATTTATTAAAAAGATAGTGCTTGCTGAAAAATTTCTAAAAATAAAAAACAGAGAAAAAAATCCCACTTTTTAAGCTTTGGTTCCCAATTCCAAGATACAGTGGAGGTATGAATACAGATTGCAAAATCAAAATGAACTAAGTTATTGTTTTCAGATTTTGCTCAAATAGTATGACATTCAACTAAGCATACACCATATTTAAGGCACTGTGTTAGGTGCTGTTGGGGGTGTGGCAAGTATAAGACTGTATGGGAGAGAATCTCAGGCATGGGAAAATTTAAAGTCTACTTGAAGGAATAAAACACATCCACTAGTAAATACACTGTGGGGTTGGATGCTATGTGAGAGAGAGAATTAAATTTCATGGGAAAGCATAGAAGGAAGAGATCACATGTGGGGAGTAATAGATGGAGTTGGTGACAGTTGATCTGATTTTGAAAGTTGGGTAGATATTGATAGGCAGAGATATGGGGTGGTCTTTCCAAATAGAAGGAGCAGAAAATAGAAAAGCATGAACAGCTTTCCAAGAACAGGGAACTGGACGAAGGCAGACACAGTGTGTTGGATCCACTTTAGACCTAATTTGAGGCAATAAAGAAACCATGAAAGGTTTTTGAGTTAGAATAGTCACAAAAAGACAGCTCTTTTAAAGATGTAATCCGCACTGGTTATCTTACACTGAATTTGAGAATGCAGGTGGGATATGCCAGAAAATTATTACGAAGGCATGTAAAAATGGCCACCTGGAACACAGAAATGGCTACAGAAATCAAAATAAGGGGAGGAGATGAGCTGTTGTGAGAGGCAGCAGGGACAACAAGGAGGGGTGGAGAGAGCACTAGGTTGGGAGTTAGGGGTCCAGGCAGCAATCTTGTTTTTACTAGCCCCTTCTTTATATAAGCTTGGAAGGTCACTTAACATCTTAGAGCTTCAGTTTTTCTCATCTTTAAAAATTGGGAGTTAGGATGATTTCAATGGTTACTTCCAGCACCGAAGTTGCAGGATTCTAACCTGAAGTTACGGTTTGGCGGAGTGATCACAAGAGGAGTGGAGTCACCAAGGAGGGGAAAGTCAAGGAGGAGATACCCCTGTGAAAGACTCACCTCCCTTCACTGGGTACGGTAAACAAAGCTCTATCTCAGCGCAGTCCTGCCGACAGGGGATTTGTGAGGCACACTGTTCAGGTTGTTGGTCTGGCAGGAGAGAGCACTGGGGAGAACAGCTGAGCTAGCAAGGGCGCGCGTCTGTATTTTATGGTCCCGTTCCTCCTGGCTCTAGTGATAGCACCACCATCGTTCTGGCAGGCCCGGCAGCAGGTGCACGACCACTGTTTGTGTTGCCCAGCTCTGCAACAGTACGAGCTAGGCCAGGGAAATGGCAGCTGCTCAGCTGAGCCGGGCGATGGGAAGGGATTGTTTCTAGATGGCTTCGCAGCTGCCATCAGACACAAATCATCATTGTTTATGAAGAGGCTTTCTCCTGTCATTTAGCATTTCACTGTTGGACAAAAAAGATTCAATGAAGGACCAAGTGAACAGAGTATTTGGTTTGAGGCTGTTCTTACCCATAATCCAGAATTTCAAAAATGTGTAATCCCAAACCAGCTAATTTGTGGCATGCATTGCTGCCTTAAGACTCCCCCATTATCTCATCCAACTACTGTAGAGGACCCAACTGGCCAAGACCCTTCTTTGAGCTAACAAATATTTACATGGAACCATCTCACCCCAGTGGCGGGAACACCCTACCTTATATAGTTTTTTTCCACTGTTATTAAAATCCCGGGGGGCCCTATTCCTTCTCACAACTCATATCTATATGAGTAAGATCTCATATCTATTCCTGTATCAAAAAATGCTATTATCAGATCTCATTAAAAAGTCTGTTTATTTCTGGTGTTCCTAACATCCTTTTCAGAACATTAGTCTTAAGAGATTGTGGAATTTGAAGTTTTGGCTAAAGAGAATCTACCATACAGTAAATTCTATAAGAGCAGGGAATTATTATTTTTTTGTTTGTTTTGTTCATTAATACCTGGAACAGGGCCTGGCACATAGCAGAGGTTAAATAATTATTTGTTGAATAAATAGAATATACGGGTCGTGATGATGACCAGGCCTTCAGCAATCTGGTTGCAGGACAAAACTTTTAGAAATTTGTTAATATCTCTAGACTAAATATTCTATTTAGGGTAGATTGCTTCTCCCAGAACAAAAGTTCTCTGCCAGCCTCCATAGTTGTGGTCCGATCAAAGCTTGTTTCCAAGGAAAGCACCTAGTAGATCTCAGGTGATGACAATGATGTAGAAAAACCCAGGGGAGCCCACAGAGCTTATAATATTTATATCTAGACATAACTTTGCTTGTGGTCTTGCAGAATCACCATTAACGGTGGGGCCCTGTAAACTTTATGTGCAAAGATAACAATGTTTAGATATATTCATATATGAAATAATGAATACCCAAAGAGTTCTAATGTCCATATGCCTTAACATTACTGAGCCACTTACATTTGAACTAAGCTATATAAGAGTTAAAAGTTGTTGATAAAGTGATTCACTCTGTCAAAAATGTTTTTTCTTGTATTGTTTTAATATTTATGTAACTTAATATTAGCTTATTGATTTAAGTTCTATTTCTTCCCAGTACCCAGAAGTCTAGATCCAGAAGGGGTATTTTCACTGGTGTGTTTAGTAACTGACTGAAAAATAATTTCTTCCAATTTTACTGTTAAGTAGATTAATGTCAAATGTATGCATCAGTTTGAAGAACAGCTTAAATCTTACGTTAATTGGCAGCTATACAATCCAGAAATTATTTCAGTGGATGAAATTTCTTCAATACAATAGTTTTTAATGGGATATAAAACCACCTAAAATCTTCAGTAGAAGTACACAAATCTCCAGGAAAAACAAACAAACAAACAAACAAACAAACAAACAAACAGGTATGTGATAAATTAGCATGCCAGTCAATGCACAGACATTTCAGGCAGGATAGAGAGGATTTTAGTCTGAGAGACTAAAATATATATGTATTTTACTATTGTTGGAGAACCAAAGCAAAAGGCATTACTAACTGTGACTTAACACAGTCAGCAGGGCAACCCAAGGAGGAAACCCATTAAACGTTAGTATAATTGAAGATCACTAAAGAATCCAATGTGACTTGTAGGAAAGTATCTGGAGAACAAGCAGATTTCTGCCCATATATCCGCTCCAAGATGAGGAGGGACAACATGGAAATGAATAAAGCCAGAGCACTGGGCGGAGTGTTCATCTGAAAGCCAGATCTGAGGGAAAATGTGACATGAAAGCAAACCCATGATGTAATAGAAGACAAAAAATGCTGAAGGGCTTCTTGTACTACAAGTATCTTCTGTTCAGCTGACCAGTCCCTGATAAATCAGGATGTGATTTCATCTTCATAAAACTATGTAATTCTTAGCTGAGAAGAAAGAGATGAGGACTAAGATTTCCAAGAGTGATGAGCATTTTTTTGCAATGGGCAAGCCTGCTATTTCTTGGGCATGTTCTGGGTCATCAAATTGTCCTCTTAAATTTTTTTTATTTCTGTGTGTGTGTGTGTGTGTAAAATTTCTAACTTTTTATGTAAATGGATCATTTGGTATTTTACCTTTCCATTACCACTTGAAAAAAGTGGGAATGCTCAAGTTTCAAGATAATGTACTCCAGCCTAAATGACTAACACTAATTACGTCAGAAAACAATGGAGATACAGATGGATTAAAGAATAATATAAAAATACATACATGCATACAACACATAGGTGAATATTTTTGTGATCTTGGGATACAAAATTACTTCATGTGATAGGTTGAATAATGTTCTGCAAAAAGTCATGTCCACAAGAACCTGTGAATATGACTGTATTTGGAAATAAAGTCTTGGCAGGTGTTATCAAATTAAGATGAGGTCATACTGGATTAAGATAGGCTCTAAATTCAATATGACCAGTGTCTTTGTAAAAAGAGGAAAATTTGGACACACAGACACAGACATACAGGGGGAAGCCTGTTGAAGAGGGAGGCAGAGATTGGAGTAATGTATCTACAAGCCAAGAAAGCCAAGGGTTGCCGGGAATCACCAGAAACTAGGAGAGAAGCATGAGAACAGATGAGGTTTGCCCTCAGAGCTTCTGAAGGAACCACACCTACTGACACCTTGATTTTGTACTTCCAGCCTCAGAACTGTAAGAGAATACATTTCTGTTGTTTTTAAGCCACCCAATGTGTGGCAATTTGTTACAGCAATCATAGAAAAATAATATACTTCCTAAGTAGAAAAGGAAGGAAACCCCCCAAAATTCGTTATTTGACTTAATAAAAAATTTAAACATCTGCATGTAAAGAAACGTAAAACCAAAGTTAAAAAAACAAAACCAAACAGGAGCTGAGAAAAATTAACCATGCATTTGAAATATTTATGTCAAATACATGGTTAATATCCTTAGTATACAAAGACTACATAAAGTAATCAAGTAACCATTAGAATATTGTGCTAAAGATCTGAATAGACAATTAATGAAAGAAACAAAAATGTCCAATAAATATATGAAAGCATATTCCATATCCATAATACCTATGAAAAAATGAGAAACTAATTTTACCTACAAAAATTGCAAATAATAATAGCAAAAATGTGCATGACATTGTTCTAAGTACTTTACATATTGCTAACTCTTTTGTTATTTACAACAGCTCTATGAGCTAATAGGGTTATTGTTAGCTAATGTTATTATCTTCATGTTATAAAGGAAAAATACAAGCCATAAATTTAGCAAGGATACTTAAATGGCCATCCTCATATACTACAGTTTGGGGGCTAGTTTGGCAAATTTTGTTTTAAAAACAAACATATCGGGGCGCCTGGGTGGCTCAGTCGTTAAGCGTCTGCCTTCGGCTCAGGTCGCGGTCCCAGGGTCCTGGGATCGAGTCCCGCATCAGGCTCCCTGCTCTGCGGGAAGCCTGCTTCTCCCTCTCCCACTCCCCCTGCTTGTGTGCCCTCTCTCGCTGTGCTTCTCTTTCTGTCAAATAAATAAAATCTTAAAAACAAACGAACAAACATATCTTTTATTGCAAGAATTCCCTTTGTAGGAAGTTGTCCTTAAAAAGATAAAAGGAACAGGGGCGCCTGGGTGGCTCAGTCGTTAAGCGTCTGCCTTCGCCTGGGTCGTGCGTGATGCCGGTGTTCTGGGATCAAGCCCCGCACCAGGCTCCCTGCTCAGCCGGAAGCCTGCTTCTCCCTCTCCCGCTCCCCCTGCTTGTGTTCCCTCTCTCGCTGTGTCTCTCTCTTGTCAAAAAAAAAAAAAAAAGATAAAAGGAACAAAGTGTTAACAGATATTATCTCTGTGTAATTAAGATGTATTTTATACTCTTTTGTATATTCTTTATTTTTTTCTGTTTTCCAAATTTTTTTATTTCTAACATATAGCCTGTGAATAGTATCCCTTACTTTGGCAGTGCACAACTTGACAGCCCTGATGATTTTTAAAAAGCAGATGAGAATTTCTGGCTGTAGATAATTGACAATTTTCCTTGTGTTACTGAGAAATCAAATATGGCAGATGGGAAGCTTGGTGGGGGTAGGCAGAGGTAAGCTTTATGAAATAACACTTTGTCTTTCCTTTAAAGGGGTCACAGCCATGTAAAAATTATTTGATACTATTTTTATTCATCCCAAGTAAGTATCTGGTAAATATTTTTATCAGTTTTTAGGTGGAAAAATTGAAGCATATATTGTTTGCCTTACCTAGTACTGAGCTTAAAGTCAAAGCTGTGGCCTGTTTCCAGCAAGAGTGTGGGCACTCACAGCATAAGATATCATACATACATTTTTCCAACTCATTTCCTACTTTTATTACCTCTTTGATTTTTCCCGTGATTTATTTCAAATTTATTTTATTTTACCATTTTGTATGCATCTTTATAGACCTTCTTAAATCTTTTCTTAGAATACAGCACAGTATAAATAAAAATGTATTATGTTAATTATTATTTTTTTAAATTTAAATTCAATTAGCCAAGGTATAGTACATCATTAGTTTTTGATATGTTAATTTTTTTAAAACTTCAATTCAATACTCATTAGTAAAACTGTGGAGAAAATTAAGAGAAACCATTTTTTTAAGACATCTAGAATTTTAAAACCAGAAATAAAATAAAAATGTAAACTAGTTACATTAAGATAAAACAAAAACTAGTATAAATGACTTTTGATAAATGTAAAGTGAATGTTTTAAGTGATCACCAAGTAGCAAATAAAGGTGAATTGTGTCATATTTCGTGTGTCTTCTGTTGTAAACCCGATTAAAATCTGGGTCCCTAGGGTTGTCACTTTCTTTTAATGGCTACACTTTGGAGACAGGTGATGGAATGCTAAATCTCCATGGCTAAGTGTTTGATTTATTATTAGTTTTGATTTGAGAATATTCTGTGTATGCAGTCAAAAAAAGGAACAAATGAAACAATGACATTTGGAAAGCAGTAAAATCTGAGGGTAAGAGTTCAGAAGAAATTAAATATGCTCTGTCAGCTACTAAAAACAAATAAAAATTAAAAAGCCCAAATGCACTTAAAAAGTTCAAAAACTGGAGTTTCACATGTCTGAAGAGGAAATAAATCATTGTATTCAATATGGCCTCCATCAGGTGGCCTAGGATATCATATATAGTTTTATACTTACCAAAGACAAACATCAGTACTGTGGTTAGAATTCAAAGGCACCCAAAGAAATCAACCAGATGATAAAAGGGTAAGAGGAGTGAGTCTATGAAGAGAGATTATAGAAAATTAATGTGTTCAACAAAGAGTAAAAGAGGAGAGGGGATTGAGACTTCTCCTTAAATACTTGAGAAAAAGTACCACAAATGAAAAGTTGGAGCCTCCAACAGGAGCAAGAAGCTAACAAGGACTGACTTATCCAGTAGGCTCAATAGGCAGAGTGCCCAGGACCCAAGATACTTTTAGAGGCCCACAAAAATGTTTTAACTTCTTTCAAAAATCAGAGAAAAATGAATATTATCATAATAAATATATAAAAATGGATCAAGCCTGGGTTGTATTCATCTTTATGCCAACACATTCATAAAACAAAGTTTTCAATATGCTTTTACAGAGGAAGGAGCCCAAAAGGACAAAAGTGCCCAGGGCCCATGAAAGTCAGAATCTGGCCCTGGCAAATTTTAGACAAAATATTAGATCAAAATAATCTCCATGGTAGGTTGTTGAGTGTTAAGCAGAGATGATCTGGGGGGCTTGCAAAGAGGTATCCCGAGTTGAGGCTAGGAAGAAGAGGCTCACTTTCTCCATCTATGAAATTCTAATTGCATTGTCCTGATGTCTTCCCATGTGTTAAACACTCATATAATTAATGCTCACGATAATGCTCTGAGGTAGGATTTGTTATCCCTCTTTTACAGAAGAGAAAATTGGAACTCAAAAGATGACATAACTCACTAATGTTAGAGATGGAGTCATCGTCAGACCTGAAGCTGTGATTTTAAGTAGCTGAGACTCCTTTTCTTGCCCAGTTAACATGGTGTCACAACACAAAATTGGAAAATCAGACAGGTGTAATTTCTACCCAGCCCACACTACACTTACCCCACTCCTCATCACTCCATCAAGGCCCTTCTTAGATTCGTAATCCAATAGTTATTTTGTTAGTTACATCTTAAACAGTTATGCCATAACACATGCATCTGCAAGTTCAAATTCTTTTTGGTATGGCTTATTACAAGAAAAGAGGATCTTTGAGTAAGTTATTTTACTGCATGAATCTGCTTCTTTTAAAAGTTTGGATCCCATTGATATGAACTTAAGCGATACATAATTTTCTAAAAAAAAAAGTATGTATTCTTGGGGAGTGGAATGGAGAAATGTTGTTGAGTGATCAAAGGTCATTTTCAAAACAGGGATATCTTTTTAAAACCAGGTCTTCTATCTAGGCCAAAACATGTGTGGCAATTTATACTTTGAAATTAGAATTTTTAAGAATTTATTCTCAGAGAGAGATCTCCAGGGAGTTGGTAGATATGTTCGTGGATTGTCACATTCCTTGGTATTTCTTACTGTGTAGTTGTAGGCTATTGGAATTTTTGAATTAGAGAGAGTGACTTTTATTAAGAGAAATGGAGAAATTTTTATTCTACAGAATTCTTCTTAGGGAGAGCGTTGTATATTTTTAGGAAAAAAAACCCCACTTGGGTGAACTTCTTAGTATGAAAGATGAGATCCTAATGGGCCAATAAATTGCCTTATAAAGCAAGTGGATCTTGTTACCTGGGGGACCCTTTGCCTAAATGCTATGGTGCGTTTGAGTGTACCATGTTTAGCATGGAAGATGGGCAGAGTTGAAAGGCTCTGCACAGAAGATGGGGGAGTAATATGAAATTTCCAGAAAATCCAGGAGGAGGGTAGAAAATCCAGTAGGGATGGTTAGAAAGGGGAGGGGGGAATGTCTAAGAAAAGAGTTTAGGAGAAGAATTTGTATTAATTTTTAAGTTGCTTGCTATGGAGTTTGCAAAGCAAACCTTTCCCTCAGAGTCTTCAGTATAGTCTATATATCTCAATAATGCCTTTGAGAGGGTGGATTCTTCTCAAGGAATTCCAAAAGGTGCTGAGTTATGAATCAGGGTTGGCCTAAGACCGCAGGCCTGGAGGCAGGAGTTGGGGTTAAGGGCAAAAACATCTGGGTTCCATTTAAGTTTTGCTCCAAAGTCAATACCACATGCTAGGAAAAGCAAAAGCATCTACATCCCTGCCCAGCACTGAATATAGAAGGAAATTACTGTTTCTGACAGGAAAATTGCTTAAAAGGTCAGGATACCTCTTTCTCTAACATCCTAAGAATGAAAAATCAAAATATACTACAGATATTCATTTTCCATTAGTCTTTTTACTTTTAATCATCAGTGTTACAATCATAGAAATCCTGTTGGTATCACTTCATTTTTTTTTTACTGCAAAGATTTTTACTGCAAGAAGTTTAATTCAATGACTCAGATCAATGTTGTTGATCAATACTGATTTTCACCAGTGATCCTTATTGTCATTAATTATAATAATGAAGATGAGAAGTATCATCTTATTATTAATCTTTTGGGGCAATAACTACTCTCAATGAAATACTGATATGACTGGGACAGATGATACAATAATTTTCCTTTAAGTGATTGAGTTACATTCTTTCCTGTGGTGCACAAATGTTTCCCACACTTGCTTCTATTATTTACAGTGTACTTAAAAAAAATTCTGTTGTTTAAGCAACCCAATTTGTAGTGCTTTGTTATGACAGCCTAGCAAACTAATACTGTTACATATTTAGAACACTTAGATTCATCCAGATAAATAGCTGATTTTTTAAAATTGAAGTATAATTAACATACAATGTTTTATTAGTTGCAGGTGTATAACATATTGATTCGACAGTTCTGTACATTACTCAATGACCACCACAATTCGTGTTCTTTCTATACCAACTGTTTCACAAAATCAAAGTTGTTTATTTAGTCCTTTATGTTTTCTTTAGAAACACTCAGCAGATTGGGCTGGGAATATTGGTAAGACCACTCTGAATAGGTTTTTGCAGGCAAGGTAAACAATTCATAAAGACATATAATCTTGGTAATCCACGTGTCCCTGCCCCTTCTTTTCCTCCATGTAGCTGGCCTTTATGAGAATTACTTCAGATTTTCACTTCCTTTATTTTACAAAGCAGTCAAGAAGATAGTTGAGTTTTAGTATGTAATCTCTGGAGCTTTGTTTGCTTTCCTGCAATGACTTGGAACCACTGGGTCACATCTAATTAATATGTTGTTGGCAGGACACACTGAACAGAAGTTGTCAAAACCAAATGATTAGAGGTTTAGATTCAGGGTTGAATTGCATGTGCTACTTCCAAGAGTTACTGCAAGTAGTATGTAACTGCTTCAAGCCTACAAGTTCTAAGGCTATTAAAACACACACACACACACACACACGCACAAACACACCCTTCATTAGTGGATTTTTTTTTAAATCACAGAATACATTGCCAGCAAGTATTTTTAAGTGGAATTTCTTTTAATCTTGTCAAGTAACAGATATTTGATATTTTATAAATTTGACACCTCTTCTCTTAAAAACCAAGAGAGGTGTGAGTTGAAATATTTTTTTCAATCATTTTGACCCAAAAGTTTTGATAAGAAAAGCGAACTTCCGGGCCTATATGCTTCAAATTGACTGTCGACATTAATGAAGCTCACTGCATAAGCTGGGCTTTTTCACTTATCCAATATAAACATACTCCTAGCCCCGTATCTTTGCAAATTTTACACTATATTTGCCAACCATAAAAATCTCTGCGAACATTGGACAGGATCACTTCTTGCTACCTGGTAACGATGTTTATAAATGTATTTATTCAGATAAGATGGCCAAATACATTTAAAAAATATTTCTTATAAGGGATCTCAGCAGTGTTTTTTTGCAACCTGAAATCTTCATTCCGTGTTATTCTTTCCACAGATGCTTCCAATGGCCAGATTTGTGCAAGAATGATGAAGCGAGGGTCTGAGTCTGGTAGCCATATAATTTTTTGTTGTCCAAGTTCATTTCTTTAGAATACTTTCATAAGATACGTGAATGTAACTAAGGCAAAAGTGTTTTTTTTTTTTTTTTAACATCATGAACTTTCTGATTCACATATGATTTTCATAGAGTCAATGCGATCATTTTATTTTCACTTTCTTCTCTGCCCACTACCTGCGCAGTGGGTAAGTTCTAAATTCCTTCTAAATTCCTTCCATTTACTTAAGGCTCACTTGAAGCAATTTTGCTTTTGACTCTAGACCCTGTTTTGTTCAGTAGTGGAACTGATTTGGACTCTGTTCTAAGACAATCCCATAAGATTTTACCAGCAGCTGAAATCCAGTTCTTCCAACTTGCCTTATCCTTGGCCCTTACCTATTTGGAGACCTGAAACTGGAGGCCAGTCTCATGTGATTTCTCTGAGTTGTTCCTCAGCCATGTTCTCGTGAGCAATGCTTCTATCCAGACCTCTTCCCCACACAGAGTGGGTACCACCCCTCTCCTGCCAACATGATTTGCCATGTGGAGCCCCAGTCTTGCTCCTGTTCCCTTAACATAGTCACTGATGGAGCACTTGGTGAGTGATTGAGGTGGACCCAGTTTGATATTCTTCTGGGAGCCAAGTGCTACAGACTATAGGCACTTCCTTTGATTCAGATAATAACTTCCTTAATCCAGAATCAAGTCATTTGATTCTTCCTCTATTTTTACTGGTGTTGAAACAAACAAATTAAACCTCCTCTGGTATGCAGTTTAAAGGCTTAGAAGTGGTGAGAAGGATATATTTGGCACTGTGAAATTTTGAATTATAAAAAGAGAAGTACAAATGAAAAAAATGCAAAAGTCTAAACTATTACTTAAGATATATAATAAATATCAGCAACTTTTAGGAACTTGGCAATTTCCAGTAAATGACCATGGCAGATGGTTTTATAACTTGGTTAGTCACTTTTATTAATGTTCATAGTTGGCAGCTAATCTGATTATTAATTTTAACTTTGCTACCACATGTGTATTTATATATTCTTTAATTCATGACTACATGACTATAACTTTCATATTCATATGCAATATCTTTTTTTTAAAGATTTTATTTATTTATTTGACAGAGAGAGACACAGTGAGAGAGGGAACACAAGCAGGGGGAGTGGAAGAGGGAGAAGCAGGCTTCCCGCAGAGCAGGGAGCCTGATGAGGGTCTCGATCCCAGAGTCCTGGGATCATGATCTGAGCCGAAGGCAGGTGCTTAACAACTGAGCCACCCAGGCACCCCCATATGCAATATCATTCAAAGCCAAAAAAAAAAAAAAATCAAACTCAGAAGCAATCAGGCAGTAATTCTACTTAGCATAAAGCAATGGTTTTGACAATTATTATAAACTATTCCTCTTGAATTAAACCCTAGATGTTCACAGGAGACTGCTCATGAGATTTACTGAAGCAGATAATTCCATTATATTGGTTTAGAAATAGGAACAGGACAAGGGAACAAAAGCGCCAATCAATATAAGTGCGTGGAGACACTGAAGAATTTTCATATGTATTTTTGTCCAGTAATAAACTCTGAAGATTATTTACAAACTTGCAGTTGTTTTCCTCTTAAATGCTTTTATCTGCAAAAGATGAATGGTGTGAATTGTTTCACATCGTGAAATAGTACATCATATTTTTCTTTAAAATAGGATCCCTTGACTACAAGAAATTGGTGGTAATTCGATTCCCAACTTGGCCTCCCCTTACTTTTTTGGTTTCTGTCTTCTGAATATATTCTGGTTTGTTTTTGCCTCAAAATATGGCACTCACAACCTAACCCAATTTTCCACGTGCAAATTGGCAACCTTAGAGAAGAAACTGACCTGCCTTCTTCCTTTCTTCTTTCCTCCCTTCTCTCTTTCCATCTTTCCTTTCCACCCTTTCCCTTCTGTTCTTCCTTTAGCAAATACTGAGAACATAATCTCTATCTGGCACTGTATTAGGTGCTGGAGATAAAAATGAGCAAAAGAAAACATTGGCCTCTACTTTCATAGCGCTTATAATCCAGTGAAGAATATTGAGAGGAACAAATGATCTCACAAATAAATGTAAAATTGCATCTGTGACAAGTCCTAAGAAAAGGTATACAGTCCTATGAGCCTGTTACAGGAGGATTTGAGCTAATCAGGGAGATCAAAAAGGCTTCTCTTCTCTTGAGCCAGATGCTGAAGGAAGGATAGAGCTAATAGGGTGATGAGAAGACAGAAAATTATCTCAGGCAAGGAAACAAGCATATGCAGTGCGAGTGGATAGTAAAGACCCTGGTGAAGGTATGAGGGATGGGAAGGAGTCCAGCGCGAATGGAGCAAAGAAAGAGGAAGCCTGCAGGAAGTGAGGTCAATCAGAAAATAGAAGGTGCCAGATCATGCAGGTTCTTGAGGCCATTTTATCTTGAGCCTAACACAACAAATGGGAAACCATGAGGAGTTTTAAACAGGAGGGAGAGGACATTTTAATTTTAAAAGATTACCATGAAGAGTGGATTGAGAAGACACCAGTGTATATGCATATGGATCAGTACAAAGATGTCTGCAGGAGCTTGGGGAACAGATAATGGCAAGGTAGCTTGGTGTCACTGGCAAGAGGACAATGGAATTGAGAAGTGTTTAGAAGGAAAATTGGTAAAACTTTATAATGGATCATATAAGGTGGGGAAGGGGAGCATTAGATAAAGGTGAGGGATTCGTGGACTTACAGCTTCTGTCTGATGTGACTGAAGGGGCGCTGTGCCATTGGGCGAGGTGGGAAACACTCTTGGGCCAGATTTGGGAGGAACGAGTAGGAGTGAGGTTTGGTAAGAAGAGTCATTGAAAATTGCACAAGGAACTATCAAGTAGAAAGTCGGATTATGTGTGTCCGGAGCTCAGAAGAGTGTTCTCAGGTGGTGATATAAATTTGTGAGTCTTCTGCATATAAATGGCAATTGGATCTATATGGAAGAACATCAGATAAAAAGAGGAAAGGCCAGAGCACTGAATCTAGAGAAACTCAATAATTAATAGCCCCTGAGAAGAAAATGCAAAGAAAGACAGAGAAAGGAGCAGCCAGCAAGGTAGGAGGAAAGCCTAGAGGATGCTGAGATTTCCAGAGGAGGTCGGCCTTTCCACATCAAGGGAGAAGCCGGTGGTTGAGGGCTGCTGCGAAGTTAAGAATAGGAAGCATCCTTCTAGTTGATTCATATAAACTTACTGCCAGCTAAAATCCTTAAATGCTTTTTCAGATGTAAACAAACAACCCCAAGATCTCAGTAGCTTAATAGAATCAAAGTTTTTTCTTCCTCACATCCGATTCCAGGGAGGTTTGAGTTGTTCACTTCAAAGAGGTGACTAAGGGAATATGTTGCTTTCATCTTGTGGCTCTTCCAGCTTGTCGTTTCATGGTCTCCCTGGTATCATCCTGCTGTGGGAAGGAGGAAGTGAATGTGGGGAAAGGCACACCTGATCTTTAGCTTCCTCATTTTAGAAGTGACATATGTCACTCCCACTCACATTCCACTGTCAGAGTCAGGCAATGACAAACCTAACTGCAGGGAAGCTGGGAAATCTAAAAGAGCAAAGTCAGACCAGTGAGCACTTACAAACCCCATGACCCCTGCCTGGCCCTTAAGCAGGTCAAGTTTGGGATCCAAGTGCAGGACCTTGAATTTACCACCATTCAGTCTCAGTGTTAGATCTCATCATTTCAGCCCACTAGGCCTTTTTAGATTCTGATTCTGAAATCTTGCATTTCCTTCCTTGCTTGAAATTATTCAACAATTTGATCAGCATTCATTTTACAGTTTTATCCAATTAAGGGATAAACATCTTAGTTGAACAGGGCCAAGAACTGAGTCTCACCTGAAACATGTCTCCAGAGGTTGTACTCTATAGGGACTGGTTTCAACCCACCCTTCAGCATCCCTGGTGCTGTTCAACCAGATAGGGATTGTCCAACTGGACTAACGTCTGTAGATAATGAATAGAAGGAAGAACAGAGTGTTCTCCTAACATCAAGTTTAAGATGTTTTTCAAAATTAAATTAGAAAAGAAATACATATAGGTAGTTCTTCTGTAGTAGTAATCTGTAAATAATTACCCGAGGTATCTAGAGAAACCCTTATTTACGATAAATAAGGCATAAGCCTCTACAAAGAATGTGCTACTAGAAAAAAAAGAATGTCCTGTACCCCTGAAATAAATAATACATTATATGTTAATTAAAAAAAAAAAGGATGTGTCATAGTCTAAATGTTTGTGCCCCTCCCTGGCTAAATTTTTATGTTGAAATCTAGTGCCCAGTGTGATGTGGTCTTAGGAACTGGGGCCTTTGGGAGGTGATTACATCATAAGGACAGAACCCTTATGAAGGGATTAGTGCCCGTGTGAAAGAGGCCCAAGAAAGCTCCCTTGGCCCTTTTCCCACCCTGTGGGGACACAGCCATTGGTGCTGTTTATGAACCAGAAAGGGGGCCCTCAGAAGTCACCAAATCTGCTGGTATCTTGATCTTGGACCTGCCAGCCTCCAGAATGGTGAAAAATAAATTTCTGTTGTTTATAAGCTACCAAGTCTCTGGTATTCTGTTATAGCAGCCCGAATGAACTAAGACAGAATCAATGTATTAACTGTCCAAATCATACTAAGTTGGAAGAAGGAATGTGGTCACAGAGGGAGCAGATGTTCCCATGCTGGGGAGGAGAGCCAGGAAGCATAGACACACTTGTTCTGTGTGCCTGTAGCCCTAACCAGGGGGCGTGAGCATTCAGCCCTCCAGGCAGGTATCACCAGCTGTATATGGCTACAGCCTTGCGGCAGGCAGCACACAGACAAGAAATAAAACATGGGGGCACCTAGGTCTTTGTAACTTTGATGTAAATAAGTGATGGGGACGTAAAGTACAGCATAGGGGATATAGCCCATAACATTGTAATAACTTTGTATAGTGACAGATGGTAACTAGACTTACCGTGGGGATCATTTTGTAATGTACAAAAATACCGAATTGCTATGATGAACATCTGAAACTAATAGGGTATTGTACGTCAATTCTATTTCAGTAAAGATCTTTTTATTTTATTATTTTTTTAAAAAAGAAATTATGTTTCATGGGTAAAGAGTTTCAACTTGGAATGATGAAACAATTCTGGAGGTAGATAGTGGTGGTGGTTGCTTAATAATGTGAACGTGCTTAATGCCACTGAACTGTACACTTACAAGTGATTAAAATGATAAACTTTATGGTATGTGTATTTTACCAAAATTAAAAAAGAGAGAGAGAGAAATGATGAGCCTGGAACTGAGATGTGAGGTCCTCACGACATGACTGATATGTCCCCTGTGTCCTATTCCCTTTCCCCAGCCCTCCACTGTATGAAAGCAGTGAACTTCAAGTTCTGGGTCCCTCCACCCTGGCAGAATCCACGCTCACTTCTCATAATCTGCTGAGATGGCAGGGTTTGTCTCCGCGAGGACCAGAGTAGGACCTTGAGCCACATCCACCGGTTCCTTCGTGAATCCTTGATCTGCTGTGCCCTTCCCTCTACTTGCTGGCAGACCGACTCAGAGTAGGCGTGGCTGTATCCAAGATGTCCTTTCACCAGCCCTCATATGTGGACCTGCCTTTCTAGTCTGGCATAGCTCAGGGCTCTCCTAGTTTTAAACCAATGATAACTAAAATAATCAATTCATCCTATTTGCTCCTTCCATATATTCTCTGACTTTATATGATATATATATGCAGAATTTATACATCATTCAGAATTGATATATCTGCCAAATAGAGAATTTATCAGCCAAAATAAGATTACTCCACTTTTATGGTTATTATAAATTAATAATTTAGCAATCTGATTTAAACATTGCTGTCATCAGTGAGACACCTGAACTTTCAGATGTGCCCTCCATCAGGTGCCCCTGGATTTAGAACTGGTGATCTATAGACTCCAAGAAACAAACTGAGGGTTTTGGAGGGGAGGGGGGTGAGGGGATGGGTGAGGCTGGTGGTGGGTATTAAGGAGGGCATGTGTTACATGGAGCACTGGGTGTTATACGCAATGAATCATGGAACACTACATCAAAAACTAATGATGTAATGTATGGTGACTAACATAGCATTAAAAAAAAAAAAACACAAAGAACTGGTGATCAGGCTGAGGCCTCTGCAAGGAGCTGCACTGCGTCCAGTTGTGTCCTTAGGGGCCAGCCTTGCTCTTTAGCCACAACAACTTCCAGCCATTGTTTCTCTGTCTTGTCCACTTGACACTGGTTTCAAATGCTTTATGGAAGTTTGGACATACTATGTCTCCTAAATTTCAGTCAACATTTAGAGTAGCTAAATGCTTCCTTGCCATCTTTTTATTCTTCTTTGGCTTCAGTGGCTTTTTCTAATATTTTTCTACCCATTACTCACATTTCCCAACGGCTTTGCAGGTAGATGCAGCCAAGTGACTGGTTTCATCCAATGAAATATAAGTGAAAGTGAAATGTGAGACTTCTGAGCTGGGACATTTAGGAATGTTGTGCCCCTGCTCCATCATCTCTTCTGCTGCTAGAGAAAATAGAAGTCTAGGTCCTTAGGTAACTGGGGGGAGGAGAGCCTCTTGCTGACCTACCTTGGGCATGTGATGTTATTGGATCATTTTGTGCCCACATCTTAGCCAAGCCTATTCTGACTGATAATCCTGTTGGTCAGAAAGTTTCTCTTTTAAGGCAATGATTGTCACATACTACATAAGTTGCACACTTGAAATAGTCTGTGTTTTGTTTTACAAACACAATATACAATATGATGATTTAGCCGAGTATGGATTCTGGAGTCAGAATGCTAGTGTTTGAATCTAGGCAACACCATTTACTAGCTGTGTGATCTAAGTTAATAACCTCTCTGAGCTTTGTAACATGAGAATGAGAATAGTATTATCTACCTCTGAAGGTAGTTGTGAGGATCAAATGAATTAAATTACTTAAAGTGGTGCCCAGCACATAGTAAGCATTTGATAGATGTTTATTATAATTACTAGATGTAACAAGACCCTCATGCATATTGCTATAATTAAAGTGTGAAGCATTTTGATAATGTGATATATGTGAGTGTTGTTGTTGCAAATCAACATATACTTTAAAATTCTGATCATGAATGTTTAATTCTATTTACCCAAAAGAAAAAAAAATTAGAACTAAGCATGAAGCAGCTTATAAATAATTTCAAAGAAGGCAGACTCCCACTTCCTTATGGATAATGAGCAGCTGTTCCACATCTGTCATCCTGTTTTGAAGTATATATGTGTTTAGCGACTCCACACAACAAACCGTTTTCTCTCTGACTCTTGTCTTTGCTAGATAATGTTATGGACAGTCTATTGAACCTGTGCATGAACACACATTTCAAGTAAGCATGATTCCATTATGACTTTTAAAGCTGATTTGATTTGGGCGGCTGGGTGGCTCAGTTGGTTAAGCGACTGCCTTCGGCTCAGGTCATGATCCTGGAGTCCCGGGATCGAGTCCCACGTCGGGCTCCCTGCTCGGCAGGGAGTCTGCTTCTCCCTCTGACCCTCCTCCCTCTCATGCTCTCTGTCTCTCATTCTCTCTCTCTCAAATAAATAAATAAAATCTTTAAAAAAAAATAAAGCTGATTTGATTTATAATTTAATTTCTCTTATTTTTTCAAGAGATACAAAGCCAATATTCAGCATCCTATTAGCAAGAGTTTAATTTTCAATTCTCTATTTTATGAAAGGACTGATGAGAAAATATGTAGTGTCATTATATTCTAATCTTTGGATACTGTATTCTATTTAAATCAAAGGTATGGTGCTAATTTTAGGTCTCTTGAGTTGCCTTTGCAGAAGATACTTCCTATACAGAATGTATATGTTAGAACCAAACTAAAAGAAAATTTCTACTTCTACAGTGCCTATAGAATGCTACATTTCTCTCTTCCAGAATATTTTCTTGTTCACTAAATTGTAGTCAGAATGTAATCATCATGAATATAAATGTCTTTACTTGTGTGGTAAAGCACGGTGACCATCACTGGTATGATGACTTAGATTTTAAGAATGAAAATAAATGGGAAAATTACATTAAAAATAAAAATGGTACTTTCCCATGGAAAAGGCTGAGAATTCATGTAATTTAGCTCTAATAGAAGCCCCAAAAGGGGCTTTTTAACCATCCACCAATAAAATATTATTTTACATATAGTAAACATTCAGCAAAAGTATTTGCCCACATAGAATCTACAGAGTGATTACTCTTTCTCTGCACCCATGACCAGGCCTGTGGAGAGCAGAGACCTCCAAGAGGAATCCACCTTCACATTTGATGGGGGAAGCCAGTGGAGCATGAATGTAAAAAACCTCTCTCATAGGCCTAGTGACCAGGATAGTATGTTCTGCAAGCGGACAGTGGTGGCAGGAAAGGGAAGAGGACAATACAGATGCCAAAGAGTAGCAGCAACATTTCTGATTGGTTTTCTTCCAAGATTAGTATTCATAAGTTAGTTTGTTTCTATATGTCTATTGTGCTTGGAAATGTGAGGCTAATACTAGCCAGCTGCTGTCTATAAATCTTGGCACTTGGATCTCAAAAAACTCTCCAACTTTGCTTTTGCAAACTCACTAGGAGCTAAATTACCATAAAAAATAACTTTTGCTCTCACTGTGTCTTCCATGCTCAAAATGTCTCCAAATGTAAATCTCCCAAACTATAGATATTTTAAAAATCCATACTTTTTTCTTTTTCTTTCTTTTTCTTAAAGTTTCAAAGCTTGTCTTTAATAAGTGTTCTCTGATTTTTTTTTCTTGCTTGTTCCAAGATCTGAACATTGAAAAACAGTCACTCAGTCACAGGTTATACTTGACAAATTTTCTAGAAATCTAGGTATGTCATTAAACCATTTGGCAAAATTAAGTAAGCAAAGATAAGAAACTATAACATAGGTGTGTTATGTCACTGACTCTTTCATTTTATATCATTGATAGGACTCAAGGGTATACATTGACACTCAGACATTGGTTTCCCTAGATAGGTTTGTAAACCAGAATTATCCATATCCTTAAGTGCATGTGTTTGGGAGTTGGGGAAGACAAAATACATTCATTGAACGCCTACATGTACAGTTGCTATGGTTTATCCATATAATCTTATTTAATACCCACTACTAATTACTGAGATAGATATTTAAATTTCTCTTTTACAGATGAGAAAAATGACACATATAAAATCAAAGTAATTTTCTGGAATTGGGGCTCACTTAGTTGTGAATCAGAAGCCCAAGCGCTTTTTCACTGTACCATGTTCTGAGCTTTTTTACCATTTCATATATGTCCATTTTATTCTCTTTTTTAGAGACTTCAGATACACGGAATTATCATTTTAAAGTATAAAACAACAAGCTAACTACTTTAATTGAGTTGGAGGGTACCAAAAAGTGCAATGGATTCTTGTGGGGGGAAATATCTAAACCCTGCATCGGTGTTTTTTGATCTTAGAAGTAGTAGAGTATACACTGAAAAGCAAGTTCTAGAGTCAGACAGCCCTAGGGTAACATCCCTGCTCTGTCATTTACTTCTTAACTTGCAAATTTAGACAAAATACTTCATCCATTTGACCTTCGGTTATAATAGTGCAACAAGAACAATAAAACAAAGTTACATGAAATAACAAGGATTGATGCTCAGAATACACAATGATTGGGAGAGCACAGGGCACCCAATGATTAGAAGAACCAGCTGAAATCACCAGGAGAGGCTATTGGTATGTATAGAGACACCTTTTCTCACTTTGCCCATAGAATCCTTGCCAACCTCCCCCTTGGTGGCACTGTGGAAAGTCAGAGGTTCAGTCAAAGTTGAGAGAGATAACATTCTAGGAGTGCAACGATTGCAGTCTAAAGAGTTCAAGAGGAAACATGGTTGAAAGGTTTGTCATTCTACTTTTACACTATAAAGTTCCAAATGGTAAGTTTAACATAGCCATAAAATGAACTATAATTTACATTTTCTTGTATATTCTGGGTAAGACCTGCCTTTGACATACTGGTGTGAGGTAACTCTTACTCAGTTGGACACAGGATGGAGAATCTTTACAGGTTCATGTGAGGTATAGTGATTTATCAATGAAGATTTAATAATGGTAGAGAAAAAGAATATGCATATTTGTTTACTGCACTACCAGTGCAAGTCCAGATTCTTTATCCTCTGACTGACAGTCCCCCCCAAATTAGCATGTCAGTCACATTCTCCTGATCTAATCTTACATGATTCTGTGAAAGAATGTTGCTCCAGGGGCGCCTGGGTGGCTCAGTCATTAAGCGTCTGCCTTCGGCTCAGGTCATGATCCCAGGGTCCTGGGATCGAGCCCTGCATCGGGCTCCCTGCTCCGCGGGAAGCCTGCTTCTCCCTCTCCCACTCCCACTGCTTGTGTTCCCTCTCTCGCTGTATCGCTCTCTGTCAAATAAATAAAATCTTTAAAAAAAAAAAAAAAAGAATGTTGCTCCAGTCAGCTGCATCAGCTCCCCAGGGCAGCCCACTGGAACCGGCCTGGTCACCAGGCCCTGGGATGAGTCTATTGGTGTGAGTTACAGGCTCCTTAGTGCATCTGGTCAACCTAACACAAGGAATAGAGGACCAGAGAATGCCCTAAATGGGAGAAACTGGAGCCAGAGCTCACCTGGGTCCTAAGTAGAGTTTGCAATACCTGGCTTGGGTGGCAGTGCCAGCCCTGGTTGGTCCCAAGGCCTAGAGAAATTCTTAAAAGTTGTCAAAGAAGGCATTCCCAAAGTACAGGACCCCTTGGTCTTGGGACCTGGTGCAGAGCCTACATGCCTAGTCTAAGGGCGGTAATACCTATATAATTGGTTTTCATGTCAGTCCTGGAAATGAAAGGTGAAGTACTTAGCACATTACTTATAAACCAGTAAGAGCTCAGTATATGTTGGATATCATCATCATCATCACATCAAATTGTCCTTTCCTTAGGAAATGTTAATAGATACTCCAAGAGAAAAAGAAGTGAGGTATTAAAACAAATAGCTTTAAAGAACAGTTCAGGTTTTAGGTTAATGATGATGGGTTGAATCTCTGAAGTTATTTCCATTCTTTCCCACTAAAACAAAAGTGAGGGATTTTTTTTAAAGCATAAACCTGTTAAACAAAGAGAGTGGGTGAGAAGTCAACAAAATCCAAATTTTGGAAGATATAAATCAGATGGATGAGTGGTTAATGACTTGGGAGACTTGAGAAAGTTGACTTCTAAGTCAAGAGTGAGGAAAGTTGAGAAGCAACTCAATTTTTGCTGTACTCAGAAGCTGGAGGCAACACTTCTGAAACTGGAAGTGAAGATGGGACTGAAAACAAAGATTGGTTGAAAATTAGATTCTTAGACCTCCTCACCACTCCATGAAGAAAAGCGACTGACTATTCAACAACCCAAACAACCCACCCCACTCCCAACCAAAAGCTAGATTACTTCTAGAGCACTGGTCGTTGGATTAGAGAATCAGAATTACCCACATTAAATAAAATAATAAATATGTAATAAATAATAATTAAATAAAATTTAAAAATTACAATTAAATTAAATTAAAATAGTAATAATTGCAATAAATAAATAAATAATGAGTCCCAACCCCCACTACTACCACTATTGCTACTTTTGGGTTTTAGTTTAGTTTTGTTTTGTTTTTTGTTATTGTTTATTTGTTTTGTTTGTTGCATTTTGTTGTGTTTTTTTTGGTCTCATTGAATCCCCAGAACTCTAACAACCAGGGCTATAGCTATTCTAGTCAGGATTTTGGAAGAATCTTTTCTGGGAGATTTGACCAGCCCAAGGGAAATGCCCTAAAGATACTCACTATGCCATCATCTTCTAGTGTATCCTAATATCTATTCTTCCCTTCTTCTTTAGTAATATAATTCTTAATTGGTCATATAGTTATACAAATATTGTAAAAAGCCAATCTCCTTTGCCATGAGATGTGGCCAAAATTTCTGGCCAATGTGATGTAAGCAGATGTTCTGTGTGCAACTTACAGGGAAAGGATATATATCTTTCCTTCCCTTTTTTTCCCCATTTTCTTATTGATTAGAATGTAGACATGGTGCTGAACCTTCTTGTACCATGGAGTGTAACCTTCACAAAATAGTAAAGCAACAAGATAGAGGATTTCTTTGTCCTGGAAACTCTGGAGTGCTATGCTAAGCCCAAACCTGCATTCGATACAAATAAGCTTTGCCTTGTTTAAAATACTCTTCTTTAAACTTTATGCTACATACAGCTGAATGTATATAATAAGCAATATAATAATGTAAGATGCTTCCTCAATGAAATGGCATAGCCCAATAACCTTACAGTGAAGCACATGGTTGAAGAACCCTGCCCAAGCCCATGGAGGTAACAAACAGCTTTATAGAGCTTCACTCTCAAAGTTAAGAGGTCAGCCAAAACTACCAGAAATTTGAGAGATTTTTGAGCTATCATAAAAGACAGAGACAACAACCACAACAATAATGATAACAATAAGAAAGAAATTTGGAGAAAAAAGAAACTATGCAAGAAAAAAATCCAAAATTTATTACTAACTCTTCAGATAGAGAAGATAAACATCTTGAGTTCATAAAGCAAGAGAAGAATACTTTAAAAATGGAACAGAAACAGTTATGGCTTTTGAGGTTAAAAATATGATTACAGAAATAAAAAAATTAATGAGAGCTGGAGTGTAAAATAGAAAAATATCTCCCAGAAAGTAGAGCAAAAGGCAAAGAGATGATAAATAAGAGAAAAATATTTTTTTAAAAAAAGAATCAATTCAAGAATTCCAACATCCAAGTAATAGGAATTGCAGAGAAAAAGAAGAGAAAAAAAAGTTAGGTATAAAACCTTCTAAAAAATAATTCAAGAAAATTTCTCCAAACTAAAGCCCATAAGTTGACAGACTAAAAGAATCCATTGCATACTCAACACAATGAACAAAAAGCAGACCGGCATCAACCCATATCACTGAGAAACTGCAGAATACTGGAGCAGAGAACAGATCTCAGGAGAATCCAATAGGGGGAAAAAAGGTAACAGAAAGTAGATTCAAGAATCAAAAAGTCACCAGACTTCTCAACAACACTGGAAACTAGAAGGGATGGGAGCTTGCCTTTAAAATTCTGATGGAAGGGGCGCCTGGGTGCCTCAGTCGTTAAGCGTCTGCCTTCGGCTCGGGTCATGATCCCAGGGTCCTGGGATTGAGCCCCGCATCGGGCTCCCTGCTTGGCGGGAGGCCTGCTTCTCCCTCTCGCACTCCCCCTGCTGTGTTCCCTCTCTCACTGTGTCTCTCTGTCAAATAAATAAATAAAATCTTAAAAAAAATAAAAAATAAAATAAAATTCTGATGGAAAATGATTTCCAATATAAAATTCTATACCAAGCCAAACTATTAATCATATGTGAGAGTAGCCTACAATATTTTAAGTCAATCAATAACTAAAAACTTATCTCCCATGCAACTTTTCTCAGGAAATGACAAAAGGATGCCTTTAACCAAGAAAAGAAACCAAGAGGGAGGAAGACACAATTCCAGAAAATGAGGGAGAACTATGAGAAATTCAACTCAAGAGAGATGTGAAAGGACCTCTCAGGATGATGGTTGTCTTAGGTCAGGGTCCCAGAGCAGAGCCTGAAACAGGAATTCATGTGCCTGTGACTTATTGGAGCAGGGCTCTCAGGAGAAAGCAAGAGGGGGAAACAAGATAGGGCAGGGGAAGGAGACAAACAAAGATGTGGACTCAGTTGAAGAACAGCTCAGCCTCATGCCATGGGGAGCTCAGCTGCATAAGTTGCACCTAAAGGCAAGGAGACCAGATTTTGTACTCCTGGATCAATCCAGCATTGACTGTGAGAGGGGTGTAACCCCTTGGTTGAAGCGGCTCCCATTTGACTTCAGGTGATTCCCTGGAGAAGGGGCATCTGTGAGGAACCGGCATACAGAACAGCTGCAGGATGGGCGCCCCAGCCCTGTGAGGGCGTCTGAGCAGGGTACCAACAGGAACCACTACGATGGTGAGAACCTGAGCCACCAGCGTGAGACAGGCATTGAGGGCAAGACATCCAGACTAGAGAAGATCTGAAGGTTCTGGGAGAGATGTCTTCAAGAAGATAAAACCGAGGGAATGCTTAATGTGTTTGAACATATTGAGAGGAAGGTTAGATAACTGAGGGAGAGTTTGGGGATAAATTAGTCATAGGTACACGAAGAACTCTGCAAACAGCAAACAGTAAACTAACTCCAGGGAAAACTAGAAGTTGGACAGGAGGAGAAATTAACCAAAGGTATTACATGGCTCAACCGTGAATAGCATTTCACATGGTCATAATAATGAATACACTGAATACTGATCAAAACAAAGTGTGAAATAACTACCAGGAGGATGGGGCAGTGGAGTAAAAGAGTCCTACTGGATTGTCCATTGGTGAACCCAGCAGTATTCTCTGGGTTCAATGAGTCAACTGGGACCAATGCTTCCCTCCCGCCAGGATCTATCAAGACTGGAATGCGACTGCCCTAGGCAACTGGCATGAAGCTGCAAAGTACTGATCTCCACAGGCAACACCACCTTCATCTGTATAAAACCCACTGTCACATTCCCCCCCCACCCAGAGCCTCCAACAAAGAAAGCAATGGGGGCAATGCAGGCGTCCCTCTCCGGAGCACATCTGGCTATGCTCGCCCAAGCACACCTCTCCATATGATGCCAAGAGACTGGGGTCTGTGTGTATCCTGCTAGTCCTTCCACCCGTGAGTTCCAGCCTGCCCTGTCCGACACTGTAGCTCTGCCTGAACCCTTTTACTTAACACGTCCATTGTCAAAGTCCATAGATAATACCTAAAACCAACATATCCAAAAAGTAGGATTACAAATAGTTGTTTAGGGCTATTTAGAGACATTGAGAGTAATACTAACAGAATCACTAGTGCCTCTGGGAAGTGGGAAATGTAAAGCTGGTGTGAAGGATTTCTATTTTCCATAATGAACACTGTAGAACTACGTGCTTGTATAACTTTCATAAAGATAAAAATATTTAAAAAATGGTTAAACGAGCTGCTTTACTGCTGTACTTTTCAAGTGTTTTATAAGTGGAAATTTTCTAAGGGCAAAATAAGGTAAGCAGCATTCCCCAAACTTATTTGGCCCTAGAACTTTTTTATATTTACTCCTTTAATCACTTGTTAACATCTTCAAAGGCACAAATGTTGCCATTTGGTAGCTACTATCTTATAGGAAGAGCACGAATTTATAGAAAGCAGAAAAACCTGAAGTCTCTAGACATTTATCTAGCACTTACCGAGTGCCCATACCTGTCCTGGGTTTGTGCTAGACGTCTTAGCATGTGCTTGCTCCTGTAACTGGATTCTGATCAGATGTGATGATGTAGTTTTGATTCAGTCTCACTGTTCATTCATTCAGGAGAAGTTCCCTGAATGCCTACTATGTGCCAGCCACTGCTGGGGGAGAAAGGTACAAGATACCTAGAGCCCCTGACTTCACCACAGAGATTCTGCAGCACTCAAGAAGAAAAGGAGAATGGATATATTTGGGCCATCCATTTACTACCAATAATTTTGCATTTCATTTAACGGACCCAATTGTGTACGTTCAAAAGTAACTTCCACATTGGTTCTTCAGCTGCCACATGATGTGCTCCAAAGCTGGCTCAGCCCAGGTGATTTAGAGCCAACCACTACTCTCTTAATTCAAGAGGCACACCCATTACATCCTATATCTAGGGCTGTAAGGGCCCAAGGGGTCTCTGCAATCTTCTCCTGCTTTAGGTCTTTGAAGTCTAGAAACTGATGCTGCATGGTAACGCACTGAATTGCTTCTACTGCGGAAGCTCACAAAGGTAACAAGTTTATACTGAGCTCCTGAAACCTAATGAAAGACAAACTCAGAATACACAACGCCAAATTCCTTTTGCTTTGTTACAGTTTACTCGATTTTTTTTACCTATAAAGTTTTATGTGTTCATTTTAGAACACTAAAATGATAGCGAATATCAATTCAAAAAAAATCAACCATAGTCGCTCACCCAAAAACATCCATCCATCTTGGTGTATTTTCTTGCAAGATTTTTTAAAAAGCTTTCCCCATATATAGTCACTTGTCTTAATTTCTAACAAATTAATAGAACAATGGCCTGGTGAGAAGCCACTGGTAAGGCAACCTGCAGGGACACACTGGGCTGCTTTTCCAAGCCCTGACTCACAATGCATTTGATTGCCAGGGGATAATGCACGCTCCTCTGTGCCTCATCCCTGCCGTGGCCGAGGCTCCGGACCACTTTATCACTCTGAGCATCTTCCTTTTGGATGTAAGTATTGGAGGGAAACAAATCACGAAAAAAGAGAGACAAGAGGATGTTAGTTTTGATTGCTAAAACACACAAAAGACAAGGCAGAGAGAGCCTACATCAGCGGGGCGCTTTGCTGCCGGGAGAGCGGCTCTCTCCCAAGAACTAAGGGAGTGCAGGGGCAGAGGCGCCAATAATGCCAGCTGTCTGTCAAGTGGGGGAAGGGCGGGAGACTACACAGAGTCCTCAGCTAGGGGGCGCTAGGAGCCCTTCATATGCTGCAGGAAAAGCACACTGAGCAATTGAGAACAGCTATGCTGGAAAATAAGCCTTGCCAGAGAGTCCTTTGGCTTTTCTCTTTTGTTTAATGGTCCTAGCATGCTTCTTATGGTATTGATTTGTCAAAATCTTATCATTCTTGTTGTTCAAACCACAG
>NC_138376.1:75449538-75502109 GCF_054177405.1 Leptonychotes weddellii
ATAATAAAATTAAAAAAATAAAAAAATAAAATCCTTATACATGTTTTGCATCTTCTAGTTTATACTTTTTTTAAAAAAAAATAAATAGCCAGTGGTGGGAATAAAATCACTCCTGGGGGAACTGATCTACCATTTTTAAAAAAATCAGCATTGATTTTCATTTCAGTACTTCCTGGACAAGTCATCACTTCTTAGCTCTGGTTATAATAGCATTCAGCTAAGTCTTATCCCTCAAACACCTTCACTTCCTATACTTCACATAAGGATGGTAAGAAAGCCAAGACTGAGAAGGACAAATGATTTTGGCTTGGTTACCATAGAGTTGGGAGGGGTACTTAGAAAAATCCCCTTTGGAAGACTGTGCAGGAGGCCCACAACAAATACTTCTTTGTATATAAAATTTATTTCTTTGGTCAGCAAATTATGCCCTAAATTAAATGAAGCCTGTAGACCTTGAATATAATCCAGCTAATACAACTGGATTACAATGCAGCAGTTTGAATATAGACATCAATGCCATGCTTAACATGTAAGAATGGCCTCCATCAAAATAGTGTAAAAGAGTTGAAGGATTAATTTTGCCTCTGTGGCCCAGTTCCTGAATGCTTGGCCACTTCCCCTACATGAATTTGGCCTCATACATGGAGAAGATGCAAAGACCATCTCTCCAAGCACAGCCCGAGACAATAGGACAGACACTAGGACAGCACCTACACTATTGCATGGCCCAAGATCTGTTGGCAGAAGTGCTGTTCTTCCCCAGCCCTGATGAGGCAGCCATTTCCACAGGGACCGATAGGTTGCTGGTCAATGCCCACACCCCCTTTCCACCAACAGTGAGCTCAGAGTTCCTCTTCAGGGTTGCCAGATAAGATAGAGTACATCCAAATATTTCATGGGACACATGCTTAAAAAAAAATCATTCTTTATTTTAAACTCAAATTTAACTGAATGTCCTGTGGTTTTCTTTAGTAAATCTGACAACTTTATTTCTGTGGTAAGGGGAAATTACTTCCTTCTTAGGATAAGAATCCTTTGTTTTCTTCTTCACTGGGTTTAGGGAAGATAGGAAGGGATATAAGATTTTTTGCTTGTGAGTCTGTGTTCTCCATGTGAACATTCACTTATTTACAGGAATAAGAACCTAGAAAATTAGTATTTAGTCAGACTAGTCCAGAAATCTAAGAACTCAAAATAATTATTTTAGTCTGAATTCCAAGGGTTATATATTCCCAGCATCTACTCCCATCCATGTAACTATTACTAAATAAATCGGCATAATGGCTCATGCAAATCGGAATCAGGAAGCTTCCATCTTTGCCTTGATTTCATTCTATGAGAAATAACTTCCCCATGCTTCTATTTTATCTCCAGGGATTTTAATTGGGGAGGTTCTACCATATATTGTATAATAGTGTAAGAGTTGATTTTATTTTTAAAACCTGACCATCATTGAACATCTCAAAGATAGGTAGTCTTTAAATAAATATGTAATACTATGCCTATTGTAAATGTTCTCCCCCCAAATTTTTATTACCTTTTTTAGGGTCAGACATATTCACAAATGGAAAAGTTCATTGTTTATATTATCTGAGCTGAAAAATACTTGGAAACCTCTTTTATGTTAAATTAGTTTCTGTCTCTAGATGCTACAATACTTAAAGGATCCGCATGCAATGATCTTTTTAGCTGGTCTCTTTAAATCCCCAGAAAGGGATTATTAAAGCACTCACACTTTAAAGTAGATGGCTGTAGAGGGAGACTGGATTTCAGTCAGCATAAGCATTAGAAATATGAATTCAAGTCACTGGATAGTGCAGGAAAACGATGAGGATGTTGTTAGTAGTAGGAAGTTAGGATCATACCCAGGAAAAATGTCATTTGCCCCATAAATGCACCTTGGGTTCATCCTGACTTATGCCCCTACTCTACTCCCAAGGTGTCTTGTTTGTAACTGAAGAGGGGGTTGATTTTATTTAACCAAATGCCCTTCCCTCCTGCTCTTGGAGTGGAGTTCATTCACCACTGGTACCGCTTCCGTCTAGTGTAGGCTGCCAAACAGGCCCAATTCAGATAGCGTGGTAGAATGCTAAAGGGCTTTTCCTGTTTATTAACTTGCTGTGTGACCTTAGGCAAATCACTTAACTTCTCTGGACCTCAGTTTTATCAAAATAAGATGCCAGAGTGGTGCTGGATGGATTGTCAGTCTTACCAAGAAAAGAAAAAGAAAAACATTATCATCAAGGCCTTATATTTTGTTCAGTAGAGAACCTCTATTTTTATCCATCACTGCTCTACTCCTCACTAGTCCTATGTTTTTGGGAAATTTATTCCTTCTCTCTTTGCCTCTATAAACAGGAAAAAATAATAACTACTGGATTATGATATTATGATAGAAAATGAAGTAGCACATGTGAAAAACTTAGAATAGTGTTGACACATAAATGTTTGGTAGATTTTAGCTATAGTCACAGTTAATAATAGCTATTAGTCCCTTCAAAAACTTTTTTATTTTATTATTTTATTTTATTTTATTTAAAGATTTTATTTATTTATTTGACAGAGAGGGATACAGCAAGAGAAGGAACACAAGGGAGAGGGAGAAGCAGGCTTCCCGCGGAACAGGGAGCCCGAGGCGGGGCTCGATCCCAGGACCCTGGGATCATGACCTGAGCCGAAGGCAGACACTAAACGACTGAGCCACCCAGGCACCCCAAAACATTTTGATTTTATAGAAAATATTAAGTTACATCAATATCCCTCATAAGTTCTTGTAATTGGCATCTTTATGAAGATATGGTTGTTTTTTGCTTCCTATTAATCATGTCCTACATAAACTTTTCAAAAGTAAAAATGCATATCATCAACATCAATTTCTCAGAATTCAGAGGGAATAAAGACATCCTCTTCACATATATTGTATTTAACAAAACAGAAAAAAATAATCTTAATTCCCCCTCCCAACTAATCCCCATATTGTGATAGCTAACCATAAAACAGTCCTTAAGATACTGAACAAAATACAAAAGAAGATCACACATGTCCAAAGAAAAGATTTTTGAAATAATTTTTGAAAGGCCAAATTAACATTTTTGCCTCTCTAAACTGACCTTTAATAAAAGCATGCATAACTTAATGGAGTAGATTGTAGAGATCTGTGGTGCGAACAAGAATTTCGACCAAACTTCCTGTCTTTTAAGCTCTACAAACCTACTGCTTTCAGAAGGACACTTTTTCCTCTCCTGTTACCACTCGTCTCCATCTCCACATTCCTGGGGCTGTTCCTGAATTTATCAGTTACTCGAGCAATTTCCACTAACGTGAGTTTCCCCAGAAGCATATTAAATCATTCTTAAATGATTTAATCATGAAATCATTTATGATACTAAACCTGTCCTGTGTTGTGATGCATTTTCATTTGCCTTATATATATCTACCTTGATTGTTGCATTTGTATGATTTCCTCTTCTCATCTTTTTTTTTTTTTTCCTTTTCTTTTTGGAATGTAGAAACTGTTAGCTCTGGAAGTGGTTAATGTGACGAAAAAACATATTATGTTGAAAAAAACCATCCACCTCAATCCAAAGTGATGGCATTAAGTGGAATCCAGTGTATCATGGAAAACCTAATGCACACAAGATGTGGAGCGTGTCCCTTGGTCAGAACTTTTAAATACTAAGTAGCAGTGAATGGGAGAAATAAATCAAATGGGAAGATGGCTGGAATAATAAACAGGGAAGATGCTTCATACTCACATCCCAGCAAAGCAATATGAAAAAGTGATCCTGGCTGTCAGGAGCTATTACTGAGTGAAAAACTTCTTTTTAGCCCTTCTCTCTTACAAAAAAAAAAAAAAAAAGGAGAAAAAAAGTGCTGGAGGAAAATAGCCTCCTTTCTTTGAGTCCCTCAGAAAAGTTGTCAGTAAGACACACTGCTATGTATCATCTGTTTAGCGACAGAAAAAATATATATTGAGATCAAAGATAATCAAGGTACACCTGGTTATTATTTGTAAAGACTTAACAGTAAGTTTTTAATGATTAATTTATCTGCCACATAACGCCTTAATAGATCATGTGCAACATCAAGGGAGGAATGCGGTACTGCATTTCTAAAGCCTCTTTCTATGTCTCTGAATGATAATAGGCATGGAAGCCATCATTAGTCTTGTTAGATGATGGTTCCTTCAGGAACTCCTATGTGTTACCTTTTAGAGGGAAGGTCAGGGAAGCTGCCCCCTGGGACTCCCCTGCAGGATACAACTAACACAAGCATAAACTGTATGGAAATGGCTAAATTATCTTCACTGAGACCTTGGCCTTTCACATCAATCAAGTCCTCCTGAACTAGTAAACCAGATAAGCACCCTGCTGGCCAGAGTGTTACTATCCTTATGCCTGTCATGACTGGCACTACAAATTTAACAATAAACAGGCAGTTATTTGTTTTACTTCCTTAAAAACCAAAATAAGCCTGCGAGTGTGGCTGTTTCCTCTCCGTCCCTCTTCTAAAGGCCCTTTATCCAGGAATCCAATCGTAGCTGCTATTAGAGCACGCGGAGAGGGTGATACTCATCTGCCAAGCCACAACAAAGCCAACGGGGGCGGGGGGGGCGGGGGGGCGGGGCAAGGCTGCCGAGTGGGAGGGGGCGGGCCGATTTATCCACCCTCACGTCTCAGCTTCCTCAGAGTGGAGCATGTGTCAATGCCTCATCCTGACACCTAACTCATGGGGGAATTATAAGTCATCAATACCAATGACTGTAAAACACTTTGTAAATAAAAATGGCTTAGGAGTTCCAATTAACAACAGAAAGTAACCCTCTGGGACGGACCAGGGAGAAATAACTACGGCCATAAATAAGCAATGGTGAGTTTAGGCTTACCTCTTATTTCAATGCCATTAAAAATGGGCCTCCTTCCCATCTCCAGTCTGAAGCCCCACTATGATTTCTTCTCTTACCTACATTACAAAGTGGCATGGCTTAGGAGAGAAAGGGTCCAGGGAACACAGGATTGAGCATTTCTTACCGTTTTCACACGAGTCCCCCCCGCTACACGCATACATACTCTAATCTCTCCTCATGAGAAACGACCACAACAGCCTGGCGGTATAACTTAAATGAAGTAGCCAACTGCTTGACCACCACGGATGTGCAGGAAAGGGGGCTCGCAAGCAAGAGCCCCAAGAAGTTGCTAAAGGGCACGCCTTTAGTGTACTTTCATGCTTGCCCCATCTAAACCTTTCATGAGCAGACAGCAGTTAGAAGTGGGGCCCAGGAAGTGTCTGCCCAGCCTGTAGCATGTTTCAGGCTCTGTCCCGGTCACTTCCAATATATATATACTTGCATCTCTAAAGAAACAGAGGCTTCGGTAGCAACCAGAGTAAAATTAATAGCCATGCAATCCTTCCATCTGCCAGACATTATTCAAAGTGCATTATAAATACAAACTCATTATTACTCAGAATAACCATGCAAAGCAGGTACTATTATCATCTACTTTTTTAAGATGGAGAAATCCAAGCAGAGAGAGATGGAATAACTTGCCCAAGGTCCACAGCAAGTGGACGCTTGAACTCTAAGGTCCATGCTTTCAACCACTTCTGTGAGCTGGAGCGAGAGCCCAAGCTCCCTGTTCCACAACTAGTGTCTAGGGTCCCTGCTGGATTACAGAAAATTAAAAATAAGCAAATAAGACAGGGTGGGATCTTCTTCAGGGGCTCACATGACAGTGACAAATAGGCAAACACCATTGGGTGACAGAAATCATAGGAATGTGCAAAATAGTTGGGAAATGTAAATAAGGGAGCCTTTAATTCAGACTGGGGTCTTGAGAGATGTCAGAGTTTTGGTTTCCATTTCCTTAGAAAATCTTGTTCTTTGTCCCCCTGTTCTACTGCAAGCATTCTTATAATCTTTGGCATAAGTGTGCACAGCATGTCCACAAGGAATAATTTTAAATATCAAATCAAATCAAATGAGCACCACCCTTAGTAGCAACCTGTTAAGGCTGCTGAAAGATCAGGGCTCCCAGCAGCAGAACACAGGTTTCCAGAGCTTGGCCAGAAACCAGGGTCCAACCCGGGGAAATTCAGCGGAGCTGCTGATATGGTGTAGCCATTAGGCATCTCTAGAGCAGCCTTGGCTGGCTGGTGGGCTTGGCTGGTGCTCTGATCACCCTAGACATCCTAATAGGCAGAGGCACTGACTCTCCTGCCCTGGAGGACTGTGAAGGGAGGGCAGTGCGCGCGCAACCCGGCAGAGACCATCTCTAAGGCGAATATCACCTCCAACCTGTGAGAAAGGTGCACTTACAATGAGAGCCATGCCCGGGGAGATGTTTGGGAAGATGAGTTGGAGAGAGGAGGCCTGGAGGATGGCAGACCCAGATGGAGGGCTCAGCTTCTGCGTGGTCCTTGACTTCCCTCTGCGGAGGGATTCCTCTCCAGGAAGAACTGACCTCCCTGCACCCCTCCACCCCTGCAGCACTGCAGTGGTGTCTGTACACGACCCACCCTGCTACATACCTAACAAGAACACACGGAAGCCCTTGAAACACACCGCTCTTTACTGACTATATGTCTTGTGCCTTTTATTTTATTTTTTATTTTTTTATTTGACAGAGAGAGCACAGACAGGGGGAGTGGCAGGCAGACGGAGAGGGAGAAGCAGGCTCCCCACTGAGCAGAGAGCCCGATGTGGGGCTGGATCCCAGGAGCCTGGGATCCTGACCGTAGCGGAAGGCAGACACTTAACCGACTGAGCCACCCGGACGCTCCATGTCTTGTGTCCCGGATGCTCCATGTCTTGTGTCTTTTAAAAGGTATGGCACAGGCTTGCAGTGAAGAAACAATGATGCTATGGATGAGTGACATGGAAACATATTCACTATGTATCACTGAGTGGAAAAAAAGTAGGTTATAAAATAGTATGTGCCAAATCCAATTTGATACATAGTTATATTCAAATAAAAATACAGGAGAAATATACACCAAGATATTTATAGGAATCAAGGGTAATTTTTTCTCCCTTTTACTTCTCTGTAATCTCTATAACGAGTGTGTATTATTTAATTTCTTTTGAGAGCTATTTTATGTTTTCCTCAGAAAGTGGGAGATTACAGAATAGGTGGTACAGGTGAAGGTTATTGTCCGTCTTGATGGTTATTTTAAAGTGCTGATTTGATTGAACCATACAACACACTCAGGACAATATTGTTCTGAAATAGTATTCTAGAAACACCTATAAACCCATGCACTGTTCCCCTCAGGAGAATTAAAAAATGACTTCGCGAATACAAATCCATTATTTTCACCAAAACACTCCCTAATTTTAAGAACTGTGACATTGGTGAGGATATGAAATCAATTCTGCCAGGTTGCCCCATCAGAAGCACCAAAGAGTTCTCATACCATTGAAAAAGCATCCGAACTTCAACCAAAATCTGTGAAATCACTTTCAAGTAAATGGGACCAGTCTGTAAACAAAATATAATGCACACCTGTCACTGCCATTCAGTTCCAGAATCACAGTTTATAAATTTACACGCCATGAAAAGCTTTATTCATGTTCGTAGGGTGTGAAACTTGCAGGAAAAACTTCAAATTAATTACCTTTCTTAAAACAAAGCAGTTTAATTTTATCACAAACAAAAAAGGGAATTTATTCACAAGCCATAAAACTTCTGGAAATACAGTCATAAAATAAGACCTAGGAAGAGTGGCTTGTGCTCTAACATGTCCTCAAGATGTAGAAGCAAATTAACTGGCCATAGCTACAATCCATAGGCTTGCGGCCTTGGATCAGGTCTCTCCAGCTTAGCCCTGTGGAAGATCTCAAAGGTAGACTAACCCAATAATATGATCCTTTTCTCAGAGTTTACTCAGAAATTTCCCCCACAATCCATATAGTCTGGTGACTTTTATAACCAGAAGTTGAACAGCTGAGATAGTTCATCCCTAGTTTGCCCTCACCACCTCCGTAGACACCAGTTGAACACATCTCAGAACCCATTTGGGTAGGGGTGGGAGGGACTCCAGGGACTGAGTCTTTTTTTTTTTTTTTTCCTTGGAAGTATCATTTTATTTCACACTGAAATAAGCTGATTAGTATGTAGAAAAGCAACAGTCTCTAGATTTCCACAAATGTGTTTTGATTTTTTATTCTGGGCCTCAAGTTCCTTCCTGCATACATTTAACTGCAGCCCACACCAACACTGGTACATTTACTGGGTCGAGGGGTTGTGGGGGTGTACTTCTCTTTGGAATCTTGCTTACATTTGCATGTGAAAAGAAAGAAATGCTTTTGAGTAATTAGTCATCTGAAATTCTGCACCATGAGGAAAAAATTTGCTTTTGGATATTTATGGGGAGAAAAATCCATATGGACAATGAATACAGTATTGACATGTTGGGGGGAAGGGATGGGGGCATAGCACATTATATTGAATTTCACCCAAACAGTGGTAAAAGTGATATTGCTACTTTCTCATAAATAATAGCTAACTGTGGAAAATAGCACAAAGCTGGGTTTTTTCCCCCCACAAGTTAAATTTCTTTTATTAATTCCATGATTTAAAAAAGCCCTTTCTTTTTGACCTGATATTTTCATGCCATATTGAAGAAACTCATGATCAATATGTATTGATTTGATCACTAATTGCATTAATTTTGCTTTAGAAATTAGAAAGGCTCTAATGAGAATGTGAAGTCACTTCAAGATAGTGCATTATGGGCAGGCTAATTTAGCTGGACCCTGTGCATCAGATTATTTCATTATGAACCACCAATTACCATACAAATGGATGAGATAAATAGCTTTTTTCTGAGCAGATTTACATTTTTGAATTCGTCTATAAATTTCAAGAGCTTAAGTTAATTTATATCCCACGACCATATTTAATATCCAAATTGTTCAGTCATGAATGCATTATCTGCATAAACCCTTACTCCAGCCTTTCATATTATGCTTTGAACAACGCTGGAAACCCTTTTTAAAAAATATTTGCTCCTATCACATTTATTCTCTTAAAGAAAAATATGAAATGAATATTTTTGTTAAAATCATCCATACCATCACTCAGCAATTGGTACAATAAAACCAAGAGAGCAAGATGTATAAATGTTGTTCAAGATTTATAAAATCATAAGAATATGAAATAGTCAAGCTGATTTTGAAATTGAGTGCAGATGCTAAAATAACATCCCAAGAAACAAGAGGCCATAGAGTCTTCTAAATTTTGTGAGTGTATTTCTGCTGCTCTTAGAAACATACCTGTTCAGTTGAATCAAATAAAAAGACTCCAGAAGGAGAGTTCTCCTCAGTAAAATTCCACCTAAATTGATTCTGGGGAGCTTGAGTGGAGTGGTATCGTGGTATATGGGAGAAATGTAGCCAGAGGCAAGAGTGGAGAAAAAAACTGAGATGGGCAGAATTCTGAGGTATCTTGAAGAAAATCAATGCATCAAAATGAAATCCACGAAACATTTCAGAAATAAATATTCGAAAGCTCATTCTATTCTTGGAATGTGTGTTTATTCACACTAAAAGAAATGAAATAGCTAACACTAATGGGTACCCCATAGGGCCCTCTGAAGTTCCAAAGTGATGCTGTCTACTTTTCTGTTATTTAGTATTTAGTGATAAAATCATAGGCACACAGCTTGGGCACCTAATTTCTATAGTTATAATTCTTGTACATTTATGAAACTTAACAGTCCAGGGTTAAATTTAGTCCCTCATTCATTATCTTGTTCACTGACATTATAAGATGATATCCAAAAAAAAAAAATCAGTGAATTGTGAATTTATCACATAATCTAGGATAAAGTATATTTCATAAGCAGAGACTTAATGAGAGAATTTCAGAGTTGATGAGCTCACTAGAAATCAGCTAGTTCCTTGGCACTCAATACATGGTCTTGGATCAGCACCTGGGAACCAAGGTGGACCTTCCACCTTCACTGAAGTCTTACTGAATCCAAATCTGAATTAATATAATGCCCAGAAGATTCACGTGCACATTAAAATTTGAGAACACCGGTCTAGTCTTTCATTATCTTTTTTACAAACATGGCAACTAAGGCAAAGAAAGCTTAAGAATTGTTCAAGGTGGCAAAAATGAACTCTCTCGGGTCTCTAAGGCTGAAAGCTACAGAGGTTAAAATATGATACTAAATAGATCCCAGTAATGGATTAGGTCTATAACAGTCACAGTTAACTTTGTTGGTGGTTAGATATTAGCTGAAATACCAGCCAGCTTTGAGAATTGCTTCCTATGGCTATAAAGAGCATGTTTGAGAATATGTTGATGCACTCCAAGCATGATTCTGCTGCATTTCTACTCCTCAGAATCATTTCATCAGTTAGGTACTTGAGCAACTTCCAGTATCCCCCCAACTCCAACCACTCTCTTCACAGATAATTCAAAGGAAGGGAGAATAGTTGCATCCTCAATTTACCTATTGACGGAACAAAGTGTGAAAGTCCAATGTGACATATTTGTCAATATTTCACCACACAGAAATGAAAACAGAAAGGAAGGTAATAAGTGGAGGAATTTTTAGTGTGGCTACCTACAGCTGAGTATGTGTAAGGCAAGTAAACAGTGGCCCAGTATAGACACAGCTGAGGGCACTTAATTAGTGACAATTACAACATTGTTCTAAGCTGCCTGCAGCCTTGCTCTTTCCCTTTAGATAAACTCTTTTAAGTAAATACAATGTCAAGAAAATGGACAAGCCCTTTGACTTGCCAGAGAACCATGAAAGTGGCATATTCTTTTATCAGTTGAAACGTGCTTTTTTCAACTGGTCTTGTTAAGGGCAATTAGACCTCACATTTATTAGAATTCATACAGCCTACAATCCACACATTATTTATACTAGTTACTTAGTGTTAAATGTGCAGCAAATAGTTTTTCCTTAAAAAAGTTATACTAATAATTATCACATACCAAATTTTACGATTAGAGCCTTTCAGAGAACAAATGCCTATAAATATGATTTGAGGAATAGTTTTCTGAATCACTGAGGTTTAATAATTTATAAGGGAATAAACAGTCTGATGCTTTGCTAATTATCATATGAAGTGAGAATGGTGTCCAGGAAATGTTTTTACTAGAGCATGGTGAAATTGATATACATCACCCTAACATATGCTGAACTAAGGTCTGGCTCACATGGATATGATCTCATGTAGAGATTCTAACAGGTTATATATGCATTTATTTTTTTAAAGATTTTATTTAGTTATTTGAGATAGAGAGCAAGAGAGATCACCGAGGGGGACGGAGAGAGAGAAGCAGACTTGCTGCTGAGTGGAGAGCCCGATGTGGGGCTCGATTCCAGGACCCTGAGATGACGGATAACCTGAGCCGAAGGCAGAAGCTTAACTGACTGAGCCACCCAGGTACACCTATATGCATTTATTTTTTAAGGCAGTACTTGTCTCTGATATGAAAAAAAATGTATGTTAAAAATAATGTTAACAGGCAATTAAAATTGTGGGCAGGAAAAAGTGTCTAAATAATTTGGAAATAGGGCAGTCAGATTTCACAGGCTTTACAAAGAAACTTCAAACATTTGTCAAAGGAGACATACGTATATCATATATAGGCCATATAAAAGCTGTTAGCATAACTTTTAAATACAAAATAATGATAAATATGTCATTTTAATTAAATTTGACAGAGAAAGGAAACATCAAAGTCATAGCTAATTATCTTTAAAAACTACTTTTAAAAACCGTACTTTTTCTATTCTGCCAACTCTGAAGGTTTAAAGCAGTATAAAGACTATTCTCAAGAAACTGAGAGAGAGGCCATAGCAATTTTCTTTTTTTTAACTTTGCAGTTTGCATTTACTACTTCACAGTAGCCAAAAATAAACGTTAACCTTTGCAATTTCATGCCTTCCCGGTAATTCTGTCTTTCAAAGACAAAGACATATGTGTGGTTGCTGTTCATGTATTGGGATTGGCACTGGGATTAGCATGGGAGGATTCATTTGTTCTGTTCCATTTATCAGCTTTCACCCGGTTCTTTTGAGACCAAAAGCACGGGGGGGAGCTTTCAGACTGGTCCCTCTGCGAGGTATTCTAGCCAACTCCAGTAACCAGTCTCAATCAATCCACCAACGTTCAACAATTCCTTATTTTGCCTTTAGCAAGACACTTCATCTTTAGTGCTATGGATTTTTCGATGAAAAAAATGCCTCCTTATCTGTTAAAGCACTTATCTGCCCCTGGATTTCTTCAGTATCCTTAAAAACCATATACTGCATTGTGTTCACCAAGGCTGGTTAAAAGTGAACTGAATGGGGAGCTCAGGGGAGCCAACTTCTATTTTGTGGACTCATGTTCACTTTTCCCCCATGCTGGCCGTCTGTCAATGGGTCTCTGGTCCCCCACCTCCTTCTCAGCTGCCCTTTGAAACACCTCGCAGATGTCCTCTTCCCAGAGTGGGCTGCCTAGACCAGCCTCAGGTAGAGATTTGTGCTGATGCTCTAAGCTCCGTGGTGCCTTTTACACACATCTAACTAAGCCGTTAGTATACTGGATTTTAATTCTAATGATTGACTCATTAGAGTTGAAGTGTCTCTACCATCTCTGTATCTGCAGCACTTTGACAGCAAGATATTTTAATTAAATGAATGAAAATGTTGTAAAAGTCCTTTCAAAAGCATTCCAGATATTTGGATCCCTATAAATCCGAAGATATTCATACTTGAATAGCTCCTATTGATTGTCCTGGTATGGAAAAGGGGGGCTCAAAATAGTTTCAGGTTGGTAGAATGAGACGCCATTTTCCCGTTACCACCGCCCCATAGAAGCCATGTCATTTCATAAGACGATAATCAAAGATGATGTCAGTGGGTTGGGGCACAGTGCTTCACTGGGTAACTTTGAGCAAGTAATTTAATCTCTTTAAACCTCATTTTTCTCATCTGTGAAATGGAGATAAATAACTGGGACCTACTTCATTCAACTATACAGAATAAGTGAGAAAGTATTTGAAAAGCTGAGCACAATCCATAACATATTATAAATGCTTAACAAATGTAGCTATTAACAGTAATAATGTTATTGATTAAAGGCAATCCATAGATTCTGGTATGCTTTAGAAAAGTCTCAAATGAATACCTTTATTAATTCTTTCATTCAATACACGTTTACTCAGAACCTAGTAAATAACTGTAGTTCCTCAACAATCTCTTCTGGGAAACTAGTACATACTAGGTGCTGTAAGGAATAAGACATTGTATTAGACCTTGGTGAGTTTACAATCAAGAAGTTCCATAAGAATAGTATATATAAATAACTGTCATACAAGGAAGAAGGCAAACATACCGTGTGACTGACTTACAAGACCAACATCATGACTCCCATGGCTGGCGGTGCTCACAGGAAGCGAGGACCGGGCATTTTCTTCTCCTCCACCACCTGCATCAACACAACTTCTCTTCACCTGCAGGAGGGAGGATGGAGGTGGGATCTCCTCCAGCTCTCTGCCTCCTGCAGAGATAAGCAGAGCCATAAACACTGTGCAAAGATCCTGACTGATGGAGGTCTTGTATTTGGTGGCTTTTTTAGGAAATGTGATGTGCGTTAAATGGATCTGCTTTTATTTTTGGTGGGAGTCATTGAATGTGAGGGAGTAGGAAATGTTTGACCTATTAAAACAATAAATATACAAGTTAATTTCTTCCCAAACTATGTCCAAGCTTCTTTTATTTCACTTGGCACAGGACCTCAGGTCACACCAGGCCCACACAAAACCTGAAAATAAATGCTTTGCTGGTGGTGATGACTTCCTTCTGGTCTCACAGAGGAAAGGCATTAAAACCCAAGAAAACCCTTAAGACTTAATTTTTACAGAACTACATTTTAAAAATCCAATTAGAGGGTCATTAAATGAGTTCAGAGAATAACTGAAATGACTTTAAGCTGGAATTTCATTGCCCTACTAACATATTAAAAAATGAACATTAAAATAAGCCCCCCCCCCTCACACAACAGTTATTACCTTGAAATTAGGATCAGATCACAAGAAAGGGGTGCTCCAGATAGAGCTACATTAACTCTTGGTTAACAGCACAATCTCATTGTCCATGAAGTTTTCTTATTTATGACGAGCAGTGAGTGCATTTGTACAAGTCCTGATTCTGCCCTAAGTTTCTGGAGCCCTGAGGTTCCACATGATTCTGCAGCTCTATCATGAGCAGGGCAGAGAATGAATCTTTCCCTCGTGTGGTTGTCTGCCTAGATGCAGGCTACTTGCTCAACTTTCTTTCTCCTCTGGCTTAAACCATGGTAAAACCACATCTGGCAGGTTGCTCTTGACCTCTTCCAGCAGAGCAATGTCAGAGTTGTGGTTTTCCACATTCCTCACAACCAGCAGAGGGAGCGAAAGTGCACAGCAATTAGACTTCAACAAAATAAAGACTATCTTTCAATTCTATTTCATCAATATAAAATCTGCCAGTGTGTCTGGGTGAAGAAACGTGACATGTGTAGTATATTTGCTTGCTCTCCATTCGTGTTTCTGTGTGGGAGGTCATTAAAAAGCCACAAGGGGAAAGAGAGAAAATCCACCTGCCCAGAGTATTCTCCTGTACAGAAATGAAGGAGCCAAAGAATCCTGTGGTGGCCGGGAAGCAGAGGAGGGGGTATCAGTGTCCTGCTTGGGAACAGAACTCACATCTCCTAACTGGACCCCTAGCTTATTATTTCACTCATCCCCATGAAGGCAGATTTAGGGATAATTGATAAGCTTTCAAGCAGAAGAAAACCAGATTGACCAACCATGATGTCTGCTGCCCCCCTCCCTAATTTTTCCCTCTAGCTAAGCTGCACCCCCCACCTCAGCCCAGCTGCTATTTTCCATGAAAGAACATGTTCCTCCAGCTCAGGGTGAAAACTGAAGCCTTTTAAGTGGTCTATACCACATAAGCCTCACCCTTCTGTCCTCCTCTATGTCTCTGCTCCTCATTCTACTCCAGCCCTACTGGCCCTCAGGGCCGTTCCTCCAACACTTCAACTCCGTTACCCTCACAAGGTCTTTGCACATGCTGTTCCCTCTACCTAAACACTATGCCCCAAGGTAATTACATGACTCACTCCTTCTTCTTCCATTCGTCTCACAAATGTCTGCTTCCTTGACCTTATTTTAATTGCACACCATCCCCTTTCCACTTTCCCTCCTGCTTTATTTTCCACATCTGACATGCTATATTATATGTCTTACTATCCACTTGTTTACTGTCCTTGTAAGTACAGGGATTTCCGTCATTTTGTTCACTGCTACTGAATGCAAGAATAAATGAGCAAATGAATGAATACAAGAGTAAATGAGCCTTAAATTTAATCATACCTGCAGTGTTCAAAGGAAAGAAATGCAAGTTCCCTCCAAAGAAAGTGACATAATGTGCACATTGCTGTTCTTTAAGCTTCACCTAAAAATGATTTGCTTCAGTCAGTAGCTTCAAGGTTGCTATATTGATTGAAGTTCTTATTGTTTGACGCTGAGAGCAAGCGTGTTCATAACTTTATCATAGTGCCACAAATATCACTTCCTTTGTAAGATAAGGCTCCAACCTCCTCCTTCTACCATAATGTCTAATTACCTCTCTTGGGGGGTCTCACATTCCTTTGTGAAAAGCTAACATTAGCTGATATATAACACTCATCATAGTCTTTGCATGTTTGGTATGTGTGACCAAATGCCCTTTAATATGTTCCATGCTAATATTATATGAATATTAGTAAATAGTATAAATTTCTATGGGACCTCTTAAATAAATATGTATTTAGTTGGTTATGTTTTATGCATATTTAGAATTTGTTTGCATTATCCAACTTCACATGTATTATTTACCTGGTGGGAATATTTAGCTTTCTGTCACTCTATTTTATCCTATGGATAAATTCTCATATGTTTTACAATATGCATAACATTTCCACTAAATCATCCTATTGTCTGGTATATTTATCACTTTTTATGAGGTACTTATCTACAGCTAGGCATTTATGTAATCACTCATTCTTTGTTTGTTTGCTTTTTGTCTTTCCTCACTGAAGACAAGTATCTGTTGGGTGAAGGAAAAAAAAAAAAAAAGATGTGTGAGAGTCTCCAGGAAAGCAAGCTCCACAAAGAAACTCATAGCAGACTTTGCCTGAAGAAAAATTAATGTGTTAAAAATAAGTAAAGCATAATTAATTTCTCAAAAATGTTGTTTTCTTCCTAACGTATAAAAAGAAAACTCTCTCATATAGTGGTCATAGTGAAATCTAAGTGCATAATCTTCATTATTTTATTCTCAATTTTAATTGAAGCAATTAAAATTGTTAAGTGTTTAATTGCTTTCCATTTCACATTTAAAAATCTAGTCATTTATTTTTAAAGTTAAGTCTGAAGGACTAAAATTGGGAATAATTTAGAAGCTAAAGGGGGTGGAAAATAATTTGGTTATATCTTCCTGTTCAATCATCATCTCGTGGGAGTTTAGAAATAATTCTATTTATTTATCTTTCTTATGTGAGGCTAACATAGTTGACCTACCGCAAGCCATTACATCCAACTAGTTTGCTGATTTGTTTGCAGACTATTTGATTATGTTCTTATTTTTTTCATTAAAATCTTTATGAAAGCTAAGTGGCAATTTCAGGTTGGAGAAATAAAGCAGTGAAAATCACTATCATACATCCATCATTTAAACAGAATACTTGAGATGTCATGCTCTAGTATCATAGCTTAGTACGCTAATGCTTCCAACTTGTGTAAAAATCTTTTAATAGGCACTTTGGACAGGAGTTCCGCTATTGTATTTAACCTAAAGGAATACATGTGATTGCTGTTAAAATTACAGAACATTTTGGGACACCTGGGTGGCTCAGTCGGTTAAGCGGCTGCCTTCAGCTCAGGTCATGATCCCAGGGTCCTGGGATCGGGCCCCGCTTCAGGCTCCCTGCTCTGCGGGGAGCCTGCTTCTCCCTCTCCCTCTGCCTGCCTCTCTGCCTACTTGTGCTCTCTCTCTGTCAAATAAATAAAATCTTAAAAAAAATTACAGAACATTTTTATATCCTTTTGAAAGCCAAAGAAATTTATTTTTACGGATTCTCTGTCTTAGAAGACAGATATTTAGGATGTTTAAATTTTACTTTGAAATGCCTGTAGCTCACAAGAAGTTACCAAAACAAAGAGGTCTTGGGTATGTTTTACCTAGCTTCTCCCATGGAAAAATCTTATATAATTATAGTATTTCAGTGGGCTTTTTTAAAGTGAAGAGACTTTTGATGGTCCTGTGCCTTCTGAGGCAGGACAGTTATAAAGACATAAAATCAAGCCCCACCGCTTGTCTCAAAGAATCAGAAACCAAATGTCATCATTCTTTGGGTCGCCCCAAGATTTTAGTTACAATGCTCTGTATTTCCATCTGGTTTACCTAAATGAGTTCAGCCCATAATTTGATGCCTTAGCAAAAAAGAAAGGCAGGAAGAAACTAGTAGTGGTGATTTTTTCTTCCCCCAACATCTGTTCACCTTAGCAAAAACAGTACTCTGGCAGAGATGTTAATGAGACCTGTGATTTCTGAGGCTTATCAAGGACATTAATTTGTGAGTTTCTGGGTTCTTGTTCTCGCAGTACTTTAGAATGGTCATAAGCATGAGGACCAAGTCTGTCACAGATCTGTCCATCATGTAATTATTCTTCTGAATTTTATAGTCTAGTATTTATGCAGTCATCTCTCTAGTAAAGGCTGCAGACATTTTTAAAATCTACTCTTATTTTTCTTGAATAGAATAGAATTATTCTATCTGAAAAGATGGATTCTACCTTGTCTGATGAACTGCTAGAGGAAAGTGGATTCAAAAGTAACCTTGCTGCCCTCTTTTATTTTTTCTCTTTGGTTCTGAATCCAAGAACCTTTAATCTTTCTGTCTTGGAATGAATTTGTTCTCTTGTCTCATTCTGGATGTAATCCCCTGGGTGGCTCACTCCTGGCTTCAGCATCAGACATGATACCAAAACTCTGTGACTGGAGCAGTTAAAAACAAGGTACCTCAAAGAAATAGAAATTAAATCACATTCAATATATATCCACCAGTATGGCTAAAAATGGGGAAAAAACCACAGAAAATACCAAATATTGGTGAGGAGGTAGAGGAACTGAAACTCTCATGCACTGCTGGTGTGAGTGTAAGTACTTGTAACCACTCTGGAAACTGGCTTATCTACAAAATCTGAATATATGCACATCCTATGACCCAGAAATCCTGCTCCTAGCCTCTATCTCCAACAGGAATGCATGTGTGTATGTGCATGCTTTCATCAAAAGAGATGTATTAGAATGTTTATAACAGACTATTCAGAATAGTTCTCACCCCCTTCCTCAAGAAAGGAAACTATTCAATTGCCTGTCAGCAGCAGAATGAATGGGTTGTGCTGTGTTCATCAACGGAACACTGCACAGCAGCAAGAATGAACCAACATAATACATGACAAATGTGGATGAATCCCATAAACATGATACAGAATGAAAGAAGCCAGACACCAAATAATACATCTTGCATAATTCCAATTTTATAAAGTATCAAACCAAGCAAAACAGGAGAGTGGTTCCTCTTGATGAGGAGGGTTAGTGACAGGAAGGGGCCCCAAGGAGAGCTTCTGGGATACTGGTCATGTCCTGTTTCCAGATCTGGTACACAGGGGTGCTCAGTTTGTAAAAGTTCATCTGGTTATGTGCTTGGGACTTGTGAAATTTCTCTGAGAATACTACCCTTGAACAAAAAGTAAAAAAAAAAACAAGGTATAGTTTCGTGTTGGCTTTCTCTCATTTCTCACCCTCCTTCAGACTGGAGAGTCTAGTCTTCTCCAACTTCCTTTTTACTTGGAGCGAGTGCATCTCAGTGCTTGTTCTCTCTTTCCAGGTGGTACTTCCCTGCTCACCATGGCCATCTGCTGGCCTAGGAAGAGGGCAGTATCATTGGGAAAGCGACGGGGAAGGGAGAGCCGTGATCAAGCGTGAAGGTCTCCCCAGCCCTCCAAAGAGTGATGTGCACCTGACAGAGGAAAGAGAAAGGTCTTTATGTGTGTAGTATTTAAATTATGATTTGTGAGAATCTGCTTTGAAATGAAATTTCCCCCAGTGAAAGTTCAAAGGATAAAAATAATCTTTACTAAAAAAAAATCATTTACCGTCTCCCTAAAATACATGTCAACTCTTCAATCATTTCAGCAATACCATCTCCCTTCTCATTTTCCCCTTCTCTTTTTAAAAATTGTTATTTTTAAAAACAATTTTTCTCCACGTCTTTTCAGGCATACAATTTTAATTAGTCTCCCCTTTTCCTTTAAAAGCGTGGACTACAGATAGGACAGGAAACTATTTTGCCCTTGTGCTGACAAGTAGTGTGGCTTGTAAAGAATTATCCAATATCATTAGCCTGGGAGAGGTCCCCTCCCTTCTAATTTTGTACCAGTTCTCTATCTTTTCTCTGTGACATTGGCTCCACCAGGAACTCAGAACACATATTCATTCAATACTTGTTTATTTCACACCTCCTTGGTGCCAGACACACTATAAGAACTGAGGACATGGTGATGACAAAATAGATAATTAAACGGAGCTTACACTGTAGTTGAGAATGGTCAATAAGTAACCAGGAGCAAGATGCTATCTGAAAGAAATTGGGATCATGAAGAAAATAAATCAGAACTATACCAAAGATCACATGGAGGTAGGGGACCCGAGACTCCTTTAGACGGATACAGAGGCAAGCCTTCCCTGAGTAGGTAATGTTGGAGTCTTAGTTGACAAGATACAACGGCCATGAGAAGACTGTATCGGAGACAGCATCAGACACAGGCTGCAAAGAACACCAATTATCTGCCTTCTTCAGACCAGCTATATATGTAAATGTATATGGAAATACATATATTATATATATATATATATATATATATATATATATCAGAAAAATACTTCTGAGAGGCCAACATTTAAGATGGTAAGTTAAATTTAAGGAAAATACAGGGATGAGTAAAATATAAGATTGCAACAGAGTTAAAATAACCTTAGGTGATTAACACTATTCCTATATTAAATGAAGAAAAAATATTTCCATTTATAACTATTAGGTACATATACATAAATACGTAGAAAGTTTTAAGCTATCCCTGCTCTATTAACTAAGGGGAATTCTTTTTTTTTTTTTAATTGACTCTATCTCCTATGCTGTACTTTTCATCTCTGTGACTTATTTACTTTATAACTGGAAGTTTGTACCTTCTAATCCCCTTCACCTATTTCACCCATCCTCCCCACACCCTTCCCCTCTGGCAACCTTCAGTTTGTTCTCTGTATTTATACATCTGTTTCTGTTTTTTGTTTGTTTGTTCATTTGTTTTGTTTTTTAGATTCCACATATAAGTGAAATCATAGGGTATTTTCTTCCTAGGCAGAAATCTTGAGAGCTATATTTGGATAATAACACAAAATCATGAATTGGTAATTTTTATAATCCCAGTAAGTGCTAACTCAGCTGACCTACCCATGGCATTTGGTAATCAAACTAAATACTCCTATTTTCAGATGTAAGACATAATTAATTGGTTAACTGCTTTGAAAATTTAGGCCTCATGATTTATTAAAAATCACGAGAAACTGGATAGATGATGAAAAAAGAATGAAGTCTCCAAAAATTTTTTCATTTTCTGAAAAATACTTCCATTATCACTATCTTTAGCAAATTCAATATTTTAAAAAATCACTTATTTTTTTTCTAAGCTTTGAGTCAGAAACAATAAAATACTGTAGAATCTGGGAGAATTTCCATATTGGCCAGGAGAATTTTGAAGCAGTGAAGTCTGATAAGAAAGGAAGTGAGAGGTGAGTGAAGGTCTCAAGCCAAATGGGGCAGAAGAAAGAACCCAACTAGTTGTGACAAATAGAGAGAGAGCAGCTGCTGACCGGTCTTGTGACCTTATTTATTACCTGGGGAGGAGAGCTGGCCAATGATGGAAAGGAGGAGAACCATATCCTCCCCTGGGGACAAGGTATAAAGATCAAGGGATCTGTGAAGTCTTGCATGTCCCGCAATGATGATGATGGTGATAATGACCACAGCAGTCCCTAGAGTGTGACACCAAAGTGAAGGGGAGGGAAAACATACCCACACGGAAATGAGGAGCATTTTGCAGCAGATGGAAAGCCTTCATTTGATTTCACATTCTTTTGACAGGAAACTCATGCTTCTCCCAGATTAGAATTGTCTCCCTTCCCATCATATCCCTTGGTTAGAACAAAAGTTAGGGAATGCCCATAGGGTTTCCTTTAAGGTTCCTTGTACCCAGGACGATGGGGGGTGGCCACTGATACATTGGCAGGCCTTCCCTTCCCCCTGTGAACAGGTACCATATCCCTCTCCTAAGGAAAAAAAAAAAAGCAGAGGGGAGAAGAGAGTTTAGGCAGAAGTTGTTACCATAATGCAAAAATTATTCTGAGTAAAAGGAAAGTCCACTCTAGAAGTATGCAGTATGCTCTCTCTTAACTCTACAAGGTGTCAGATGAAAAGATGTTCTGTTAGTCTTTTTTTTTTTTTTACATAAGTACCTTTATTTATTTATTTTAATTTTTATTTAAGTTCTAGTTACTTAACATACAGTTTTGTTTCAGGAGTCGAATTCAGTAACTCATCGTTTATATACAACACCCAATGCTCATCATAACAAGTGCCCACCTTAATACCTATCACCCACCTAGCCCAACTGTTACTCAGTCTTATGTTCTCTTTCCTTGTCATCTTCTCCATTACTTCTCAATCACAAATTAATTATAGCATTGACCACATTTTGCCATGTTTTGAATCCATTTTCATGGATCCATCTATCCATTTGAATGAATATTCTCTGATATATATCATTTCACAAAGAAAAGACTTTCTAAGAATGTAAAATATTGGGGCGCCTGGGTGGCTCAGTCGTTAAGCGCCTGCCTTCGGCTCAGGTCATGATCCCAGCGTTCTGGGATTGAGCCCCGCATCGGGCTCCCCACTCGGCGGGAAGCCTGCCTCTCCCCCCTCCACTCCCCCTGCCTGTGCTCCTCTCTCACTGTGTCTCTCTCTGTCAAATAAATAAATAAAATCTTAAAAAAAAAAAAGAATGTAAAATATTAAGCACAAGATGAAGAAAAGCATGTGGAGAATTTGGGTTCCAGAGTAAGGCTATTACTGTATATTCTTCTAAAAGAAGCTGAAGCTATGCACATCACAAGATAGATTTGGGTTTCATTCTTTTTGATTATTGCAAAAAGAATAGTTAAACTGGATAAAAATTTGTCTTTTATTTTGGAAGCAATACGAGAACCCATAAAAGATACTAAGTGTGGGTGACAGAAGACCACCCATGCACTGATGTGTAATATGAAGGGGGACCCCACAACAAGGTAGGAACTCTGCATGCTGAAACCCCACCTCAATGTCAGAGCACAAATGATGGCGACTGAAAAAACTCTCTTATCTGCAAGGTTTTTAGGCCCGAAGATATTACTGAAATGAAGAGTTTAAGAAAGGCACCCAGAGCCAGTGTTATATTGCACATAGCAGCTGAGTCTCTGCTTATGGAGGGTGTGAAAGCAAAGCTCACACACTGGTACCCATCTCCACAGCCTCCCTGGAGGGCAGTGGTTGGCAGCAAGAGTCATCTGTGCAAATGAAGTGACTCACACTGAACAGAAACAGGCAGCCAGGGCACCGAGTCCATGACTCATCACCAGGACCTCTCGAGTCCCCTGATCTCCTTCTTCCCCTCCCAAGGCAGATCATTTGGAAAAGTCTGGATGTTTTCTCAGTACAAATTAAACTCAAGAAGATTGAAATTTATTTATATTTCTCCTATCATCATTCCACCTCCTTTTATAAACTGTTATTTTGAATGCCACATTGCTGAAGCAACTAAAAGTTCCCAAATAGAGAAGGTCTCTGGAGATAAGACATAATTCTGCTTAAGTACCATTTCATCTGGATATGAGTCAGATTTTGCTGTGTTCTCTGCCATAGCATTGGATTTGAGAAGTCAGAAAACATAGGTTTATTTTAGGATCATGTATTAGACATATGACTTTGATCAAGTCATTTAACCCAAGTCTCTGTTTCCTAATTTGTAATACAGAAATCATCACATTTGCCCTGATTACCTAACAGGGCTGCTATGAGTATTATATTGGATAATCACTGTCATTAAATCACTTGTCATTAATAAAATATTATTTAAATCCAAAGCTGTACTCTCAAAGTGAGTTCTTGGCTCAAACCTCAGTCTTGCAAATACTTCTTGGACCTCTTTCCCCCAGCCTGGCATAGATTCTTCCTCCTTCAGCAGCATCATCCTGAATGGAGCTGCACACATAGCCAATCAGCCAAAGGTTACATCTCTGGCCTCCCTACTGGGCTGTGTAACAAAGCTCTACCAATGGTATGTGACCCCAGTGCTCTGAGCCACTTTCTGGTTGCTTGAAGGATGGCTCATGTCCTTTCCTTCCCCTTCTCTCCTCTTGCTCTCTCGATTGTAGTCATTATAGAGCTGAAATGGCTACCCCAAACTACAAAAAAGAGAAGCAACATGGCAAGGCAATAGGATGCTAGAGCCCGAGTCTTAAACACTGTGAAGCTTCCATAGCAGCCCCAGGCTGTCCATGCTGAAACCATTGAGTAAGAAAGAATAAACTTCACTTGGCTTAAGCTGCTGTTATTTTGGCCTTTGTTATAGCAATAACCTCACGGATACATTCCATTTAATTTTAATTAATTTTATACCTAGTCTACTGCGGCATTTATCACAGTATAAGGAGTGGGGAAGGAAGGTTTGTTTAACAGTAGGGAAACAATGGTGTTTCTGTCCAATGGAATATTATTCTTTTATTTAAATCTAACAGTACAGGAGCTGTTCTGACTCCTAAAGCCAGTCCCTCTACTTGCACTTTGGATTTGATCTTTTCTAGTCCCTCAGAAACTTACATTACCAATTATACCTTCTCTCATAAATTCAACCATTTCCTTTCAAATAGGTCCTTTCCTCAGCATCTCCTTTAGAAAAGTACTCCCAGACTCCCAACCATAAATTTCTTCACTTGTAAAATAGGGTAAATTAAAGAATTACAGCTGGCAGGGGTCTTAAAGAATATCCTTCTCTGTCTCATTTGGTGGGATAATGGATGATTGCATTCAATACTGGCCACATCTTCTGAGTCTCTTGTGTGCCCAGTCATTAGAACCACATTTTGGGTGATCTCATCTAGTCCCATGGCTTTATATAACATCTAAATGTTGATGATTCCCAGGTTTGTATATCCAGTTCCAGCCTCCCTTTTTAGTTTTGGAAGTATGTATTCAGTTGCCCACTTGACAGCTTTTGATTGGTGTTCCAGACTTCTGAAACTTAACATGTCCAAAACTGAACTCTTGATTTTCTTCCCCAAACCTCCTTCTCCTGCAGTAAATGTCAACTCCATCCTTCTAGTGGATGTAGTAAAAAAAAAAAAAATCTCAGCCTTATTATTGAACACGTCTCACAATTTCATCACTGTTGACCTGGTCCAGGCTACTATCTTATCTCTCATCACATCATTGCAATGATCTTTTAACTGGTCTCCCTGTTTCTGCACTTGTGCCTCTAGCCCCTTCAATCTAGTCTCCACACAGCAGCCACATCAAAACAAAATTCGTATCACAACATTCCTCTGCTCAAAATCTTTCAATGGCTTCTATCTCATTTGGAATAAAATCTAAAATCTTTCTCTACAAAGCTCTATGTGTTATGGTTATTGGACACTTTGATTTTATCTGTCACTTACTCTGCCTTGGTCACTCTGATCTTCTTGCTATTCTTTGAAAACAAAACAATTATGCTCCTGCTTCTAGATGTTTGCATTTGCTAATTCTGTTTCCCAGAATCTTCCCCCAGATATTGCATGGCTCACATCTTCATTTCCCGCAGAGCTCTGCTGAACCCCATGTAAAATATCACACATATATCCCCATTACTCTCTAGTACCCATCTCCATTTGTTTCATGACATGCATCACTACCTGATAGACTCTCTATATTAATTTATTTGCATATGTATTGCTTGTCTTCTCTCCAGGAAAGCAAGGTCTTTCTTTGCTTTTCTCTCCCTCCTGTATCTTCAATTTTTAGAATAACCCAGCACATAAATATTCCTGAATGAATGAAAGAATGAATTAGTGCATTTCTATTTCAGGGATCTTCTATACATTATCTCATCTGGTAGTCCGTTTTACACTTAATTATCTTAACATATAAATATATTCATCTTATTTCTAATTATAGAAGAGTGGGAAAACAATACCTTAAAATAGCTGGTGCTAGAATTCCTTCGAAGGAAGTGTTTTGGAAAACAATGTTTTATAAACTGATTGAGTTGAAAAATATAATCACATCAGCAAGAGTTGGCAGAAGACAAACAACAAAAGGGATTAAACTGCTCTGCATTTGAAATTTGGAACAATAGGAAGTCACAAAAAATAGAAGAGGGGAGAGTGTAAATAAGAAACAGGTGAGTAAATTGGCAGGGCATGGCAAAGGGTTTATGACATCTAAAAGTCAAGCTGAAGTGGTTTGAGTTTCTGTTATATAAGCCACTCTCTTTCTGCCAAAAATCTTCAATAAAGTCTGCTAATTCCAAAAGCATCTTTTGTCAGTAGATGTTGTGTGCATGTGCATGCACGCATGCACGTGTGTGGAAACAAGGAAACAGACTGCATTCTGTGTTTGGGCCAACACGACACTGGGGTGGAGGTACAGAAGAACAGTGCATGGTAGATCAACCAAGAATGCAGTGGAGGCAGGACTTAAACGCCAAAGGTGACCCTGTGTGAGTGAGCCCTGTTGGAATTGACAAGCACCTTTATGAGGACATTGGGGCCTGAGTCAGTCTTCCATTGTACTTACAGGGTAGAGAGGCCCCAATGGTCCTCTGTGTTACTTGACCAAACTTCCTTTGCATGTAAAGCCTCTTTCAATGCAAACCTTTACAGAAATGTAGTGACTTGAAGACAGATAGTTACTCTTGAATCCTTTCCAGACTAAAAAAAAAACAACACCCACCCCAAAAAACAATGTCATCATTGTGATTTAGAAAGTTATTTATTCCTTTGGTATATATTCCTCTGTATTTGTTTCAATGCCTTCAGGTCCCTTTGATTTTCCTTAAAAAGAGAAGAAAGCCAGACTTAATGTGACAAAGTGGGTCTAAAACCTAGTAGATGAAGAATGTTCCTCATTGTCTACATATATTCTTCCTATTTAAATGGTAACAATTAACTTTATGTATATTAAGCATGGACTTACCTGGCCAGCTCACATGTAAATTTTAGTACTACTAAAATTATTAGTATTATAATTAATAGTAAACAGTAAAAAAGTAATAGTAAAAATTATTAGCATTATAATTAAATTATTAGATTATTAGACCTTCTAATTGTAAGTTCAAATAATTATTTTTATAAAAATTAGAAAGTTCAAACAATATTATTTTTGCTACACAATCCACAGCAATTTTTCCTTGCTAATAGCTTCACGTCAACTGCATAGGAAATTTATGGGTAATTCAAGTCTCACTGCAGAAAATTCTAAGTTATTGTCCAAAACACTTCTGTAGAAATATGGTAGGAAACATTATTTGAAACAAGCATGCCATTGTCTGGATATCAAAAATCTATTTTGAAACAATTGATTTTGATGTAAAACAATTTGATACCCTAGCAGGTTTAAAGTCATAGTTAAATACACTTAACACATCACACATCTCAGAATTAGCCACTGGTGTATACACTATGATTATGCTATTGTTTAAAAAAAAATAATAATGCAACTTGCAGATCTAAGATGGTGGCCTACAGGAGACCCTCTTATCTTGGCACTGATGGTTGATTAGCTGCTCCATTGAACCTGGAAGAGTCATCAATTAATGATTCAAACCTCAGAGCTTCAGGAGGATTTGCTGCTTCAAATATCCTGGGTTCTGGCAAGCTAGACTTGTGCCCAGTTGGAGCTGTGGCCACCTGTGTTCTTTCCTGTAGCATTTTGGAAATAAAAAGGAGATGGAGGCTGAGGAAGAAATGCTTGGCTCAGATAGTAGCTCTCACCTTCATCAACCCAGGTGAGGGATTTTCCCTCTCTGCCCCTTTCTTGTAATGATTCATTTCCATGATTACTGGTCCTCCACTGCCACCCACTGACCTTCCCTTTCATCCTCTTTTACATGGCCCTCTAATTCAAGAAATGAAACATTTAGAATAATGCCACAATCCCCACTTTCATCAAACTTTCCACTTCATGGAATGCTACACATTGGCAGCCTCTAAACCAAAGAAAAGTGGTAATTTGGATTACTCAAAATAGCACCTTGATTTTTCTCATTCGTCTTCATTCTGTAATTGGATTCTTCCCTGATCTGTAGTCTGATGTTGGACTAGAACTTCCTGCCCACTAAATAAGGTCAGTTTCAACCACCAAATTATGTTCTATGGTCGTGGAAATTAGCACACTTGTTTTTACACATAGGCTCTCAAGTGTTTAAATCTTAATTTTGCTAAGTTGTATCTTTTTAATAAATGTTTATTGATTTGTTTTAAATTAAAGTGAATGAAGAAATGCAAACAGTCTTTTGATCACTGCTATTATTTAGTAAATTATTTAGTCTATAACTGAGAAAAACACAGAGAAAACATACATTCATCGTTCTTTTACCAGTTATTTGAGGGGTAGAACTTTGTTTATTATTAACTTTATTATTCCTAAATAGAAAGGCTTGAGTTAAACCATACAAATACATTTAATCCCTCAAATAGAAATTACTAGGGGCAAAAAACCTTCACAGTCTGAAGTTAAAATCTGACTCTGAAAATTTTCTAAGTTCAAAGAAAAACTTTGTGAACATTAGAAGCATAAATGGTATTGCTTTTGCTGCCCAAATTTAATTCTTTCAGGGACACAAAAGGAGGAGAAGTCAATTTATTTTTGAAATGTTTTTAAAAGATGAGAGAGAGAAGATATATTTTAAAAATGCGGTACTGAATTCAAGCAGAGAGCAATGTAACTGTAACAACCCCAGAGATATCTGTGCTTTAAAGCAGTGGAGGTGGGGTGGGGGGGGTGAAAATATGAAATGGAGTTGGCCAGAATATGCCAACCTGGGGAATAAAATTAAGAGGTGACACAACAATAGTAATGTTTTTTAAAACTTGTAATAATTTCCATACTTGTCAGCCCCAGGAGTGAAATCACTCAGGCTTCAGATCTCCCATGCCTGCCTTTCTTGTGAGCAGCTTCTACAAAGATCACCTGCTATCCACCCCTCCCTCCCTTGGATGCTCCCCCCGGGGACTTGCAGTGTGGCTTTCCTGGGCATCACCTCTTCAGCAGCATCGTTCATCAGGTGACATCACCCTTTGGTCCTGATATTAATCCATCTCTCCAGGAATGGCCCAGAGGCCCTTCCTCTCTATTGGGCACTATGCCAACGTGAGGACGGACCTTTCCCCACACAAGGGTGAAGTTCGATTAACCAGAGAACATGGAGAAGCTAGGGGCCTTCAGTCTCCCATGGAGGTCCCATCATTAAAACCTCTCTTTTTTTTAATGCTTTCTATTTATTACAGAAAATAATTTGCCTAGGAGATTTATACAGCTTTCTGCAAGGGTTATATCAGAGTATCATTCATTCATTCATTGTTTATACATCATTTATGCAGAACCTACTATGTGCCAAGCCCTTGCTCATGCCATTGAAGAGGACAAACATGGCCTCTCCTCTAAAGCCGATTTTCTTTTTTTCTTTTCTTTTCTTTTTTTTTTTTTTAGACAGGGAGAGAGGTGGGGAGAGGGGCAGAGGGAGAGAAAGATTTCCAGTACTATATTAAACAGTAACGGTGAGAGTGGACATACTTGTCTTGTTCCTAACTGTAGGGAAAGGCTCTTAGTTTTTCCCCATTGAGGAGGATATTAGCTGTGGATCTTTCATATATGGCTTTTATGTTGTTGAGGTATATTCCCTCTATCCCTACTCTGTTGAGGGTTTTTATCAAGAAAGGATACTGCATTTTGTCAAATGCCTTTTCTGCACCTATTGACAGTGTGTCATTCAAAGCCATTGTTCCCTTGTTGATTTTCTGCTTAGATGATCTGTCCATTGCTGTAAGCAGGGCATTAAAGTCCCTTATTATTACTATATTATTGTATTATTGTATACAATATTTCCTTCCACTCCTTTCTGACCTGCCCAGTCTCTGTGGACACATCTGCTATGAATCTGATCTGTCTTCCCTTGTAGGTTAAGGACCTTTTTGACCTCACTACTTTCAGGATTTTTTCCTTGTCTGTGTATTTTGTGAATTTGACTATGATATGCCTTAGTGATGTCTGGCTTTTGTTGAATTTAATAAGAGTGCTCTGTGCTTCTTGGATTTTTGATGTCTGTGTCCTTCCTCAGATTAGGAAAGCTTTTGGCTATAATTTGAATAAACCTTCTGCCTCCTTATCTTTCTCTTCATCTTCTGGGACTCCTATGATAGAATGCTATTACATTTTACTAAGTCACTGAGTTCTCTAAGTCTACCTTTGTGGTCCATTACCCTTCTTTTCCTCTTCTTTTCAGCTTCAATATTTTCCATAATTTTATCTTCTATATCACTGACTTTCTCCTCTGCTTTGTCCATCCTCATTTTTATGGCCTCTATTTATGTTTGCATCTCAGTTAATAGGATTTTTAATTTCAGCCTGACTAGATTTTAGTTCTTTTATCTCTGTAGTAAGGGATTCTCTAGTGTCTTCTATGCTTTTTCCAAGCCCAGCATTATCTTTATAATCATTGTTTTAAATTCTAGTTCAGACATCTTACTTATGTCTGTATTGATTAAATCCCTGGCTGTGAGTCCTACCTCATGTTCTTTCTCCTGGGGTGAATTCCTCTGTCTCTTCATTTTGTCCAGAAAAGAAAAGAAGAGAAAAAAGAACAACAAACAAACAAACAAAAAAACAAAACAAAAACAAAGCAAAGAAAAAGAAAAAAACAAAAAACAGGAAAAAAAAAACACAAAACAAGAAAACCAAAAAACCCCACTATATCCTGGGTGTGTTTTGGTCTGCTTAATAAAAGAATCCAAATCCCAAGATTAAAAAAAAATAAAATAAAACAAAATGAAATGAAATGAAATGAAAGTAGACAAAAAAATGAAAAGCACATACATATAAAGTTTTTTAAATAATAAAAATTTAAAAAGGAATTGGAAAATATAAGAAAATAAAAGAAAAAATAATAAAAATAAAAGAAATGAATAAGAGTAAAAAGGAAGCTCAATCTTACTTCCCCTAGAGCTGAGCTTTGCAGCACTCTCTGATCGGTAGACTTGGTGTGAGCTAGCTGCATGTGTTGGTCTTCTGGGGGAAGAGCCTGCTGCCCCGATTCTCAGTGGAAATGCTCCTCCAGGGCACGGGAGGCGGGGTTTGGTGTAAGCGGCTCTGGACTCCAGTAGGTGGCAATGTTTTGCTCCCTGAAGGCTTTCAGCTCTAATGGGCGGGAGGGAGGAAAATGGCTGCACCCTGTTCTCTAGGCCTGGAGCTGAAAATCTGTGCCCTCCTACTTTTCAGTGAGCCCTCAGAAAAGCAAACGATCACCCTATTTGTTTCCCTGGTTTCTATCAGAACCCTGAGTTCACCTTGCCCATGTTGGAGCCTTTTTGTCTCAGGCGCATGATGGAGTTTCAAAACTCCAAAGTTCAGGGACGCCCTGGGCGCTGACCCACACTGTTCCTCTGGGGGAGGGTCTCGTCTCGCTTGACCGCATCCCAGGAAAGCCTCACATCACTGCCTGGTGGTTCACAGTTTATAGCAGAAAGCCGGCATCCAAACCCGCTACTCTCTGCAGGCTTCCTGGCTCCTATGCCTGGGAACAGTGTAGCACCTTGGCACTACCCGTTCTTCGACCCAGAGGATCCTTACACCACCCTGTCACTCCTGGGATTCTGTCTGTCTTTGCTACCTGAGCACCTTTAATCCAGTCACCTCCCCCATGGTAGTGAATTTAAAAGTTCAGATTTTGTCCTCCACTGCTTCTAGTATTTTGCGGTAGCCTCGGTAAGCAGGCCTGCATTCCCTACCTTGCATCCACTGCATCCACAGCTATGTCTTCCCCAAGTGAACTTCCGCATCTCCTACCTTCCAAAAAGTGGTCACTTTTCTATTTGTAGACTTGCAGTTTTTGTTCTCAGATCTCCGATTGATACCTTGGGTGTTCACAATAATTTGGTAACTATCTAGCTGTGTTCAAGGAATGAGACAAGCTCAGGGTCCTCCTACTACTCCACAATCTTAACTCCTCCCCCTCTTGTAAGATTTTTATAAGCTTTGTTTCTTTGAAGCAAAAAGATCTATTGTAAAGGATAAACGAAACTTAAAGGCACATCTACTTTATTTTTTATTTATTTATTTATTTATTTTTAAAGATTTTATTTATTTATTCGTGAGAGACAGAGCGAGAGAGAAAGGCAGAGGGAGAAGCAGGCTCTGCACTGAGCAGGGAGCCCGATGCGGGACTCGATCCCAGGACCCTGAGATCATGACCTGAGCCGAAGGCAGACGTTTAACCATCTGAGCCACCCAGGTGCCCAAGGCACATCTACTTTAACAACAACAACAACAACAAAAAAACCCAAATAAAAACAAAGGCAAAAGTCCATTGATTAGCATGATGAAAATGTTTCACTATTGAACTTTCTCAAATTGTCGTAGCATTCCCAAAGGAGAAAATATAGCCATTTGAGGACTGTGCACATTGGCAATTCTCTAAGTTTTGACACAGGTACAGCTTGCTAGCCAATCACATCTCATCCACTCATTTATAATTTGATGGGTAGGACATGGAACAGAAACTTACTGTTAAATGCCAACAGCTGCTATAATTGATCCAATCCCCCCACCCCCACGCCCCACAAACAACCACAAAACTTCTTTCAGACCTTGCTATGATCTTAGACCATCGCAATAAGACTAAGAAATTTCTGAGAGCAAGAATTAAATTTCCCCAAACAGCTATGTAGTAAAAATTAAGTTGTTCTTTCCTTTAAACTAAGTGAAACAAAGCAGAAAGTATTAACTTCATTAAGCATGGGACTTCATAGTAGATGGACTTAACCAGCCCTAAAATGTAATAATCTTATGACCAGTCACAAATGGGAGGAACATCTTATAGTTTGGCTCTTAAGTAAACCTGGACAAAGAAACAAATACAGGGATATGAAATATACAAGTCAATTGAATCTTATTCAAATATAAAGAATGTGACTGCCAAATGTTTCATGACTCAACCTTTGGAATCTAGTAATTATATATGTTTTTGGTAAAGGATTAATGTGAGACTTAACACTAACTATCCCTACATTTTTAAAACAATGTATGTAAAAATGTTTTAAGACCAAAAATTTTACTATACATGTTGAAAGTATTTGTAACCCATGAAATGTCTAAAAATACCATTTTCGAAAATTATTTTAGAACAAGTTCTAGGTCTGGGAACTTGCCCATGCCCCACCCACAGCAACCTCATGGTCACCCTCTGAGTCCACCTTTGGGTCTTCCCTTTGTCTGCTACCATCATGAAGCCTTGGAAGATGCACAATTTTAATTCTCAGTTGTGCCCAGAATTCTTCCTTGGGTCTATTACAAGCTCTGGTTATTGCCAGCCGTGGATAGCCCATTGAGACCTGACCCTTCTCTGTTTTAAGCTGGCCAAGTTGCCATTTCTACTCTCCTACTGGCGTAGAGCATAGCAATCTCCTAAAAGGGTAGCAAATGAAAAACAGCACATGCGTTGCCTTCCCATTCAAAACACCCCCTTTCTGAAGAGTGGAAACAAGGACATTGACATTTGACTCCATGCCTTCCCTCTCTTCTCTCTGGCTTCTTCTCTCTTCCCCCAGGAAAGGCTTACATAATAATCTAGATTTTTCTCTGCTTTATCATCTATTCTGTGGTAAGTCTTTTAAGCTCTGATTCATTTGAAATGTACAAACTTTTCCCATTTCTCATTAAAATCTGGCTTTTGAAAATCAAAAGTACTTGCTTTTAGTCTTTTAATTCACAATGGACTCAACAACCTCTGTTGTGAAATTTAAAGTCAAGAAATGATTCCGTTGTTCTTGGCAGCTTCCCACCGCAATTCCACAAGGCAATGAATTCCACTGATCCATTGCATGGGTCAGCTGCCAAACTACTCTAAAAAGGGGGTTGTCACATCAAGCATTGGTTTGATGTCTCAAAAATGCATCTCTGATACCACTTTAGAAGTGGAATTATTGAATTGAAGGAAATTATTTTTTTTATCTATTCCTTATAAACTTGAAGGTGTTTTAATTCTAATAATTTCCATCATAATCTTAGCCATTATTCCTTAAGGATTGTTAATACATGTTACCAAATTACCCTCCAGTGGAATATGATGAATATCCTTTTGAAACCCCAACACATGGGGCACCTGGGTGGCTCAGTTGGTTTAGCATCTGTCTTCAGCTCAGGTCATGACCTCTGGGTCCTGAGATTGAGCCCAAAGTATGTCTCCCTGTTCAGCAGGGAGTCCGCCTCTCTCTCTCCCTCTGCCCCTCCCAACCGTTCATTCTCTCTCCCTCTCTCTCTCTAAAATAAATAAATAATATCTTTACAAAAATAAAACCCCAACACATGTTAATATAAAATATGGATACAAGTCTTAATATTTGTCAATTGATAAATAATAAATGGTATCTCATTGTTTTAATTGCTAAAAGCTATGAACAAATTTGATAGGTAATTTGGTAGTTATATTCATTCATTTATTTGATAAACATCTATAGATTTCCATGTGTGTTAGGCAATGGGGAAAAATCCACAAGACATGATTTTATGACTCACATTCAAGAGGCTCACGGTTAAATGGAAAACAGCTTGTAAATAAATAATTACTTCTGAGAATCAAAATGAATGGCAAGCATGGGGGAAAAGACATGAAATATTTCTTAAAAGTTTATGAATCCAAACTGATACTTTAAAAGCTTTTTTTTTTTTTTGAGAGAGAGAGAGGGAGAAAAGGAAAATTTTCTTATTACAATAAAAAAGCCAGCTAATAAATGTAGAAGGAATGATAAAAACAGAAAGTCATCATTTTACTAGCACTATAAAAATAATTTTTCAGTTAGGATCATCCTCGGATACTAGAATATTGAATGAAACCTTGTTGGGAGCAGTATATGGAGAAACTGAGTTGACAAACGCTATCTTACTAGATTACCAAATTTAACAATAATAGGAAAAACTGATGCCATGTGCCTTTGATGTGATTCAATGAGGAATATACAACATCATCTATGTAATAATCTTGCCAAAAATGTTTAACCTAAATTAATCATAAAGAAACATTCAGGTCATACAAATTCAAATGAACAGACATTCTGAAAACAACTGTCCAGAATTCTAAAAAAAAAAAAAAAAAGTCAACAAGACAAAAGCTTCCTGTCTATACTTCCCCATCCTCCTACCAAAAGCCTAGGAAATTATTCTAAATTAAATAAGACAAAAGAGATATAAAAACTAAATACAAGTGATTTTTGAACACATACTAAAACCAAGAAACAAACAAAAAACTACAAAAGAAATTATTGGGCAATGGGGGGATATTTAAATAGGGACAAACATATTTGATAATAGTGTCAATATTAAATTTTCTGATTGTGGTTGTAAAGGAAATGTCCTTTTCATTAGGAGATGCATGTTGAAGCATCTAGGAGTGAAACATAGTGATGTTGACAAATAATTCTCAAATAGGGCACAGAGAGAGAGAGAGAGAGAGAGAGCGCTGGGGTGGAAGGAGAGAGAAAGCAAATATGATGAAGTGCTAACAACCCACCAATGTGGAGATGTAGGGGAAAGGTATTTGGTTATCCGTAGTACCATTTGACAACTTTTCCATAGGTTTGAATTATTTTGAAATAAATAGTGGAGAACTTTTTAAATGATTGTAAAGAGAAAAATCAATAATTTTGCCACATATCATGAAAATGCCATGAGAAAAAGCAGTGGTAGTGAACAGTGATGGCAAAAAAACCCAAGAAGACTTCTCCTTTTTTCCTCCATGCACACTCTGTCTCTTGGTGACATCCAGTGGCTTAAATACCACCTGATGCTAATGACTGTCAAATATATATCCCTAGTTCTGTACACTTCCCCCAAACTTTTCACTGCTGAATCCTAGCACCTACTAGATCCTCAATAAATGGTTGAGAATGAATGAATGCATTTTTGCATGGAGGAGAGCAAGTCAATGTCATAGAGTAGAAGTTTCTTGATCTAGGTCTTTTAAAAGGAGTAGATATTAATAATAAGGTCATTGGGAATATGGCCTGGCACATCCTTGTGCTACTCTTTTTCCACTGTCTTTTGGTCTAAACAGTAACCTGGATCATCAATACCAGCTGGAGCAGAAAAGAAGGGTAGGTGGTGAAATGGAACATGTCCACCTTGTGTCATAGCAGTGACAGAACTTCAGCTGATGGTTGTCTGTGATAAAGCAGACTAAGTATGGTCAACTCTGATTTTGCAGAAGTAACTGGAAATCCACAGCTTCCTATGAAACTTCCCAATTTTTAGAAGTCTTCAAAACCAGATGAAACAGGGGCACCTTGGTGGTTCAGTCGGTTAAACATCCGACTCTTGATTTTAGCTCAGGTCATGATCCCAAGGTCCTGAGATCGAGTCCCACATTGGGCTCTGCATTGGGAATGGAGCCTGCTTAAGATTCTTTCTCTCTCTCTCTCTCCCTTTGCTCCTTCCCTCTCCACACTCTCTCTCTCTCTTAAAAAGAAAGATGAAATATATTTGCCGGCTGAATTATGCAGTTTGAGGTTCCAGATCCAGTACATGATATAGTAGTAAGAGATGAGAATTGGGGCCACAGGAAAGAGTTAGATCTTGGAGAGTCCTGTGTAAGATATGTTAAAGAAATAGAATCAGGTTTTAGTGGAAGATTAAATGTGTCTGATAGGAGGAAAAGAAGAGATGATCACTGGTCAAATAAGAATAAGGGAGACAGTCCTAAGTAAGAGGTAAAAAATATAACTTACACACACACACACACGCACACATGTGCGCGAGTTTCCCCCTTAAAAACAAGCACAGGGAATTTTTAGCTTTCTGGAGCCCTCTGCACTGAATGTGCCTGGGAACATTGTGTAGACTGGCAGAAAGGGCACTAGTGGGGAACACTGGATGGGGGGGCCTACTCAAGTGCAGCTGGAGCAAAACTGTCCTGCTGACACTTTCTGGGTTCTCACAATTTGTTCTAAGTGGTCCTGCCTTAGTACGTGAGAGCAAGAGTCAAAAAGCAAAGGTCATAGATGCTAGAGACCATTACTGATGGCACATTCTCAACTCTGCCAACTTCAGTTACCCATTTCATCCTTCTTTGCATCTTCTTCTTCCTAAGAAACATAAGAATTTTGCTAATTTGAGGAAACACTGGTAGCACCCATAATTTGCATAATTTTATTTCCCCCATGTTTTGGTCTCCATATTTGCAACTGTTCAAAAACTGTTTCCTTGTGCCTCCTCTGGGCCAGGGACTATCCTGGGTGCCAGAGTTGTAGTGAAGAACAAAGGAAACAAACCAAAATTCTGTCCCTTGGTCCAGGCCTACTCTTGTAGAACTTACATTCCACCAGAAAGAGACAGACAATATAGCAAATAAGTGAATGATATTTTGGTAAGTGGTAAGTGCTATGAAGAGAAATCCAGCAGAAATGAGAGAGTGTGTGCTGGAGTTGGGGAATGATACTACGCAGGGCTCCCAGGTTGCAACAGTCTCACTTTGCTAGTGGGGGTACTTCCTAGTTATTTGATAAGTCCAGGGATGTAAGTTTAATTTCAATAAATGTATCCCCTTATTTATTCTCTCTAGAGTTTGAAGACCAGTATCATTTTTTCTCAGAATAAGAAGTAGCTAATTTTTGCAAATGTTTAATGTGCAATATTTCAACCTTTTGTTCTCTCTTGTCTCTCTGTTCACTAACGCCTGATCAGTTGCTTTTCAGTGATATTTACTAAGATCATGTTAAACACATAAGTGTGTAGAAAGAGAAGCAAAATCAGAGGCTACAGGGAACTCCTAGGCTAGAGAGCACACAACCTGGTCATGGTGCTCAGTGTAGAGAGCTGGGTGGCAGGGATGGATAGGATTCTGAAATCCATGGGCTCTTTGCCTGATCTCATTCTGACTCTTTTTACAAAAAAAGCTTTTATGAAGGGGGCTAAGTAGAAACAAAACAGCTTGATTTGTACTTTATGCTCTCTTCTTGCTCTAATGGCTATGTGATGGACATGGTGAGAAGTGGAAATAGGCATAAAAATGAGATGTAAAGAATAAAAGGAACAAAGAGTCTAGAAATGCCATGAAAAAGGTCATTCATCTCTGGTAGAACTTGGCAAAGCACCAGTTCAGGGTCACCTTGGCACATAGCAGTCCAATGAATGGTTTTTCTATTCTTTTCCCTTTTCTTCCTGAGTAACTGAAAAAGAAAGAAAGAAGAAAGAAAGAAAGAAAGAAAGAAAGAAAGAAAGAAAGAAAGAAAGAAAGAAAGAAAGAAAAGAAAAAACCAAAAACCAAAGATATGATCTTTGTGACTTGTAAGTGATAATCTTAGTCTAGGTCATCCAAAGCAATTATCTGCCCCCTCCACCCGCCGCTAATAAAGACTTTTCTTCTCCTGTGTTTTAATTGATTACACAGTTGTTAATAAAATTTTCTTAAATATAATTTTATTCTTTATTTTCCTTACCTTGAAATAATCAAATCCCTTCTCTAGGAATGACTTGGTAAAAGCATCCAGCTTAAAATCAACAACTTTTACCAAAATATACTATTTCTTATCCTACCCCTTATTTGTATTATTTTGATTGAGACAGCTGCAGAATGAAGACTATTCACTTTCACTGACATTATTCTTTTTAATCGTTACGATAACATGTGTGGGATAGAAGTTTTTAATGCCAAAAACTAAGATTCAGAGAGATTAAATAACTACATTAAGATCACACTGCTAATATTATCTAACTTTAAAATTCATCTCACCATTAGTCACTGAAAGGCTTAACCTAGAATAAGAAGCTATAGTTTCCTATTACTTTTTTGTCTTCTCTCATATTCCCTCTCTTTCTATATCAATTTTATCAAGTTCACTCCCTGTAATCTTACACTTAGAAGATTGCTACAATTCCTAATGGGTCTCCATGATTTTAGATTCTCTCTCTTCCTTTCTAATACACAGACCAATATTACTAAAATATTGCTTTCATCTTATCACCCTCTTCAAAAATATACAGTATATAAGAACAAATCCAACAACTTAACTTGATTTAAGAACCTCCAAAATCTGAGCCCATTTTACATAGTTCACTATTTGGTGAATAGCATTCCTTCCCTATCACACCATACTCATTTTTCATGTATAGCTCTAATCCTATTGATTCCATAGAGCTTTCTTCCTAGTCTCTGTCAAGAGCTGTAAAGGTCCCAAGACATTGCACTACTTGCAAGCTTACAAATTAGCCTGCCATAATTTCATAGGTGTTGGCAGAGGACATGAGACTCTTGGATCAGAGATGAAGGACTGTATTACTCATGACACAGCAAGCATCCTGAGTATCATTATATTTGCATTACATTTTCTTGTTCCCAAGTTCCACAGAGAGAAAGAAATCAATGCCCAAACATGCAGCGGATTGTGTTACATGAGAGAAATCCTGATCTTAGGTAACCCAAATCTTTTATTTTTTATTTTCTTAAATATTTTATTTATTTATTTGACCGAGAGAGACACAGTGAAAGAGGGAACACAAGCAGGGGGAGTGGGAGAGGGAGAAGCAGGCTTCCCGCGGAGCAGGGAGCCCGATGCGGGGCTCGATCCCAGGACCCTGGGATCATGACCTGAGCCGAAGGCAGACGCTTAACAACTGAGCCACCCCAGCGCCCCAAGTAACCCAAATCTTTTATAACAGGCAAGCCTGTTCTTTGCCCCAGAGGAAGACACTATCTTTATCTTCCAGTCTTTGAAAAGATAATTTAGAACAAAGGCAGTCAGTGCCTCTGCTTGAAAGACATGCAGAAACTTCACAGCCCATAGAGAATCTTCTCCCAATACTCTCTAGTCCAAGCTAGTACAAAGAGCCTGTATTACATTATTTAATACTACTCTACACCCCTGCATTGTTTTCAAATCATTCCCTAATATGCCATATCTTCCTGCAAAAGATCATTAGCCTCAGGGGAAGACTATGTCATATAGTGTTTTTGTATTTCCTAGCACTGAACTGAGTACTATGTTCATAGTTGTTTCTTGCAAGAAATTGTTCAATGACAGTAATCACTCAAGTATATCACGAAGAAATATCTAGCCTGGCACTTTCTCTTGAAGTGTATTACCAGAGAAATCCAAAACATCTGTCAATAAAATAAGCAAGGTCTATCAACAAAGAATATTAATTAAAAAATATGATCTTGCTTGCAAATGCATTGGGTCTTAGATAGTGTTGAGAAAGTACATGTTTTGTCAGTCAGATAAGCCAACAATATGGTCTTTTATCTTCTGGTCCATTTGCCTCTCTCCAGTTCCTACTTGAGCCACCAGTTGCTATTATTTGGTTTCAAAAGCCTGAAATGGCTTGTGTCCGTTAGTACCATGTTGGGTGCTGTCCTACCACCCCTGACAACCAAGCTCTCTGACGGTCAGGGACTTGACAATCCTGACCTACGTGCAGGTAAAGGTGTGGAATGTTTACATGACAGGACAAACATTATTGCCTGGAAATATGACAGTATTAATTATATATGTCAGTGTATGATTTTTTGAGGAAGAAAAGGGGAATATATTTGGAAAAATCCCCATGAAGATCGTGGTGAGTTAGTCCTAGACAACACCAACTTAAATCTTCATTTGTTCATTATTCAAAATAATTTATTATCACTGACTCCATCTCAAGCAGTACAAGATGTTGGAGAGAGAAGAAAGTTTCCTGTTCTGTAGTTCACATGCTAAGCGAAAAATAAAAAATTATATATAAGAAATCATTATGGTATTTATGTTTGTTTTTTTTAAGATTCCATTTATTTGACAGAGAGAGAGAGAGACAGCAAGAGAGGGAACACAAGCAGGGGGAGTGGGAGAGGGAGAAGCAGGCTTCCCGCGGAGCAGGGAGCCCGATGCGGGGCTCGATCCCAGGACTCTGGGATCATGACCTGAGCTGAAGGCAGACGCTTACCGACTGAGCCACCCAGGTGCCCCTGATATTTATGTTAAGATCTACAATAGAGGTGTCAGAAAAAACCATTTGGTATCGTAGTGAGGGAAGGAGTTAATTCTACTCAGGGATTTGGGAAGGCTTCTCTGAAAAGTAGAGTGAGAAATTTGTATTTATGCGGTGAGATTTGGATTTGATGGATTTGTTGAATGTACTAAGAAGCTAATACAAATGATAAATATAGAATGCTACGGTCAAATGGAGCAAGAGAAAATACATTCGAGAGAACTGCAAAAATTAAGAACTGAAGAGAGGTGGTCCTGTGATAAAGTATAATGAGGTGGGAAGAAGATCTGTGCTTTGCTGGGAAAGTGACAAAATTATGACTACGAAACTATACTTAAAAGGGGGTAGCTGGCCTTACCATTCAATCACATGTGAGGTCCATGGGACAAAAAGAAAAAAGAGTTGAGGAAGTGGAGATATTGATACCAATTATATCCCAATAATTTGGGAAACAATTTGCATCTCACTATATTAAAATCTCCATAATCTTCTTGCCGATTGGGCTAAGAATCCTCAAGATCTTTCACACTTCAAGAGTGTGGTGGGATGAAACTGCCCTGTGATGGAGGCAGCCCTCAGCACACTCAGCACCCAGGGCAGGAGGAGAAATGGTCAGCCCTGGGCACAGGCAATTAAGGGGCATATGGGGGGGCGTATATCGTAAAGAATTTTTTAAAAAAAATAATAAAACCGACAAAAAAATTCGTTCACTTTTCATTATCACCTCAAATGGAGAATTCTTTTTTTTTTGTAAAGATTTTATTTATTTATTTGACAGAGAGAGACACAGCGAGAGAGGGATCACAAGCAGTGGGAGTGGGAGAGGGAGAAGCAGGCTCCCTGCTGAGCAGGGAGCCCGAGGCGGGGTTTGATCCCGGGACCCTGGGATCATGACCTGAGCAGAAGGCAGACGCTTAACGACTGAGCTACCCAGGCGCCCCTCAAATGGAGAATTCTTAAAAATGTCAGTGATAAAAACACTTCTCCCTCAAATCTGTTATTTGTCTAAGTTCCAACAATTACTGTGGTGGCTGCTGACTTTTCATGATATATGTGAAAGCTTTAAATGAATGTATTTTTGTTACTTAGCCTTTAATAAGCATAGTTTCCTACACGGAAGTTGACACGGAGAGTTCCCAGTTTTAGAGCTATCCTTTAACCTACACAGACTTAGTTATGCGTGTAAGCTCAACTTACCGGTGAAAGTTCCCAACAGGTTGAAATCCTTTGAGCTTATTTCCGGTGTTAATAGGCGTTTGCAACCCCTAGGGTTCTACACAGTCCTCTAACTAAGCAGTAGATATGAAATAAACAGCAACGGCTGTATAAATTTTTCTTTCCTGAAAATTTTTTTTCTGTCATAAAGTTATAAATGAGGTTAATCAGATGCAAAGAAATATTTACAAAGAGCTGGTATTCTCCTTGAACAATGAACAGTCAAAACATCAAGCTTTAAAATCATTCCTTGATTGGTCCACAGAAATTATGAAATAAGCCATTAATTATTTCATAGAAAGAAGAATCGAGTTTTGAAGAAGAGTGGCAGGACAAATGACAGAAGATGCTAGCATTTCATTGTCAGAAGAACTCAAAGGGCCATGTTCGAATGTCTCAATTATTTTTAGCAGACCTGGACACTCATTCCAAAGCAATGGAGCAAATAATGTTAGCCATTTTCTCTGACTGTCATAGAAGAAAAACTTTGGAAGCTTTTACCAACAGTGATAGAATTTTTTTATGAGTTTTCTGATGAAAATATTTTAGTGGAAGTTCTCAATTACAGAGACATTTGAATACTATTTGAATCAATCTTACAGAAACAAAAATATGGATACTAATACAATTTCTGGAATTTATTGTGAATTTTTGTGTGATTTTTGTGAAATTTTTTCTGAGATTTTTGTGAATCTCTGCCAAACATATACATAAGACTTTTCATACACACACACACACACACACACACCCCCATGCTCCACCCCCACAGGAATATTTTTCAGCCATGAAAAAGAAGGAAGTCCTGCCATTTGCAACAACATTGTTGGACCTTGAAACATTATGCTAAGTGTAATAAACCAGACAGAGAAAGACAAATACCACGTAATATCACTTACATATGGAATTAAAAGAAAAAAAGTTAAGCTCATAGACTCAGAGGACAGAAGAGTGGTTGCCAGAGTCTGGGGGTGGTTAAGGAAAGGGCAGAGGTTGGTAAAAGGGTACAAACTGCCAGCTTAAGATGAACAAAGTTTGAAGATCTAATGTAAAACATAATGACTAGAGGGGTACCTGGCTCATTCACTTGGAAGAGCAACCAACTCTGGATCTCTGAGTTGTGAGTTCAAGCCCCACGCTGGGTGTAGAGATTACTTAAATAAAAACTTTAAAAAAAGAAACAGGGCGCCTGGGTGGCTCAGTTGGTTAAGCGACTGCCTTCGGCTCAGGTCATGATCCTGGAGTCCCAGGATCGAGTCCCACATCGGGCTCTCTGCTCGGCAGGGAGTCTGCTTCTCCCTCTGGCCCTCCTCCCTCTCATGCTCTCTGTCTCTCATTCTCTCTCTCTCAAATAAATAAATAAAATCTTAAAAAAAAAAATTTAAAATAAAAAAAAAAAAAGAAACAAAACAGGATGACTATACAGGGTTACATATCTGTACTGGGATCGTTATTACTTAAAGGTTTTGAATATTAAATGGTGAAACGTCAAAAAAAAAACATGGTTGACAACACTGTATTATATAATTGAAATTTGTTGAGAGTAAAACTTAAATGTTCTCATCAAAAAAAAAAAAGAAGAAGGAAAGAAAAGAAAAATATAAATACGTGAGGTGATGGATGTGTTAATTAACAAGATGGTGCAAATCCTTTGACCATGTATTTACATATCACATCATCCTGCTGTGAACTTTAAATACCTTACAATTTTATTTGTCAATTATACCACAGTAAAGTTGGGCGGAAAGAGAGCATGTGAAGCACATTATTCTCTACTTGTGAACTTCTCTAGTAAAGAGCTAAAGCAGCTGCACACCCGGGAGCGTGAGCCGAAGAAGCAAATTCCAGCTCTTCCCAAATGGGGGTGTCTTCAGACAACTTTGTTTCCTAGAACTCACAGACTCAAAGATGAGAATGATTAGGCAAACTCATAATAAGCCGAGTTTTAGTGAAAATTGAGTGTCAAAAATTTTTTAAGCACCTGAAACTCCCTTTGTAAAATTCTCACATGTAGACATTCCATAAATAAAATATATTAGGATACTCCCTTGAATAACTCAAGCTATTATGATGATATAACTCGAGTTATATTTCATGCTGATTTTAGGTACTTTCTAATCATAGAAGGGAATTCAGAAATCTTTTGCATCGGCGGAAATGCTTAAGTAAATCACTCATGTGAATTAACATGTCAGCAGAGAAACAGACTCCCGATGTAACAGATTGAAGGGACAAGGAGGGAGGACAAAATCCTGGATGTTCAGTTCCATTTCATTCTCAGTGCAAGCAATCTAGAAAGAGATCTTGAAACCTCTGTATGCCACACTTCTCGTCGGGCCTTGAAACGTCCCTGGACATGTAGCTGTGTTATCTACGTCTAGCCACTCTGAGCAGCCTTCGAGGATATTAGTCAACTCAAAACACAGCTGAATTTATAGTTAAAGTTTTCAACGCATACTTTCAAAATTCACCTTTCTAATGGAAAGAAGAAGCATGACCAAGTAACAATTGTCTATGGCGCTACCTAAGAGCTATATTCTGTCATTAGTTACATTCAGCCTTGATTGGACATCTTAATTTTGTCAGTACATTCTGTGATTTAGGCACCCACCTTCTACTTGAAGAAATAGAGTTAAATATTGGCAACCAAGCTAATTTGATGTTTTCATCCCTATCACTTCTGGACCATACCCAATGCAAGGGTCTGGGTTGCCGTGAGTGCTAGTGCCTGCCACTACTACTACTGAGAATAACAGTAACAGCCGTGTGCACCACAACGTTAGATCGTTTTAGCCTCCTCCCCAAGTTCTCTAAAATGGAACTGGAAGTGATATATAAGATAAGCAAATCTGGAGATATACATATTTAACTCCCACACCAATGGCAGATACCCAACTAATCACTCTTTCCCACCAAGCACAGACACCGCTCAGAGTCCTTCTCGATGTTCCATGGATGTGTAGGCAGCCACTACCGACCTATCATCGTTGGCATCACAAGAGAGGGAATATTTGCTATCCCTGATACACCACAACTCGTCCTTTCACTGAAGAAGACATGCTCACAAAATGATGGCACGGCAAATCAGCGGCCGAGTTAGGGCAACAATATGTGCCAGCTCCCCCACGCTCAGCCCAGTGAAATTTTCCACTGCCCCATGCGTAATTTACCAGAATATACCATCCAAATGACTAATCAGATTCTGGTTGCAAAATTAAAAAAACCTCACAACGACTTTTAAATTTCATTCTTCAAAAAGCTGTTCTAATAAAGAGACTTTGGTCCAATATATTTACTACCTCATCTGGCCACCATTCTTTACACAGCAAGTATAATCAGTTATCCCTGCGGGCGCAGAGGGTGATTTCAGCAGGTGCCGAAATACATGCATTTGTAAAGACGGCTAGCATGTTCACATCCTACAAAAATGCACACGGTCAATCTCAAAACATCACCAACTCTTCAAATAGGGGGATTCCAGCTACACGTGAGGGGTAATTGATCAGTCAGCAAAGACTAATAAACATGAAAAAGAACCAAAGAGAAAGACAGAAGCCAATGAGTACTTCTTACCATTTAAGGCAACTTATAATTCTAACCATTCGGCTAAAAACAGACAACAGACTGATTGCTATTGTTTTACTGATTAACTATTCTCTCTGCTTTTTCCCAAAAGGCACCATGGCAAACTTTGCTTAGTAAATATTGACACCTGTAAACCAAGCTGGCTAATGCCGTTGGCTCTCCAGCTATCTTCCCATCTGTTGCCTGAGAATTTTAAGCAAAGCATTTTGGGACTCTTGCTCTCTTTCCATTGTAAACTGTAAAAAATGCTACCCAGAAGCTAATCCGAAAGCCACATGGCCCTAGAGGGGCCTGTGGTAAGTAAAGGGAAATGTAGTCTAATATGTAAAATGCGTATCCCACTGGTCTCCTCGGCCACCCCGTCTTTAGTTAATAGCATGCCGGGGTAATCTGCTTAGTTACCAAGTGGAGCTTTTTTCCCTCTTCCCCATGAGATCACCCAGACCACGATCAAAGCCCAAACACACTCTCTGCCAGCTCTATTGTTCCCCAGAGTGGGATTAATGACTAATTATGTCAGGTCACTCATCCAGATGGCCTCTCAGATGTTCCTTTGTCATTGTCTGACCTTCCATATGCCCCTTTGACCTTGAGGTTTATTTCCATGGAAACATGAAGCCTCAGTTTCCTTGCTGAGATTGCCAAGAATTGGCCAAAAGGAGGGATATGGGATAATCTACCCACACTTTGTATTCTGCTTCCATCTCATGCCTTGTTAAATCCAATGAATAGATAAAAAATGCTATTTGGTCCCAGCTGAGTGATGACCATGGTCATGATTCTATGTTACATGTTATGTTTTTTAAATTAGCAGACAGCTTTGTACATGGAAACGTGCATTCAATTTGAAGAACATCAATCGCCATAATGTGATCTTTTTATCTCATTAATGTTAAGCAAGGGTAATAGAATGGAATTACAAAATATCACTGTGAAAGGAATACAATTCAGAGAATTATAGATATCCCCCATTAAAGCCCTAGAGATGTTTGGATAAGTCAACTTGTTCAGTTTCATAAATTAAAGATTCTTTACTTACTACCTTTTCTGGGGTTTAAATTCTAGCCTCAGATGTTGATCTTAATCCAAAGAAGGATTTTAAAGTGGTTAGTAAAATGGAGAAATTTCCTCAAAACTACCAAATAAGTAAATAAAAATAGAATAGGAGACTGACTCATGCACTCAATTAAATAAAAAAGGTTGAATATGTATTTGCATGGGATGAAATGTATTTCCCTTTATATTATAAAGAAGACTAAAGAATAATTCATATGTCTAAAATGTGGAGGGTAATTCACCTCTCCCGAGTTCATCCAAGAATGAAATGTCTCTCTGCTGCTTTATACAGGAATGCATGCAAGCACAGAAGTCTCACGGGGAATGCAAGCAGAGTGAAAAGTAGTCACACGTGCCCAAGCTTTCCTGGCAGGGTGGCAATTTATGACATCTTCCCTCACCAAAGATCAGGAATCTGCTGATTCCACCTGAGAGTTAATCAGGTTATTTAAGAAGAAAATTAGAGAGCTAAGTGAACAAAAGATTTTGTTCCTTGTATTGTTCTTGTTGGGCCGTTTTGCCTTCTGAATCCAGAAAGAAAGACTTGGTCAAAAGGAAGAACTCACCCAGGTCAGTGGCCACCAACTCCCTCCACTCCCCACTCCCAGGACTCCAGTGCCCTTTGGAAACTGTGATGGTGCCTTGCTCACTGCCCACCCCAGTCTCTAGTGTCCAGCACGGTGTCTGGCACAATCCAGGTTTCTAAAACCTCACCTGAGTGAATGAAAGTGGAATGAATTAGTGCTAGCCGATGTGTGCCAGAAAACTTGACCTTTCTCTTCTTTTGTTTTCTTTCAAAGATACAGTCAGGAATTGCTTACTTAAGAAAGCATTCTGTGCAAATTCAGCCTCAAGGAACACAATTCAACATAAAACAAAGAAATCCCTTCCTTCCACTAAAAGGAAGACACTTTTATTTAAAGGATGGCAGCAACGCAGTAGACTTCCACAAAGCATAAAAGAATGACATGTTCCCAATCATTTGAGAATGTGGCCAGAAAACTCTTACCACATTTTGGACAGCGTTCCAGGCCTTTTGCAATGGCTCCATGCTGCATGGGATACTCATTCCATCTTCTGAGTTTGCCATCACCACTCCCAGACAAAGATCCTCTCCCTTCTCAGATGGCATTGCTTGGAGACACAGCAAAATGATGGCCCACACTACAGACACAGAGGGGTGGCAAGACAGACATTTTCCCTAGGAATATAGCTACCTAATTTCTAAAATTTCCAGTAAGTGCTTTGTCATACATAAAGACTTACAGACATAGAATCATCTCAATTAACAACATACCTGAAATGTTGACATTCTATCTCAGTAGAAATATAATTTGAACATAAGTTCAAATCTTCCATTAATGAGGCTCATTACAACAGCATGTGACACTTGTCTAGGTCCCAGATTCCACACCTGCAAATCACACCATTATATGTACTCTGTAAGTCCTTGCAATAACTATGAGTGGTAATAATTCCCCCAATAGGAGGGACTTAACATTCTCACACACTAGAACTAAAATTCTCATCGTTGCCTAAAAGATTCACAAGAGTCAGCTAGTATATTAGAATATTGCATCAAGGGGGAAATTACTGTATCAAAGAATAGGGAACTGGAAATCAATGTCATCCCAGTGCTACTTGTTTGATTTTTATGGTCTTTGTAAATTGCCTTCCGAGTAGGTTTATATCAATGAAAAAGTATTTGTTAAGTGTCTGCAGTATGCCAGTCCTGGCTTAAGTTTCTGGAAATACAATGGTAATGGCCTCAAATGGCTCTTAGCCTAGGAAGGAGACTGAGGAGCAAACCTAGAGTGCCTTGGGAAAACCTAGGACAATTTCCTGGAGAAGGTGGATTTCTAAGTTAAGCTCTAAATAAGAGCAAACCCAGAAAGCAGGAGAAGAGTGAGGAAAAACTAATAGCTTTTATTGAGGAGTATATTGAGAGTCACTGTGCCGGTCATGTATGTTAGCCACAGCAGGGATAACTAATAATGACATTTACACTAACTTTATCTGGATCTCTTCATAGCCTTTTCTTTCCACTTTACGTTAGTACTCATGCAAATTTTACGATAATTTGGTTATCAGTTTGTATTATATTATGATTTATCCATTTTAGTATTCCCTAGAGTGGATATGACAGCTTTACATGGGCTAGGTGCCTAGTAAATAATCGTTGAATTACTAAATGACCCCTTTGGGAATAAAATGTGAATCACAGGACGATTCCTAAAAGTTGCTTTGTCATACATTAAGATGTTATTGGTAATTGTTATTCTTCCACTCATTCAGCACATATTTATTGAGTACCAATTTGTACCAGGCACTGTGCCAGGCCACCCCATCCATCACCAATCCCTAATTTTACCAAAGCAGTCAGGATCTGTTTTATTTTATTTTGCTTTCTATTAATGTTATGGTTCCAAGGAAAGATCAGTTTGTGGATTTTGCCAATATGCAGTTGTTAGAAAAAGCCATGAAAGCATTCCTAATCTTGGCTGTTCAAAAGGAAAGAAAGAATAAAAAAGGATTTCCCCTGGGTCCTATCATATGAACCCAATGGCATGAGAAACCAGGGATGGAGATAACCCACCACAAGTCATAGCCAGTGAACCCCTCCTAATGCACAGCTCATTGACTCTGTGTCAGACTATTATCTTTCCTTTAGATTCTTTAAATTTGCTCTATTAGAAGCTCAGACTACAGCCCAGAATAATTGTTTAATGAACTGACTTTCCAAAGGGTCAGTACAAGAACAATAGGCCCTACAAGACACATTTAGAGATACAGGTTTCATTCCACTTACAAATGGAGATATCTTTCTTGGGTGAGAGAGAGGTTTTTAAGAGTAAAATTATATAAAAGTATTTTTCTTAGTAACATAAAAATTATGTAGGTTAATACTAACCTAATAACAAATTTACTGAGTTAAAAAATAATAAAGTATCCAGGATGATTTTATGTTTGATGTGGCAGGTAAAATAGGAAAGGAAATAGACATATATTGCCAAGGCATTACTTTTATTAGTCTATTTTTCTATCTTTGACAGCAGGTTAACTTTCAACTCTCCTCGGCTATTCAGACTCTTATTTGGTGTTTTATTTGATCGGCTGTCTAATCTAAATAAACAGATTAATTTGTATTTGAGAAAAGAGGAGATGGAGAAACAGTAGAGAGAATGATTCAAAAGTAAGCTTCAAATATACAAATGGGATAATTCTTTTATGGGAACATTTCCATTCATAGCTTTGCTAAAGCCCACGTGCAAAGATACCTAAAACTCCAGATGATGAGTTTCTATCTGCTATGTATAAAATCAACTTATTGGTTTGTTGTATCTATAGCAATCGCAGATACCCAACAGAACCTGGTACAGGCTGGATTTCCGTTTAACAAAGTCCGCCTCTTTGATGTAGAAGCAACTAACAACCTAATTCTGAATAATTCTTTATATTTGAAGTTCTTATTTTTTTGAGATCTCATATTCGCTTAGTGAAAGATAAATGCCATGTTTTAACGGTAACTCTTTTTGCAAAATAAACATTCAATGTTAAACATTCAACAGAAAAGAAGAAATGTACGGATGAATGGTTGTCAAAGCCTCAAGTCAAGAAGAATTCATGAATTTAATATTCTAGGTCCCAGAGATAGGTAACACATGACTACCATGTTTAAGATAAACAGCATGATAAATTCCACCACAGTCAGTGCTGCAGGAAAAAAACAAAACAAAACTTAGAATGTAAAAAAAAAAGGGGGGGGAATTTCAAAGGAAAAGAAATATACGTTGGACAAAATAGATTATTTGGCAAATTTGTTATCACACCCCCGCACTTAAATATGCAAAACTTGCATATAATATTTTTTCTTTCAGGAATTAAAAATATCAGACCTAATTAGTTATTGATCACCAAGAAATTTTAATACCTTATATGATGAGCCAAAAAAATGTGTTGCAATTAAAGATGTGGTTACAGAAGGATAGCTCCTTCCCTACCACCCCCTTGTCCCTGCTCCTTTAAGTCACATCTGCTTTCTTTACTAAAGAAATAAGCCTGTGGAACAGAGGAGCTTATACAGCTGAGGAGGAAAAGTGCATTCCTTTTTGTCTGGTGCATCATCAACCAACCTGTCAGCTACATTCCAAATGCAGAATCTTTATTTTGCATGATGATTCTAGGAGGCAGAAAGCACAGCTTGGCTGACTGATCCCAGGTGGAGTTTGAAGTGCTGACAGCAAGAGAACTAATGTTTAGATTTATAAACTGAGTGAAGTTGATGTGGAAATCATTGCAAATGAATAAATATAGAGCCTTGCATTATCATTTTTATCAACTCACTTTGCTCACTATAACCCTTTCTATGTAATTACTTGCAATGAATGTGAGTTGTACCTACAGCAGACATATGTACCTACAACTGCCACATATGTATGAAATATGGAGCCTCTTCAAGGGAAAGAAACACACCAATTTATTCAGCATACAGATTACACATACAAAAGGCAAGCCAGCATCCTATGTAATAGGGAAGGAAGAGTCCGTGGCTTGTATAATTCATATCCTTAAATGAGTCAAGGAGTATTCATACCCAGGAGTGAAGATAAAACTGGTATTTTATTGATGACATTATATAAATGTTAAAATGTATATATTTTATATACTAAAAAAAGGAAAAAAGCTAAATCAAAGAAAAAATGGGTCGTTGGTACAGCACTTTATCTTTCACATTGACTGGAGTATATATTAAGCTGAGCTATTGAAATTACATTGCCATAATTACTGAAAGTAGATACATTTGATCAAAAATATGTATTTACTTATATTAATATATTTTATCCATTGATGGCTATCAGTCTTTTGTTTCTATGAATCAATATATATTTTATACTTCAACATTTCCTTATGAATAGCTCTGTATTTTTTTTTATGCTGGATAAAGCCACGAGTGGCCATATTTTGGTGTGAGAACAGAATCCAGCCACAGAGGACACCACCACTCAGATGCCATTGGATCTCTAACCTTCACATCGTGCCCTTTTTTGTTGCTCTTCCTTGGCAACTGCTGGTTTGGAACATTATGGTCAGAGTGCATGATGGCATGTCCACTGAAGTTAGGGGCAGATGCCAAGTGACTCTAATTTTGCTGAAAAGGCTGCTTTTAGGTTGTTTGAAGGGATATCCAAGGACACATTTTACGCTATCATCACTAGATACATACGTAAATGCATGTGTAAAACGTCATTTCTGGGGAGCCTGCCTGGCTCAATTGGAAGAGCATGAGACTCTTGATCTTGGGGCTGTGATTTCAAGGCTCATGTTGGGTGTAGAGATTACTAAAAAAATAAATAAATAAACTTTTAAAAAATAAAAGAAAACAAAAGCCAACACTAAAAAAACTCATTTCTGGGGCGCCTAAGTGGCTCAGTTGGTTAAGCTTCTGACTCTTGATTTAGGCTCAGATCATGATCTCAGGGTTGGGAGATAGAGCCCATGTTGGCTCCATACTCAGTAGGGAGTTTGCTTGAAGATTCTCTCCCTCTGCCCCTCCCCCGTTCTCTCTCTGTTTCTCAAATAAATAAGTCTTTTAAAAAATCATTTCTTGGGGCGCCTGGGTGGCTCAGTTGGTTAAGTGACTGCCTTCGGCTCAGGTCATGATCCTGGAGTCCCGGGATCGAGTCCCGCGCTTCTCCCTCTGACTCTCCTCCCTCTCATGTTCTCTGTCTCTCATTCTCTCTCAAATAAATAAATAAAATCTTAAAAAAAAAAAAAAAATAAAAATAAAAAATCATTTCTTTTTTCTAATGTGTGTTACATTAGGCATTAATATTAATAACATTTTCAATATAAAAATACATAACTCAGTTAGGATGACATAAGGTTTTTACAGGTAGATAACACCTTATATATGAAGTACATATGATTTTTTTTTTATTCTTATGTTAATCCCCATACATTACATCATTAGTTTTAGATGAAGTGTTCCATGATTCATTGTTTGTGCATAACACCCAGTGCTCCATGCAGAATGTGCCCTCCTCAATACCCACCACCAGGCTAACCCATCCTCCCACCCCCCTCCCTCTAGAACCCTGTTAGTTTTTCAGAGTCCATCGCCTCTCATGGTTCGTCTACCCCTCCGATTTCCCCCGCTTCATTCTTCCCCTCCCGCTACCTTCTTCTTCTTCTTTTTTTTTTTTTCTTAACATATATTGCATTATTTGTTTCAGAGGTACAGATCTGAGATTCAACAGTCTTGCACAATTCACAGCGCTTACCAGAGCACATACCCTCCCCAGTGTCTATCACCCAGTCA
>NC_138376.1:75502609-75525969 GCF_054177405.1 Leptonychotes weddellii
TCAACATAATACCCTCCAGTTCCATCCACGTCGTTGCAAATGGCAAGATCTCATTCCTTTTGATGGCTGCATAATATTCCATTGTATATATATACCACATCTTCTTTATCCATTCATCTGTCGATGGACATCTTGGCTCTTTCGAAGTACATATGATTTTTTCCTGGCGCACTATCAAAGAAGCTCAATACTTCATGAAGGAATAAAAGAAGTTTAGAGGTCTTCCTACTTAACTCTAATTAATTAAAACAAAATGCAAGTACATGTTATTTCCTGAGCGCCACTTGTGACTTTTACTTTTTTATATATAATAAGTTTCACAAAAGTTTGTACTTACTAAGAAACTGTCATCACCACTAATGTATTAATATAAATAACATCAGAAATTATTTATTTGAAAGTGATATAACACTTAATATTCACTTTCCAAATAATGAGAATATTTTTGTATTTTCTTTTTAACCAAATTAATGTCTTCCCTGGTTTTCAAACTATAAAATCCTACTGGATTTCATGCTGTTGTTTCAAAAGAAAATAATGTGATATCTTAAATAATGTTATCTCTTCCATTCTGAAAGACCAACGTGAATGAAAACAATATTTATTCTATCCAATGCAATCTGGGGCTAGACCAAAATCTAGAATGGTTTCCACTTCTAAGACTTCAAAAAAATTGATTCAGTGAGTCATCCCTAAGTTCTGTCTGATTCTAGAGACGTAAATCCAAGATGGATTAGGGATGCCAATGGCGAAATGTAGTGGGAAAAAACCCCTCTGACCTGAAACGGAAGACATTGCAGTCCTTCTCAAAGTTTATTTAAGAATGTGGTTTCCTCGGTGTCTTAGTTGCCCTTGTATAAACCAAAAAACTGATAAAACTATGACTTCTTCCTTCACAAGGTCTTAACAACATTTGAATCAAAACACTATATTGTTAAGAAGCATTAAACAACTCAGAATATTTCTCCACCAAGACTCTGTGTAATAAACAATTGGGGATCAATAATTTAACATCATTAAATATGTATTTGCTGTACATAAATTGAGTATTAATACAAATGCACACTAAAAAATTATGGGTACACTTTTGAATTTTAAAACTTAGATTATAAACCTAAACTTTAAATTATATATCTGTACTTTAAATTATGTCTTGCCTTTTATCTTTTTTTAAAGATTTTATTTATTTATTTTAGAGAGAGGGGGCATGAGCGGGGAGGGGGCAGAAGGGGGAGGGAGAGAGAAAGAGAGAATCCCAAGCAGACTCCCCTGCTGAGCACAGAGCTGGACACCAGGCTTGATCTCAAACCCTAGACCATGATCTAAGCCCAAACCAAGTCTGAGGCTTAACTGACTAAACCACCCAGGCGCCCCTTGCCTTTTATCTTTGAACAAAATATGTGTATGTGTGGTATGTCATTTCATTTTAATTTAAAAAAACCTATCAGGACTATTGAGATATAATTCTTCATGGCAATGTGAATCATATTTACAAAATACATCTTAGAAAAATACATGGTTCATGTGCACTGTTTTGAAATGTGAGCTGTTTGAATTTCTCCAGAAACTTCCCCAGAACCCAACAGATATGAATATTTGCTATATTTTGGTCCTGAGCAAAAAGTCAACAACAAGTGGTTTCTGTGTTCGATGTTTTGTTATTTAGTTACTTTGAAATTCGAGTATTCTTTTACTTGACAAATAGCAATAAAAAATGGGCATATTCTGGGGAGATAATATTATTATATTGCTAATTTTACATTCCAGACCTATCTCTTTGTGGGTGGCCATGGAGATTACAAAATAAGGAGACGCAGGTTTCTGGATTAATGGGCAATGTTGAGGGCTCATCCATCAGGAGCAGCAATGATGCAGTGCTGTTGCAGAGTGGAGAGAGGGAGAAGGAAGCGGAGACCATGATGGCTGTGAAATGATCTTAACCTAGGCCCTGCCTCAAAGGGCTTTTCCAGGCGGGTCAGGTGAATAAACCCGTTTAGTAACGATGAGCTGTGTCAGCAAGAATGGGCAGCAAATGCGGGGAAAGCTCAGCAGAGGGAGAGAGATTTGTCTGTTGAGAGATCAGGACCCACACTGCTGAGAAGATGGTGTTGGAGGCGCAGAGGGAAGGATTTAGACCGAAACAGCTGGGGATTGTGAAGCGGGCTGAGAAAAAGATGAAGCAAATTTTTCAAAGACAGATATTGACCGCTAGTATGATTTCCACTGTGAAACATGTTGGCGATTTCCTCTCTCTCCTTGTTGCAGCAGTAGTATGGTTCTGTTTCTTTTCTACTAGCCCCAGAATAGAACCCTTTTGCTTGCTTTCTGTTTAGTTATAGGGCAATAAATACTCATGCCAGAATTCTGAAAGTTTCCTTAACTCTTTTCTCATCTTCACCTTCTTGTCCTGATTTCAGCTTCTAAAACTCTCCAGTCTTCTTCATCCCCCCCACCCACCACCTGAGCCAAGCCCCATCCTCTCTCACCACAATAGAACACTTAATGGACTCCCCACTACTAACAACTGCACTCCTTTAATATACTTTTCATATAGCTACCAGACAATAGGTTTAAAATATTAATTTCATCAGGTCATTCTGCTGACCTTAGGGAAAAGAAGCCAAGGTATTTCATTGTTCTTGAACATATGCATGATCTAACCCCTGCTTATCTCTTTAGTCTACCTTCTCAAAACCCTCTCACCCCTCAGTCCTCTAGCTCTTTAGGGCTTTGGGTGACTGCTCCTTCCACCTGCTGCCCTAGGCCCCTTTAACCTGGATGACCATCCCACATCCTGCTATTCATCTCATCGGAGAGACCTTTCTCTTGGGAAAGCCTGTTTGGCCCCCACTCCTTGTACTTGCAGACTTGGTTGGTCCCCCATGACACTGTCTTAAAGCACATTGTACTTCTTCTCTTCTTCATGAAGCCAATCACATTTAGTTTTTACCTGTCTTCTAGAGATCATGCCTGTTTTGTTCATTGCTATGTTCCCAGTAATTAGTACATCGTCCATCCCAGAGCGAACAGAGTTGATTGAATGAATGAAAAACCTAATTGAAATACTGATGCTTTAAATTCTTGGCTAGAATATTAGCAGGTTGCATTAAATATACTTGTATATTTCTTTTTTTTAATTTAAATTCAATTTAGTTAACATATAGTGTATTATAATTTCAGGGGTAGAATTTAGTCATTCATCAGTTGCATATAACACCCAGTGCTCATTACATCAAGTACCCTCCTTAATGCCCATCACCCAGTTACCCCATCCCCCCACCCACCGCCCCTTCAGCAACCCTCAGTTTGCTTCCTAGAGTTAAGAGTCGCTTATGATTTGCCTCCCTTTCTGTTTTTACCTTATTTTATTTTTCCTTGCCTTCCTCTATGTTCATCTGTTTTGTTTCTTAAATTGCACATATGAGTGAAATCATATGGTATTTGTCTTTCTCTGACTGACTTATTTCACTTAGCATAACACTCTAGTTCTATTCATGTCATTGCAAATGGCAAGATTTCATTTTTTTGATGCTGAGTAATATTCCATTGTGTATATATATATCTCATCTTTATCCATTCACCTGTCAGTGGACATCTGGGCTCTTTCCATATTTTGGCTATTCAACTAATCTTCAACAAAGCAGGAAAGAATATCGAATGGAAAAAAGACAGTCTCTTCAACACATGATGTTGGGAAAATTGGACAGCCACATGCAGAAGAATAAAACTGGACTACTTTCTTACACCATGTACAAAAATAAACTCAAAATGGATGAAAGACCTAAATGTGGGATAGGAATCCATCAAAATCCTAGAGGAGAACACAGGCAGCAACCTCTTTGACCTCGGCTGCAGCAACTTCTTGCTATATTGTGTATTTGTAAATTATTCTTTTTCTAGGCATCAGTTGCATTCAATATAAGTACAAAAGTAGTGCATAACAGTTGGAATTAATTACTTCTTTAAAAAACTGGAAATATTCAATTGACAAGCTTTGAGATAGTTGGAGTTTAGGAGCAGGGGATGGGAATTGCTTTCAGTTGGGCTTAAAGATCAACCAGAAATGTACAATCTGAGGAGGTAGAGCTCATTTATGGGAAAAACAAAAATTAGGACGGAAAAGGCATTTCTTTGGAGTAAAGGGAGGCACCACAGTTTATAAAAGGCAAATTAAAGGAGATACAAACAAAAAACTAGGGAAACAGATTAGAAGTGGCGCATATGTGGTGAAGATTAGAAGTCAGCTTCCACTTGTTTTATCTTTTTTAAAAAAATAGGTAACTGACACTAACACGGCCTATAATCCAGTATTTTCTCTCCTGGCCTTAGAAAAAATTTGCATCTTAGAAAATATTTTGCAGAGAAAAACGTCTAGAAAAACTTGTGCACCAGAAGGCACGCACTAGACTGTTCATAGCATTAACGGTCACAGTAACAAATGAAAAAAACCCAAAACTGGAGACAACCTAAATTTCCATCAACAGGAGATTGGATAAACACATTGTGGTGTAGTCATACAATAGAATACTATACATCAGTGAAAATGAATGGAATTATAGCTATCCAAGTCAAAGGAATGAATTTCAGAAACATAATAATGAATGAGAAAAGCAAGTCTCAGACAATGTATGTAACACAGTACCATTTTCAATATTCAAAACAAAAGAAAAACAATACATTGCTTAGGGATATATACTTAGATAATAGAAAAGAGAATGATTTTTAAAATTATGTTAGAGTTATCTCTTGAGACTTTACATGGCATCCAAGAGAAGTAAGAAGGTTGTTTAAACAATATTGGTATTGTTCTATGCCTTAACTTTGATGGTCAGTTCATAGGTATTCATTTCATTATTACATTTCATAATACAAATACATTACATATAGTCTTTTGAGCATATCAAATACTTCATACTTTAAAACGAGGATAAAAAGCAAGTAACTCCAGTGTATAAAGATTGAACCTAAGTCTCTGTATTAAAATATGTGAATAAGAAAAACAAATCTCAAAATTTAAGACTACGGGATGGTCAGTTTGGGATAGTAGTCTATATAAACTGCAGGTGCGTTATGCATTGAAGAAGTAGTATTTGCCATGATCATTCGATAGTATTCCTGAACTAGTGAAACTTTTGCTCCCCTATAAGGCCAAGGCAAAAATATAAATGGGATTTAAAAGCATTAGAAATCTCAGAACTAACTGACCAATGACATGTCTTAAAGGATCCTGGTTTGTTGGGGTTACAGCCCTAACTGCTGGGATAGACAATAACCATTATCATAGGCGATCTATATAAAGTATTGGACAAGCACCGGCATGACCATGACTCCTGCTGAAGATGTAGGACTTGGTTTTGAGTAAAGTGGCACATAATCACTTGGTAAATGTTTACTGAATAAATGTAAAAAAATGAAAGTTGCCTGTCTTCTTACTGTGGTCCCCTGATGCAGTAGAGAAGCTTCTAGTAGGTGGAGTCCACCTGTGTGACTGTAGACCTTACTCCAGAAAACAGACTGAGGTAAGCATGACTAGTTCAACTCCCTGTTCAGCATTACCTTCAAACCTCACTCTCTGGCAATCAAGGGCAGCACAAGAATGAAAAATATTGTCCTCTAGCCTGAGCTCCCAGTAGCAGGGGAAAATGCAACGTGCACTTGGGCAGGTGACTGCTTCTTTCCTCTTCTCAAAAAGCAGGGAGGAAATGTAGGAAGGTCATAGATGTCTCTGTGTGTTATCTCCTAACTAGTACTTTCTAACTGTGGTAACCTGGAACAATTTTAAGCATTTTTAAGTGTACAGTTGAGTGACATTAAGGACATTCACAATGTTGTGCGTCTGTTACCACCATCCATCCCCAGAACTTCTCTCATTTTCCCAAACTGAAACTCAGCACCCATTAAACAACAATACTCCATCTCCCCCTCCTTTGAGCCCCTGGCACCACAATTCTGCTTTCTATCTCCATGAATTTGACCAGTCTAGATACGTCATATCAGTAAAATCATACAATATTTGTCCTTTCGTGACTGGTTATTCCACTTAATATACTGTCCTCCAGTTTGATCCATGTTGTAGCCTGGGTCAGAATATCTTCCTTTTTAAGGCTGAATAACACACTCCACTGTATGTACACATCACATTTTGTTTCTCCATTCATCCATCAACACACACTTGGCTTGCTTACACTTTTTGGCTATTGTGAATAATGCTGTATGAACATGGGTATACAAATATCTACTCAAGTTCCTGCCTTTAATCCTTTGGGGTATATACCCGGAGGTGGAATTGCTAGATCATACGGCAGTTATATTTCTTATTTTTTGAGGAACTGTCATACTGTCTTCCGTAGTGGCTGCACCATTTTACATTCCCAGCAGCAGTGCAAAAGAGCTCCAATTTCTTCATATCCTTGCCAACACCTGTCATTTTCTGGGATATTTTTAATAGCCATCCCATGGGTGTGAAGTGGTTAGTCTCTTTTGAATAATAACCAACTACTGGGTGTGAAAACCCCTGACGAGCATTTTGTAGCATTTTTTACAATTATTTCCTTTCTTGTAAACCACTTCCCTCATATGCTTCAGCTAACCATCCCTCCCTGCCTTTTTGTCTTGATGAATTTTCAGTCCTTCACAGGATCACACTTGAGCTATCTACTGGAACCAAGTCACAGTCCAGCCTTCTGGACCTTTCAAGAATGTAACCAGTTATGTCAGGGGAAGATGCGTCCTCTGTGGGTGAAAGCAGGCAAAAGAACATGTCTTTCACCCCCACACTGATGAGGCCCACATCAGACTCTATACGATTTCGCTAAAGCCAAAGAAAACTGCTAAGATTCTGAAACACAGTCATCTTCAGACTGATGGAAAACAAAACATTAAATCTTTAGGATTAACTGTCATTAAACTTAACATGGAAATAGGTAAAATGAGACAGTTTAGAAACCAAACAGATATTTTTTTAAAAAGAAACTACTGATTAGAAGATGTGTATATATAGGGGATGTTCCAGGTATAATATATTCTATTGATCATATTTATCAAGTCACTTAAGATTTTGTGGGGTTTTTTCTCAAGTGAAATAATCACAGATTCTTAAATGAATTACTAAAAATCAGCAATTTTTTTTTTTTTTTTTGCCTGTTACCATTCACTCTTCCATCTCAGTTCTTCCTGCAAGCCAGCATATTACAGAATCAGACACACTGACAAGCAAGAAGCTTGGCCTCCAAAGGTTTCTATCTTAAATAACCATTATTATCCAGAACCATGCAGCTGGTTCTTCCTGCAGAAATACTTCTGAGGCTATCACTGAAACCTTCAAATTTATAACACCACAGAAGGAGAAGAATAGAATAATGGAGAAACATTAACTGGCAACACTGCAATAAGGGGTTTATAGAATTATAGTCACCTGTTTTGCATCTATGAGATGGGGGATATTCTTTAACTGCTCTCTTTAAGGTTTCTGATGAACATGGAGTCTAATTAGGTGGGCTTTTACTGCTTGGTTCATAGTATTTGCTCCTTACCATGGATGTAATTTTTGATGACTATAAGATTTAGTTCTGTAGCATAGACTATTATATCATCACACCATATGTCACTGTAGCGTAGGCTTTGTCAGATCCCAAAGATTTCTTCTTTAGCTACAAAATCTCACTCTGGTAAAGTGTTGGGTGAGAATCCGTCAAGAGTCGATGTAATGCTTGTATCGTTTCACGTACTGCCATATTAAAAGAGAGTTAAACTCTTTAACTGTATATTGCTAGCTTCCTGTAAGTTATGCTTTGGTAGGCACCAGAAAAAGAGTATTTTAAAACACAGAACAGGGCTTTCCACACAAGATAGATAACACCATGAAGGAAGGGGTCTAAGAGGATTGTCACCACCGTGATCACGGCATATTAGCAGTTTTATTCAAATGGAAAAATAGTTCTCATAAAAATGTCATGAGACATTCTTGATGGCACTGAATTAGCTACTTGGGTACAGAAGCTAACTGGTAAAGGTATAAACATTGAAACCCACCAAATGCATGTCAAATGGGAAAATCTGCCTATAGCCCCTCGTGCCCAAACACACAACCCGGAGGTACCAGGCGTTTCAGCCTCAGGTAAACCAACCACAGTTCGCCTTAAAGTCTTGGAACTGACAGGGCTCCATCAGCTATTATGTTGCCTGCCCGCACTTCTGGGACGCTGACTGACAGGCTCTCCCCTGCAGCCCCCAGCTCTGGAGGGCCAGGCCGGCTGTTTTGTCAGCTGCCGCCCGCCTGGGCCCGGCGCAGGGGGCCCGTCGGTGGCTGGAGGCTCCGCGCCCCGGGAGTCCGCCCCGCCCGCCTCACTGTTGCTACGGGGGCTCGGCGCTGCCTGGGCTGCAGCTCTGCCTCGGCCCGGGGAGACCTTTCTAGCCCGCAGATAGCACTGGAGAATTCACACTAATCGGTTCAGCTTCCCTAGGCAAAGGGAAAAAAACGGTTTCTTAAAAGGAAAAGGATTAAGAGGGAAAGTGAGCAAAGGCTTGCCTGGTCTCCACTTAGGGAATCAGAAAGAGCACAGTCAATCGAATAAATGGTTCACCTAATCATGGGGACAGCAGGGTAGAGGAGAAGCTCTGCTTTGTGGCTTTTTCCTCCTGTAAGGTTGCGTATAGAATCATCTAATAGTGACAAGTTCTGCAGTTTGAAAATAAAGACCTCTTCGTCACTGCTCCACATCCCATGCCATCATTTTCCCTTTTTTCTTCTCTTTGCTTTCTTTTGAAAAGGCACTTTGTGCTGTTGGCCGCAACCCCTCACTCTGCGCATACACGCATGTGCACACTTACACATACACACCCAGAGGTCTCTCACTGTTTTCCCATTTTGAGATTGGAATAGTTAAGATAACGGGTCACCTTAAAACAAAAACGGGAGCTCGGAAGACTAGATGATTTGGATAAAGATCACCAGTAGATCCTATGATGATGGAATTCTATAGCTCCATCCTAGGAATCTATTTACCAAAATTGTATTGGGGAAATATTAGTGACTGTTCTGGCATTCTTTGTGCTTGCCCTTTTTGATATTTACCTGGGTTTTCCTAAAAGTTCTCCAGGCTATGATATCTTGACTTCCCAAGCCCTCTTCTTCATGAATGATATATCTGCTTTGAAATTAGGTGTCCCAGTGCAACTGCTTGCTAATTGTAATTTAATTTGAATCCCACTTAAGAAAGCATTTTCTTTGGCGGGGGAGAAATCTTCAAGGTAAAAATACTTTCAGGTCTTGATTTGTATAACTAACCCCTTGCACTTGGAGGGTCATTAGATCTCACTAGTTTGTAATGCAATCAGAGTCAGCATTCTGCTCTTAAGGGCTGCTCAGTAATTTGCTTGTTAATATATTAGCACACAGCATTGATCAAATGGCTAATCCAATCACACGCTTGTTATTGATCCCTTATTGATTACCCAGCCTGGTGATCACTTTTGTTGGGTTCAGTCAATAGCAGATGCCAAGTAGCCTTTCACACACCTAATTAGCTTATGAAATAAACCAAACATTTTGCTTGGCCCCGAAGGCAAAGATCAATGGAAAGCTTTGGGGCTGAATTCAGATGATTTTTTCATCAACTTTTCCTCGTCTCTTCTGCAGCCACTCAAGTTCACATTAACACTCCCCCTCCAATTTGAAGACATCTGAAAAGCAGCTGCCATGCCCGAGACCCTGCTGCAGCTGTAAGCCATAAATCACGAGGCTGAGGGATTCTGGGTTGCACATTGGCATGTGGTCTGTCAGGCCAGAAAAATAGAGACATAAAAGAGCCAAAGGTCAGAGGTATGTAGAGTTTAGAAGCCTGAACTTGTGCTATATTTCATGCACGGAAACCTTGGCATTGGTGGTTCTTTCCAAATGCTCTTTAACTTTACCTTGCTGATATGGCACTTGATTAGCTCTTTACTCATGTGAATGAGCTGACTCGGGCTTCCTGCTCTCCACCCTGCTATTATTACTTTGATCATTTACCTTCATGCCATCATCCACAGGACCCAAGATCCAAGGGAAATTGGACTAAATAACAACTCTCCAGTTGCAACAAAAGCTCTGGCCCTTCTGAAACAATTTATGCTAACTTAAACTTTAAAATGAAAGCACTATTTGAGATGATTTGGTGATGCTTGTCACATGACTCTAAAGAACTATCCACTCCCTAGGCCCAACCCTATTCCTCACTTCCTTACTCCCCAGGCTAGACCCCATCGTTGAGAAATTGCCTAGGGGCCCAAGTAATAACAGACCTGTTTATTGATTCAAAGCAGGAAAGAGAGAAGAATGGCTTTCCTGGAAACTAGCAACAGCTAGGCTGTTGATCCCAGAGCAATATATGGTAATGAATCCCAACGATAGGAAATTCCAAGCTCCAAAACACAACATCAGGCTGGTGGAGTGTGACCAATCTCTACAGGCAAAATGAAGGATAGAACCAAAGCATGATTCTAAAATCAATCCCAGAATGTTTCTGCCTAAACTGCTGCTTTTAGAACAGAGAATTCACCAAATGTCTTTCAATTTAAAAAGAAAAGCAAATTTTCAGGAACTGCTGTTGGTTTATATGCTCGTGGCAATTTTCCTGAGGATTTAGAACAACAAAAAGCAATCAATCAATCAGTCAGTGGAAGAAACCCACATACAGGGTAGGGCAAACTAACCGTACTTGTTCTTATTTGTCAGGACATGTGGACACAGTAATCTTTCCTTAGGAATTACCTAGAAAATTTCACCAACTTTTCACTTTGCCTTGGAGATAAGATCTATGAATACAATAAAAATCAAAATGATTGTTTAAAAGTTACCTTTTTTAAATTTCCTTTTTCACAGACTTTCTATTTAGTAGTAGTTTTATTTGAACTACCTAGCTTTTTTGGTTGTTTCCATATTGAACAAAAAAGCTTATCAAAACCAATTATATAGACTGATTACTTCACATCTCAAAGTATTTATGCCCATTCATTTTTTTTTTATGGAAGCAATTTATTTATTTGTAAATTAATCTAAGATACAGGGACAAGATAAATGTATTCAAAGTCACAGGGCTTAACAAAGGTGACATAAAACACAGATTCCTCCTTCTGGAAGAGACCATGGGATCAAAACTCTCCTTCCCTGAACAGACTGTGGAAATTAATCTGAAGCAAAATTGAAACTTGTGATTTAGCTGGTGGGGCTCCTATTCCTCTGCTGGGCTCTCTTTCCCTCCTAGGTTCTCACCCCCAAATCCTCACTGCTGTTTGTAAGGAACCAGGTGAATAGACAGTAAGCCTTAAGCTCTAAAGCCAAGCTAGCTGAGGTCAAATCCCCACGCTGTTATTTACTGTGACCTTGGGGTTATTTGACTTTGCCTCCGTTACATCATCTGTAGAAGGGGGATAATTGTAGAATCTGCTTCTTAAGATTTTTTACGAGAATTAAATGAGTCAGTATATAAAAAAAGCCTTAGGACTGTGCTTGGCACATGGTAAGCCCTCTAGAAGCTCTGGCTCTTCCAGCCATTATTATCTGCCTGAAAATGATTTCCTCCTGATAGTTCTTCAACCCCTCATGTCACCCACCTTAGGGACCCTTCAAAGTAGATTGTCCCCATCCAGTACCACTAACAGGGCTTCAAATGATCTGACAGTTTATCTCAGAAACTCCATCGTAAGCAGTAGGCCATGGCAGAAAGAAATCTAACAAGTACTCTTGCAGGTAAGGAAAAGATGACCTATGTCAGCTCAGGGTGTCATCAAGGATTATTTGCATTTAACAATAAGCTGCTCAGAGGCAGTGGTGAAGTCCCTTTACATTCCCAGATTTAACAGCTTTGGATTCAACTCTTCAATGGCTGGCCTCAAACCTGACCATTGTCGGGGCTCAAATTTGACATCAGGGTAGTGGGAGGCTGGGGTGAGATACTGAGTGAATTTAGCAGACTGGATAGCCTCCCTCAACTTAATGCTGTGTCCCCATGAAGGGCGGCAACCACTGGAGATACTGTTGGAGGGGAAGAGAAAGCAATGGATGTAAGAAAGTGATGGGTTTTCACTCCTCCAAAAATAGTCTTATGGGGAGATTGGTGTCCTCCACCCAGACTGCGGCAGCCAGCTGGAAAAGACAGGCTTGTGAACTTGCCACTCAGGTATCACTCGATATATGAGCCAGGAATATGGTTCTGTATCTAGTTTCTTCCACACTGAAACTGAAATGGACATAAGCAAGTCAGATATGATTATTGATCTTGTAAGCACTTTAGTTTTAATCAGTATAACTAGAAATAGTAAGTCATATAATATCTTTCTGTGGGAATCTGTAGAAATAGGACAGAGCACTACCTTTGGGAGCATTATGTAGCTACAACATGGCTGAAAAACCAGTTTCCAGAGCTTTTCCCCTCCTGTGCTGTAAGTCTATGCTTTTGTCATTTCAAGATTTTGTTTTTCTAGTTTTTCATTCACTGCACTGATGAATTCAAGCTGGGGGGCAGGGGCGGGGGGGAAGCACACTATCTTTTACAACTATTTACAACATTTAATCACCCAGCACTGGCCATCAGTAAATTTATAAGGGTGTTTCATCTTGTAAAATAATCACAGCCTGCCTACCACTGGAAATATTTGCTGATCCTTGGATAAATTATATATTAGTCCCCTTACATCTAAATGACATTCCCATAGGCCATGAGCTGCTAGAGTATAAGAACTGCCAGGAATGTATAAAAATATCAACAAAATTTAGTGAACCCATCACAGCTAGCAGGATTGTAAAAATCTGTTTTTCTGATTTGTAGAATCAAATATATTGTGGGTCTTCAACTGTTCTTTTAAACATAAAATGAATGTGCAGGCTTTTTGTTACTATTTCCAAATTGGGGTTAGGCTTTCAAAAAAATATAACTACCAAAGAATTTTAATTAATTTGGTTAGTTATAAATTTAGACATCCACTTAAATATACTCAGAGAAATCCATAGGCTTAAAAAGAGTGTATATTTTAAAAATATGAATAAATAGTTGTAATCCCAATGCCAAAAATTATTAGATTTTTGTGTAAATATTTCTTTTAAAATGACATAATTCACTGATGTGAAGTTATACATATTCAGTCTACTTGAGGATAATTGTGGCATTGAACAAAATAATGATTTGAAGAACACATAAAATACATTAGACACCAGTTGTCAAATGTAATCGAATCATCTCTTAAAAATTAAGAATGTGAATGTCTTTCTCCCCCACAATTATAAATGAAAGGTAAACCATGAAATCTATGCATGTATGAACAAATACAAAATGCTTTAGCATCCGGTTGGATGTTTTTGGTGGAGAGGAGGAGGTGACTTGTTTTTGTTCTTATTAATAAACTAGCTTTGAAGTTAAAGGATGCAACAGTGTTTTAATATATTAACTAAAATATGAAGAAATAAGCATTAAAATGTTTTAAAAGTTAAATGTATACATATTTATTCATTTAGTGAAGGCATATTTATTCATTTAGTGAATTTATTCATTTTATTCATTTAGTGGCATAAGCAATATGCCACTGTGTATTTAATAAAATTAAAGCAAGCACTTTTAAAGCAATAAAAACTAGCCCTTAAGTGGGCAAAACATAAACTTGATATTTATACTCTTTAATCAAATTGCAGACTTCTACACAATGAAATTCAAATATACTTCCTAAAAGAGGTCATTACAAGCAAGTTTCATGAACTGTAACCTTGTTTTAGTGAATGTATTATGTGAATATAATATGCTAACAAGGAGTTAACCAGCAGATTCTAGGTTCCTGCTGTGGGACTGTATTTTAAATATACTTTCAATTTTTAAGAAAGAAATAAAGAAAATTCTTGAAAGAAGGCTGGAAACATATTTTTATCCATCTATAGTTTACTTTTAAGGAGCACACATTTTAACCAAAAAGGAAGTGACATATAACATCAGGTTTGCCAGACCAAAAGTTCATAAAAGTGACACATGATCTGGTGGCACTTTCTGGAAAAGTGATTTGGCAGTGAGGTCAGAGTGTTTATTGTAGGGGCCCTGGAAGATGACCTTTGTACATCGACCTTCCACCATGGAGAGAATGGCCCAAGAGAGGGACTAGGGAGTGGACAAATAAGCCTTTTCCTATTTCTCTTTGTCATGCCCAGCTAGGGGAAGGAAGAAAGGGAAGAAGGAAAGGAGGGAGGAAAAGGCGGACACTCTAATTAGGTGCAAACTTCTGGCATTAGCTACCTCACTCTGGAAAGCCATTAAAGTAACAATGCCGATTATTAAGGATTTTTGTTAATACAAAATCGGAATTTGAAATTCGTATTTGGAAGTCAGCCAACCAATCCGTCTTCGGGTTACACAGGCATTCATCAAATCTAAACAAGTTATTTTTGCTCGCTATAAAATAACTATTACATCTGTAAGATGACACACAACATTTTATACCCCCTCAATCCAGATCCAGCCTGCTACAGTAGTTTTAACTGCCCTACAACTAAACTCTCTTTTCAAAAGAAGCAAATGGCAATAAAACAATTTGATTTGTGGAGTATTTACCTAAAGGAAAGCAATTTTCACAAAGTATATGTTGAGCTCAGCACAGTTAAAGACGGCGTATCAATGATAACTAAGACTTAACTCAGCCCTTAGACTTGGCCAGACATTGTGCAAGATGTTAATATGAATTAACATTCAATCTTCACAACATCCTTTTGAGGCAGTCATTATTCTTTTTACAGATGATAAAAAAAACTGAGGCTCAGGGAAAATTAAGAACTTGCCCAAGATCAAATAATACCTAAAGAAGGCGGGATTTAAACCCAAGTTAGGAAGGGCTCAGGGAAAACGAGTGATAGGTCCACTGGCCGTCAATCTGTACAGTGCTCTCCAGGAACTGCATTCAGATTATGAACTCAGACCCCGAGAAGTGCACCTCAGCCAGCAACAACTGCATTACGTTTACAACTCACTTTTTAAAAAACGATTGTTCAGGGGCACCTCCATGGCTCAGTCGGTCAAGCGTCTGCCTTCGGCTCAGGTCGTGACCTCGGAGTCCTGGGATCGAGCCCCACATCGGGTTCCCTGCTCAGCAGGGCTCTGCTTCTCTCCCTCCCTCTGTGCTCTCTCTCTCACGCAAATAAATAAAATCTTAAAAAATAAAAAAAAAAAGATTGTCCAAAGGCTTAACCAAAAGGACTCTCACATTAAATCTAAAGTCATCAGAACATTGGCTCATTGGCTTAATCAGAAGACAAACTTCCTTAACCATTCCTACCGAACAAGACATTGTTGTCTTTAAGAACTCAACAGAACAACATGGGAAGAAGAAAGAATACTTTATACATTTGGAATACTTCAAAAGTTGTAAGTGAAAAGTTTCAGCAGATGGAGTATAATTACCTTAGTTAAAATGTAATTGCCACAAGCATTCCCCTACATAAAATAGGACAAAATGCTTTGCAAACAGAAGTGTTGATAACTACAGGTGGAAGAAAATGTCACCAGCATCTGTCAGCGCTGTGCCATCAGCCCTCTGCCAGCTCGAGAAAGAGGGGGCCGCTGGGACAGCCCCTTACGCTGTTGTCTGTTCCAAAGGAGTGGTTCTTTATGAAATCAAATGCAGTCGAGATCAGGGCACAAAACAGTCCTTTCTGAGACCAAAAAAAAAAAAAAGGAAGTTAAAGATGGCTGTAAATTGGGGGACAGGAATAAGAAGGGGGTATGTTCGGGGCGCCTGGGTGGCTCAGTCGTTAAGCGTCTGCCTTCGGCTCAGGTCATGATCCCGCATCCTCCTCCTTGCTCGGCAGGGAGTCTGCTTCTCCCTCTGCCTGCAGCTCCCCCTTCTTGTGCTCTCTCTCTCTGTGTGTCAAATAAATAAATAAAACCTTAAAAAAAAAAGAAGGGGGTATGGTCGACCAAGAGATTTTCAGATTTTAAATAAAATTTCTACATCTTTAACCACAGCTCTTCCAGTCTGTAAAAGACAAAGTGCTGGAAAATTGATCCTTGCTCGGTAATGAGATGCAGGCACAGTGGAAGCAGGGTGCTTGCAGGCCTCGGAGTGGGGCTTGGCTGGGAGAGGAGAGTGCCGTGCTGAGAGCCTTCTCACAGTGCTACTCTGACTGGGGCCCTCAGCATGGCTTGACTGACTAACATAGGGCAAATTTCATGCTGGCTTGAACCTAATACCTCTCTGTTTCTATTGCATTTTTTTTATTATTATTATTTACAAAGAGACTTGCACAAAAAACCCTAGAACAAGATTTCAAAGTTTTTGAGGGGTGAGGGTTTGGCTACAAGTTGTCAGGGGAACATAAAACCAAAAACACAAGCCTTGGCCTTATTCTGAGTAATTTCAGAAGAAAACAAGCCTTTTCGGAAACGTATGCTCCTCACGGAGCTGGTTGCAGTGCTGGTGATACGGATTTGCAGGACGCACAGGAATCAAGCAAACCTGGGTTCATGTCACATTTCTGCTATTTATTAGCTGTTTAACTTTGGAAAAGTCACTTCATTTCAGTATTTTCTCATTTCCTCCACCTTATGATGGGCATAATCAGACTGCTTACTTCACAGAAGAGGGATAATTAAGTGAGACAAATTATGGAAGGCACTTTCTGCAGTGCCTACCAGGTAGTAACTGTTCAATAAAAGCCAAGTGTTGGCTGTAATTGCTTTATAAGGTTTGCAATTTGGCTGAACTTCATTAAGATTCCAAAGGATTCTCTCCCTTCCTTTCTCTCCCTCCCCCTTTCTCCTTTCTGTCTTTCTCACCTATTCCAGCTCAATTCTTTGCCACCATATTGAGAATTTGACAATACTGATTCTAAAATGCTTCACAAAAGGATACATAAGTGATTCCGGGAAGCTAAAATGGTAATCTCATTAGAATTGGCATGTTCACTGGGAAAATGTAAAGAAGAAAACGTTAAGAGATTTGAGGAAAACATGCGGTGGAATTTGAATTCTTAGTGCATCACGTCATTCCAAATGTTTTCATATGGATATGTTCGGAGTAACTTGGAAAAAAGTAAAGACAAATTTAAGAAAGTTATGCATAAAATGTGCCATTCACAAAAAAATCTTTTTTACTTCAAAACATTTAAAATGACCCCATGAACAGATTTTTGGGTTTCTACATTAAATTATTGCTTCCTGATTTGCAAGGTAAAAGGGACATAGGATGAAAATATAATTTTCTTTAGGGGGAAAATGAATACAAATTAAAAGGTTAAATTCTTAGGTTAGGAAATGTGCTTGACTTCAAAAATAGTTGTGGGAATCCACTCACTTGCCCACATTTATTTAATGAAATGTAACATGCTACTGAAACATTGCTTTCCACCAATATTTTATGCCATAGCCTAAGAAAAGCTGAGGATTAATAGCAGAGAAAACAGCTCTGTTTGGCTGAATAAACATTGCACAAACATTGAACTCTGTGTGGGATCATTAGTTTTTTCATCATACTATTTCCAGAATTGAAAAATCACAAATCCCTCTCCAGCTTAGTTCTTTTATGCAACAAAAGCATTACCCAGACCAGCAAAGATGTATTCTTCAGGATTCTGACATCTCCGGAATGTCAAACAGGTTCAGTAGACACCAAATACAGATTCTCTCTTTCATGTGGAAAGGTTAAGTAAGAAAAGACTTCATGTGAGGAAACTGCCCCATAATTCACGGTTATTTTAATTTAATCTGAGTGTGTTTCAATTTACATATAGACTGGAATGCAGTCTCAGAGGAGGAAAAAAAATCTATTTTGAGTAAATCAACATTTGGGGGGAATAAAACTGACCATTTTAAAAAAACGATGCGCATTTTAAAGCTCTATATGTATTTGAGGGAAGCCAGCATCAATATAATGTAAGATTGGCATTATTTAAAAATGAAGTATCCATAAAAACATTATGAGTGTATTCCTTGATTAAAAAATTGGCTCTACGGCTTTCTGAAAATTCGAAAGACTTATGGTCTTTAAGACACCATAGCTTTTAACCAGACAAGCACATTCTTCTGGAAGATATTCCTTCAGTAGAATATAAATTAACCACAGACACGATGAAATGGCTAGGTCTGGCAACAATGGGAAAGAGCTGGATGATATTAGAAATTAAATGAATAAAATACGGTGAACCGTTATCAACAAATATTTAACTATCAAGTTATTTTTATTGTAGCCTTGAAAGAGGAGAGTACGATCGACAAATAATATTTGTATATCTCTGCTCTTCCTTAATTACAATTATTTAGGCTTGATCTTACTGACTTGTAAGAATGAATATAACACCATAATTTTCTTGCACTTCTTCAAGAAATGATTGGAGTCACTTTGCTTAGAAGTTTAATTCAAATTATGACAAATTATTTCAGTCCCCCTGAGGAGTCACTGAATGTATTTAATTTAATCTTTAGCACAATTTGTGCTGATTAACCTTTAATATAAGTCCAAGGATGCACTACAATTAACATTTAGGACACAGATCTATGGAAGGAGAAGACTTGAGTTTTGTTTTGTTGTTATTGTTTGTTTGTTTATTTGTTTTTTCCACAGAGTCTGAAGTCAACTTCAGGCACAAGTTAATTTAGTGTCTACTTTCACAAATCACACCTATACGGCACCTTTCCAGTGTCTCTTCTGGGACTTCTTTTATGTCTGAAATTCCATAATTAAAACTTTATTTCCTTTTCTATGTTTTCAGATGACTTTACTGTCTATGTGAAAAATTCTAGAGGCTGTGCCAAAAATCTATTAAAACTAATAAGTGAATTTAGCAAACTCACATGATCCAGGGTCTACGTACAAATCAATTGGATTTCTATTTATTAACAATGAACAGTTGGTAATTGGAACAAAGAAACAATACTATTAATGATGACATCATAAAATATGAACTACTTAGGAAATATTTTCTTTAAATGTGTACAAGACACATAATATTGAAAAACTATAAAACACTGCTAAAAACATTAGGTAACAACTAAATAAATGGAGAGTTATACCATGTATTGAAGCTCAATATTGTTAAGATGTCACTTCTTCCTGGATTAGTGTACAGATTCAATGCATTTCTTTCTTTTTTTTTAAGATTATTTGACAGAGAGAGAGACAGCGAGAGCGGGAACACAAGCAGGTGGAGTGGGAGAGGGAGAAGCAGGCTTCCCGCAGAGCAGAGAGCCCAATGCGGGGCTTGGTCTCAGGACCCTGGGATCATGACCTGAGCTGAAGGCAGAAGCTTAACGACTGAGCCATCCAGGCGCCCCAGATTCAATGCATTTCTAATCAAAATCATTATAAGTTTTTTGTGTTTTTTTTTTTTTTTTGTAAAAAGTGATAAACTGATTCTACAGTTTATGTGGAAATAAAAAAAAACTTAAAACAGCCTAAATAACTTTGGGATGGGAGTGGGAGGACAAAGTTGGAGAACTTCCATTGTCTGGTTTCAAGAATTACTTCAGTAAGCAAGCTAATGTGAAATTGGCATAAGCATAAATATGTAGATCAAGAGAACAGAATAGAGAATCCAGAAATAAATTCAGACCGATATGGGAAATGGATTTTCAACAAAAGTGTCAAGGTAATTCAATGAAGGATGATAAAAATTTTCAAAAATGGTGCCAGAACAAAAATGAAAGATAAATAAATGCAAAAATAAATATACCTCATATCACAAACAAAAATTTTGTCAAAATATATCAGCAAAACTGTAAGACTTCTAAAAGAAAGCACAGAACAAAATCTTTTTGACTTTGAGTTACACAAAGATTTCTTAGGACACAAAAAGTATGAATTAAAAAAAAAGTAATGAATTGGATTTTTTTAATACTAAAATTTTCTGCTCTTCAAAGGGCACTGCTAAGAAAATGATAGGGCAAGCCATAGGCCAGGAGAAAATATTTGCAAAGCATATGTCTGATAAAGGATTTCTATTCAGAATGTATAAAAACTCTTTCAATTCAATAAGAAAATGTACAACCTGATTTTGATTAGTGGGCAAAACATCTGAACAGACATTTGACAAAAAGGAGATATTATGACAAAGAAAAACATGTGAAAAGATGCTCAACATCATTAGCCACTAAGGAAATGTAAATTAAACCGGAATGAGATACCACTATACACCTATTAAAATAGCTAAGTTTTAAAAATAAGAAGAAAAGACCAAGATCTGATGAGGACGCAGAGTAACTGGAACTCTCATATATTGTTCATGGAATGGAAAATGATAAGGCCACTCTGGAAAACAGTTTTGTATTTCTTTCAAGTTAAACATACACTTACCCTGTGACCCAGCCATTACACTCCTAAGTATTTATTCAAGAGAAATGAAACATATATTCATATACAGATGGTACCTAGATTTTTAAAACAATTTTTTTGTAAGAGCCAAAAACAGGAACAACCCAAATGTTCAAGAACAGGTAAATGGGATAGATAAATTGTGATATATCCATATAATGGGATAATATTTAGCAATCAAAAGGAATTAACATGGAAAATCCTGGGTGCATCTCATTAACATTAGGTTGAGCAAAAGAAACCAGACACAAAAGATTTATGCTGTATGATTCCATTTATTTGGAATTCTAGAAAAGGCAAAACTAAGCTAGGTGCTCTTTGCAAAAAGAAGGTAAACACATAGTTATAAAATGAATTTTATAATTTATTTTAAATGAATTATAATTCATTATAATTCATTCATGCAAATGAAAACCTTGTTCTTTATTGAAATTATTAATACTAGGTGCTGTAATGGATGATCCCTGAAATTTCAGTGCATCAGCACAGGAAAAGTTTATTTCTCCCTTACATGAAGTCTAATGCAGCCCACGAGTGCTCTTATCTACTCTGTGATGCAAAGTTTCAGATTCTCTCCCTCTGGAATGTTGCCATCTCCACACATTTCCAAGGTCACTGGAGCTGGGGAGAAAAGAAGTAAAGGAAACACACCGGCTCCTGTCTTGGTTCAGAAGTCCCAAGTGTCACTTCCATTTATATTCCATTGGGGAGCTTTAGTCATTTGGTTGTAAGCTCCATGGAAGACTGGCAAACTTAGGGGACAAATGGAATATTTGGTAAGCACTGGATCTGCCCCATACATTTTACCAAGTTCAAGAGACAGATGAAAGGTGAAGGAAGCTTAAAATCTGAAGCAAAAAAAAAAAGGAGATCCAGATGCTAGACTGAAAGAAGAGAGTGGGCAGGAGAGCGCTGAAGACAAACTATCTCAAAATTTTCTTCTGTTAAGCCCAATCCATTGCTGTTATCATCTCTTCTTGGACAGGTATTGACCATCTGTCTGCTCTGTTTCCTCACCTGCAATATGGTGGCAACTCATTATTCTACTAAGATACTGAGCAAACATAGTAGTAGTGCCATGGGGTAAAGTTGTCATGAACCTTACCATACAACTATAACTGGGGTCTGAAAAATCCAGTCACATAAAATTTGGTGTCATTATTGCAAGACTAAAGATCTGATGAGGATAAGCCTGCTGTGGAGGACAGGACCCAATTACCAGTTGTATCAAAGCCAAATCTGTGTTATAACAGGATAGATTATCATAGGGCCTCTCTGTGTAAATGAAGTCATCACCATTAATTTTTGTGGAGAAAAGGTAGTCTATGAAAGGTTATTTTCTAGTGTCATATTTTTGGATATATTTACTTAAAACAAAATATGGAATGTGCCATAATACAAAAGTATCTCCATGCAAATTCAATTCAAATAATTAACTCTCCCCAGATGTCTACTGACTGATGAATGGATAAAAAAGATGTGGTATATATGTATACAATGGAATATTACTCAGCCATCCAAAAAGAATGAAGTCTTGCCATTTGCAATGACATGGATGGAACTAGAGGGTATTATGCTAAGCAAAATAAGTCAGTCAGAGAAAGACAAATCCCATATGATTTCACTCATATGCGCAATTTAAGAAACAAAACAAATGGACAATCACCAGACACAGAGGATGATTCCAAAAGTCAAAAACCAATCTGTGGGGTCTGGGAGCAAGATGGCAGAGGAGTAGGAGACCTAAATTTCATCTGGTCCCAGGAATTCAGCTAGATAGGGATCAAACCATTCTGAACACCTACGAACTCAACAGAAGATCGAAGAAAAGAATAGCAGCAACTCTCTGAACAGAAAAGCGACCACTTTCTGGAAGGTAGGACGTGCAGAGAAGTTAATCCGAGGTGATATTTGGGGGGATAGACAGCGGGGGAGTGGGCCTCCATCAGCCACTACCGGCAAGTGATAGAGCAGTGGGGCACAAAATTGGAACTTTTAGAAGTTGTCTCTGCTGAGGGACATCGCTCCAGTGGCTAAGCAGGGGGTGGAACCCTCGCTGAGACAGTGTGGTCACGGGACCCTCAGGGTCACAGAAAGACCAGGGTGCCTGAGTGTGGCAGAGCTCCCAGGTATCGGAGCGGGGAAGCCAGCTGCAAAGACGGAGCCGAGGCGCGGGCTCTCAGCTTGGGGTTGCCATAAACCAAGATCCGTGGCACAGGCGGGCCACTGCTCTTCCAGCAGGGACCCAGCAAGGGGCAGATCCGGGGAGACTCCCCTTCCTCCTCCAGGAGGAGCAGTGCGGGGGCTCACTGCAGGGATCTGCTGGGTTTGGAGACTCCAAATGGTTTCAGGTGCCAGAGATAGAAATGCTCAGTCACAGGCTGGGTGAGCACAGAGTGCAGCCGGAGACCCAGGAGATGGGAGTGATTGACTGTTTTTCTCTGGGGGCTCACTGAAGAGTGGGGCCCCGAGTTCTCAGCTCCTCCAGGGCAGAGATTGGGAGGCCGCCATTTTCACTATTGTCCTCCAAAGCTGTATGGAAAGCTTGCAGGGAACAAAAGCTCCCGAGAGCAAACCCGAGCAGATTACTTAGCCCTACCCGGCAAGGGCAGGGCAATTCTGCCTCCGGCAAAGACATTTGGGAACCACGGCAACAGGCCCCTCCCCGAGAAGATCCCCAAGAACAGCCAGCCAAGACCAAGTTTACCGAACAATGAGAATGGCAGAACTCCAGTGCTAGGGGAATACAGCACATAGAATTCATGGCTTTTTTCCCATGATTCTTTAGTCTTTCAAAATTAATTTTTTTAATTTTCTTTTTTTTCTTTTTCTATTTTTTTTTAATTTTTCTTTTTCCCTTTTTCAGCCAACATCTTATCAATCCCTTTTAAAAAAATCTTCCTATTTTTCATTTTTAGAGTCATAGTCTATCCCTTCATTGTAGTTAACCTTATTTTTGGTATATATAGAAGTTGTTCTCTCTTTAAAATTTTGGGATACAGTTTCTTCTAACAGACCAAAATATACCCTAAATCTCTAGTGTATTG
>NC_138376.1:75526469-75744021 GCF_054177405.1 Leptonychotes weddellii
TTGATGTAATGAGCACTCGGTGTTATATGCAAGTGATGAATCACCAAATTCTACCTCTGAAACCAATAAGAAAAAAAAAAGAAAAAATGCTAAGAGGTGATCCCGTTATTGTATTTACAAAAGCACATCATGGATTGGCAAATTAAAGTGTTAAATATCCTACCTCCCTGCAAAAGATAAAAATTAATTCTCAATAACCTTAGTGTTTTAATTCAATAACAAGCATCTATTACACATTTACCAAAGGCCAATCATCGTTGTAAATATTCACGTGTTATCTCATTTAAGTTCTAAAACTCTGTAAGTTAGATATGACTGTTTCTTTTTTCTTTCTTTCTTTTTTTTTTTTTTTACAACTGAGACTCATAGAAATTCTTTGCCAGGAGCTCAAAAAACAATAGACAAGAATTGAAATCAGGTCTTCTGACACCTGCACTCTCTCTGCTAGAACTCCAGCCTCAGCTGAAGTGCTTAAAAGGTCTTTCTTCTTTAATTGCGTCTTTTAACCTTACTATTGTGTCCTCATTTTTCACTAAATATGACATATCTGTAAAGAGCTACTAAGTAGCTGAAGATGCGTTGGGGTAAATTAGTACAAGTACTCACTGGAAGGTACACTCCTCACAAAGCAGGTACTTTGGCACAGTTTGCAGAGAAAGAGACCAAAAACTCAGGGAATTTAAGTGACTGATTTGAGGTGACATTTATTAGTCCTGAGTCAGAATTTGAACTCAATTCTCTCTTTTTTTTTTAAGATTTTATTTATTTGCGAGAGAGAGAATGAGAGACAGAGAGCACGAGAGGGAAGAGGGCAGAGGGAGAAGCAGACCCCCCGCTGAGCAGGGAGCCCGATGTGGGACTCGATCCTGGGACTCCAGGATCATGACCTGAGCCGAAGGCAGTCGCTCAACCAACTGAGCCACCCAGGCGCCCCTTGAACTCAATTCTCAATTTGTCTGATGCAATTCCATTTCGTGGTACCCAGACACTCTATTTATGCGTGGATGAAGAGAAAGGCAGCAGCCCATAGAGGCTCCACTTACATAGGTGATAGAATTATCTCTGAGAAAAGTTAAATTTTCTAACACAATTAGCTAAAATGATTCAGTCTCATGCAAGAAATTTTATAACCTTCATCCCTCACACCATGACATGGGAATACAACACTAGGACACAACAACAACAACAAACAGTGTGAATGAGAGAAAAATTATTCTTAATCAACTGTAAAAATAGTCACATAATTATTATAATAAAAAGAAAATATCTTTAATGGATGAAGAGTTTAGCAGAATATTCTATTAGCATTCATCAAATGTTCCTAAAACATGTAAGGTTATAGATGTTTTACAAAGGATATCATCCAGAGATGAGGTCAGCCGCCAGCAATTGACTTCTCTTCCATGTCAGGCTGACCTGGCCTTAGCTGTAATTTCTGATGAAGGGGACAGAATGATACCTAGTCATTTAGGTATTTGGCAATCCCATCTAGGGACTGAGGAAAATCAGGGCAGCTACATAAACATTGGGCAAGATACCTCAGAGAAATTCACTGTAGTCTTCATCTTGCCCAGCATCCCATGAAGTCTTGCTGGCTTTATTAAGGGAGCCAGCCAGGACAGGGCAAGATGGGTCTTGCTCTGGGCATTAGCATTTGCTTACATTTCACATTCAATTGAGGAAATATTAATTATTCACATCAGAGATGGTTAGAGCAGGGGACCAAGACTTGTGGAAATAATTAAAGGAGCAAGGGCGAGTTTTCCAACAAGAGAACAATTCCCCTGTATCTGAGACCAGAAATCCCCACTCAACACACCACCAGATTTTATGACACCCCAGTAGGGAAGCAAATTAGTCTATATCCTCTGGGGACATTGGTGAGAGCTGCAGGAACCTTGTGTATGGAAACATGAGATAACAAGGGACCAACTGGAGATCTCTGGAGAACAAACTGGACTGAAGATAGCCCAGCAGACACCACTGTGGAAAAACAGACCCACACCAGATCCCCATCCCCACCCTTCCTCCCCCCCAGCCCTCATACTGTCACACCACCTGAAACTTAAAGCAACTCTGGGAAGAAGGGGTGTTTTCCCTGAGTTGACTGAGATGTTTAGCCATGGGGCAGGTGATCATCACAAAAATGTAAATTATATTAAATATCATTTATAAAAACTAATAAAATTACCTTTCATGCACATTTGAGTCTGGGGAGTAAGTTTAGACCCCTCACATCTGTGTTAACCTGACAGCCTGTCAACCAGACAAGTGGAGATAATGAACCTGGGTTCTGCCTACTTCCGTCCCATTCTCATGAATAGTGCTGATGTGTTCACTTCTTCCTTTGCCATTTCTGTAAATCCAACCCACCACTCCATTGCTTAGCTGCTGTGTGACTGACAACTAGAGTCAGTCTCCCTTGGTCTATTTTATTTAAAAAAATATAAATAGTATTATATCCCCTATCATCCTGAAAATCAAATGCCAATGTTAACCCTGAAAACATTTCAGCTTTAAGCCAGTCTTACCTATCCACACATAATGAACCCACCTCCAGGAAAGCAAGTACAAACTTCCACTATGATTCTAAGAACGCATCCTAAGCCTTACCACCAGCCCTCAGTCTTAACCTGCTTGCCCCTGGCCTGCCTTTGCTCCAATCTCATCCCCATCTGGTCTCAAACCCTTGATCTCTGACCTTGCCCTCGATCCTACCTTTGGCACTGTGGACTTGATGTTTATACAGAGTCTCCCTGGGTGTGACCTTTGACATTTTCCTATGGACTTTGACTTGACTTGTATTCCCTACCCTCAGGGTCGTATTCTACCTTGGGCATAAAATTCCCTACTCCAAGTTCAGCCTTACTGAATGCAAGTCCTCACTCTGGCAGTTCAAAAAATATCTAGTCTGGCCAGTCCTGGCCTCACCGTAAATGATGAACTTTGGCAGACAAAATGGAGAGCAAAGCTCTTTGGAAGGTTTCAAATATAAAGGCACACTATTAGTGATTACCATTTCTCTAGTAAATATCCAATATCTTAAAACAGCACATTGCCTGCTCCTTCCCATTGCTGCCCTGAAGTCCGCTGACTGCCATCCCATTTGATTCTCTTCCATTCTGCCTATTTACAAGCACATCTCCATATGGTAACCCCCAAAACCTGAGAGGTAATTTTAGGCTCGGACAATGTATGAAGGACAGCATGTGTTAGCAGGATGGCTATGGGCTCATACGGAGTTCAAATATTTTCTCCACAACTTACCAAGTATGGACTGTGGTTTCCTCATCTAGAAACAGGGATGCTAACATGTCACTCACAATAGGGTGAGGATTAAGATACATAAAACACCTAGCACCATATATGGTACACAGTAGGTGTTCATTATTTGTTTTCCCTTACTTCCACCTTCCCTTACTTGGTTGTAACAGTTGGGCTACTTGGTTCCTGAAGGTCTCACTCTGAAACATTATTTTGGAGAGAATAGAGCAGGATGGGTCACCTCAGTGAGCTGATAAAAACCCCCACATCTCAGTGCTTCCTTCTATTCCTTTTATCAATCCATTACTCTCCGTCTGTGGTGTTGGCCATGGGCTACTTACTACGGTGTCATGGGAGGCCAATTGCAAAGACCAAATATCACCCAGACCCACCAGTGTGCTCCAATTCTGGGATAATTACTTGAGAAATAAATACTCACTTCAAACCTCCCTGTCTGTATTTTTAGCTCAGATTTAGATGGTCTGTTGCATGGCTGATAGCTTGTCCTCTCAGCTCTCTTTCCAAAGTGAACCTAACACCCACATCTCATGGGGTATTAGGTCGCTGCCACACCCAGAAAGCAGGACAGAGAGAATGGGCTTGATGCTTTTCTGAGGTCAAGTTAATGTACCTACTGAGCAGGTGCAAGGTGACTCATTGTATTTATGGGACCAAAAATGCAGTAGATGGAGAAAGGCAAAGGCCGGCCTATCAGCTCAAAAGAGATTAAGGGGCAGCCATTGTGTTCCTGAAGATTCAATGTGAAGCCTTCTTTCTAGTTTCTCCAGTTAGGGGCCAAGAGGTCAATCTCTCTTCCTCATCTCTTGAGGCTGGAGTGTTTGCCTTTAGTCAACACAAAGAATCACCTCGAGATGATTATTACCACATTCTTATCACCTCCACAGCTGCTTGCTACTTAAGGAGCAGGAACCTCCAGGGATGACAAGGAGCAAGACCATCACAGGGAAGGAATGTGAGATGGTTGGACGAGAAAATTAAAATTACTTCCACACCTCTACCAGTTAAAGTAAGAGAACACTTGGAAATACTTCCTTGCTACTCTTGTTCTAACACAGTGTATCCAACATATTTCTTGTATGATTGTTTAAAAAAAAAACTTTTGAAGATGGAAAGAATACAGAATATAAGTATATAATCCTGAACCTGAGCATGGAAAGAAAGAAAGAAAGAGAAAGAAAGAAAGAAAGAAAGAAAGAAAGAAAGAAAGAAAGAAAGAAAGAAAGAAAGAAAGAAAGAAAGAAAGAAACAGAAGAAAGAAAGAAAGAAAGAAAAGAAAGAACCCAGTATATGGGCACCTGGGTGGCGCAGTCGGCTAGTTGACCGACTCTTGATTTTGGCTCAGGTCGTGATCTCAGGGTCCTGGGATTGAGCCCCATGTCTGGTTCCGCACTCAGCACAGAATCTGCTTGAGAGAACTCTCCCTCTCCCTCTTCCCCTCCCACTCATGCTCGCTCTCTCTAAAATAAATAAATAAATCTTAAAAAAAAAAACACCTCAGTATAAAATATCTTTTAAAATATGCTAATTATAACAAAAAAAAATAGTGTAAAGTGTTGAAAAGTTTCTGTAGCTGTGTCCCGAAAAGTTGAAATGACTTAAATTATAAAGTGATAGCAGTCCCTGTTGAGAGTAGATAATTTACCGTGTTTGTTCAGGGAGAGACATTAGCCAACTATAATTCATGCTAAGGAGGATTTTGAACAAAGTCCAGATGGTGTTTCAGCAGTAAAATGCAGTTATCCTGGGACTATATGGTGAACAACAAAATCACTGAAGTCAAGCTCACTGTCCTTTATAAGAATCAAGTTCAACAGAAGCAGAACCAAAAACAATGGAAAACAGTTGTACAATATTTTTATGTTAGGAATGGCACTGTTATCTTTATTTTATTGCCTAATTTTTATTTAAAGCACAAATTATATTTGTACTGCAGCAAAGGGGAAAAAAGGGGCAAAAAGTCCACGTTCTCATCATCCTAATACTAATTACAAGCACACATAATTCAACACCACTGAAATCAAAGCATAGCTTCAATTCACATTCTTTTTTTCCCATTTAACTAAAAAATGGGAAAAATCATTAGGTATCATCATTTTTGGCAGCTCCATAACATTCTAATTTACGTACCATAATACACTATTCAAGTTCCTTATAAACTTGCCTGTTAAGATGCCCTCAGATTTTTTTATTCTTAGAAATAAAACTACAAAGCATATCTCAAGCGAACAACTATTGTCCCTTTCTGAATTTTCTTAAGCATGATAGTCTTTTTTAAATGTGACAATATAGCTCCAATATTTCCTTCAAATGAATTTTGCAACTTTTAAAGAAAGACAAATTATTGTTTTTATGTTTAGTGTCCCTTCACATCTGTGCTAATATCCTCACCTTAAAATTTTCCATTTCATAAAGCTGTCACCAAATTCTATTGAGCTCAGACGACTGCTCACAGTAAGTTCCATTTTACTTGGCTCCAATCAATTACAGGAATATAGATGATTTACAATCCAAATCATTTGAGCTCATACATTTCACATAGGGTAAAATGGAGTTGACAACCTCACTTGAAAATGTTAAAAGGATAGTCCATGTTTTCATGCACTAGTAAGTGATTTCTCAGTTAAATCTGAATGAATTTGAATATGAAATAGAGCCCAAATAGCACACAAGTCTGGATTTTGTGGAAAGCACAGCATGGGATCATTTCTATACTGAGATTAAACATTTCATTAATCAGCAAAGGCTCAAATCTATTTTTCCTTTTTATTCTTGATTCAGTAGCTCCCTTCATGCTAGTGCTTCTTTTCTAGAAATAGAAAGAAATAAGAATGCTTTTCTTAGAAAAACTATAAAAGTTTGATTTAAAAATTGTTAACAGAAATCTGCTTGTGACAATATTATATGATTTCTAAATTGTCTAGAAGTTCATTACATACTTAAATTATATACCTAAATTGCTTTCCCTCTGTCTTCCTCAGTGATTTTTTTTAGTAATGGAGGGTGTGGCAGGCAGACCTCACCTAGCTACACAGGTTGAGGGCAGTAGGACCACTTTGGAAGAAATTGAGACACTGGATTTGTCTTCTACAGTAATTGATAAGTTGACTCAATTCATATGGGCATTAAGGAAGAATTGGTACTGATAACCTTATCAGAAAAATTCACGTTTGGGGTGCCTGGGTGGCTCAGTCGTTAAGCGTCTGCCTTCGGCTCAGGTCATGATCCCAGGGTCCTGGGATCGAGCCCCACATCAGGTTCCCTGCTCAACAGGAAGCCTGCTTCTCCCTCTCTCACTCCCCCTGCTTGTGTTCCCTCTCTCGCTGTGTCTCTCTCTGTTAAATAAATATATAAAAATCATTAAAAAAAAAGAAAAAAATTCATGTTTGAGTCATTATAAAGAGAGAGTCCTCAATTTCCTTAGCAAAGCCTGGTGTGGGAATGATAAAAATGAGTTTAAATATTTAAAAAACATCATATAAGGCTTGCTTCCAGGAGGGTGGGGTAGTAGGAGAGAGACTATGGGTTTTAATTTGGAGCTATGAACAGCAAAGGAATTCAGTTCAATTTTCACAGATAATAAATTTATAGTTCAGAATCAGTCATTAGAATAAAACTCACTAGAATGAGAGGAAGAAAAAAAGATAAACACATTATTCCACACATCCCACAGCTAGATGCAGTACCAGCTTACTCATGTGGCTGATGTTAGTCTAATATTTATTGTTTTATTCTTTATGTTGCTATCTCACATGAAATAGAAGAAGAAACAAAATCAGATCCAGGAAAGAAATGTGCCAGACTAATCACTTTAGGAAAGAAATATCATTTCACATTAAAAACATAATTCTGGCAGATTTCACAGCAACATAAAAAAGGAAACAATTGGCTTCACTAAGGAGCCAGTTAACAAGTACCAGGAGGGCATTATAGATAGCAAAATGCTTTAGGTAAAAACAAAAAACACGACTGCACTCTGAAAAAGGAGGCACTGAAATCACATGCCACTGAAGAATTTCAATTTGATGAGTAAAATGTTTGATCCTCATCTGATATTCCGTATTTTTCAAAGAAAGGACCATGGTAAACTTCTTTCAGTTATATTTAAGTATGGGAATACAATGAATCCTAAGAGTATTCAAATTATGTTATATATTATATTATATACTCAACTTATATATTATATTCAAATTATATTCAGATAGTACTGTACCAAGCTAACTTCTCTTTCCTTTCTTTTCCTTTTCTTCTTAAAAAAGTTTATATTCTCTGGCTTTCTCTTAGTGTATTCTTTTAACTGCCTCATTTTATTTTTTTTAGTGAAACAATAGTGTATAATTCATAAATAAATATACCAGAGAAAGGTGACAATGACTAAACTGATCTCAAAAGTTCATCTCTTGGTCTTGTAGAGTTCCAACAAACTTAATGGCTTCCAATATGAGTTAAAGATAAATATGTGTTTATTAATTTCTAAGCACGTGTGTGGAAAAAATAGTCCTGGTTCTAGGGGAAATGGAGAAGTTAAGACACAATGGCTACCTCAAGCTGACAATTGAACTCTTAGAACTTTCTAGAAAGGGAGGTAACACTGGGAAAGGTAGAATGGCAATTTTGGTTGACACAGTGGCTGGGGGTGCTACTGGCATTTAGATCCCGGAAGTCAGAGATACCCAATGTCCCCAATATACCAGATGGTTCTATACACCAAAGAATGGTTTGATACAAAATGCCAACTGTTCTTTAAACCCAACTGAGAAACCCCTGGGGAGTTTGACTTTGATACTGTAGACCTCAATGCATTCACTCATTAACAAATGACTGTGGATCACCCACTGTGGGTTAGACACTGTGCTAAGACTATCAGAGATGCACCAATGAGCAAGGTTCAGGCCTGCAATCTATTGGGGGAAAATAATATGAAAATCAACAGTCACACTATTTAAAAATTTGCTATAGTAGAGTATAAAAGGAAGGAATGAGTTCCAAGAGGAGTCCTTCATTCAGCAAGATTCACCTGAACCCTTAATTCCCGTGGGCATTATTAGGAAATGTTTCCAAAAGAGATTAATACCTAAAATGCATGTTTGTCAAGTGTTCCTTTATTTCTTCACAAATATGTATTGCATATAGGCACTGTGCTACATTACAGCACTGGACCAGACAGACATGGCCCTTGTCTTCATGGAGCAAATATTCTAGTAGGGTTGATAGTCAGTAAATAAAACACTGATAGTGTGATAAATGCTACAAGAGAGATTGGTTGTTCTAGTAGAAAATATTAGGGATGTGTGGAACTATGAAAAACATGGTTAGGGAAGTCTAAAATGGTGACATGTCATGAAAAAATGTTCAACATCACTAGCCATCAGGGAAATTCAAATCAAAACCACAAGGAGATACCACCTTACACCGGTCAGAATGGCAAAAATTAACAAGGCAGGAAACAACAAATGTTGGTGAGCATGTGGAGAAAGGGGAACCCTCTCACACTGTTGGTGGGAATGCAAGTTGGTACAGCCACTCTGGAAAACAGTATGGAGATTCCTCAAGAAGTTAAAAATAGAGCCATTCTACAACCCAGCAATTGCACTACTAGTATTTACCCCAAAGACACAGATGTAGTGAAAAGAAGGGGCACATGCACCCCAATGTTCATAGCAGCAATGTCCACAACAGCCAAACTGTGGAAGGAGCCGAGATGTCCTTCAACAGATGAATGGATAAAGAAGATGTGGTCCATATATACAATGGAATATTACTCAGCCATCAGAAAGGATGAATACCCAACTTTTACATCGACACAGATGGAACTGGAGGGGATTATGCTAAGTGAAATAAGTCAAGCAGAGAAAGACAATTATCATATGGTTTCACTCATATGTCGAACACAAGGAATAGCATGGAGGACCATAGAGGAAGGGAGGGAAAACTGAAGGGGAAGAAATCAGAGAGGGAGACAAACCATGAGAGACTATGGATTCCAGGAAACAAACTGAGGGTTTCAGAAAGGAGGGTGGTGGGGGGATGTGGTAGCCAGGTGATGGGTATTAAGGAGGGCATGTGATGAGCACAGGGTGTTATACACAACTAATGAATCGTTGAACACTACATCAAAAACTAATGATGTACTATATGTTGGCTAACTGAACATAATAAAAAACAAATAAATAAAAATAAAACAGTGACATTTATGGTGCCTGGGTGGCTCAGTAGGTTAAGCATCTGACTCTTGGTTTCGGCTCAGGTCAGGATCACATGAGTCATGAAATCAAGCCCATATGTTTGCACACACCGAGGCAGAGATAGGAGACCTCAGGCTCTGCACTCAGCAAGGAGTCTGCTTGAGATTCTCTCTCTCTTTCTCTCTCTCTCTTTGTCATGAACGATGAGAAGGAGGGAGTCATGTGAGGTGGTAGAGAGTGAAAAGGATTCCAGGAGAAGCAAGCAGGTACCTGAAACAATATGGCCTGTTTTAGAAAATGAAGGAAGGGCACTGTGACAGAGTGTAGTGCACAAGTAGGAGAGCAGTGTGAGGTGACCCTGGGGAGGGAGGCAGGAGCCAGGGCCTTCAGAGCACTGATGACCAGTGCAGGAATTTGGGACTTTATCAAAGGTGTAAAGAGAAGGGGCACCTGGGTGGTTCAGTCAGTTAAGTGTCTGCCTCTGGCTCAGGTCATGATCCCAGGGTACTGGGATCGAGCCCCGCATCGGGCTCCCTGCTCAGTGGGGAGTCTGCTTCTTTCTCTACCCTTACCTCCTGCTCATGATCTCTCCCTCTCTCCCACTCTCTCTCCCTCTCTCAAATAAATAAATAAAATCTTAAATCTTTTTTAAAAAGTGTAAAGAGAAGCCACTTCGGGTTTGTTTGTTTGTTTTGCTACCAAGGGGTTTTAAACAGGAAAACAACTTGATTGGATTTACTTTTCTAAAATGTTGTTTTGGTGGCTATTTGGAGACTCAATTATAAAGAGGCATAAATGGAAGCAAGGAAACCAGGCAGGAGGTTACATCATGAATGCATGTAAAAGAAGATGGGGGTTGGACTAGGATGACGACGGTGGAGATGTGGACACCAGAGGCCTGAGATGTACTGAGGAGGTATAATAGATGGGACATAGGGATGGGTCAGAAATAAGAGAAGGTTCAAAACCTGGTTTATTTCCACCCAAATCTAGGTAGTCAGTGGTGCCAGTTACTAAGATGGGGAAGAAAGAAAGAGGAGCAGGAGAACAAGGCAGGAATTTCAGATGTTCCACTTTGGACAGGTTAAATTTAGGAAGCCAGATACATCCAGGTAGAGTGTGCAAAGGAGACTTCAGCTGGAGATAAGCTTAGGGGGCATCGACACATGAGTCCATGACAGAAAGCTATGGAACTAGATGAGATCTCCAAAAGAGAGACTTTAATGAGAGAACAGTCTGGGATCATGCTTTGAAGAGCACCAATGCTTAGCAGTTCATTAGAGGAGGAAGAGAGAGCAAGGAAGGCTGAGAAGGAGCAGTAAGAGAAGTCAGGAAAATCTGTGAGGAGCCAAGGAGAACAGACAAGAACAGTTTAACCAGGAAGAGAAAGGTTGTGGAGAGGAGTAGGGAAGGGGGAAGAAAACTTCAGGCAGAGATGGGAGATTTGAATGAGAGTGCACAGGCAGCTTTAGGGACCCAAGTTAGCCCAACAAAGCTGAAGGAAAGGGTCCAAATGAGGAGATGCTGGAGATATTTTAGAGAAGGTAAAAAGACATCAGATTATGACAGACTGTACTTCCCATTCTAAAGAGTGTGAATTTTGTCATGAAGGCGTTAGGAGTCTAGTAGAGGATTTTAGGCAAAGAGGTGACACAGATTGATACATGTTGTAGAAGAAACCCTCTAGAAGCTCTGAGGAAAAGGGAGAACAGAGAGGAAGGGGGCCCAATTTTAGGAATTCAGTAACTATTTAGGAAGACACCAAATTAGGATACTGGGAATGGGTTAGAGAAGAGAGAACAGATTGGTGATGTATTTAGGAGGTAGAAAGAACAGAATTTGGAAATGGGGGGTGATGAGGGAAGTTTAGGATGATTTCAGGTTTGACCTTACAATGATTCCAAGATTTCTCATGCAACTGACCGAAGCGAGGAAAACAAGAGTAGGTGCAGGTCGGAGGGAGGAAGGGGATATGTTTGCACACACCGAGTTAGAGGTGTCTGTGGCATATCCACCTGGAAATATGGACCTGAAGCAAAGGCAAGCGGGTGGGTAGATATTTATTTAAGAGTCCTGGGCTCATGGGTGGTAGTTGAAAGCCCTGGGAAGAGGATGTGGAAGGAGAAGACCCAGAATTCAGCCTTAGGGAATCCTGCATTCAAAGGTCAGGTTAAGGAAAGACTGGTTAGTAAAGCTGGAGAAAAATCAAGAGAATGGTGTTCTAGAAGTTAAGGAAAGAAAGAAAGAAGACATTGTCAATAGTATCAAATATTACAGAAGTTAGGAAAGAAAGTGTATGTATGTACATGGATATAGACATAATATAGAGATGTAAGTAGATATTTTTAGTATGTAGCTATACTGTTAGGGACTGAATGTTTATGCCCCTCCCCTGACAAATGTGTATGTTGAAAGCCTACCCTTGGCTGTGATCATTTCAGGAGATGAGGTTTAGGGAAGGTAATTAGGATTAGATGAGGTCATGAGGGTGGAATCCTCATGAATGGGAATAGTACCCTTATAAGAGTCACAAGAAAGCTTGCTTCCTCTCTCTGCTCTCTGCCAGGTGAGGGCTAGTGAACGACAGTCATCTGTGCAGTAGGAAATGGCCCTCACCAGACACTGAACCTGCCAGCATCTTAATCTTGAACTTCTCAGATTCCAGAACTGTGAGAAATAAATTCCTGTTTACAAGCCACCCAGTCTATGGCATCTTGCTATAATAGCCCAAATGGACTAAGACACACATGCGTGCGTGCACCGCGCACACATGCGTGCACACACACACATCTCCATTGTTCCATTAAGATGTCAGAGAAATTAAATGACCTTCCAGGTTTTAGAAAATAAAGTAGGAGCTGACCACAGAAAATTTCAATCATGGACAAGAGGAAATAAAGATACCGCTTGGGAGTCAGCTTTTTGTATTGTTGTAATTTAATCTATGAGTGTGGACGTCTTTTAGTGTGTGATATGAATATTATATGATGCATAATATCAAGGAAAATCAAACATTGATGTTTATAAAAGTACTGGATAAATAACAAAGAAAAAGAGGGAAACTATGGAATATACATTCATTGTGATCTGCTGACCACCTCATCTATAAAACAAAATTATTTTGAGTAATAATTTTATAATAATCAGTAATCATTGTTTTTCTTTAATTTCAAAGCAAACAAATAATTTTTTAAAAATAAACTTAAATTTTAAATATATTATTCAAATTCAGTAAAATATTGCACATATAAGGTCAAATTTTCACTAACCAAACAAAAATATCACACTTCATACTCAGTCATACTCTTTTAAACAAAAATGCAAACTCCAAGGGTCCACTTAGTATGATAGAATGGAAATGACTCAAGTTCTGCCTTACAATCTCTTGCTCATTTTGAACCTTCCGCTTAAATTCAGGAGTATGAAGTGTCACAGGGATTGGAGACAAGAACTGCTCCTGAGGTGAGCTCAAAAGTTTCAAACAATCTTGAACTTATTCTTGGAAGGAACATATATAGTAGCTGAGTCCCTGTGTGTTGGAGCAACCGTATAAAAGGGAGTTGCTTCAAATTAACTTTCACATAGAACTGGATGCTCATTCAAGGATAAGGAATTAAAATGTTCTAATTTGAAAGTTGCCTATACAGTTAAAAATCAACAGTAATCACAACTGTTATTTAGAATGTAGAGGAACAAAGGACATTTTCTGAGGAAGAGGAATTTCTCATTGACATTGTTTGGAATTGCTGGCACATGGTGATAATAAAAAGCAGATCAACTTCAAGTCAGTTTTATTATTGTTTTTAAATTCTATCCTGAAAATGCACACCCTTACTGCTTGCACCCAGAGCAGTTCACTCATGCCCACTCTACCTTTGGTGAGCCACTAGGGCTAGGATCTGCCGTCCATAGTTTGGTAAAGCTCCCAGACCACCACCATGCTTCACCCCACCCTACATAGGCCCTGCTGAGAACCAACGTGTGTCATGGTTTCAGAGAATGAAATAACTCCATTAAGGACCTACAGAGAGTATAGGGCTATTTCCTGATTTCTGGGCCTGGAATATGTTGGCATTTGGAATTCTACGGAGAGGGTAAGGGCTGGAATGTAAAAAGGTGATCAGGATAGGGATCATATTTTTCAAAAATCAGTATGTTCTCCAAGGGGAAAAGGATAAGGAGACAAAGGCAGCAACCTGGCTCTGAGGTTTAGGTAAAGCCCCAGGTAAGAAAGGAAAAAATAAGAGAAGACAACCAACTAATGAGGTATCTGAGGAAATTAACTAACTAACTAACTAACTAACAAGAAACAGAAAACAATGGCTTTACGGAAGTCAAGGGAGATGGGCATTTAGAAAGAGGAGTGTCTGCACTGGTGGATAATACAGAAACCCCAGGAGAATGGGGACTGAGAGAGCCATTGTGTTTGTCCAGGAGCTCACTAGCAATTTTTGAGAGACCAGTTTTAAAAAATGAATGGAGGCAGAAACTTGCTTCTATGTGGAATTAGGGAATGAAATAAATGGTACCGAAATGAAAGGCAGAGGATTCGGATCACTCATTAGAGAGTTTGACACAAAAAAGAAAGAAATCAATTGAATAGTGGTTAACCCTATGACAGTACACAGGATAGGTTTTTTTGTTTGTTGCCTTTGATTTTTTTTTAAGATGAGAAGACATGTGCAAACTAGAACAAAGGAGGACACATGCAGAGAATACACTGGGAATAACCTAGATTAACATTGTGCCATGATAGGCGGGTAGTGGGTGAACAAGTCAAGGGAGAAGGAACAAAGCACTGGAGTCACTAACTGAGGCATTTAGAAAAATGGGCTCCAAGGGAGACACTAGTGACAAGTTGGGTAAAGTTGGAGGAATCAAATAACTGGAGACTTGGTCTAAATGGAGAGAAGCTTTAATAGCTATGGAAATTGGAAATATGCAGGTTGTGGTCACAGATTAATTTCAAGATTATGGAATGGAGCCAGTATCAGCTGATCTTCAGGCCAGATGGGATTCCAAGCCCTAAGAAACATTTGCATTTAAAGGCTATGATTAAGCAAGTGAATAAACAAGTGCTCTAGAGATACCCTGATGAATCGGAATAGCAGATATAGCCTAAGGTTACGTCTGATATTCTTCTAAAGAGTGTGTGGTGGAGCACTTTTTAGACGCATGTTAAACCACACATGGGATTTTGAATCTGGGTGTCTTTGTACCTTAAATAAGGGATATGTAGGGTTCAAGATAGTTTTCATTGAGATTCAGGTGGCAGAGTCCTTAACACTTTTTTCCTTATTATCTCTAACATAACTACTCATTCTGCTGGAGATGAGATTTACTAGATTTTCAGGATGAAATAACACTCAGAGGCTGACCAGAATTTATGAAGCCTAGTGGGAAGGCATTTACCATAATTAACTTTACCAAGAAATTTTTCCTTATATTTTTTAATTATAAAAATAAGATAATCTCAATGAATACATTTTGGAAAAAATGCAAAAAAGCATTAAGAAGAAAACAAAACTCTTCCTTAACCCCAACATTCACAGCCCAACATTACCATATTTTTCTATAGATGTATGTATGTATTTGCGTGTGTGTGTGTCTACGTATTTTAAAGAGATGACAGTTTTGGAAAACTGTAGCAGTTTGCTAGGTAGACATTAAAACTTCCTCTAAATACAAAAATATGAAAGAAATTGGAAAGGGAAACAATAATTCTGGCCCTGTCCTCTTTGACAATTTCTGGGTTTCAATTCAATTAAACACTTTATATATTTAATGTCTATAATTGAAATCAAAAAGCATGGCCATCTAATAGTGCTTTTGACATCTAGACATTAAGAATTTAAGTGATATTTTATGTTTAAACTATTGAAAGATGAATCAACTTTTTAAAACCCTAAAAACTATTTAAATTTATGAAATAGATGGTTTGCACCCAGAAAGAATTAATGTAGATTTTTCAAAGAGCCCAACTTAATGCTGATTTTTCTTGTTGTTCATAAGAAGGAAGATGTCATTAAAACAATAATAAAAGGGCACTGGGATGGCTCGGTTCGTTAAGCATCTGACTCTTGGTTTCAGCTCAGGTTATGATCTCATGGGTGGTGAGATCAAGCCCCGCCTCGGGCTCCAGGCTTAGTGGGGAGTCTGCTTGAAGATTCTCTCCCTCTGTCCCTCCCCCAACTCATACCCTCTCTCTCCCTCCTTCGCTCTAAAAACAAACCAACAAACAAACAATAATAAATAGATGTCTTCACTTGGAAATCAGGAAGACCCCAAAAGGAAGCTGGAATAGATAAGATATAAGGCCAAAGATCCTCAACTCATCAAGGACCTGGGATTAAACATTAAGCAATAATACTTTATTTTCGGTTAATTATGTACAATGGGTAAATTCACAATAAAGAAAACTCATAACTTCTCAATTCCTCCCATTTTAAGTTGACAGGTATGAATATGTCCTATAAGGCAAATGGAAAAGCACTGCAGTTATCTGAACAATTCAGGAAAGGAATATTAGATAGAAAAATCTGTACCCAGTAGCTCCAAAAACAGAGACAAAAGAGGGATTTTGTCTAAGTGGTGGTCTATAATGGTTATCCAAACCTGTCGTGTCAGAATTACTATTCAACATTTTATTTTTATTTTTAATCTATTATTCCAAATCATACATCAAAATAACAACAGACATTTACTCTTGCTATTTTGATGAAGCGCTAAAACCCGAGTACATGGAAAACTGTCTCTAAATAAAGCCTTTTAACTCAAATTGGAAGAAGTGGACTGACCTTCATTTTATTTCATGTTATAACCGCGCTAGCTAGTAAAATTTATAGTAATAGAAATCGGCTTGTTCCTTCAGGCTGCATTTCACCATCACTGGAATAACACTAACATCCAATGTGCTGGCAGGGCTGCCTGACTTCAGCTGTTTATTTCACAGGTAATTAGTACAGATCTTTTATATTCTGCTAAACGGGTCATTCCAACAAGAAATAGAAAACACCAGACAAAGAAAATATGAGTTGATCTTGTCAGCATCAAGGATTTCTCTGCAGGAGATCTTGCTGTGGCTTCCATTATTACAACAACCAATAGGTGTTGCTATAGAAACTATACTGTTAACAAGCTAACAGAACAAGGCAGAGGCAGAAAGATGATGGAACTGGAGGGGAAAAAAAAGAGGAAAAAGAAGAGGCTCTAAGGTTTGGTTCTTGTAAATGAGTCTCTTGCTTTAAAACCTTACTTATCTCTCCTGGTTTTCCCCTTAATACTGCATGGATAATGTATGACCGGTAATACGAACAATATAATAAATTCACACAGCCTTATTCAGCAAGGTCTCAGAGAGCTTTATAATTCAAAATGAAATTAAAAGCAACAATAAACCAATACCTTTAAAAATTAGGACTTTAAAGTCCAAAGTGATCCAGACAAGTAATGAGGTATCTCCTACCCCTCAAGGATAGAAATACTACATATTCATCGTCTATGCATGCCAAATGCATTTGAGAAATCTAGTCAATGCAGTCAAAAGTAAAATACATCATCTCGGTTCAATTAATAATTAGGTTATCAAAAAAGAAAATTATTCAAGGATTTTTTAAAGTATATACTTGGATTAAAATGTTATAAAAATCTATGTGAAACCCCAACCTCGGACAGTGTAAAGGGGTTTGAATTTGACCTTTCCTACCCCCTCCCCCACACTTTTAACATTCAGGTTAGACAAAAAAGGTAAGGAATTAAATTCAAAATATATATGAAGTACATTTACAACTCAACTCCTTTGGGATTGCCAGCTAAAAATCTTTTCCCATTTTTATTCTATTATTACCTCCTTTACAAGCCTAAAACCCTCCCTGCAGAATTCACCACTTTCCAAAGGATTTCTGTGCATAAGGACAGGAGGAAACATAGCCGTTTTTTTTAAACACTGCTCCTCAAAAGAAAAAAGAACAGAGCTATACAGTCTGGCTTCCTTACCAGCACAAGTTCGTCAACAGCCTGTGAGTATCACTAAGGTTGAATTAATGCTCAATGTTCAAATTACAATGTCTCTTCACCTGATTGATTTCTGTGCCCCTAGAAAATGTCTCCCAATTATTTCTGGAAGTCCCCGAAGAGGTGATTGTGTCTGCTAACCAAAGGTTCCCCCCCCGTCACAACCAGAGGGCTGCCTCTGTCCTCTTATTTCTGTTTCTCTGGAATCCCTGCTCTCCTGCTCACAAGCCACAAGGAATCCTTACTACAGCTCGTTTTAATGGATCTCTTCACAGGACCGCAGAATCCATGAAGAAGTGGAAAGAATGTCCTGCATCCCAACAAAGCCCACTTTCATTTATTCAACAAATATTTTTTTGGCAACTCTGCCCCAAAGTTGCCCTGCTTGTGTGCAGTGTTGCACGAAGTGCTTCCTGGCAACAACTCTTTTAGCTTCTATGTCTAAGCTCCAACTAGACAATATCTGTTTAAAAAAAAAAAAAAACTCCACGTCCACAAGTCTTAACGACATTATTCAGGCACAAGAACAGTCTCAAACCTGCATAGAAAAAATTTTAAAAGACCCAGGGAAGTAGAATTTGCAGACATGTTACTCTATTTACCACTCAGAGGATATGGAATATCTTTATCTGGAGCTCCTTGGAACCACTGATCTCAAACATCTTGTCTAATTGTAGTTACTATTTTAAGTTTGCCAAACTATATGTGTCATTTGAAAGCTTGTCCCAGACGAAGAGACAGCCTGTGCCAACCTGTGGCCAACTCTCCATCCCACTTCTGGGAAAAGGGGAAAATTGCAGCTTTTGAATAATATTTTGTCCTACTTCTAAACTTGTCATCAAGATTTCAAAGGTCCTAGGGCTAAATTTCAATCCAGACTTAAACTCAGGTACCTTATTCACTTTGCTCAACATTTCTGCAAGATGGAAGAATCAAAGCATTTCATGATCGTGATGATGGAGGGAGCACTTGGGGAGAGCCCCAAGAAGAAGGAAAAGCCAGACACTGGGGCAGAAAGTGGCCTAAGTGCATCAACTTTGACAACAGGGACCTGATAGGAATGTCTACCCCAGGAATGTTCGGTGTCAGGGCAATCCATCAGTAGTTCTCTCTGCATGAGGGAAGTAGCAGAATGGGCATGTGCTTATGTAGGCTGATAAGAACATGCACAGAGGGGCTGGATTGCTTTCAGTTGCAAACAACCCAACTGTTCTCCAGTAGGGAAATAGGTACATAAATTATGGTAGTCATATAGGAATACTATAGAGGAGTTAAAATGATGGAACAAGATCTGTATAGAAGATGAAAATCTCTCAAAAATACAATATTGAATTCAAAAAGCAAGTTTCAAAAGGATTCTCTCGATAGATACAAATTCTCAAAGATGCCCAAAGATACTACATATTATTTGTGTATACAAACATATGCAATCTTCTCACCCTAGTTTCTCTCTCTCCTTCTTTCTTCAGAAACCCTTAAGCACCAACACCATCCTGCTCCCTCCTTACACCCCTGGTTGTCTTACTCACCTCCTTAACCTCCTTCTGATTCTGCAGGGGGAAATCCCAAGATCCAAGATGATTTCATCTGTGGAGGACAAGATAGAAACAGAGTGAACATAGGACAAAGGAAAGGAAGGCCTGGACTCTTGAATGTAATACATTGTACCCCATCCCTACTTAAGGTAAGGAACGGTAGTCCTGAATCTACTTTTTAAAATTGTGATTAAAACACATAACATAAAATGTACTATCTTAACCATTTTTAAGTGTGCAACACAAGTGTTAATGATATGCACATTGTTGTGCCACAGATATCTAGAACTTTTTCATTTTGCAAAACTGAAACTCTATACCCATTAAACAACTGCTACCTTTTTCCTCCTCCCCATAGCCCCTGGCAACTACCATTCTACTTTCTGTTTCTATGAGTCTGACTACTTGAGATATCTCATATAAGTGAAATCATGCCTTATATTTCTTTTTGTGTCTGGCTTATTTTGCTTAGCATATTTGTCCTCAAGTTTCATCCATGTTGTAGCATATGACAGGGTTTCCTTTTTTTAAGGCTGAATAGTATTACATTGTATGTATATACTACATTTTCTTTATTCATTCATCCATCAATATGTATTTGGGTTGCTTCTACCTCTTTGCTATTGTAAATAAAATACCAAAATGAATATGGAAGTACAGATATCTTTTCAATACCCTGTTTTCATTTCCTTTGATTAGATACCCAGAACTGGGATTGCTGGATCATATGGTAGTTCTATTTTTAATTTTTTTGATGACTCTCTATACTCTATTCCATAGCAGCTGCACCATTTTACATTCCCACCTGAAAGCTATTTTTAAGGTACTAAAAGAACATATAGCTTTTAAAAGGAATGAAATTCTCCTCCCTGGGCAGGAGTGACCAAAGAGAACATAGCACCTACAAGCCCAACCTGGTAGAGGAAAAGGCAGGAAGAGGAGCAACAAAAAACCACAGGAGCATCTGAACCCAGATTCCTACACCAGGAATCTAGGGAAAGGGAGAGAATCATCTCCCTAACCTGATAAAGTCCAGTTTTCATCAGCCCTGGGCCAGAACATAACAGATCCCTTCACATCCTCACTCTGAGTACCAAACTTTAATGGGCCACACCCCAGAACTCAGTTCCACAGCCAGCCTTAACCTGCCTGTCTACTCCAGACAATGTCCATGCTATGATCAGGTGGCTCTGGGAGGTCTATGGCATGGATGCTACAGAGGACTCTTTTCCTGCCTTCCTCCTCTTGATCCCTTAACAATGTTAATCTGCTCTGAGGAAATTTGACCAATGGTGGAAACACCATAATATATTTTGCCTTCAAATACTTTTACATTTAAACAACAGCAAAAATTTTGTGTGGCAAAATTCTATTCAGAAAAATATATATATTAGAGTTACAAAACACCTACATATGCCTGTGTTGAGTTTTAGACTACCAAGTAGGAAGAAATGATTTGATTTATTGTATCCATCAGGGCTTGGGTTGCTGAGGCTGGAAATTCATAAATCCTAGCCTGAAGAGGAAGGGAGGAAAGGAAAGAAGGGAGGAACAGAGAAAAGGAAGAGAGAAAAGAAATCAACTGACATAACCGAAAAGAAAAGACAATGGTAGCCCTGATCTCAGGAAATGCAGCCCTCAGCTCGTCTTTAGGTTCATCTCGGCTTCACTCTCCCTCTGCCGTCCTGCTTTTTCCCCATGGTAGGAGGCAGGCTTAGGGCTGTTGCCAAGCTTGTACGTTTGAAGCTCCATGGACAAAGAGAAAAGCTTTCTTTCCTCAATTGCAGTTTGAAAAATCTCAGGGAAGAACTTTGACTCAATTAACCAGTCAGGCAGATAAGATGTTATAATTGGCCTAGGTTGAGTTGGGGACATTTGCTATGACAAATCATAGTGGTCAAAGGATGAGAGGGATTTAATAAAGAGTATCAGAGGAAAACACTGGAATAGAGGGAAGAAGGAGTGGATTCTTGAAGATTGGGGCCCAGATAAACTCATTGCAGAATCCCTGTGAGCCAATCAGCCTGCACAACTTGGGTCTACTCTAACCAAATTATTTCCTTTGTAGCAGAGGGAGTACTATGGAACAAATTTAGATGTGGAAGGCCTGCAAGGAAAGTGTGAGGAAAGCTCATAAACAACTGGATTATTTAACAATACATTCATTTTTGGCATTGGAGAGAAAGGCAATGTTACTTAAAACATAGTTTTAGACCTATTTTTTTAAGGCTGACCACTTCAAACATAAAAACCCAATCAAACAAACAAACAAACCCACAAATGAATTCTCCCCCACACAAAGTACAGAATGCAGGCTGCTTTTTATGAAAATGCAATTTTCTTTACATTACCCCTTTTTATTTCTTAGTAATATATATGGGGTCCTCTTTACCTAATGCTCTGAACATGAGAATCCACGTCTCAGGAGGAATATTTGAAGAGTAGATATGAGTTGTGGAAATTAGACTGCTCTCCACAAAAGCATATCTGAATTTTTCTATCATAAGCTTTGAAGCTAATCAAAATTACTTGGAAAATTTCTTGGAGGCATCACGCCACTAGGTCCACAGGCACCCCAATAACACCTTCACTGCAAAGGAAGATGTAAGCTTGCTGTTCAGAGTCCCCTCCCTGACCCAAACCTTAAGTTTCACAGAAGTAAAAATTTGAAATAAGTGCAAGTGCATGATCATTTTCTTTTGGTTCTTCCTTTTCAAGTTTTATCTCTGAATTATAGCAAAAGAACATGGGCTAAGAAATAGAACAGATGAGTTCTAGTTCTGGGTGGGACAGACCACTCTACCTCATTTGACAAAGTATTACAGAAAAGGTGGAAAAGCAAATTTTAAGTTCTTTTCAATTTTTTATTTAATAATTCTATATGGTAGGAGACCAAAGTTATGATTAGTGCCTACACAGAGTCAGGTTTCTTGTTTCAAGAGTACATCCATATCAGCACGAGACTTAGTCTTTGCTAAGACTTTATGGGACTCATAGATCAAGCTGTGCCTCTCTCCAGGGCTGTGGAGTGTAGATGTTGGATAGGAGAACCAAGCAGGAGCAAGGGGTCTGAAATATTCAAGTGCAACACAAATAAATTCACTGTAGGGTTCAAAGGACACACTTATCAGAAACAGCTTTTTAAGTGACCTGGAAAGTCAGAAATGGAGCCTTGCTTACTCATGGGCTCCTTTAGATGGCCTAATTTTTATGGGACTTCATTTACTCACTTTTTGATTATGACTGAGTTTTCTCTTTGCCTTGGCTGTCTCTTCACCCTTACCCCCACCACCTTCCCCACCAGCAATTTTCCCATTTTGCTTTCTGAAAGCCAAAATATAGCATAGAAACAATCATTTGACCAGTTTGTTTGTATCCACAGAATAAACCAAATATGACTTAGAAGTCAAAAACACAACAAAACAAAACAGACAAGCCATTGATTGTTTTCATTCACTCAACAAGGATCAACATGTCACGTACTTTTCTCACACTTGGGATACACTGGCAGCAAAGAAGTCCCTCTCACCCTGGAGGTTTATGTCCTAGTCAGGTGGATTAAATGACAAACAGTAGGCAAATAAATAGATAATATTATAGTTTTACAACATATAATATCGTAAGTGCTGTGGAGAAACTTAAGAGCCAAGGGAATGGAGAGAAACAGGGTACTGGGGAGAGGAGTGTAATTTTGAAAGGGGTGATCACAGAGCTGGATTTACTGTGAAGCTAATGAAACTGAAGCCCTCAGTGATATGCACCCTTTCCAATATGCTTTTGTAAAATTTGCAAATGTATGAAGTTTTAACTGAAACTGGTTACATTGCCATCTTCTTCCTCTCATTTCCCCTCCATCACACTTTGCCTCATGTGGGGTGGTGTTGGTAGGTCTTGGGCATATTTAGGGTATAGCTAAGGGGGGGTATGAACTAGAAATCCATTTAGTTTGGTTTTGGTGAGATATAGTTATATAGTTCAGTGTCATTACTGCTTATAATACTGCTAGGAAGATTTCATAGACCAGTAAGCATTAGAACTAAGATTTGTTCGAGCATTTGTCTACATTTGCATATTTGCATAACTTTTATTACAGTATATTGTTATAATTGTTCTATTTTATAATTATTGTTGTTAATCTCTTATTGTGCCTAATTTATAAGTTCAACTTTATCATAGGAATGTATGCATAGGAAAATGCAGAGCATATATAGGGTTGCATACCTTCTGCAGTGTCAGGCGTCTGCTGGGTGGGGGGAGGGGTCTTGGACCCTATCTCCCGTGGATAAAGGGGGAGCTACTGTACACAACTTTATATTGTCCAACTTTGATACCAATTACATTTGTCCAACTCTGATACCAATCACAACACAATGCTTATCACTTTTCATGTGCTTAATTTTTCATTAAGGAGCTTTCCATCCCTTAACTTAAAAGAATCACAACTTGAAATATTCCTCAGCGATGCCAGCATTTGACAATCGTCCCATCTGGCTCCAACACGTCTTCGTGGTCTTACTTCTTGCAGCACTCCACCTGTACACTGCACTGCCCCAAACTGGGCTCCTTGCCTTCACTGGACCCCACATCTGCCCATGACCTTCTCTCCGTCTGAAATAGTCTTGGTATTATTAATCACCTGATAAATGGGACACAAAAAGCCAATGTCAACGAAGACAATATAAGGTTGTGTACAGTAGCTCCCCCTTTATCCACAGAAGAGAGAGAATCCTGAGGAGGCTCCATGCCCAGCATGGAGCCCGACATGGGGAATGATCTCATGTCCCTGAGATCACGACCTGAGCCAAAATCAAGAGTCAGATGCTTAACTGATGGAGCCACCCAGGAGCCCCTCATCTGCTTCTTGATTGCAGTTGGCCATGGGTAATTAAAACCATGGAAAGTGAAACCACAGATAAGGGGAGACTACTGCATAACTCACCACTACAGGAAAAACATCAACAAGAAACAAGGTAATGAGTGTCTCAGTTGAAGACTATTTAAGGTGAGTCAATGCATAAGAAAATTTGGTATTTCCTAAAATCTTAAAGTTCATATATCAAAAAAACTTGATAGAGGTTTCCCTGAATTTGACAGTTCTAAAAATTTACACAATATTACCAATTACAAGTTGTTTATAAGCTGAAAGGAATTTTTATAAACTATCAATGATAAAAAATGTTTTATAACCATGCTACAGAAAAAGCTGGGATATCTTTCTATTTTCTTTATAGAAAATCTAAAGTTGTTACGTATAGAGGGGATCAAAGGATATACAGTCAAAATATTGGGGAAAAGAGCTTTAAAGAGGTGTGTTTAGTCAATAATTAATAAAACTTACTTTGCTATTCTTTTGGATTTTGTGATATAAGTAGTGGGGTTATAAGCTTCTTAATTGTGTAACAGGAGGTTTTTCATTCTAAACCAACACTCACTTTCAAATGTAAGTATCTAATTTGATTTTTACAGTTTTCTCTCTGTCTCCCAAATGGTGTAAACTTCAGATCCCGCGAAACCGGGATCCATTCCCAGATGCCAGGGAAGATCTCAGTGATGAGGTAAAATTTAAGCAGAGACTTGAATAAAGCATAAAGCTCCGCAACTCTGTGAGAAGTGTTTTTCAGGCAAAGGGAACAGAAAGGGCAAAGGTTTCTACAAAGAAGCATGTTGGGCAGTCACTATGTTTCCTAGCATGTTCTATGAGAGTAGAAGTTTAAATTACCTGATACACCTGTGGCAAACAGCACTACTTGCCTATTCAAGGGTTCGTACTCACATAACACTGATATTTGGGGCTTCAATGTGTCTGGCTAAAAATCTATTTTTCCCAGCCTCCTTTGCAGCAGGTCATATGAGAAAGTTCTTGTCAATGAGATCTAAATGGAAGGCCCTGGGTGGGGCTGCTGGGAAAGCCCTTAAAGATGTTGACTCAACTGGAATATTTCCTTGGCCTCCATATTCTCGCCTGAAAGTGTGAGGTGTGAGGCTGGCTAGAGCAGAGGCAGCCATCCTGAGCATATGAAAGCAGGGTTACACCCCCTACCATAAGTATGGCAGAGCCAAAAGCTAGAAAGACCCTGGATCCTTGGCGACATGATGAAGCCACCATGCTAGCCCGAACCTCAAACCTCAGAATTCTTTCAGAAAAACGAGTGCCCTGATGTGTTTAAACCACTCTCTGTTCATAGAGTTGAGGGTCCATACCTGGGTTCTCTATTCTGTTCCGTTGGTCTGTATGTCTGTTTTTGTGCCAGTACCATGCTGTCTTGGTGATCACAGCTTTGTAATATAGCTTGAAATCGGGCAACGTGATGCCCCCAGCTTTGTTTTTCTTTTTCAACATCTCCTTGGCGATTCGGGGTCTTTTCTGATTCCATACAAATTTTAGGATTGTTTGTTCCAACACTTTGAAAAATGTCATTGGAATTTTGATCGGGATGGCATTGAAGGTATAGATTGCTCTGGGTAGCGTAGACATTTTAACAATGTTTATTCTTCCGATCCATGAGCATGGAATGTTTTTCCATCTTTTTGTGTCTTCTTCAATTTCTTTCATGAGTGTTCTGTAGTTCCTAGAGTATAGATCCTTTACCTCTTTGGTTAGGTTTATTCCGAGGTATCTTATGGTTCTTGGTGCTATTGTAAATGGAATCGTTTCTCTAATTTCTCTTTCTACAGTTGTGTTGCTGTTCAGATCCCAGTTACAAGTGGCTAGATGCAATTTCTAACTGAAATGCTGAGATTACAAACAACATCAACAAAAAGGTTATATATGTTATAGACATATATATTACATATATATTAAGGTTTTATATTTATACAAAAATACACATAAAATGCAGTGCAAATTTGTAATCCCAAGTCTCACACCACCATAAATGAAAAACATTTTCTTCCACATCTACTTGTTTAGAATAGTCTACATAGAATCCACATAAGCTTTTGTTTTGAACCTTTTAGTTGGCTATTTTTTCATGCAAGCAATGAAGATGTTTTCATTAAAGTCTGCTGAATAGAGAAATGTCAGTACTCAAGACACGTAAACATCAGACCGCCTTCTCAAAATAGGCACAAGAATTTATCATTTTTATCACCTTAGACAACAGCATTATCCAAAAAGAAATGACCTGCATTTTATTCACTTACTTGTTAATAAACAGTTCTTGCTGTTTATAATTTAATTATTGACGCTTTAAAAATTTGGCTACAAAAAATGTCCTTTTTACTCATATGCAGAGCTAACATTAAATACATTTCTCTTGAGCAATCTTAAATAGGGAACACACAGGGAGAGAGAACAAATCCTGTGAATGCATAAGTATTTCTGGCTGCTGATTCAAGCAAAGATGACAAACAGGTCTCACGCACACACAGAAGAGAACAAGACAGTAACCAAAATCAGATTGTTTTCATCCACCACTGATTAGTAACATAACAGTGAAGAAAATCAGTGGTAGTATGTAGCGTATCTGATGCCTTCTAGAGTACCACAGACCAAAACACGTGTACGGCAGAAAATGTCTCCCCAGCTTAATGTTTAAAGTAACTAAATGCAGTTTATTGTCAAGCTAAGGAGCTCACCAACAACATGCCTTTGGCTGCCTTACAGGGTACCCCCTCACTGCCGAGGAGTGCCTTCTGCAGGAGCAATTCCCAGGCTGCTGAGCCTCTCACATATGGTGTTCTGAAACAGTTAAGGAAAATGAGAAGCGCCATGAAAGTACATTTTTGGCTCAGCATAAACCATTCATTGATTTGTGGGCCGCAAGTCCTCCAGGGGGTGTTACAAATCCATATGATAGCTAGATTTTTACATTTGGATCTCTTCTTTAGCTGATGGATGTGTAAAATTTCATGTTAGTCTGGCTACCCCCTATTGGCTACACATCTGAGGAGGTTCAAGTGTATGAGTTATTTCTTCCAAAGTCAATTGTAATTTACACTCACTAAATTGCCTCCAGATCCACCTTTTAAAGATAGTAGACTCAAAATTGCATTCATTTTGGCCCACACTGCCCATTTGTGTTTAAACCACAGCCCTACTTTGGAGAGCCGCCATCGCTAATGGAAGGACATTATGTGGCTGAAGATCCACATTTTCCACAGGAGAGCAGAATGCTGGCAAGTCAAATGGCCAAGGTACAAGCAGTTTTCAGCCCAGTGAAAACTCAACTTTAATAGTGAACCGACAGACTAGGGGGATATAGGGGTGGAGGCACAGGATATCAGTTCTTCAGTTCAGAAAATCAAAAGCACCAGTTTCACACTAGGAAATATTTGCCCTTGGCCTGAAAATAGTCTTGAAATGAAGGAGTATTTTACTTTCTTCCTTTGTCTTTTGCCATTGTTTAGTATACATACACGTCTCTGTGCGAAGCACTCTTAAGATTAATTCCACGGCTCAGTTTAATTCATCTTACTGATTAGCTTTTAAAATTAGCATTGTTAATGGTTCTGCATGTCTTTTGCGTGGCAACCAAAAAATAACCCAAGCAGCACACCTTCCTTCCCTCAAAAGCCCAAATGCCAAACTACCACTGTGAGGACCATTTATAATTCTCAATTCCTCTCACTAATTGCCTCAGTGCGGTTTTAGTGGAATCTTAAGTAGAAGTTTAGAGGGCTTGTTAGAAAGGACTCTCTGTTTCAAGACCAAAAAAAATAAAATTATGAAAACAGCCATGGATTAATAAACCATCGGTCTAAAACAACCACATTAAACTCAGATGTAAGCCTGTATGTACTTGAGGAGATTAATTCATTCCATGGCATTGACCTCAAAGCCCACATACCACTAAAATGTGATGAGTCCGTGAAGGGATTGTTTTTCAAAAGTTCTGTTTCTGTCAATGGGTTTTTAAGTAGGCTTTCTCATTTTAAAACCAGCTCTTGCTGACTGGGCTCCAAATGCACATTTGGGATGACGAGCAGAGTAAATGAGATAAACAATGAGCTTCATCAAACCAAACACCTGATGACTCTCTCCACCAGCCTTCCCTTTTCTCTCCAGGCAGAATCTCTATTAGGCATCCTCTTTACCCCAATTAGGTGCCATCAATTTTCTACTTCAATCTCCCCATAACCTCCTTCCCGTCCCCATCCCATTTTAAAAATCACAATCAGTCAGAGCTCGGCGTAAAAATTCATGTAGCCCATTTACAGCATCAAATCAGTATAGCTGTCTTTCAACCTAGGCTGTTTTCTAAGCGTACTTTAATTTCTGACTGCTATCACTGGCCGTGCAAGTTGATGCTCTGCATCCGTGAGACCCTTCTGCTCCAAGAGACCCACGTTTAAATTTTTGGCAATGTCACACGGTTAAAATTTTGTTCCCAACATGAAGGGGACAGGGTCTACCACTCAACCATGCTGACGTTTGCTCCTGGGAGGTCCAATAGTCTTAAACAAAAAGAAGTAGAAACATCTGGAATCTCATGGTCAGCTTGTTTGTTATGTTCAACAGCAGGGGAGTCTAGAGTCCACATCCAACCCCACAGTCAAAGGACCTAGCAGTCAACAATCACTGTTCAATGCAGGATTGGAGGAGGGGAGACATCCCATGTTAGATCAAAAGCCCTGTATGAAAAGAGGAAAAATTATAGCCAAAGTCATCATGTTATTTCAGTAAAAATTCAGAAACCAAAACTCCACTTTCATTTTGGAAATACAATTTAAAAAACTATTTCCTTCTAACATTTCATTATTAAATTTAACTTTAATTAGTATTCAGGGTTCCCAAGATATAGTTTGCTTGAAATACCTGTAAATAGACCATAGCTATCCTATGTCATGGGAAACCCTATTTTGAAGAGTCTGTTGGAATTATATCATGAATGGAAGCACTTGGAAAATTTTAAAGTACATTACAAATATAGTATTTTATTATTATTATTATTAAGAACGCAGACAGTATTATAGTATAAAGTTCAATCCTTATTCTGCACAATAGATCACTGTTCTTACCTGGCCAAATGATGACATAGCTATATAGTAAGCAGTTCACTTAAATAGCTAAAGTGAATGGAGATGCTGTATGGTCTATGGCTTTTCTTTTCTTTTCTTCTTATTCAGCACAGACTGAGAATTTGGTCATGTCCTAATGAGTAGATAGAAATGGGAGAATTTAGGAGAATGAGGCAGGAAGATGTCCTGAGAGTTGTTTTACCTTTTAGCTTGATGAGCTGGAAATGATCAAATTACCCAAATTTGTCATCTGTCAATTAATTATTCAAAGTCTACCTCACTTGGCATGTAAAGATGCCATTTAAATCCTTCAGAATCTTAATAACAACACTGCTCTTACCAAATGGGGTCTAGCCTCAAAGGAGGAGGAAAGTGGCTATAGTGCATAAGAATGTAAAGTATGAGATCTTGAAGAGCCAAGATAAACACAGAAATCAGCGCAGCCATAGCAAACTGGAGAGACTGCAGTTAGGTTGGGAAAGGGCAATGTAGAAAGAAAGAAAAATAAAAATATTCAAATTTTTTTTTCTTCTGAGCTTGCTCTGCTTGATATCAAAATATACTCTGAACTTACACTAATTAAAATAGTGTGATGCAGGCACAGAAAAGACAAATATATCAATGGAATAGTATTGAGAGTCCAGAAAAAAACCCATGAATATATGTGAACTTATAAACATAAAAGTGGCATCTTAAAATGTGGGAATAACATTGATTGGCTTAATTAATTATTTGAGTTGAAAATATGGTTGTTTATTAAGAACAAATAAATGTAGATTCCCTACCTCAAAGATACACAAAATAAATTCTAGCCAGATGAAATTGCCAAACCAAAATAAATCCAAGAATGTTCTAAATAAAACCTAAGATATTTTTTATACAGTTTCTGGTAAGGAAAGACCCAAATCTTAGAATTCATAAAGAAAAAGACTGACGATTTAATAATGTAAATATCTTAAGCTGCTGTACAGTGAAATGTGCAAAGATAAAGGACAGATTGAAATATTGTATAACCCATTTAACCAGCAAAGGGATACAATCTAACACATAAAAACTCAAGAAAAAGCAAATAATCTATTAGAAAAAAATGGGAAACAACTCAAATAAACAATTTATAGAATAAATGCACATAGCTGTAATCATGTATAAAGACATTCAATTTAGCCAACAACCAGGAAATGGTAAGTAAAGAGAAAAACTATTTTTTCCATAAAATTGGCAATGAGTGAAACAAATACCTGCAAGGCGGGAGAAATAAGCAGGCTCTGGCAATGTTTGAAGTGGTGAAAGTGGGGACAAGCTCTTTGGAAGACATGTTGGGAGACTATTTTAAAGTTTTAAATGTACATACTTTTAAAGAGCTCTATCTGTGGAAATACTAGGACGAATACCTACATCCTTACATGTCAGGTGTTTATTGCATCATTGTTTCTAAGAGAAAAATATTTCATGTAGCATAAATGCCCATCAACAAACTATAGCACACAGAATCAAAAATATACACTTATTAAAAAGAAAAACCAAAGCACTGACTTGGAAAGATGAACAAGCTATATTAAGTGATACCAAATATAGACATTCAAATATGTATATTTGAGGAATCAAAGAGAAACATCAGGAAGAAAGCATATCAAACTATTTCCAGAGATTATCTCCAGGGATATGCGTGAGGATAAAAGGCAGATGTTCTCTCCTTATTTTATACATTTCTGTTTTGTTTGATTTTGCTGCTGTAGCCTATGTTACTTTTATAATAAGAAATATAAATTCGGATTTTTTTTAAGTTTTTAATGTTAAGGTACTATTTTAATCAGGCATAAAGATGCATTCTCACAGACATTCATCCAATCATCAAATTGTACTGAAGAATTTGGGGTGCAGTGGGAAGCGAAGTGGACACAAATCCTTGCCTTCGTGGAGTCTATGCTTTAATATGAAAGCAAAAATGAAAAACGCAGTAAGAAAAGGAAATTATAACTATGTAAGAAAGTAATAAGTGGTATGGAAAAAAAATAGAGCTAGGCAAGGAGATGCACAGTGCAGGACATGGTGGATGGGCTTTGTTGGTACGGCTGAAATTTGAAATGGGATGGTCAGGGTAGGCTCACTGAGGAAATATCTGAGAAAAAACTTGAAGAAGTTGAGGGAGCTGGCCTTGTGGATATTTGGGGGAAGACGATGCCAGATAGAAAAAGAGGAGAGGACTAAGGCCCATACTAAAAGTGCTCCTCGTGTCCTTTGGAGGTGCCATAGGGAGACAAAGATGAGAGCCAGGAGGAAATGAGGAGCAGATGGGCATCAACAGATAAGAGGTCATGGTGGGGGCTAGGTCATACATAAACATAGACATCACTCTTAGGATTTGATAAGGACATATTATATTCTTAAAGCCTATCTCAGACTTTTTATCTGTCTTCTTGGTTAGCACTTAAAACAATAATTCACCACCAACATTATCCCTACTTATCCCCCCAAAAGTGTATTATTGGAAGGGTCTGTGTAATTTGAAACTTTCTTTTCCTGTAAAAATTTCTTTATGTTTCCTGGGAAGTTTTATGAACATTTATCTCTACTTTTAATAGTCTCCTCCGAGAGGTTAAAGTATCAGAATTTGGACTATTTGCAAGAAAGCTTTTAGTTATCTTACACATGACCCATTGCAAAGACAAAGTCTGCCACCAGATGTGGTGTCTTCTCAGGACCAAGAAAGGAGATCATTACCCATGGGTCACCCAGTGACCCTGATACGCAAGCTTGTGTGATGCCAATAGAATGAACTTGAAATGAGCTTTTAAAACAACTGCCCCAGGTCCTTGCCAGGTGAGGGCACCAAATAAAGAGAGACAGATGGACCCATTCCCTCAGCAGTTACCAGACGGTGAAGTTAGTTCTTAAGCAAAAGAGATTTAGGACTCCTGAAGAAATTGTTTATTCTGGTCAAGTTTGCAGAATGTTTCTCTTTCTGTAAAAAGTGTTTTTTCCAGTTTTATTGAAAAATCATTAAAAAAATAAAAAATAAATTTTAAAATTCAGTGACATGTAACATTGCATGAGTTTAAGGTGTAATGATTTTTTTTTCCTTATAATGAAAACTTTTAAGATCTACTCTCTTAGCAACTTTCAAATATACAAATAAGATGGTATCTTTTAAAGCATATTCTTAGTTTTTAAAGCCCTCCTCACCTTTGTTTAGGCTCTGATACATGTGTGTTGTTTGTTTATTGATTGATCAATTGTACTGTAATAAAAAAAAGCAAGACAGAAAATCAGGGAACTATATGCTGCTCCTAGCTCTTGCTTCTAATTTCTGATATTGTAACTCTGAATCTCAGTTTCTCAGCAATAATAACAGGACAGTATCCTGCCTACACTGTAGACTTGGTGTAAGAATAAAGAAGGTAACTGGAAAAGCTCTCTAAAATCTACTACACAGAACTAGAGTATTCTAACCATTAGCTTAATTATTCCATAACACATTATAAATATTTTCTGCATAAATGGCCTACTTAGAACCTATGGAGGCAGCCAGTAGCCGATCTATCTTACTTTCCTTTCAATTTTTAAAGAATTCTTTTAGGGGCACCTGGATAGCACAGTTGGTTAAGCATCAACTCCTGGTTTTGGCTCAGGTTGTGATCTCAGGGTTGTGGGATCAAGCCCTGCATCAGGCTACCCACTCAGCTCAGAGTCTGCTTGAGATGCTCTCTCCCTCTCCTTCTGCCCTTCCCACTCATGCTTGCATGCTCTCTCTCTCTCAAATAAATAAATAAATCTTTTAAAAAATAAATAAATCTTTTAAAAAATTCTTTTAATTTTCTTTTCATTTGGTCTTTTTATGTTTCATTTCAATATGGGTTTGTCATAAGACCTTAAGTAAAAGTGTATTGTACATAATTGTGTAACCTGTTTACCTGAAGTTTTTATAAATTTAGTTTAAGTATATGCAACAAAATCTTGAAAAATGTAATGAAGCTACAGGCAGATCCATTTTATTTTATTTTATTTTATTTTTAAAGATGTATTTATTTATTTGAGAAAGAGAAAGAGAGCGAGTGCATGAGTGGAGGGAGGGGTAGAAGGGGAGGGAGAGGGAAATCAGACTCCCCGCTGAGCATGAAGCCAACAGGGGGCTCAGTGAATCTCAGGACCCTGAGATCAGGACCTGAGCTGAAACCAAGATTCCTGAGATCATGACCTGAGCCAAAACCAAGAGTTGGCTGCTTAACAGACTGAGCCACCCAGATGCCCCCAGGCAGCCCCATTTTGAAATGAAAGGTTTTGATGCACAAAGGGTGACTAACTCATCCTGGTTCACCCAGGACATTCTTGATTTTAAACCTGAAAGTCCTTCATCTCAGGAAGCCCACTGGTCCTGGGGAAACTGGAATGGTTGGTTACCCTAGATGCACAAGTTATGAAGAAAATCTCATGGCATTTTGGAGATGAACAATAGTAATTTCCCTCAAAGATTTAGAAAGAATCCAGTCTGTTGAAAACTGTGAATGACACAGATAATAGGATTAAAAAACATGCTTATTTCTTGGAACATTGCTTTGTGTCATAGAGAAAGAAAGTGTGCAAGACTGATGGGGACATGTCAAAAATGTAGGGGAGTCAGCCCCAATGGTCTTTCACCAGCCAAATTTGGGACAATTTGAACATCACAGATAATAATGATGTTAATGGATTATAACACATTTGCTTTTGTAATCCATGCTGTACAAGATAATAATAAAACATAATGGAGGGGGGGAGAAGGTATGTGAGGACAAGCTGAAGAATGCCAGCCAGCTAATAAATTGGAAGGAATGATAGAATTTCTGAAATTACCAATTTATAACTACTCATGCAATAAATGATTCAGGCAAGTATTACTACTGAGTGCTAAAATAATTAGGGGCAAATATCCTGGGAAAGTCACTTCATGAAGCCAACTATCACACCATGTATTACTAATAATTATGGAGGGAAAAGATATCATCACAATACACAGTCACCACCTTAATCAAGTGATCAAACTTAGCACAACTAACAATAGCACAAACTAACACTGTGCCTCCGGTGAAAGTGCATAAACATTTACATAGTGTTCTCACCGAAAATGTTTCATCTGAATCTAGTCATGAGAAAATAGATAAATCCAGATTGTGAAACTTCTATGGGACAACTGGTCTGAGCTCTTCAAAAATGGCAATGTCCTGAAAGGCATTTTAACTGGGTGTTACACGCAAACAATGAATCATGGAACACTACACCAATCAATCAATCAATCAAAAAAAAAAATAGTCGAACACAGGTTAAAAAAGAAAAAAAGAAAAGGCAAAGGGGCACCTGAGTGGCTCAGTGAGTTAAGCATCCGACTTTTGGTTTCGGCTCAGGTCATGGTCTCAGGGTCGTGAGATCCAGCCCCATGTCGAGCTCTGTGCTGGGCGTGGAGTCTGCTTAAGATGCTCTCTCTCCCTCTCCCTCAGCCCCTCCCCCACCTCTCTCTCTTTCTCTCTCTCTCCCTCTAAAAAAGAAAAAAAGAAAAATTATAAAAAGAAAAGGGAAGGAAAAGAATTGCAGAGCATAGTCTCCAAGGACGGTCGCCAATAATTCTGGCTCCCTGTACCTCCCTGCTGCTCCAAATCAAGAGGTAAAGTCTACTTCTTCTCCTCGAACCTGGGCTGGCTTTTGGACCTGTGATCCATAAAAAGCCACAGATGCTGTGCAAGTTCCAGGAGTAACCCTCACGAGGCCTGGCAGCCTCGGCTTTCGCTCCAAACCCAGCTGCCATGTTAGAAGAGGGTCCAGGCTCTCCTACTGGAGCGAGAGTTCATGGTTAGAGATCATATAGATGACACGCCATGGGGACAGAGAGAATACAGGGGAAAGAACTGAGGCACCCAGCTGACAGTCAGCACCCAAATCCCAGACATGTGAGGAGGGCTTCTTGGACCCTCCAGCCCGTCCACCCCAACGGCAGCTGGATATAGTGACATGAGTGACCCCTGTTGATACCATGTGGAGAAGAACTGTCTTATCAGCCAGTAAGTAAGTAAATAAATAAGTAAGTAAGTAAATCAAATAAGTAAGTAAATAAATAAGTAAATAAGTTAATAAATAGGTATAGTTGTAAGCCACCAATTTTCAGGTTGATTCGTTACACATTGGTAGGTAACCAACACAAAGCTAAATGCAACACCTCTAAAGGACATACTTGGGACAATTAGGGGCCTTTGAAAGGGGCTGGATATTAGATAATATTGTATCAATGTTAAATTTCCTGGGGCGATTAAGTGTCCAACTCTGATTTCGGCTCACCTCATGATCTCAGGGTCGTGAGATCCAGCCCCCCCCTTCAGGCTTCACACTGGGTGTGGAGTCCGCTGAAGATTCTCTCTCTCCCTCTGCCCCTCCCCCATGTGCCTCTCTCTCTCTCTCTCTCCCCCCCCTTAAAAAAATATAACATTTTTTAAAATGTTACATTCCTTGGATATAATAATGAGGAATGACTTGATAGTCATCAAATCTAATCGTACCAGAGACTCTATCTTTACTGAGGAAACACGGTAAAACAAGCAAAGAAACAAACAGGAAGCAGGCTTTAATTGTGTCCCAAGAGGGTTGGTTACACTGTATATCTAAAAGAATTTCCATGGGGATCACTAAGTCCTGGAATATGCTTCTACAGAGGTTGCAGAATTCTTCCTTGAGGGCTTTATAGACAGACTAGCAAAGGTTAAAGGGTAATATGGGAGGTAGTGGGTACAATAAAAGGTTCACTGGGGCGCCTGGGTGGCTCAGTTGGTTAAGCGACTGCCTTCGGCTCAGGTCATGATCCTGGAGTCCCTGGATCGAGTCCCGCATCGGGCTCCCTGCTCGGCAGGGAGCCTGCTTCTCCCTCTGACCCTCCCCCCTCTCGTGTGCTCTCTGTCTCTCTCATTCTCTCTGTCTCAAATAAATAAATAAAATTTAAAAAAAAAAAAAAAGGTTCACTGGACTGAGTCAAGTCCAGTGCTCCTGGGTCCTCCTCGTGACTCCCTTTCACCTATTAACTGTGGGATCCCGAGCATGTCAGGTGGCCTCACTGAACCTGCTTCCTCATTCCTGCAGGACTGAGTTAGGCCCTATGTCTTTAATCTCCCTTCCACGTCTAATTAACTCCAGCACCTGTTGGGCTTGGTACACACCTATCCTTTATGAACTACTGGTATTTCATTTTTGCTTTCATAATTTTTTAATGACATCTATGTTTTGCGAGTATGAACAGGTAAAATAAAATAAACATTGGCAGTTATTTTTTCTTACAGGGAATTTAAAATTCCAATCCCAAAGAAAGGAGAAAACCTGTAAGTAGGAAAGAATGGTTTTGAGGAACCACACACTAAATCACTGAAATCAAGTCCTCATTCAGTCCACATTTTTACCTCCCTTCTCTCTCTCCAGAGACCCTTTCCCAGTGACAGTAAAGGAACAAGGACAGCATAAACTCATAAGGACAAGAGAACTAAAGAGGAGTCTTCTGTATATGAGGGATTTTAATGCACACTTGGGAGATGAAAAGCAGAGCAGAGGGGTTACCAATGGGAAGTCAGTCAATTCACCCAGGGGCCCCAGGAGGCTCAGGCTTTGGAGGTGGGATGAGAGATGTCAATTGAAAGCCTGCATGTACACAGAGCAGTTGGACCTCAAGTGCCCTCTGGTGCCCCACACATCTTCAGCCTCAAAGGGGAATCAACTGAGAAACTGGATGGCATAAGATCCAGGATATAAGGGCTCTGACACAGAGGCTCTGACACACTGAAAGAATATTCCAGTAAAAAAGCTACATAGTAGATTTGAGGGTAACCATCCATATTAGAGCAGAAGGAAAGAAGACCCATAAGAAAGGTTTCTGGAAGAAAAGGGGGAAAAAAACTTTATCTGATGTAGTTGAGCATTAGAGGAAAAAAATCACTAACTGTTGTGTATCAGATCTGAAGGAACATATAGAAAAAAATAATAAGGATGGAAAAAGAGAAAACTATACAAGTAAAAATAAATGATACATGAATATTCACAGCAGCATTATTCAAAATAGCCAAAAAGTGGAAACCACCCAAATGTTGGTCAGCTGATGCATGGATATCTATGTCTATCCATACAATGGTATATTATTTGGCCATAGAAAGAAAGGAAGTACTAATACGTGCCACAACATGGATAAACTTTGAAAAGGTTACAGTAAGTGAAAGTAGCCAGATTCAAAAGGCCACATATCATATGATTCCATCTACATGAAATGTCCAGAATAGGTAAATGTATAGGGATACGATACAGATTAGTGTTTGCCTACAGCTGGACAGGGTGGGAGGGGAGAACGGACAGCAACTGTTAAATGAGTTTTAGCTTTCTTTTGGGGGTGATGAAAGTGTTATAAAATTAGGTGAGGGTGGGCGCCTGGGTGGCTCAGTTGGTTAAGCGACTGCCTTCGGCTCAGGTCATGATCCTGGAGTCCCGGGATCGAGTCCCGCATCGGGCTCCCTGCTCGGCAGGGAGTCTGCTTCTCCCTCTGACCCTCCTCCCTCTCATGCTCTCTGTCTCTCATTCTCTCTCTCTCAAAATAAATAAATAAAATCTTTAAAAATAAATAAATAAAAAAATAAAATTAGGTGAGGGTGATGATAATTGTGAAACTCGATAAATCTGCTAAAAACCATTAAATTGCACACTTTGGGTGAACTATTAAAAACAAATAAATAAATGGAAGAATCAGGAAAATCTAGATTCCAAGTTAAAAAAAAGTGTTCAAGTGAGCACCTGGGTGGCTCAGTTGGTTAAGCGTCTGCCTTCAGCTCAGGTCATGATCCCAGGGTCCAGGGATCAAGCCCCACATGGGGCTCCCTGCTCAGCGGGGAGCCTGCTTCTCCCTCTCCCGCTGCCTGCCACTCCCCCTGCTTGGGCTCTCTCTCTCTGTGTCAAATAAATAAATAAAGTCTTTTAAAAAAAAGTGTTCAGGAGAGCAAAAATAATTGTATCACATGATATGGGTGAACTTGCATATTATCACAATATGCATTATTGATTTAACTAAAAATGTCTATATACTAGTAGTACGGAGGGTTGGGACGGGGAAGTTAGGAGAGGTATAGGATAGTTCCTCATACTACATTAATAAGAAATTAATAAGATTGTGCTTAAAATTGACAAACAAGAAATATTAGAGAAATAAGCATGTTACTTAAAAATTGAAGGTAACTGTGCCCAAAGAAGCTCTAAGAAGAGCAAGTGGTTTCCTCCCGAAAACAGGAATTAGGGCAGGGTGGGGTGGGGTAGGAGCTGCAACTATTAATAGGAGCTTCTTAGTGCCATCTTTTGCTCTGTTAACCATGTGCATTTATTACCTTACTAAAAATAAAAACTAAGTATAAGACAAGTTAATTTTTTACTGCCAGCTTAGCCTATAAAGAGTCACCCTGCCTCGAGCCCTTGCCTGGGAAAAAGCAGCAACATCTCTCTACATTGGCCCAAGACACCCAGCAAGCAGATGCTGATTCCCAAACTGACTCATTTCAGTAGGGCGATTCTGACCAGGATTCTTTGCTAAATCTGCCTCAAGTGGAGAATTGAGGATCTGATTTCTTTGGAGTTTTGAATAGAAATTGACCATGACACAGGGCACAAAATTACATACGTCCTCCCCCCAAAAAGAGATTAAACTTGTGAAAAAAGTGGTTTGTCCTTTTCATCAGGCATCCTCAGGATGATGTTGCCAGTGGATCATACTCAGTCGTGCTACTTTTTAAGAGGAGAAAAGCGAGGCCGAGGAAAGGTGAATGGTTTATCCAGACTCACAGTCAGGCAGAGGAAGAACTCAGATGGACAACTCTGAAGACTTAAAATTCCGCCACCTGAGCACAGCTACTGCTATGAGCCCCTAGACTTGGCCACCGTAAAATGCACACCACGGACTCCCAGACTGAAAAGTAACTGAAACCGAGCACATTTCACTCGCCAACCCCTGCATATCTTAAAATAGGTAGTGGAATTTTTTCTAGATCCTCTCCAAATCTGAAACAATATAGCTGAAAAAATTAAGCCAGTCCTAAATCTTTTTATGTATCTTCTCATTTCTTTATCCCTCCCCCTAATTATTTTTCAACCACCATGTCTTGTAAAACCACATTTGTGTAAATTAGATACGTATGCGGAGAATCTGACACCAAAAACAGAGTTATTAAGTAATACTTTTTAAGCAATGTTTTGGCTTAGAAAACCTCACATCAGATCAATTCTCCTAGTTCCAAGGTCCTGCCTGATACATTACTGTATCAATTTCACAATTTCAAAATTAAATACTCTTTCAATATTGCTATATAGGCTGATTATCCACAGAATATTATCTACTCTGGGTTGCATAAGAAATACCAGATATACAGATATGGGTGTGGATATGGGCATAGATATATCAGCCATATAGATCAGGATATAAATACGGCTATAGACACAGATACACATAAGCACACATTTCTTCTCATCTGATCCTCATTTAACAGAGGAAGAACAGGTACAGGAAGGTGTTGGTTGAATACACACTGACCCCAACTAAGGCACCTCTAATTAGTTTCCTCGATCTTCTCTACGCAGTCTGGATTTACATGTTTTTATTTCGGGCAGCCTTCAGATTGATGCAGAAAAATGCTGTACAGACCAAATGTTCTGCAATGTCCTTTATCAGCAGCACATGTACATTTATACCCCTGACAGCAACAACTCAATTTTAGATCATAACTCTGTGAGCATCTGCAGCGATAACTACCTTTTTTATGTTGACAGGTGGCTGATTAAGAAGGAGGAATGTATCTTTAGGTTTGCTATCATGAAAAAAAAGATACGCCGCTCTCTCCAGTGGTTCCGCACCTTGTGGTTCCTCGTGGTCCTTTTCCTTCTGAGCAGTTCAATTAGCGGGAAATCTCTCTCTGATGGACTGAAGCAGCTTGAGTGAACGCCCGAGCGCTCAGCCAATTAGGCTCATTTGAAGTTGCAGAATTGCCTTCTTTGGTGTTAAAACCCCATGTCAAACACTGGGTCTAAGATCATTTGTGCTTCAAAATGAGATTGACAGAGCAGCTGCAACAGGGGGCATGCCTGCTGGACGACTTAATTGTGGAGCCTGAAGGGCCATCATGAACCGGCGTGCGGAGACCGCCTCGCCACTGCTGCATTACAAATGCTCTTTATTAACAGCGATCTGTAATCAATGGGCTCAGGCTTTTTGCCAGAGCCCCCAAATCAGACAGGCGGGCCTCTGCGTCAGGGTGGGCGGAGCCTCGGGGCCCCGCTATCGAACTGGGAAGAGAAAGCTGTGTTGTCCTGCCCGACTCTCGGGTGCGATGCTAAATCAGAAAGGGACCCTCGTGGTCATTCCAGGGGCGCCCTTCTCTCACTACTGGTTGAATATTCATTAGCCCGGGCGAACACGGCTCACTACACATACAATTACATATTATTGATGTGAATGAAACGAATTGCTTTTGTTTCAACAAAGGCAAATGTTCTAAATTAGTTCAGCATTACGTGCAGGGGTAACTTTTGATCGGAAATACAAAGGCTTAGAAATATATATCCATTTGTAGATACATGGTTAGAGACACACTAGTCCGTAGGTGTTAGGAGGGCTTTTGTTAAATAGACAATAGGTTAATTTCAGAAATTTAAAATCTATTTATTTAGAAGCAATCTGTAAATTCTAATGCGGGATTTCCTTTCCTTGAAAAGAAATCATTACATGACATTCTTTCTGACAGTGTATAATGGAAAAAGCATTGGACTGGGAGTCAGAGACCTATGAGCTAGACCAAGCTCCATTGCCAGGGAGCTGTGTAACCTTGGGCAAATCATTTAACCTCTCTGGCCTGCCTAGCCTTATCTGTAATACCTGAAGGGCAGATGAGTTGTAACGTCCATGAAGTTCATTTTCTATCCACCTTCTCTTAAATGTGTTTAATGTTATTTCTTTCACTCTGTAGGTCAAGAAAGCCATTTGTTCTACTATTTGGAGCACAAGAAGGCAAGAGTACAGATGGGCTGGCCAAACTACCTTGCCTCAGCCCCCCTTGCCCTATTCTCAAATACCATTTGCAAATATTTTTGCTGCAAAATCCTGTGTGTTTAGTGCTATGCAAGATAGGGCAGGGCCAGCACCACGTGGACCCTGCTTGCCAAGAATTCAGAGTCTATCAGAGGAAAACAGACCAAAAGGCAAAGAAGTCACCAGTCCTTGGGTAAGGTTGCTTTTCAGTTCAATGATGGATCCTTCTGCCTCCTATCCAGGGTCAATGTGTATGACCACCCCATCCATGCACAACACAACTTCGGGGGGCACCATACACATAGACCACCAGTTGAACTGATACCCTCCGAAGTTGTGCAACATGGCAGCCCTGATCCTCTCAGATCAAATCAACAAGCATCACATTCTATCAAGTTCTGAAAGATAACATAAGCTCCCTGATCTCTGGTCATTCAACTCTAGGAATAAACTCATGGGAAGTATATGAATTAAGAAATACAAGATATATTATGTAAACAAGATGTAAACTATAAAAAAAATAACTGAAGACATCAATTGAAAATCACAGCAATAATTTATTATTAAGACTATACTATGGGGGCGCCTGGGTGGCTCAGTTGGTTAAGCGATTGCCTTCGGCTCAGGTCATGATCCTGGAGTCCCGGGATCGAGTCCCGCATCGGGCTCCCTGCTCGGCAGGGAGTCTGCTTCTCCCTCTGATCCTCCCCCTCTCATGCTCTCTGTCTCCCATTCAAAAAAAAAAAAAAAAAAAGACTATACTATGCTAAATTAAATGAAATTATACATGCAAAGTGCTTAAATTGGGCCTGGTACATAGCAAGCTTTTAGTAAATATTAGTTTTTGGCCTATTCATCTGGCTGCCAGTTGGAACAGCTAGTCATGAGTCTACAAGTCACCCTCATCTCCCCCATTTTCTCTTCCACCAGGCAATTCCAGTCCTTCAAAGCAGGAGGTCTCCACCAAGCTGATTCTACATTCCCGAGGCCAACTACAAGCTTCCCTCAAGCTGAGCTGGCTGCTGACCCCTGTTCTTAAAAGCAGATGACACAGTTTTGAGTTGAAGACAAGAATATTCTACTTTCTACTGGGACCTCTGGCACCATGGCTGACCATTTCTTAACAGATCCCTCAGGTCCAACTAGAACAAAATTAAACCATCACATTGCAACCCAATGAACCATGGAGATTACAGTGTGAGGGCTTAGGAGAAGAATAATAAAGATAATTATTAATGATAACAATAGCAACTTCTAAGTCCCAAATACTTTACATGTGAATAAAAGATAAACATTACTGAAACTCAGTTAGTCCTCACAACAACCCTTTGAGGTCAGTACTTTTCTTATCTATGTTTCACAGTGGGAGAAACTGAGGCACAGAAACTAATCTGCCCAGGGTCATAGAAGTGCCTTGGGTCATAAGCAGGAAAACCAGGATCTAACCCCAGGCAATCAGCTCTAGTCTCAACACCTACACTGCACTGCTTCTCTCCTCATGGTTGGAATTCCCTGCTCAAAATGGTTGAGATGTCGTACTGGCCTACAACTTCTTCAGTTATGGTCATTTTCGTGACTTGCGCATTTATATTTATTAGCATTTCCTTCTAGCTCCATACTGAATCCTGACCAGGATATATAATTGCCTACTAGAAGCCTGATCTTTCTTGCTCCTGCCAATCGCAACATATTCTTTTTTTTAAAAAAAGCTTTATATATTTATTTGAGAGAGAGAGAGCACACAAGTGGGGGGGAGGGGAAGAGGGAAAGAATCTCAAGTAGACTCCCCGATGAGTGGGGAGCCTGAATCTGACCCTGAGATCATGACCTGAGCCGAAATCAAGAAATCATGAGTCGGATGCTTAACTGACTGAGCTACCCAGGTGCCCCTCAGCATATTCAAATAGACCTCACTGTCTCCCTTACTGTCCCCACCTCCACCCTTCTAACCTGCTCCCCTCCTGAAATCCCAAGATCAGGGAATGGCACCAGAATCAACCTGAGCCAGAACCCAAGAGTTATTCAAGATGTTTTCTTCCCGTCCATTCTCCAAACAGGTGACAAAATGATACATTCAGATCTGAGCATGTTACTCCTTTGCTCAAAATTCAAAGCTCTCTCTTAACCTACTGGATTTAATCTAATCTCCTTGCAGAGTGTACAAGATTTTGCATGATTTGATCTCAGCTTGAGCCAGTCTCTCCTTACATCAAACTCTGCTCCTGACCACAGTAAACTTTGTGTAGTCCCCAGCATGCCACCTTTGCTCAGAGCTCTGCCCTTCAGCTTCCCTCTCTAGCCTGCCCTATCCTCACTGGTGTACTAACCAATGCTCCCTAGTCCTTCACTATCAGCCTCCTGCCTGAAGCCTCCTTGCATGCGCCAACTTCTCCCAAGCAGATTGGTTGTCCTGACGCCTTTTGTAAGTGATCCCCTTGTAGACCTATGATATTATATCGTAATTTTCCTCTCCTCACCAACCTGATGTGCTTTCATCTCCAACATCTAACTCATCTAACTCTTTTATGTGCTTAGTTTTTATTCTCAAAAAGCATTTGCTTAATGAATGAATTGGCATTTCTAGAATTTTACATTGTGATTACTATTTTTGTCCTGAACGTATCTTAGGAATATAAATAATATAGGTCATTGTGCTCTGTCAACTGCAAAAGTATGATAATAAAGTAAAATATTATTACTGCATCCCTCCACTGAATATATTCTAGCTTTTCCACAAAGTACTTGGAGAAAAGACCTCTGGTCCTATTCCTAAAATCAGGGTAAGAAATTTGAATCCAAGAGAAAACCAATTGTATGGAATTTTCTTCTATTCCAACTAAATTTTCTCTAGAAAGTTTATACTTAACACAACTTCTAAAAATAGGCAATGTAAATCAGAATATTTTCTTTTTAAATAATTTTCATTTTAACAGAAGACTTTACCTTTCTAATTCCTTAGAAGTCTCTGAAGTGTATATTGGATTTTTTTTTTTTTTGGTCATCTTACAAGGCAACATCATTTGTGCTAAAATATATATGTCTGCTAAGGAATGAAGGTATCTATCCTTCTTCGGAAATAAATGCCTTTAGCCTATGATCCCCAAAGTGAACAAACTTGTTTTGTAACACACATGCAACAATTTTAAATGTTATATTTTGATTTTATTCAACAGCTGCATTCTCTGTAATCTTGCACAAGCAGAAGAAATCTATGATTGGATGTATATCTATCATCTTTCTAGAACTTTCTGGAACTTTCACCTCTCCAAGGACGTATCTTAGCCGATCACATAGCTATTTTTCAATCTCTAATATCTATCACTTAAAATAGTTGAATGATTGCTGTCCTTAAATAATGTCACAGTAATAAAAGAATTAGCATCGATACTTGACACTATTCATGCTAATATTTTACGCTCTGGATTTTTCCACAGTATGAAATCAAATTGCACATCCTGAGAGAAATGCACATGCCATATCGTCATGCACAGTAGATCAAACTAATGCAGTAAAAACCTTAAATGGAAAACTTCTAAGGAATTTTAAATACACAAGCTACATCTGCAAGATATTTAACTATTGTGCTCTCACTAAAAATTAATGAGATTTAAATTCAGCTTGAAAGATAGAACAACCAAAATTTAAAGTGCACGTTAAATTTGTATCCTGGGTTGGTCCCTCAGAACTCTACACAGCCTGCTTTGGACAAAATATTTCAAGTTCAGAACAATGGTGGGTGGGGGTAGAGATTCTCATTTCACTCTTCTATTTGTCCATGATCTCAACAGAATTCAGTATGCCTTTTAATCAATGTATTAAATATCTTGGCTTATTTGTAAGGCATACATAAAAGGGGAAAGTAGGGAGCACAGCTATAGTATGCTGGTCTATTCCCACATGGATGATTCACACTTGGAATTTGTCAGATATAAGAAAGCACTGGCAAGATAAGTGTAATTGGCAAACTAGTGATTGCTTCCGTTCAACACATGACCAGGTCAAGCAACTCTGCCGCTGTAGTTTTATTCCATATGGCCACCAAAAACACTTTACTATATACTCCCAGAATCCTAGAAATTAAAAGAATAATTTCTGTCTTTTTTTTTTAAAGATTTTATTTATTTATTTGTCAGAGAGAGAGAGAGGGCACAAGCAGGGGGGTAGTGGCAAGCAAAGGGAGAAGCAGGGTCCCCGCTGAGCAAGGAGCCTGACGTGGGTCTCGATCCCAGCACCCTGGGATCATGACCTGAGCCGAAGGCAGACGCTTAACCAACTGAGCCACCCAGGCATCCCTAAAAGAATAATTTCTAAATATACACACGAAATGAGATGTATATCTATTTTTAGAAAAGAGAGTCAAATACATCTTTATTCCCCTTGCTACATGCATCTTCTCTATTCTTGGAGGCAGCCACTTAAAGGGCACTCATCCCTTGTGGAGAATTCCTATAATTGCAGCTAAACTCTAAAGAACACACAGGCTCACCAACAAATCCACAAAAATATTCAGCTGCACTATTTTTTCTTTGGCAGCTTGTGTTTAATAATTTAATTCAATTCCAGTAGCGCAGAGCATAGCAACACTTTTTTTTTTTTGAACCAGTAAACTGTATGACTGTGACATGAAAGTCATAATGGAGTATGAGTTTGCATGCTCAGGTATCATTTTCATAAAAGAACATTTTCACTAGGGGCATACAGTGAAAAAGCAGAATCTTCAGATCTGATACTGAATGGTCATCAGCCATTAATTCATTATAATGCTATTTTTCCATCTAGGCAATTTATGATTTGTCGGAAATACAGACAAGTAGTTTACATTTTTTTAAAGACTGTTAAACAGGAGCACTAAAACTCAAAAGCTACTGAGATACCAAATAAATACCATTTGCAGGCAAAGCACCCCCTTGAAATATCCACAGGTGCAAGTCTTTCCAGTTATTGATGTTTTTAAGACAAGACAGTGAAGCTGCAGGTAAGTGAAAATGAAATATAGTTTTAAAAATTATGTTTTTGGCCCATTTCTATTCCATTTATAAATACCTATACATAAAGTCAAAAAGAGCATGGTTCATTTACTTGTTAATTTACTAAATCTTGATCTTACCTATTATAATAAGCTTGGAATAAAACACATAATCATCACTTAATGGAAAAATCTTTTCAAATTCCTTTACATGTAACATAGGCAAAAGAGCACATTGAATGATTATTCTTTTTAAACCATTTGAAATCCCCAGCATCTGAATGAAACATCCACACTATGAGGACTTCAGGTCCATGGACCAGAGAAAACTCGGGCTGTGCATCCAGCCACATCTCGCCCTAGGCCTGGCTGTGTCTGCAGCACTCACTGTTTTCCCCATGGTCAACATCACCCGGCAGTACAGGATGGCTGGTCTCCCTTCTGGCCCCAACTCTCAACCTTGCAAATGTATCCATGTTAGGGAAGCCTCTGGGAGAGGGCGGTAGAGGGGAGGAGGGGAAAAAAAAGGCTGTTCCCCAGATGATTTGAATGCATGCCCTGACATTTGCCGCTGAATGGAAGTATCTTTTAAAGCAACTAATGGCCACTCTGCTTTGTTTTGCTTTGTTTTACTTTGTTTTAATGATTTACATATGCTTCACAGCCGAATGTACCACCTCGGATTTGCCTGTATGATATAAAGAATGCCCAGGTCTTTTAAAAATGCTAAGCTTGTATCTGGGAGAACTACCCATTTGTTGAGATGGTAATTGTTTTAACTTTGATGTCCCTCGCTCTGCACATCTGTTTCAGCTCTTCCACCAGACACACTCATGAATTTATCATCTCTGCATATGTTCCTGGGTTCTGACTGCCTTAGTGGCAGAGGGCATCGGTAAATTCCACTGCTGTTAAGTTTGTTATTCTTGGGCTTGTCCCGAAAGTACAGTGTTTATTACCTGACCAGTTCACAATTAACAGAATGAAGAGGTACGAATATAGCAACATTTTGTTACCCGATCTTCTAACTCTTAGAGCCAACGTGGCACTTCCTCAGTTATATGGTTTATTGTGTGATCAAGCAGATTTTTTATTACTTTTCACTTGGAAGCCTCTGCTTTTCTGCTGGACCACATTGCTCCCCTAAATATCAGGTTCAAACCCTAACTCTATTAACTACTCCTTGTGTAGCCTTAAGTAGCACACAGTTTTTTTCACTTGTAAAATGAATAAAAAATGGTACCAATCCCTCAAAAGTTTTGTTGAGAAACTAAGGATCTCCTAACACCAGTGCTTAGGGTCCTTTATAAAACATTTCAATGTTAATATGCATGACTTGGAGCTCATCTGGCTTTTATTGCATATAGTGAGGTTTGAGGAGTACTAACTTAATCCACAGTAGAGATGAATTCATACAATAATGAACCGTATTCTAAAATGCGTTAGCCAAATTTTGCACAGTTGACCCTTGAACAACGTGGGTTATTCAACATGTGGTTAGGGGTACTCACCCCTGTGCAGTCAAAAATCTGCATATAAATTTTGACACACCCAGAATTTAACTACTAATAACCTATTGTTGACTAGAAGCCTTATCATTAACATAAACAGTCAACTGACACAGATTTTGTGTGTTAAATGTATTATATACTGTATTCTTACAACACAGTAAGCTAGAGAAAATGAAATGTTATTAAGAAAATCATAAGGAAGAAAAAATTCACTCACAAATACACTTACTGTATTTATCGAAAAAAGAACACATATAAGTGGACCCACACAGTTCAAACCCATGTTGTTCAACGGTCAGCTGTATAACCAAGCTAGGTCTTATATCTCAAACATGGGGCTTTTCCCACTCCTGAGCTAGAAGCCTCTATGTAACTCAAATAAGGATGGAGTTGGCACTAGGTATTATTATATGTCCCATATCAACTGCATCAAAGCAAATCATTTCAGATGAGGTGTCTAGTAACAAACTATGTCCATATTGAGCTCTGAAATCTTTTGAGCCTTTTAATGAAAAAAAACACAACTGTATGTCTTTAACATGATAGTTATAATGGAGTATGAGTTTATATGCTAAGAGTAGTTTCATAAAACAACACTTTCACTAGGACCATACAGGGAAAAATCAGAGCCTTTGTTGTCAAAAATAATAAAAATATAGAAGAGCATAAGATAAAAAATTCCTCCTCCCCTATGTCATTTTCCAGTTTGCCAGTGTTGTGATGTTTATCTTTCTGGACATTTCCTATGCTTTCAAAGTCTTTCAGATATATATGTCTTTAAAAACATGTTTTATAATTTTACAAAAGTTGAACATTTTTGGTCATTCACTATATTGTGGACATCTCTTTGTGCTGTCACATTCAGATAGATCTACATTATTTATATAATAACGGAATTATAGTGTAACCTAAACAATCTGCCACAGACAGACATGCAGCTTGTTTTCATATTTTGCTGTTACAAAAGATGCTGCATCCATGCATGGACATCTCAGAACACTAACAGCCATCATTCTGTACCACAAGTTCCTAAAGTTACAGTTGCAGATCAAAGGGTATGTGTATTTTTATTACTGTCAAATTACAATGTAAAAAATTTGTAGCAATTTATATTCCTTGAAACAATGCATGACCACCTGTTTGCCCAAACAGTGGCCAATACTCAGAATCATCAAACTTTTAAACTTTTGTTAATTTGATAAGTAAAAAATACTTGCATTATTATCACTTTAATTTGCACAATCGTTATTGAGTGAAAACATCTTTTCAACATGTATAGTTTATTTATTCTATAAATGAGCCATTTATTTACCAAAGTGTAACCAACCTTATTTTAGGAAACAGTAGTAGAAAACCAGTTCTGATCTACAGTTTTAACAGAGTAAGATTCTATAGAATAAGAGTGTTTTACTAAGAAGTCCTTTGGCACCAACTTAATGAAATCACTGTCCCACAAAAACTGATATTTATACTCAATTTACTTTGTTTTTGCCATAATATCGTAACCCGAAATGCTTAAAATGGGACCAGTGGATGACAACTCTGTGGTATTTATCAAACAAGCATATATATGTGCCTCCCACATGAAAGCTTCGGGGTAGGTACTTGAGGGACACCGAGATGAAGACAACCTGATTCTTCTCTTCAAAGGCACTTGCTCTCTAGTGGGGCAAACATACATGCACAAAGAAGAAGTGATATTTTATGTGCAGGGCTCCACAAAAAGTAGCCAGATCAGGTTCCAAATTATAATTGCATGAAGATGTGATCTTCTTTAAATCTCCTATCGATGTCAGAAGCCTAAATGCAAAGCTTCGCAGCTGACTATGAACTACAGATGTGGTTCGTCATGCACGGTGTTTTTTAGACTTTTGATTTGGTTACCAACATTCTAAATTTCAGAGATTTTACATTAAAATATTAAAATTTCAGGCTTGTCCAGATAAAAATTGGAGGATCTGGCAACATCGGGCTATCATTACAACTCGGTAATAGATCAGATGGCGCTGGGTATTGGCTTTCCCTTTTAGACCGGGCGTGCACCCTCTAGTTGACCCAGTCTGCACCACTCCCCACTGTAGAACCTACTCGGCATGTTTCTGTTACCTGTCAGCTCCTTTTAGTCATTTATGTGTGTGACCCTTGAAATACAGGGTCAGGGTTTGTGCTGGAGGGGAGGGCTTGGGGACAAAGAAAGAAACCATCTATGGAATAGAATGGATTCAAATGTACAAATTAAATCCATTTTTAACAGAACATTAATTGAAATGATCTTGACCAATGTGTTCTGTGATTGCTTAGCAGAACTCAGAATACAATCTTCTAGGCAAAAAAGATAAAGGGGCATATGAAACAGCACATCTTGAAATCACTTTCCATCAAATAAACACCTTTGCCAATTAGAACATTTTCTGGTAACAGGTCACAATGACGGATTAGGCCTGAAATTCTTATAATAAAGCTGTGATCTCAGTTCCTATGCAGAGGAAAGAGTTGAACTGTGATGAAATCATACCAAAGGCCTCAGTCTATTTCATCGGAGCTCTGGTGCTGGGATGGCCTTCAGGACACTATCTTGAGACAAAGGGGCTTGGGTTTTATTTTATTTATTTTATTTTTAAAAAAGATTTTATTTATTTGACAGACAGAGAGAGAGAGAAGCGAGAGAGGAAATACAAGCAGGGTGAGTGGGAGAGAGAGAAGCCGGCTTCCCGCCAAGCAGGGAGCCCAATGCAGGGTTCAATCCCAAGACCCCAGGATCATGACCTGAGCTGAAGGCAGACGCTTAACAACTGAGCCACCCAAGCCCCCGGGGCTTGGATTTTACAACAATTTGTTCACCAGTCACTGAATGCGGGCTACCCCCAGGTATGACCTTGGCCTCAAGACTATCCTTCTGAAGACTAAGCCATGAGAGTGACTCAGCTGAGAGCTGCCAGCCACAAGCTCTTCCTGAAGCTGGGGAGCATGTGCCTTAGGCATGAGGGAGAATCTGGGGGACACACCCCAGTATCCTCTACAGTCAGTACTTTTCAGGGAGGCGTCCCTTAGCCCCTCTAAGTAAATTTTAGCCTTCTCTCTTCCCTGATACATTATATATTTCTTTGTTCTTTTTTCTGTTTAGCTCTTTATACTAACATGTTATGTACTTTTCTTATTTATTTTATTTGTGGTGTCTCCTCCTGACTAGAAAATCAGCTCCTTGTGGGAATGAATTCCTGCCTGTTTTATTCTCTGATATATGCCCCATGGTTGGAACGTGGACTGCCTTGCACAGAGTAGAATGAAGGAATGATTCCCCCGACCTTCGCAACAGAGCTTTGGTTTGGAGTGTTCCTGCCTTCAGAGAGCTCTTCTAAATCTGTGTGGGATGCCTGCTTGAGAAGGAATCCTTAGCTGGGTCATAAGTGGAAACTTCCAGCAACTGAGACCTTTTCCTCCACTGTAAAGTCAGGAACTGCCGAGAGAATTCCCTTGCTTTGAAGGAAAGCCACGTTCATGAAGGATATATCACAGGTCCTCTCAATGGAAAGGCAGGTATTCTGATCATCTAATAACCAGAAATGAAGAGGCTAGTGAACTATGTAGACAATTAGAAATGATTGTGAGTGGCTTTATGTTTCAAATATCTGAACGAGTGTGCTTAGCAATGTACTCTAACAAAAGGGGTATCAAAATGAAGGCACATGAGACTCAAATCATACTTTTGCAGTCACCATATCCTAAATTTACAGGGAGAAATACCTTCATGGAAATCAGATCAGATCTTTCAATAATGCAGAGGCAAGAAATCTGAGGAGTTGGAGGGCCCTGGCAGGTGTCTTCACAGCTGTACAGCTAAAATCTGTGTTACGTGTCGTCTGCAAGTGTTAGATGACATTACATCTCGGGCCAAATTCTTAATGGGGCCTCAACTTTACTTTCCAGATTTGTGACAGTCTGGGTGGAAGCAAACATATTCTCATGTTTTTATCCTTGGTGCACCACCAAATTTTTAAATATTTTCTTTTCTTGCCATGTCTTTTCTCCTTCTTCCCCCTCCTCTCCCAAGACCCGTGCTATTCAAATGTGAACAGCCTGATTGGCATGAAAGAATGGAAACCACTTGAGGAATTTTCTTTCTCCTATCTCAGATAAATAAACAACTTTTCTCAGTTGCTACATGTCAAAACTTTTTTAAATTGTCAAAACATCTTAGAATTCACATATGCGTCTGAAGTGGAGAGCTATCAACATTCATAATAAAGCCTCCCCTTTAACTGAAATATATTCTTCATTAAACAAAATTGATTTATATTAACAATTTCAATGCTAATATTTTAATCCGCTTAGTCACTCCTAATATTCCTAGACGTTACACATTTTAATGAGGAATTTAAAAATACAATGGGGCGCCTGGGTGGCTCAGTTGGTTAAGCGACTGCCTTCGGCTCAGGTCATGATCCTGGAGTCCCAGGATCGAGTCCCGCATCGGGCTCCCTGCTCGGCAGGGAGTCTGCTTCTCCCTCTGACCCTCCCCCCTCTCATGCTCTCTCTCTCTCTCAAAAAAAAAATAAATAAATAAATAAAAATAAAAATACAATGAATGTCAAATAGTTTTCAAGCCCTCTTACTGCTTCATAAATAGGAAAAAAAAAGCATTGAGTTTGGTGGATCATATTCTAATATTATTGTTGTATTTTGAAATTGTAACCAAAGAAATTATTTCGTTTAATTTGATGGTTGCCCTTTCTCTCTCTCTCTCTCTCTCTCTCACACACACACACACACACACACACACACACACACTCACATCAGATGTGACCATGCCATTCCGGCTCTATAGGAATCTACTTTTTATTTTTTTGAGAAAGATATAAACTTTATTCATGATTAAGTCTAATACGGAGGTTCCAATCGATTTTCTACCTGAATCTCTGAATCAAGCAGACTACCCACCCAGTCACAGTATAACCCAATGAGGGTAGCTCTCACCCTCTTCAGGATCAGAGCCCACACCTGTGGGAAACTCATGCCCAAGGGAAAGAAGGACATAGCAGTACTAATCAAGCATTGCCTTTTAATCATTTCCAAGTTTCCTTTGGTGCAATTAGTTAAAGGGGGTCTTAGAGGGAGTAAGAAGTGTTATGAGAAGAGATTTCTTTTACTACTTGGAAAGAACTATCAAGAAGAGAAAATAAATAATGCCCCCACAATCATCCTCCAGCTGGTTTTTCTTAACCCATTGGGTTTAATCATGATCCACCAAAGATGAGGTTATTCATCTTGTTATAGGTGATTAACAGTCTATCAGCGTAAGTTCGGGATGCCTGGGTGGCTCAGTCAATTAAGTGCCTGCCTTTGGCTCAGGTCATGATCCTAGAGTCCTGGGATAGAGTCCTGCATTGGGCTCTCTGCTCGGCAGGGAGCCTGCTTCTCCCTCTGCCTGCCTTCCCCTTCCTGCTTGTGCTCTGTCTCTGTCTCTCTCTCTCTCTGAAAAACAAATAAATGAAATCTTTAGAAACAAAAAAACAGTCTATCAGCATAAGCCTTATAGCAATCCATTTTTTTTTTTTTTTAGAGAGGGAAAGAGGGGCGAGGAGGGGCAGAGGGAGAGGGAGAGAGAGAATCCTGAACAGACCCCACCGACCCCACTGAGCACAGAGCCCGACAGGGGCTGGATCCCATGATCCTGAGATCACGACCTGAGCCAAAACCAAGAGTCAGATGTTCAACCAACTAAGCCACCCAGGCAACCCTATAGCAGGCCACTTTTTATCTCAATTTTACTTCTTTGTTCTCTTGAACTAACTCTTAAAACCTCAAAACATAGTCTCATCAAGTAGTTTCTCATTTCTGCAGACATTATTTTCTCAGAACTCCATAACCAGACAAAACAACCCAAGATACGCACTTTTCCTGATTAGGTCATTTTCAAACTAGAAGAATCAGCAACATGTTGATGACAAGTCATCAAAACTGTAGCACATGTGGTAAAACCAAAGAGCCTTCGTATTCGGTGTGGTGTTTGGCATTGGGTCACAGGGAGTGTGACAATGTGTGGTTGGGGTCATCAGAGTCATCCTACCTAAGTAGACTTAGGTGCCTCCTGAATAGTCAGCCCCAGGAAGAGGACACCAGGTGCTTTTTCTGGATTTCTGGATTTCTTGCAATGCACATGACAGCAAGTTCCTCTCCTTCTCTGGGAATGACTCTTCCATTTAAGCTCCAGGTTTACAGATGTTCAAAAGTTATTTGAACACTGAAGCAGGAGCAGACACGGGGAAGATTTTCCCCACCTCTCTGAGGTCACTGACATATTGAAATAATTTTTAAAAATTAATTTATATCTCTTTTTCTCAGAAAAATATAAAACATTCAGCTCATCTGCTTTTTAAATTAAGGACAGGGAAATTAAGATTTATTCAATGAGTGAAACAAATATTTTTAAAAGAGCTCCCAGGCCCATTTTATGTTCAGTTGGGGGGAGTGATAGAAGAAAAAGGTTAGGGGGGGGAAAGAAGCTGCACAAAGATAAAAGTGAAATGCAGATGGAGTGAGAAAGACAAAGGGAAAAGGAGAGATGATAAAGCAAAATAGTCAAGAGGGGCAAAGGAAGGCAGAAAGATTTAGTAGGTTGTGAAGTATAGATTAAAAGCTGCAATTCACTTGGATCATAGATTCCAGAATGTTATTGTCATGCATTGAGTAACTCACTCATTGAACATCTGCTATGTACCAGTCCTTCTTCTAGGCATGGGATACAGAGTATTGAACAAAACTTAAAAGTATCTCTCTTTTGAAACTTACAGGTAACAAACAAAATATGTGTTAGACATTCTCTATTAAGATAAAAATGAAACAAAATTAGCCACTGAACCAGCTATTTTAGATTGTGTGGTCAGGAAAGTCTCTGCGGAGGTGAAATTCAAGCTGAGACCTAAATGGCAAGGAGGAGCCAATTATGCGACACTATGACAATCATTTCAAGACAAGGGAAGAGTGGTGCAATGTCCTTAAGGCAAGAAGGGGCTCAACAAGTTCCAAACACAGACCAAAGGTGAGTGTGGCTGGGGCATCTGGAACAAGGAAGAGCCATCTGATATAAAGTCAGAGGCAGAGGCAAAGGCCGCATTGTGAAATAGCGCAGAAGAGTCAGTTAGCTTGCTGAGGGATTGGAGGTGAATGAAGAGGGAAAAGGGAGGAACCAGAGATGTTTACTGGGATTCAGCATTGAGGACTAAGGGGCTGAAGATGCCAGTTACTAAACTGAGGAAGAGTAGGGAAAGGAGAACTTTCCAGGTTTGGACAAATGGCAAAACATTTATTAAATGTGGTATGGGGGTGGTGGGAGAGAATTGGAAGGTCTCTTTTGGACATGTTAAATCTATCATGCCTGTTAGACACCCAAGTGGCTGTGTTGAATAGACAGCTGTTTAGAGTTCTTATTAAAATTCTTGATTACTGGAATTGACTTCTCTACAGATTTTCTACCACTCAGATACTTTACCCTGTGAAAAATAAACAGGGAAATTGGTGAAAAAGATTCACTGCACTATCATATTGTATCTGGCACTACCAGCTAGACGATCCAGATGAAATCAAATTCAGGGTCAAACCAATCACTGAGTCCTGAGTTCCCTTGTCCCAACAGAAAGGAAACACATTTTACATGTAGGAAGTTGAGACACTGGGACCCTGGGGATTGCTCACAATACCTTGTCTGTGAATACAAATTCAGCCAAGTAAAGGAAAACAGGGAAGGGGGTAAGCTTAATTTGAGTAAACTAACTTATTGGGAAATTCTCTTTTCAGGGATAAATATTTTCTATATTTTCTCAGGCTTGGTAACATTAATTACAAGTTACAAAATGTGTAGGTGCCAAGCACATTTGTCATTTTGCTTATGTTGATGTATAAAGCATGTTGGTGTATGTTTCTGGTGAACTATTTTATTAATACAAAATATTAAAACTGTGGGAAAAATTCAAAGCCACAACATTTTATTGTAAAAGAGTTGCCTATCTCTCATTCATACCATATTTCATATCAACAGCATCTGATCTCTACAAAGTCAGTTACAGGTGTGGCTTACTGATACAATCTGTCCAATGTGCAATGTCCAACTTAAGACAGAATCTTTTACTAGTCATATTCTCTTCGAGGTGAAAATAAAATACAGTGAATAAATATAAACATGGAAATAGCAGGGAAAACTGGTCTATTTTATTTCTAGGCTGAAAACACTGCTCCATGCAATTGTGTTTAAATTTTTTCAATACTTCAGATAAAGTTTTAAAAATTTTTCCCTCTTTTTGCTTCATTGAGAAGCTCCACAACCAGGAGAAATGGAAGCTCTGGCAACTTCAGTGTATTTTTTAAAATCTGTATGAAAACAAAACAAAACAAAAAAATGGGCAATTTTTGCCAACCTACATGCAGGATAGTAAGAAATAATTGCCTTAAAAGCAGGGACAAATGTGCTTCAAAGTATTTGAAGTGAGGTTATTTTTAAAAGTTGAGTTAGAAATAAGTAATTCATTAAGCTTATTTTATTGCATTTAAATCTCTTCCATTGGTTGTTCCTGAATTGCCTCCTTTATAATAGACCAGTGAATGTAAGCAAAGTGTTAGTGTCTGAGTCCTATGAGTTGTTCTAGGGAATGATCTGAGGAGGGGGCTGTGGGAAACCCCTCAAATCTGTGATCAGGTGGTGGTAGGGTGGGCAATGGGGCGCACCATTTGCTGCTGGCATCTGAAGTGGGGACCGTTATATGGGACTGGACCTTAACTGTGGAGGCCATGCTAACTCCAGTTAATCAGTGGCAGAAGTGAATTGAATTGCTGGATACTTAGTTGGTTTCAGAGAGTAGAACAGCCTTTTATTTATTTCATTTATATAGTCTTAAGGTTGGCAGAGGAGATTATAGTATGTGTTCCTGACACCTCCTAAATCCAGAATTGATTTTTCCTCCATATACTTTGATATAATTTGATTTCTTTTTAATGAAAAGATACAATTATTATAGAAATGAATGATGGACCAATCAATGTATTTTCAGGATTTTTAATTGTAGCATTGGTTTGTAAAAGCCAAAATTAGAAATCAGCCCAATATGTACACAAATATAAATGTCACCCCTATCTAAAATCTGCATTTAAAACTAAAGGAAAAAGCAAAAATATGCCTTTGCCTTCACTAACCCCCATTCTCCTCTCCTCAAATAACTACTATTATTCCTATGGTATCTGTCATTCCAGACTTTTTTTTTTTAATATTCTTACATGCTTCTGATTGATTGATGATAGAGAAACTAGATAGATAAATAGATAGATAGAAAATAGATAGATGATAGAATCTAGAAACATGGAGCATTGTTTTGTGAATAGAGTGTAGATGTGAATAAGTTCATACCATATAGATTATTCCATAATTGTCTTTAATTAAAAACATGTCTTGGAGTTCTCTCTAGGATGCTATTATCTCCTTTTTAACTGCTGACTACTATTTCATAATATGGTTACACCATATTTGTTTATCCATATCCTCATTAATGGAAATGTAGGTTGTGACCACATAGTTCAGTGTTATAAACAAACCTATAAACATCCTTTAAAAGATATTTAATATGTCTTTTTGGAAACATATCTAAGTAGCTTTACAATATAAAACTCTGGAAATAAAGTTGTTAGATTGAAGAAATATAGATTCATCTTTACTTCACATTGATGGATTATGAAAATGATTTCCAAAAATGACTGTTCCAGTTTATCCATCCAACAAAGTTCATGGAAGTACTGAATATTTTCAGTCTTCTAAAATATTTGCCAAATTGATGAAGGTAAAATATATTTCCATTTTTAAATAGCAATTCCTTAATTTTTCATGTCTGAGCATATTTCATTTATTCATTAGTCATTTTTTAAAAGATTTATTTATTTATTTATTTATTTATTTATTTATTTGAGAGAGAGAAAGAGAGCATGGGGAGGAGGGGTGGAGGGAGAGAATTTCAAGCAGACTCCCCACTGAGCACAGAGACCCACACGGGTCTTGATCTCAAGACCCTGAGATCATGACCTGAGCCAAAACCAAGAATCTGATGCTTAAAGAACTTCTCCACCCAGGTGCTCCTATTCATTAGTGATTTTTGTTTGTTCTTCTATGAATCACTTATTCCTAACTTTGGCCCATTTTTCTGTTTGGTTATCTTTTTCATTGATTCATAAAAGTACTTCCTGTATTCTGGGTATTAAATCTTTGTATTATACATTACTGTATGTTCTTTTGGTCTTGTCTTGCTTTTCACTTGAACATCTTTCCTTACACCAACGTGTTTTTAGTCTTGATGTTAAAATTTGTTGAATTTAAAAAGACTTTGCAGGCCTTTACTGATATTTCAAGACATGCTAATTAGCAGTCAGTAAAACACCAAAATAAATTTGTTCATGTTTTAGGAGGACTAAATCACATATTTTCTAAAAGTTGTGAAGACATTTAAATTATTATTTCAATTATAGCAATTGTTACATTTGTATATGTTACTTCAAAATGTTTCAAGATAAAGAGGCACCGTGACTCAGTTGGAAAGACAGGGACGGTGATATGCCATTTGGGAAAAAGTTCTATTCAGATCCTCACCTCACATTATATATAAAGATAAATTCAGACAAATTAACAAATTAAAAGTTTTTAAAAAGAGTCAAACCATAGAAAGGTTATAAGACAGATGACTATCTGCTCTTGGAATAGAGTAGGATTTTCTAGGATTAAGTACTATTGAACAAATTACAGAAATATAGAAAGACTGATAAATTTGATTTATAAATGATTCTTAAAATGTTAAAATAAACTAAAAATCTGAATAAATATGACAGACAAAAGACTTAGATTTTTGGCTTACAAAAACCCCATGTAAACTGATAAGAAAATATAAAGACACCCAAGGGACAAGTGGTAAAGAACTTAGACAATTCACAAAGGGGGAAACACAGATGACGGAAGAAGTCAACTTACAGTAATCAAAGACATTAAATTAAAACTGCATGATCCCAATTTTTGCGGCATTTGGTTTACAAATGAGCCTATCCTGGTTGCAGTGAGAATTGTAATTGAGGTTAAGGTTAGAAGAGCACACTCCTTTATGGCTGATATAAACAGTACAACTTTTCACAAAAGCCAATTGGCATGCGTTAAGAATGTTAAGATGCTCAGGCTCTTTGGTCTGTAAGTTTTCATTCTAATAATCAATTCCAAGTAGATAATTCAAAATGCAGATAAAAATTTAAGCACAAAATTTTTTCATAGTATTGTAAAACCAAAAATAGTTTGTAAAGAGGAATAACTTAAAGGTTTGATATTATTAATTCAATAAATTAATTTTTTTTACTGATAATATTTACCAATTACCTACAATGTCCCAGACCCATTAGAGGGGCTAGAGATTTAGTGTTGAACAAGACAGACAAGGAGTTCTTATTCCAAGAGCAGCAGGACTAACAGTGAATGAATGATTCCATCAGTCGTTCCCCCAGAGCTTTCCTAGGGCCTGTCTCTGCAAATCTGACAGAAGAGTCCTGTAGGGAGAGGAGATGGCAGAGCAAAGGCCCTGAGTTTCAGGAAGAAACTTGATTTGCAAAAAAAAAAGAAAAGAAAAGAAAAGAAAGGGAGGGAAGGAGAGAAAGAAGGAAGAGAGGGAGAAAGGAAAGAAAGGAGGGAGGGTGGAAAAAAGAAAGAAAAGTAAAAACTAAAAGCCCATGTGACTGAGCATGATATTAAGGTTTTTCCACTATGTTAAGAATGTTAAGAATGACTTAACAAAGCATGCATGCTATAAAACACTGCTCAGCTTTAGAAATGATGCACATTTGCAAAGGGTGTTAAGTAATATGAGAAATGCTGATGATATAATGTTAGGCGAAAAAAAAGACAAAAATGTATATATTCTATTGTCACAATTATGGCAAATATGCATAGAAGACCCACTGGGGGAAAAAATCTACAGTGTTTTAAGAATAACTGTCCCTAAGAGAGGATGGTAGGCATTCTTTTTTCTCCTTTGGGGGGAGTTTATTCTTTTCAAATTCTCTATAAGGAGTCCATGTTAATTTAATAAGCCAGGAATGCTTAAAACTGGGGAGTAAAGAAAATATATCTGTTATATTTATTAGTTAGTATTTCACTCAGCTCACTGAAAAAATCAGCTTAAAGCTACTTATCTTAACATTCCTTCACGTAGACTGCAGAGATTTTTCATGACCTTGGGCTAGCAGAGCGCCATTTTACTATTTCTGTTCTGCAGTCCTGTTGATACATTTTACTAAAGTCAGATTTACAGAGGTTCTGGAACAAGACTTATAAGCAGGCCTCACCCTGCCATGTCCCATCTCACTCTGATCCGTCCCACTCCCACCCCACTAAATTTAATATGTTTGAAATATGAGAGATTTTGAGTGCCAGCTCAGCTCAAGATGATGGAAGATCTTGACAGCAACTCCATCCCCTTGTACAAACTCTCAGTCAGCATGAGCCCTACTTAGTATAATAAACACCACAGCATGAACTGTTTTTGCAGGTGAGTTGTCCTGTGGGCAGCCCACCCATAAATTAAGAGGGACAGACTGGAACAAGAAAAGTGGCTCCAACAAGAAGATGGGGAAGTGGAGTGGAGCCTCGAACCCCCCACCGACTGAAGGTCACAGGCCTGTTGAGACTGACAATTCATTATAATTTATTAGTGAGGGCATTTTTCCTTAAACCAGCAGGAGCATTAGAACCTGACACATTACTTTTAAAAACTCAATAAAAACTAAAAGGATTTCAGAGGACAGGAAATATATGGAGGACCAGAAAGGGAGGCAATGTTTATGGCTTATCACCAACCTAGATTATTCTTGTAAGCAAAAGGACTTTCAAAAGGTTATTAGTGGAGGCTACAATACTGAAATTATAAGCCATCAGGAACTTTACTCAACTTTAGTTGATATTCAGAGTTCCTAGCATTATTTATAAAATATCCAGCAAGGATTAACAACTATGTCATTATTAATGGGAGTGGGTCCTAATTCTACTTTGAACTCCCAACTTGAAAATGACTTCACTGCAATTTGATGTTAATCTTGCAACTATCCAACAAGTCTTCAAAAGAGCATTTTAGAAAGTGTATCCCATGTAATACGAATATCTGGATGGCATTCTGTGGGGGGAAAAAAAAAGAATTCTGTGGTCAAATAAGTTTGGGGAACTGCTGAGAGCTATTTCTTCTCCCTACCCTTACCCCTCAGATTCTCAATGCACACTAGCATATAAAAGACTTTGAGAAATCCAGATGGAAAGAAAACTGTTTAACTTTGTTTAAACCAGCACCAACTTTTGAATGTTTTCATACAAGGTATCTTTTAACACTAATGCCCCCAGAGACATTTCCTTAGAACAATTTTGCCCTCCTATCAGCATCACAGTGATGAAAAAAATTTTCCTAAGCCATGAATGGCCCAAACATAGGTGTTGACAAGAAAACTGGGAATATCTGCACCATTTATTTCCCTTCCTGAAATTCTAAAGTCTTGGTTCTAAACATGAGTGGGAACTCAATATAAGCTGGAGGAAGACTCTTCTCCCCGCTACACCTCTCTTTCCCTTTCTACTTCGCTTCTATAATAGGTCACATGATGGAAAAAAGCATTGCAACCTAATATAGTAACCGCCATGATATTCAACATGTGTTTCCCCACGTAGGGTACACTTGGTATCTAATCTGTAAGACCAATAACCAAATCATTGCATTTTTGAACTCTAGAGTTTGTACAAAAAGCAAAGTCCAATAAAAACATAGTAAAATAATGAATATTTTAGTTCCCCTGGCTGATTTTAAACTGATTTAGCCCACATGACATTTGAACGGTTACCAGGGTTGACTAACGTTCTTTGTTCTTTCTGAATCGAAACTGAGATGTAGTTAGAGTGATATAATGAGCAGAAACAGAAATTGAATCCAAGAATGAGCATCATCCATAATATGGGAATAGTCAGCTTGTGAGTCAAGTTAGACATGCTTTTCCCAGTTCCACGTTCAACATATTCTGATGAAAGATTCTAAATATGTGAATACAGTACACTGCCTATAAGTTTATAGTAAATGGAATGGAGGAAGAACACACAAAAGTATTGAAATGCATGATTATTATTCCAAATATTAAAGCTGCTTAGAATAGTCGTTCATTTTCTAGAGTTTGCTGTCTGTTGTCATTTCTAGGTTTAACACATCATCACAACTTCCAGGGTGTTTTCCTCCTTAAAACTGTGAATAGACCCAAGGGTTTCCTCTTAAAGTGGGCATGCTAACCATGTGTAATAGTTTAGAGGAAAGTAATATCTAGAACTAGTTCTAAAATGTAATATAGTTTCCCTGATGACAAAGGAAGAAGAAATCTCTATTTCTGAATCAGCAAAACATTTGACAGTCTCACTCAGTGAGGGAGGCAGAGAAAGAGCCCAAAGACAGCTGACTAATGGCTTGATTTTATACACAGCAGGAGGCACGTGCTTGGCTCTCTCCTGTTCAGTGCAGTTCATCCACAACCTGCTGGAGAAGGGCCTCAAGCCAGACAAATAATAATGACCATGGATGACAGAGAAAGGATGGGAAAAAGTGATGAAGACCTTGTTAATCGCTTGAAGACCAGCTGATCACCTGGGTAACCACTGATAGGAGATACTGATACCGGAAAGGAAAAAAAAAAGAAAAGAAAGAAAGAGAAGGAAAGTGAGAGCAATGGTAACAGCGTGGGCTATGGTATGAGGCTGACTTCAAACCCTGACTTAGCCTCTTAGCAGCTGTGTGGCCTTGGGCAAGTCACCTAATTATTCTAAGGTTCAACTAATGAGGGCATTAATAGGAATTATCTAGTAAGATTACAGTGATTGGATGTGGCATTCACGTAAGCCTAGAATGGATCCTGGTATGTGGTTGGTCTTCAACCCCTTATTATTAAGAGTATATAGCCTTTCTTCGTGTGTTCTATGGAAAGAGATGTAGCTTCTGTAGATTCTGCCATGTACCTACAAAGGGCAAAACTAGGACCAATAAAGGGAGTTAGAAAGAGACAGAGGTAAATTCAAAAGAAGGAAGAAATCAATAAAGCTTGAAAGTAAAGTTGCGAATGAAGAGTTGGATGTGTCTTTTCTGTATCCAACCTGACTTCATGTTGTCCACCTATGGAATGGAATGTCACCCAAGCAGTTGTGATGACTGTGTCCCAGCGGAAGATAGCATGTACATTAACAGTCTGTAAAGGAACTTTCTCTATTAGTTAGTAGAGCAAGTATGTGTTCTACTCTAAATTTTTATGGCCAGTCAATATCCCTGCATATTTTTACCACAAAACACTCCTAACAATGAACACATAGAGATTCCTCAGAAGGGAAAGAAAGCATCAAAGTGTATTAGCGTGCAGGTTTGGTGTGATTCTCTAGCTAATGCAACACACACATGCACACACAGCAGGACTCTGACGAGATAGAAATGGTTTCTCTTTCACTTAGCAGCCCAAGTGTAAGCTTCCAGAGCTGCTCTGCTTGCCCCGTCTCCCCTGTTGCTCTGCCATCCACACATTTTCCAACTCGGGGTCCCAGTCTGTCACCAGAGCTATGCACAGCTTTGCAGCAAAAGCCAAGAGCTCAAACTCTTCAAATAGTGCTAAAATACTGAGCATTCTGCAGAGACATCACCCTAAAAGACCACCTTGTGTTTTTCCCCTGTACCAACATTTCTATCCCTTTTTGAGGTGGAAGCAGGATGAGCAAGATTGGTGTGGAAAGGAAATATAAGGTTCAGAAGAGGATGAATAATTAGTCCACAAAGCACAGTATCTGGTGTCAGGATTGGAACCTGGCGCTTTAGAATCCCTCTGCAGTCAGGGAAGTCCTCTCAAAGTCCCAAAGCTGCTTGGGTTCTCTCATCGTTGTCATTGTGGAGACACCTACCACCCATGGTCTAAATTTCGAGAAGCACAAGCCCTCACCAAAAGACTATAATGGATAAAACTATCTCCAGGCAGCTGTAAGCAGCTGCCTACTTGACATAAAATAAGACATGTGGCAGCTGGGAAGACTGACTAGCCAAAATAATGCATTTGACTTTCACTGCAAGAGGTACCTCTCCATCAAGAGGGATTATGCAATAAGGGCCCATATCGTGCCCAGAGCCAAGGCAAAACCTAATATGGAAGTCCTGTTGGTCTATAAACTATTGCATAGGTTTCCCAGGTTCTTCTCAGAACACCCAGGATGTCATGTAAATGAGATTCTGCAGTAATCTGTATTGACTGTCCTTGAAACCCCAGCTCGAAGTGTTACACGTTCTGGCAGAGGATGCAAAGGGAAGCAGGTGTGTTCTCAGTTCAAAAGCAGGCCACTGGCCTGGATGGTTATTACCCAGGATTAAACTTAACTACATTACCTCTTTTTATTCTGACACACTTAAATATTTACTATCCTGTATTGATTCAACCAGACTATATTCCTATCTCCAACCCATATTTCTAAATGCCCAAGAAAATAACAAAGGCACTCTCCCAAATTGCTTTAATACCCAGTACAGCTTAAATCCACTTCTGGAAATCGAATCACTAATTCCACGTGATATTATCCTACATCTTCATAGGGGCAGGTTTCTGATGTAATGAAATTGTATCACTTAATTTTACACAGATATGAAATGGGAGACCAAGACCAATGCATGATTAAAATAATTCGACTTTGATTTAATCCAAGTGATACTAATATTCGACAATGTGATTTGTGTCCTCTTTTATTCCCCAAGGAAATGACAAGGAAAAAAAATCAGGTATTTAACTGTTCCTTACAGAAAAATCATATTGGAAAAATTAAAGCTATTTTCTATAGCTTTCCATTGAGACTAAACATCCCCCCCAAATTTCTCTAATGTCTTTTAAGGGGGAAAGGATTGAGAATGTCTTAATAATGAGGCATTTCAGGGAGAAGAAATACATAAAATTCCAGATCATTTTTATGAACAGATTTCTTCTTACTTAATATAAGGAAAGATTTGTAATACATACAATGAGAACCCCCCAAACTGGATTTTCTAAACTTTTCGAAGTTGCTAAAAATAGCCTAAAAGTAAAATCTTTTAAACAGATGGAGCAGAAGCTACTGCTCACCAACAACATTGGAGACTTTGACTGATGCCCGAGACATTTCCAAATGATGTTTCTCATGGTGTTGCCTCTAGGCAGCCCCTTTATCCCACCTCATGACAAAGCAGTTTTTTCTTCCAGTTAAGAAAGAAGATGAGGTTAGTTACCTAGGGACTGAAAACACTCACAATTTTGAGAACGTAGTTTGAAATCCAAAATCTGCATTCAACTTTAAAAATACTTGAAATACTGAGTGAGTGCTTTCCAAAAAGTCACACAGTTGCATTTTGGGATCAATCTTGCAAGTCTATTTCGGGATGGAAAGTAGTTCTGATTTGTGTAGTTGCCACATTCGAGCAGGTACGCTCTAACGGCCCTTGCTCGGGAGCTCTCGGGTACCTGCTGCAAAAGCAGAAAGACACGGTTGATGAAGGTAAATGTACAAAACTTATGCTTTTAGAACCATTAAAAGTTAAATGTAGAAGGCAACTTTTAAAAACCTTTAGGTGAAAAGAAAAGGAGAATATATAAAGAAAGGATTGATTTCCGTAAAGGAAAAGATTGATGAGTTTGGCCAAGAAAAAATTAACAGCTTCTTTTCATCAAAAGACACTACAAATAGAGTGGGGGAAAAAAAAAAAAGCAAGTAACAAACTGGTCAAAGGTTTGCAACACATACAACCAAGCAGAAGAGAGAAAGATATATCCTGAAGATGTATTTTAAAAAAATAACTCCGACAAATCAGTAATCAACAGATGACTTATAAAAAATGAGCACAAGTCATGAACAAGCATTTGACAGGTGAGACAATTTAGATGTCTAAGAAATACATTAAAATATATTAAAATATATATTAAAATGTAGTAAAATATATTACTTTATTAGAATTAAAGCCAAAATAGGATACTATTTTGCACCCACAGAGTTAGCAAAAATTTAAAAGATTGAGTGTATGTGGAGCAAGGAGGATGAGATTTCACTTCTGGTGGGAGATAAGCAGGTGCAATCACTTTGGAGAACAATTTGCATCATCTCATTAAGCAGAATTTTACATAACTGCCCAAGTCACACAGTCAAAATTCCCCCTGAGTGGTTTGACATGGTGTCTGGGCCAGTCTTTTAAAATATCTCTTGATTGAGAAGATATTTTATATGTATTTTAGTTTATTAACCACAACAACATCTGTTTGTATTTGCAGCTTATCAGTACGTGTTTATGAATGCATCTGGTCATCGGGCGATCCTGAGTATGCATGTGGGCTGCAGGCTCCATCCAGAGCTCTGCAGCTCCTCCCGGGCCTTCTGCCCACAGTTAAAGAAGTCTGATTGTCCCAACCTTTGTGAAAGCTGACATCAAGTAATGCCATTTTTTCCCTACTCTCTCTGAAAGGAAAGGAAGGAAGGAGAGGGAGAGATCATTCACCCACTAGAATAATTTAATTTACCTGACAAATTAACACTCTACATGCAATTAAGTCAAATAAGAGCAGATGTCAGAAAAAAAAAATGGTTTTTTTTTTCATGTCCCCTCTCTGGTTGATCTTGTAAATATGCACCTGATTTTCCATGTTGCACAAAGCTTCCAATAAGCTACATCTTCATTTGAGCTGCAAAAATGTCCTTGGTCAGGGCAACAGCATCGATTTGGTATTTATTTGTTCTACTCTGTGTCAGGGTGCGTTACATCGTGAGCATATACCGGTGGCATTTGCTAAATTTTTTAAGTTAAAATTAACGTTCTTGCTCTAAAGCTTTCAGTGGAAAGTTAGATAAGTAGATAATTCCATGTATATTTAATATGAGGTGTAATGAGTTTCACAAAACACGCTGTGGGTACCGTAATGAAGGCACAGCTCAAGAACGGTCATGTCCACATGGGTGAGGCAGTCTCTGAGGACGAGCCCTTTAAACTGAGATCTAGAGAACAGCGAGGAGTCCGCTGGCTCAGGGGTGTGTGCAGATCCGCTTGAGTTCTTGGTGTCTCTTAAACAAACATATTACGGTGTCACTCACAGCGCTTGCTGGGCAATTCTAATTTGGTGCTTCTCTCTCTAAGTGAAAAATTAGGAATGCAATGTTACCCTATTCTCTTTTTGAAGCATGGTAAAATACAGAATCTCCTAATAAAAAATTAAAGACCAATTATTTTATTAACCAAAACTAAATCCCCTTTCCCCACAGATACACCTCTCTTCCTAACCACCCTCAACTCTTTTGGAATGCTTCCTCGATCTGCACAGGTGCCAAACCCCGTGGATCTCTCTTCCCAGATCTCTTACATCCACCCTTCCCATCATTCTTGTCACCCAGTCAGTTCTCTCCCTGACTCCTGTAGTTGTCTCCTCACTGGCCCCCCAGCCCCAGTCTCTTCCCTGCTCCATGAATCCATGCGGTTTCCACAGCTCTTACCCTGCCATTCCTCCAATGACATTTACTGAATCTCTACAACATGTCAAACAAAACTCAAACTCTGTACTGTGGTGTTTAAGGAGGCCTTTGGTGACCTGGCCCCAGCATCTCACAGAGGCTGAGGTCACCTTGGCATATTTTTCTTTCCCCAGACGGGCCCACATTCACATCCTCCATGATCGCTAGTTGGTTCTCTACATACAACTTCCTCCACACACACCATCTCTGCCTACTTGCTCTTCAAGACGAGGCTCAGATGCTTCCTCTGTTCAGACACTGAAACCAGAAGTTCTCCTTTGTTAGAACCTCCAGGGCACTCAGTTTGTGCCTTTATTGCAGCACTGAGTACATTCTGCCTTGCAATTTACTTATCTGTACATACATCCTGTCCGCTCCGGTGGACTGTAATATCCAAGGGAGGTAAGGTGCCCCTCACCTTACCACCACAGCGCCATTTCTGTGACTTTCTTGTTGCCGGCACATAAACTCTGGTTGACTGGATCAAGGTTAGAGGTTAAAAAAATATGACTGTGTTTCTCAGTTTCAAGATTCCAATGAGCTTTAAAAGGGACCACCTTGAAGTATAAGATCTCTTTCTATCTCAACATTTTTACAGTCATATGTATCATTTGAACATTAAAAAATAGACTATCTTTTCTCTGAGAATCTTCCTCTATGATTTTGAAGCTAAAACTTCTCAGTGATTATCCTTACCTATGAGAAATGTGCATATCACCTTTTGCATGGTGAATATGCAATAAATGTTGCTAACTTCTGGTGTCTATGTATTAAATATTGATGAGTTCTTTTTCAACGGCATACAAATGCAAGTTGGACAAAAGGTTAAACACAAAAAATATAGGACAGAGAATGACTTATGGGTGGGATGATGGATTTCACTCTCACTTCTTACACATTCTTTTAAAAACGTGGTCAGTACAGTGTCCTGGTGCATCTCCAACGTCCCCTACACCTATTACACACCAAAGCACCCTGGATACAGTAGGTTATCATTCAGCTACTCACTAATTTCAGTTTGTTAACAGACTACCCCAAAAGTATATGAGTGAGATATTTAAAGGAGAAACAGGAAACAAAAGTGAGCAAAAACATATAGTGATAAAAATATAGACATTCGTGAGAAGGCAAGAACGGAAATGGAAAGATTTTAAGAGAGAATAAAATATGAAGGGAAATAAGGGGTATGTCAGCCTCTCATCCCCTCAGTAATTCTCTTCCACATCTTAGACTCAGGAGATAAGCTACATATACTATTTTCATTTCCCCTTTCCCTTTCTTTCTATCACCACTGTGCCCAGAGCTCAGGGTCATTGTCAGGTTTCTTCACTCTTTTCAAAACTGATTTCAGACATCATTGGCAATGAGCAACCTAGCCTGCCCCAAGAAGTTCCTTTCTGCAGGGTGTTTGTTCGGGGCTCCTGTTGATGCCAAAGGGGTTGCTGCTCAGTCTCTCCCATCCCTCCATCCTTCTCCACTGCAGTGTGCACGGAACTATCAAGCTAGCTCCCCTTTTCTGCCGCCCAATGCCTCTTCCTTGCAACGGAGCATGTTTTCACTATTGATATTTCTGAAATGCTCGGAATGTATATGCCATGTTCCTATATATATTAAAAGAAGCTCTTTTCAAGCATCTCCTAATCATGGAATCATGCACTATATGTGCATCTTTCAAAAAATAGGTCTCTGGAGTAAGGGTAGGTCTTCCTGGGCTGAGAGATGTTACAGTATCAATGATGTAGACAAGGTTAAGTTCAAAATACACTAATCCATGCTGGTCGGTGGCTAGAATTCCTGAGATGATTTGATTGGTATTCCTATTCATCACTAGATGGTAAACAAAATGAGAACAGAGATAAAGTCTGTTTTGCCCACCATGATGTGTTTCCAGCATCTAATATATTGATTGTCATGTAAAAATTACTCAATAAAAAATGTGTCAGATGGATGAATAAATGAATGAATGACAGAAAGCTTGAAGTGCAAATTGTCCTGAGACATATAAAGCATTGACTTACCTGGATAATTGCTAACAGAGAAGCTTATCACAGCCAACTTTGGTAGGGAGGGTGGGGAGAATGCAAAAAGGCTTTTGTAGGCTGATTAAAAGAAAGAAAGTATATAGAAAGCTGACTCCAAGGGAACTGAAGTCAAATTCAATAGGGTTTTAACATGGAATTGGCAGTCAACTATGCACTATGTATACCCATGAAATAAATATTATTCTGTGAATAGACTATAAAGAAGGTGGTTTATGAAAGAAAAATAAGTCCTCATCACTGAGAACTGCCATGACCTTGGTGTTAGAATACTTAACTGGGCTTCTAACTTCCCCACACAGAGTATATATTGATTTTCCAAAAAGGTTATTAAAACTTCCTGCCTTTCCAAGTCTTAGTCTAATTTTTCAGGTAACTGATTTCCTGCATTTCTCTCAAACTTTATTACTTAAAGTCAATATAACTTAGTTATTTCACAGCTTCTTAAAGAATTTCTCTTATTAGATGTTTTTTCCACTTTCAGGAAAATACTACTAACAGTATGACTTCTATTTGTGGCAAGCTAATTTGCTGAGCCATTAATTTCTATTTTGCTACCTCTCTGCTTTTTCACATTTCCAAGGAGGTGGTGAGATCTTTTGAGAGCATTAGGGAGAGATGGTAGAACAGCCTATCCTGGGAGTAGCTAGAGTAAGTCAACTACTATATTGATTCTCTGTGCAGCATAACAAATTGCCATCAAAATAGTGGCTTAAAACCACACACACTTACCAACTCAAAGTTGCTATCGGCTGGATTCCCGAACACAGCTTAACTGGGTCCTCTGTGCGTCAAGTCACAAGGCTACAATCAGGGTGTCCGTTGGGCTAAGAGGTTCTCATCTGGAGGTTCAATTTGGGAAGAATCTACCTTGAAGGTCATTCAGATTGTTGGCAGAATTCATTTCCTTGCATTGTGGCTGAAGGCCTCAGCTTCTTACTAGTTTTTGACAAGAGGTTTCCCTTAGATCCTAGAGACCACGCACAATTCCTGTCACGTGACCCTCTCACATGCCCTCACACAACATGGCGCCTTACTGCTGCAGGGCCAGCAGGAGAACATCTCTCACTCCAGTCCACTGAGTCAGTGTTCTACAACTAAACATACTTATGGGAGTGACATCCATGAATAACCTTTGCCGCTGGTTAGAAGTAAATAACAAGTTCCCTCTGCGTTCAGGGTGGTGGTAGGGGATTATACAAGGGCATCACTCACTGGAGGTCAACTTATGGTATGTCTGCTACAACCACCTAATTTCACCTAATGTCCACTTTTCAAGTTGAACATACAAACTCCTGTGGTGGAAAAATGTTCCTGCAGTCATTGATGATCATTATAGTGACTTTAAACTCCAATCCTAAAATTCCCAAGGTGTTACTAGAATTTTTGGCTAATTCCGGCATTTCTTTACATCTTCTGAAATAAGCAAACATCTAGGAAAAGGGTGACATCATAAAGACAATTTGGTAAATTGACTAGAAGCAGCAATCGTGCATGGCATTTGGGGATAACCAATGCCAATCTTTTACAAAGTAGCGAGGAGTATAGTCTGCTGCACTCTGTAAGTAGCTTACCATTAATAAGAGTTTTTCATTTTCAGATTATTCCTAACCTTTGTTTTAAATTTTTTCTTTTTTTTTTTGGTGTGGATCCCATCTGTAAGCCTTCTTCTATAACTATTTTCTCTGAAGTCGAACAACAGGGAAAGCCAATTATCATCTTCTCTTCCCATGGAATTTACTCAAATAAAAAATGTCCTTTGGCTTCCATGAAACAAGAAGTGAAGCAGTGGACTCAAACCCAAGAAACAGGCAAGCACTTCAAAATCCCACCCCATTATCTGACCACTACCACCAGCTTCTCTAATTTGTTCTTTCTCTTTCTAATGCCAAAAAAGCTTTTACAAATGTCTCACTAGTCTTATCCCATTGTTTGGATATCATTTTGACATGGTCTTTCCCCATTATATTGCCCATTCTTTCCTCTAAAATGTGGGCAATAGACAGGGAGGGTGAGCGAAGGCATACTGGGTAAATTCAAAAGTAGAAAAGGGATACTAGTTCATCAAACATCTTGGACTTGCTTGCAGCTTTTTAAAACTTGTTGAAATCTAGAATGTATTTTTTCACATATCCTTCTCTTAATTAAAATCAAGACCTGTATTCTTAAAAATGAATTCCATATGTCTCCGTTCACTTATACTTAGTTTCTTAAAGACCGTGTAAAGATTATTTGAGGTCAAGTCTTGGAGTCTTTTTTAAATTTGTTAAACTTTTAGGCCATGGGTTAAGAGGAGGACTACAAAAGAAAACCTCTTTCTTCCCGAACACTGCTATCTATCTATTCTGCATGGAACTATTTGATTCTTCACAAAACTAAACACATTGGTTTGCTGAATAATCATTAAGGCAGAAAATAGTTCAATAAAACTCATTGTCTTAATTTAATATTATAATTATAAAATAGTACAGAAATAGAATTAGGGAACTTTTTTGTGTAAGGCTTCTCCTTAAATCCAGAGCAAGAAGCACATTGTTTCAATATGATGCTTCCATGAAAGAGCTCCATGCTTAGTCAGAATCTTTGAGGAACATACTTTCCCTGCTCTTACTCCTCCTCTACACTAAGGTTCAGAGAAACCTGGTGATTATCAGAAGGGTGCTTGATAATTTTGATAATATATGCTTGGGACTTCAACTACCCAAGGAGTACAGTGGTATCAGATTACCCTGCAGTGGGGGAACTTCAGTCTGTATGTCTGTGACACTCCTTTGCCTCCATTTTAAATGAGTGCTCTGGAAAGGGGGCCACCAGGGGGCACCCTAGAGGAGAGAGGAGATAGCAAGCCAGCTACTGTTCTTAACCCACATTTTCTTGGAGAACCCCCTTCTTAAGTTCTTGAAGGCTTCACCATCACCCAAGACTTCTGTGTGAAGCAGATCTGTGCAAATCTCAGTGAGATAAATCTGGTAGTAAATATTCTGAAAGGACAGGGGAGGTGATTTCTATAGGGAATAATCCACCATAAATTAATTCAGTTCTGCTTCTGGTAATTAGAACTGTATAGCTTTACAATTTCTCAGACGGAAATATGCTGTAATGTAGGAAGAGAGCCTATGAAACATTTTAACTCCCAGCTCTTTTCAGGTATTTACCATGGGTTTAACAAAGACAATTGTGGGAAACAAAGATCTGTTCTAGTTTTAAGTTTGATCTCAGAAAGTGAAAACTATCACTCATTATTGCTTATTTACTTTTGTCCTACTTGTGCTTGAAGGGGGATTTGAAGCAAGTTTACAAAAGTACAGGATAAAATATTTAAATAAATTCAGTAAATTTGACTCTTCGTCTTCCTAGAAATCCAGTAAATAAGAAAGCATGATTAGTTATAAGATGTATAATATCTTTAAGTAAAAGCAAACTACTGTAACTCTCAACAGAAGTGTAGATCTTCAAGACCTTGGAACACTCAGTTGTTAGATGTGGCTTCTAACAACAACAACAAAATGTAAAGAAGAAAGTTCAGCAAATTTTATTCTACATTTTAGCCAAATGCTCCAGATTTTTAAGGCTTAATTTGAGTTATTTATTCATTCAGCAAGTATTTTTATACCCACATTGCCAGGCACTGGCAAATCAACAGTGGATGGCATAGTTGCATGCTCCGTCCTCATGGAGCTTGTAGGTGATCAGGAAGACAAAAAATTAAGTCAGTGTTAATGGAAAATTAACAAATCTTATGGTAAGCCCACGAAAACGAAGTACAGAGGCCTATATTTAAAAGAGGCACTAAACTGTTGGTTAAGTCAAGGAAAGCTTTCCTGAAAAAGTGATGTTCCTGCTGAGACACAAAAGATAAATAGACAGTCACTAGTTTATAAAGGGAGTTGAGGAAAAGAGGGACAATGCAGGCAGGGGGAAGAGCACACATGAAGGCTGTGGGGATCTTTAAAACTATTTTAAGGACATACACCCACACACTAAATTGTCATTATATTGTATTAGAATATGATATTATATGGGAACATTCTAGAAAAAAAAGGTACTATTGCTGTCAACAGTTGTGTTTTGCCTTGCCCAACATTGTCTTTCGGTAACAGGACCTTACTTTTCCTGTGAGGTACCTCCCCTTCTTCAGACCATGTAGTCTAAATGGGATGGACTACACCATGGTCTCCTACCCTGCGTCCAGACACAGCCCATCACAGAGTTTCATCCCTCCAGCAACATTCAGAGATAGGCTTGTGACTCAAACAGGTGAATCCAAGTCACCCTAGGAATTTCCATGAGAGTTGCTGAGAGGCTCGCTGGGTTAGCCTGGAGTTTCTGGGATCCATCTAACCACCTTCTGAACAGAGCCTGCCTAAGGGGAAAACAACAATACAAAGACAAGCAGAGTCTGCGATAGAGAGAGACTAAGTCATCTGAGCCCTAAATCTAGATACACCAAACTTTAGTTTAGTGAATAGATTATTTTTCTCTCCCTACTTTTTTTTTTTTGCATAAACCTCTTTGAGTTATCACTTGCAGCCAAAATAATTTTTATATTAAAACTGTACAAGCAAAGCATTTATTTTTCTCTTAATGGATTCCACATTGAACTATAAAAGAACCAATGGCTTACCACCACCGCTCTTTTTCCTTCCTAGTTTGGTATTATTTATTCTAAGATGTCTATATTCAGTATACCTTTTCTCATCATTAGGCCCCAGAATAATAAAAATAAGCTTGGCTCTGCCAATTTACAATTGATCCTTGCTTTAAATTGGCACCCCAGGCTCACCTTCTCCAGGAAATTCTCCCTGATTTTATACCTGTTTCTATTCTCCATTCTGCAAGGTGTTCTTTGTTCTCTTTGTTCTCCACACCCCTGGCCTGGTTCCCTGCTTGCCTCCTACCAGACTAGTACCACCTTGGTGCCAATACTTCATTTCATCTTACCTTTTTACTCTTCAACAATACCATATACCCTGGGCCTGAAGTCTACCTATGAATGTGTATTAATTAACTCAAAATCTTTAGAAGGTCTATTTTTGCTTATTGTTTGTTCGTTCTTTTTTTTTTTTTTTGCTTTCTAGATTCCACATATAAGTGAAATCACACGGTATTTGTCTTTCTCTGACTTATTTCATTTAGCCTAATACCCTCTGGGTCCATCCATGTTGTTACAAATGGCAAGATCTCATTCTTTTTTTTAATGGCTCAGTAGTATTCCATTGTGTATATATACCACATCTTCAAATTGGTGCATTATGGGACAAAGCAAATAAAAGGAATCAAAAATCCCAGTGATTTTTTTTGTTTGCTTATTAAAAAGTTTGTAGAAGGAGGTAACTTTTCATGTAACTTCTCAAAATTTACCATTTGAATCAATAACAAAATCATTCAACTTTTCCTGCTTATTATTTCAGATTTTATCCACTATTTTTAACCAACCTCATAGGTATCATATAAATTATCTCAAGTATGCACCTCCACTGAGGCCAACCTTAGGTTTTGTAGCTTGTACTAAGTACAATCCTAAAAACAGCATTTCCCACTTCCAGCAACAGTTTCCTCCCTTAGCAAAGCATTTAAAATTAATTCAACAAATCTCAGGGTACATAGTCTCTGGAGGCAGACTTCTGGGTTTGAACTCCACCCCTGCTGTTTACTACTGTATGTAAGTTCTTTACCTCCTCTGGGCTACAGCTTCTCTCCCATAAAGTGGAGAAAAGAGTGGCACCTATCTCAAGGGGGTTTATGGGTGCTCAGAGAATGTCCTCAACAAGATGCAGAGCCCTGTGCTCTGTGCTTTACAAAGCTATTCAGTACAGGTCGTGTTTGCATCCCTGTCCTTGGAAACTTTATCCTCTAGCCAGCCCAACATCAAACTCTCTTAGAGCTGAGGATAAGTAGAATGAGGCCGCCCCACCACAAAATCCCAGAGCTTTGGAAAGCGTGTAAGGATGTACCTGTGGTTCCTGATTAAATCCCACTGCATGGTAAGGCCTAAAGTGGTAGTCATAGCGTTGAGAAGAGCCCAGGAGGTCATATGATGCATGCCCTTGGCCTGAAGCAGGACACTGCCTTAAATTAGCAAGGAACCTCTACAACCAACCTAGAGCTCTGGAGAGAGGGGTCCTTAGATAAGAGTGCCACTGAAGTGTTCTCAATACTTTGGAACTCACTTTTCTCCAATCACTTCCTCTGCACCCCAATCCACCCTCCTCTGCCTGGCCCATGGGTCTCAGTCTTGAGCAATCAGACTGGGATCAAGCCCTTCTCACCATGGAATACTTTCTATACCATTTGCTTCAACTGGCCACCTTCCAAATATGAGGGAATTTGGAACTTACCTTGTTGATACTCAGTGCAAACCCTTTCTGCACACATCTCATTTGCTGCCACATGACTTAGTCATTTAAACAATTCACAAATCCCTCATGAGATTTCTTGTTAGTGCATGCTACCAAACACTCACAGCGTTTCTTAGCTTTAAAGACATGCCAAAAAATAAATAAGTAAAAGAGGAAGATACATTTGGAGAGAATGATGGAAGAAATTCTAACTGGATATTCCCCACAGCACTTTTTCTTTAACCATACCGCTTGGTAATGACTACGTCCCTGATATATCTGTTGTGGAAATGTTTTTATGAATATGAATTGTTGTAGGTGGAGCTTGTAAAGAAAAGATTATTTGCCAAATTAGGTATATTAATATATATATATATATATATAATAATTTCACCTCAATATACTACCTATAAGGATGATAAATGTATTAACTAAAAATGTTAAATATAATTTAAGGATTAAAATAATGCCCAGAGAGAAAATTATCTATAGAGCTAAATTAAAAACTATCTGTGAACACAAGAGGCCTGGTTTTCTTAGGAAGACAGTTGGGAATTCCCCCAGTCAGATGGGTTAACAGAGCAGTGTAGGGATGGAAGACAATCTTTTAGAGAAGATTTTGGCTTTTTGTCCCTAAGTGAGATTGGGGAAAACCCTATATGTTAAGAAGGAAAATACTAAGAAGTTTAACTCTGATTTTGGAAATTCCATCCCAATGCGTCATGTAAGGGTGTTCCTTGTGAAACAGTGTAAGGCACAGCTGCCCAAAAGGTGTGACAAATTGCATAAGAAGAAACTGTCACATCTATAATATAGGATGATAGTAAGAATGAATATATAGGTAGTCCTTTGTCTAGCATGGCAGCTAAACTTCAGATTTCTTTCCTTAAAAAGAGAGCTATCCAGAGACAAAGATTAATTCAGAAAGTTTAAGCAAAACAGCTTTCCACTAAACTGCAAGTGTAAATTCTAGCCAAGCAACCAAATGAGAAATGGATCTGTTCACTTGGAAAATGAATTAATAGGACATGTCCAGATTCTCTAGCTGGGGGCATACAATAGTTTTTATTTTGTTTTATTTTTCAGGCAAGAAATCATGAATTAATCAGTATATGGTCAAGCAAAGTACCACGGTAGAGACATAAGAGACACAGCTTGTAACCCACCTGGCTCGGACGGAGAGAAGAAAGGTTCAAGGACAATATAAACCTGGCAGCCGTGACAGAGCTCTAACTCGGTATGATTCCACAGTGTCCGCCTGGAATAAACAACACTCTTGAGGATAGTGAGCCTCATCATCCCTATGTTGCTTTATCATCATAATGACATACTTGGACTGTTGAGTTTGCCAAGCTGCCTGGTAAATTCCATTTTCAAAACCAAGGCGCTTGGGGGCGCCTGGGTGGCTCAGATGGTTAAGCGTCTGCCTTCGGCTCAGGTCATGATCCCAGGGTCCTGGGATCGAGTCCTGCATCAGGCTCCCTGCTCCTTGGGAGCCTGCTTCTCCCTCTGCCTCTCTCTCTCTGTCTCTCTGTCTCTCATGAATAAATAAATAAAATCTTTAAAAAAAAAAAAAAAAAAACCAAGGCACTACATGGCATGGTGCCTTCGCCGCTACTCCAGCCTGGGAAGTTATTTCCCATTCTATATGGATTACGGAATGAACCTAAAGCACACTTGGGAGTGCTGTCTTCCTTAACCTGTTCTCTCATCTTCTCAAGCTTCTCTCTCCACTAGTAGCATCCATAGCTTTGGGGTGGGATGTTATCACAAGCATAGAAATTTGTCATAGACATCCCAACTGAGCAACTGATCCCAAATGATCCCCAAACATCCAATTATAGAGTAAAATGTGACATGAATTGTTATTTGCCATCCTTTCCTCCCTCCATCTGCTCCAGCTCAGCCCTGACCACTTCCCAGACTGAGCATATGCAATAACCATTGCGTTTTTAACACCTCCATCTTAATTCCAAGCACCGCTTATTCAAAAGCCTTCTCTCTGCCAAAAAAAAAAAAAAGACTGCTCCCAACTTCTCTCAGCAAAGATCACACGCTGCTGTACTGAGCTTTCAGGGTCTACCTCCCATCTGCTACCTGGCAGAAAAAGACCCCTCAAAATGTGTGACATCATTTGGGGTGAAATCCCACTATTATCCTGGACAAATTCAATGGTGTTTGTAGGTGATGGGTTTAACACCCAGTCTTCCCATTTGCCTTCACCTCCACTTTATTTCTGCTCTTATACCTTATAATTAACATAACTGATATAGAGCCAAAAATTTAAATAACAGCATTCCACAAGCTAACCACATCCTAGCCATAGAACTTCCTGTTCTCTCATAGGCTTGCTTTTGGCCTGGCTGAAATCTTCAATTCTTTCATCCTCCATTTCCTCTCAATCTACCTTTCTCTTCCAGTCTTCATTTCCTTTGATGTTTCAACTTTATCGACCCTCGCCACACTACCAGTAATATTTCAACCATAGGCCACCCCAAACATTTACTTTCTGCCTTCCAAACCTTAAGCTGATGAGTGAAAAATCTCTCTCCCTCACACACACATAGTATTGTTCCATTATAAATTCATAATTTCGTAGCAAGCACTTTAGCAATATTGAGTAACGCTGAAGACATACAAACCATAAACCCTAGAAACTTTACCAATACCCTTGAAGGACTCTTGTACATGTAGACAAGGAGACATGTACAAGAGAGCTCAGTAGAGCTCTGTTTGCAAAGGCAGAAAGGCAGAAACAACCCAGTTGTCATTCAGGGCCGTGGATCAGTACTTTCTGGTATATTCAAACACTGTAATACTACATAGCAGCTGAAATGAATAGTCTAGATGCATTAGCATGATATACCTAAAAAATAAAAATCATGCTTAAAAGTTGTAAAATGATAGAGTATTACATTTATGAGAAATTCAAACACAACAACCGCAGCATATTTAGGCACACCTCATCTTACTGCACTTAATTGCTTTATTGTGCTTCCCAGATACTGCGTTGGTTTACAAAAGGAAGGCTTGTGGCAACCCTGAATTGGGCAAGTCTGTCAGTGCCATTTTTTCCAACAGCATCTGCTCACTTTGTGTCTCTGTGGCACATTTTGGTGACTCCCACAACCTTTCAAACTTTTTCATCATTATTATATATTCTGTGATCAGTGATTCTGACTCATTGAAAGCTCAGATGATGGTTAGTATATTTTAGCAATAAAGTACTTTTAAATTAAGGTATTTACACTGTTCTTTTAGACATAATGCTACTGCACATTTAATAGACTACAGAACAGTGTAAACATAACTTTTATATGTATTAGGAGACCAAAAAAAATTCATTTGACTCGCTTTATTGTGAGGTTTGCTTTATTGCGATGGTTTGGAACCAAACCCGGAATATCTCGGAGGTATTCTGGTAGTGTTTATGAGTAGATACATTATGATAAAAATTTAAAATCTATATGGCAATGATGTGCACTATCTTTAGGAACATGAGGAGAGAAGGAAAGGAGAAAGGTCATGGAAGGAGAATGTCAGATGGTTAATATTTCAGTAAAATTTTATCTCCTAGATCTTATACAAATATGAAAAGAATATTAGCAATTTACACTTAGATGGTGCATATCTGGGCTTCTAGAGGGTGTGTGTTACATTAATTTACATTATTTCTATATATCTGAAATATATTATGTTTAGAAATAAAAATCAGATTAAATAAATTCATGGTCTCAACCTTAAATATCCTGTAAGCTTTCAGGCATAGTCAGCATCCTCCATCACTCTCACTTCCTTCTTCCCAGAGAAAATAAAATAAGAATTCCCTCAACTTCCTGACCTACAAACTATATGCACCTTCTCCCTTCCTCATCTGCATCTTTCCCGGGTCGGTACATCTCTTTGCATTTTTCCCTCTCAAACTTCTTTGTGATCTCCTTCCAGCCATATCCTGCCTCTCAAATTTATCCTCATCAGCTTCATTTAAGTCTTTCATTCAACAGATAAATACCGAAACCCAGGCATGTCCCAGCATTCTGTTTCACGATGAGGATTCAGCTAATCACAATATCACAATAGAGATGTGACCCCCGCCTTCACAGAGTTTAGGCACTATCTCTTGTTCTCCGATGGGACTTTTCTTTCAGCCTATAAAAATGCTCAAGTCTTTTCTTTCTCTCTCTGTCTCCTCACAACCAAGCTTATCAAACTACGTCTCTAGTTACTGTTTTTACTGGCTCTAATCTTTAACCTACCTGACTTCTAAAACCACTTTATTCTTTAACCTCTGACTTCTAAAATCTCTCTAGCCAAAGTCATGAATGGAATGCCCATATAATACAATGGAACACTTTTAAGATTTCTTCGCTTACCTTGACTTTTCTTGACACTCCAAATTTTCTTGAGACTCCTTCCTTACTGTCAGTGACATTATCATTTCCTGGATTTCCTCCAACATCTATGGCCACTTCCTTTTGCTCTACTCACTCCCAAAACATAATATTTGGCAAAATTAACCTCCTCAGCTGTTCTTGCACATTCCACATTGTCCTTGGGAGATTCATTCACTCTCATAATATCCAGGAACCCCTGTGTGATGTTAACTCTTAATCCATGGTCCCAATACAAATTTCAGTCCCGAATTCCTTCCTTATGTACCATACTGCCTATTAGACATCTCCATTTGAGCAGGTGCCTCAACTTAACATATCCAAGCTAGGACAATAATTCTCCCACTGGTAATAATTATAACAACTAAGACAATACCCAATAAAGTTACAATAGGGGTGCCTGGGTGGCTCAGTCAGTTAAGCATCTGCCTTTGGCTCAGGTCATGATCCCAGGGTCCTGGGATAGAGCCCCATGTCTGGTTCCCTGCTCAGCGGGGAGTCTGCTTCTTCCTACCCCCTTGCCCCTCTCCCTGCTTGTGTTCTCTCTCTCACTCACTCTCTCTATCTCAAATGAATAAATAAAATCTCAGAAAACAATAAATTGTTTAAAAAATGTTACTATAAAATAACTAAGAGCAATGAAGGCAGCCAGCATTTGAGGTGATAGGATTATGTGGGAAAGGGAAGTACATTGAGGAAAGGCCTATCTATGTTCAAGGCAGGTTTCCCTCTCAGGACATTTGTCAAATCACAAGGGAAGTTTAAAATGCCAAACAGAAACAGCAGTATACAGTTGATATTCAATGCTACAAAAACAGCCAGGTCTTGAGGGATCAAGGTCCCAGAGAAACAGAGCTACAGGAAAGCATAACCAATAGTCTACATGAAATGTGAATGTGCATGTACAAGGTGAATCTCTGAGAAACCAAGCAGAAGGCATCTAATAAGAGGTTAAAAGTTAGGCAGAGATTTGTGACACTCTTATGGTGTTACAAAAGTTGGAGTACAGAGCTTACCAAAGAAGAGGGGTTCTGATCTTTTTTGAGATCTCTGAAAGGGCTACCCCATAGAAATAAAGGCAAACTGGAAATAGTTCAGCCTCAATGAGATTTAGTGACCTTCTCCTATTGTATGTATCATACAGCCAGAAGAAATCTAAAGGATTTTATAAAGGAAAATAGCTTTTTTTTTTTTTGTTATTTAAATTCCAGTTAGTTAACATGCAGTGTAATATTAGTTTCAGATGTACAATTTAGTGGTTCAACATTTAGGTACAACACCTAGTGCTCATCACAACAAGTGCACTCCTTAAACTCCATTACCTATTTAACCCATCCCCCCATCCACCTTCCCTCTGGTAACCATCAGTTTGTTCTCTATAGTGGTATAGATCTATAATGGACTATTACTCAGCCATAGAAAAAGAATGAAATCTTGCCATTTACATGACATGGATGGAACTAGAGTGTATTATGCTAAGTGAAATAAGTCAGGCAGAGAAAGACAAATACTATATGATTTCACTCATATGTAGAATTTAAGAAACAAAACAAATGATCATAAAGGAAAAAAAGAGACAGGAAAACCAACTGCACATCATCTAATAAAACATTCTAAGTATGAAATAAAACAGAGCCCAATGACTGAAAACTGAGAAAGCAAGTAATAAAAATACATTGAGAGGCAATACAAATGTTGGAGTTGTATAAAACAGACATTAAAATAACTATGATTAGCATTTTATTAAAAACAATGAGATGGACTATTTAATCAGCATACTGAGACCTATAAGAAAAGAATCAAATGGAACTTATAGAACTGAAAAATACAATATAAAAAAGAATTCAATAGATGGTTTCTACAGACAACAAAAAAAGAGAAATAACATATTGATCAATAAAAATTAAAAATTAGGATTGATACTCAGAGAGAAAAAAATAATAAAAAAACAGAGGAAAAGCATATATGACATCAATAGCACACATGTAATTGGAGTCCCAAAGGAGAAGAAAGAAGGAAGCAAAGGCAATATTTGTTGAGATAACTGAATAATAATTTACCCATAGATTCAAGAAACTCCATGATACTATGAAGGATAAATGCAAATAGAACCAGAACTAGGCAACTAAAGACACAGAGAAAAGTCTTAGAAGCGTCCAAAGAGAAAAGACACATTTTCAGAGAAGCCACTATAAGACTGACAGCTGAGTTTTTAACAGAATCAATGGAAGCCAATGATGAAAGAAAAATGACTGCCAAACTAGAATTCTATGATCAGTGAAAATAATCTTGTAAAATGAAGACAAAGCTGATTCCAGACAAACAAAACCTGAGATAATTCATAGTCAGCAAGTCTGAACTAAAAGAAATCAGAAAGTCAGTTCTTCGGGAAGAATAAAAATGATCTCAGATGGAATTATGGTAATGCAAGAAGGAATGGGAAGCCTGGAAAAGCCTGGAAAGGGGTAATCATGTGGCTAATTCTAAATGAATTTCAATTGTTTAAAGCAGTAATATTGATGTATAGTGAGGTTTATAACAATGCAGAGGTAAAATATATGACAACAGCATCACAAAGGACAGAAATGTGGTAAATGAAATTAAAGCATCTAAAGTTTTTCCATTGTATGGAAAATCAGAGCCTAATTAGACACTAATTGAAGGTAGGCTCTAAGAAGATAGGGATGCATGCTATAGGCTAGAGTAATCCTTAAGCAATATATTACTAGTAATCTAAAACATGGAGGAAATGGAGTAATAAAATTAATTAATAATTAAATAAATGCCAAAAAAGGGAAAGAAGAACAGAGGAGACAAAATGTATATAAAACTAATTTAAACCAAAATGTGCTAGTAATTACATTAAATATAAATAGAATAAATAACCCAATTAAAAGGCAATGATCATGTGTATACTGTATATATATAATATTTTATATAAACAATGTGGGGGTTAGGGAAACTGACTCCCTACACAGTCAAAAATCTACATGTAACTTTTGATTCTCCAAAACTTAACTACTAATAGTCAACTGTTGACCAGAAGCCTTACTGATGACATAAACAGTCGACTAACACATATTTTATGTTATATGTATTACATACTGTATACTTACAATAAAGTAGGCTAGAGAAAAGAAGATGTTCTTAAGAAAATCATAAGGAGGGATGCCTGGGTGGCTCAGTCGGTTGAGTGTCTGCGTTCAGATCAAGTCATGATCCCAGGGTCCTGGGATCAAGTCCCGCATTGGGCTCTTTGCTCAGTATGGAGCCTGTTTCTCCCTCTGCCCTTCACCCTGCTCGTGCTCACACACTCTCTCTCTCTCTGACAAATAAATAAATAAATAAATAAATAAATAAAATCTTTTAAAAAATCATAACAAAGGGAAGATACATTTACAGTCCTGTATTGATTTAAAAAAAAAAAATCCTTGTATAGTGGACCTGCACAATTCAAACCCATGTTGTTCAATGGTCAACTATATTACTTATAAGAGTTGTACTTTTTATACAATGACACAAAAAATTTCAAAGTATATGGATTTAAAAAAGGTATATTATGCAAGTATCAATCAAAGTAAAGCTTCTATAGCTATAATAATATCAGACAAAAACTTTAGGGCAATAAGTATTATTAGAGATAAAGAAAGATACTTTGTAATAACAGAAGTGTCAATTTAACAAGAAGATATAACAATCCAAAATTTATATGTGCCTAGTAACAAAACATGTAAAGCAAAAACTAACATTATTTTACATGCCTTTCAGTGATTTATAGAAGAAAGAGAAAAAAAAATCACTGAATCTGTAGAAGATTTGAACATGATTAACCAAATAGACCTCTTAGACTTCTAAGGACACAAGATATATTTATCAGAATAGGCCATATACTAGGCCATAAAGTAAGTCCAATGAATTTCGAAGTATTGAAATGTTATCAGACTAGATTAAGCCAAGCTAGAGAGCAATAACACATGTTTAGAATTTGAGCAATATTCTAAATAATAATGGTCAAAAAAAAAAACAAATAACAATGAAAATTGGAAAATACTTTAACCTAAGCATAATAAAAATTATAAGGAACATGAAAGAAACAGTAAAAGCTATGTCTATATCAGGAATTCTTAATTAGGGACTAAAATTCAAAAGATCCATGAAATAGGAAGAGAAAATGTACAACTTCATTTCTACTAATCTCAAATAGAAAAAGAACAGCTATTTCCATTATGAATAGGCAACAGACTATATTAGTAATGGTAGGTTTGGGAAAATTTGCAAATAATTTCAAAATTTATAAGGAAATGCTAATACAGAAGTAATGGTCAAAAAGAAGAAAATTTAGGGGCTCTTGGGTGGCACAGTTGGTTAAATGTCTGACTCTTGGTTTAGGCTCAGGTCATGATCTCAGGGTCCTGGTGTCGAGCCCCGCATGGGGTTCCACACTCAGAGTGGAGTCTGCTTGAGATTCTCTCTCCCTCTCCCTCTGCCCCTCCTGCTTGTGCTCTATCTCTCTCAAATAAATAAATATTTTTTTAAAAAGAAGAAGGAGAAAATTTAGAGGATGCACACAACTAGGTATTAAGACATTATAAATCTACAATAATAAAATAGTGTGGTATTAGAGCAAAGATATACAAATAGACTAGTGGAACAAATGGTTGAGAAACAGACCTACATATATATGGTTATCTGATTTATGATAAAGGTGAACAGTACTGGTGAAAGGACAGTGGATCCACTGGAAACACATACGTGAGAAAGAAGAGAAGAGAAGAGAAACCAAAGAAAAGAAACTTGACCCCTACCTCACAATACAGAGAAAAATCAATTCTAGATTATCATAGATGACATTAATAGAAGAAAAGAAAGACAAAAGTCCTCTTACTTAAGATAGGCAAATATTTTTTATACAGAACACAAAAAGCATTTACCACAAAGAAGATTAATAAAATAGACTTTATTAAAATTTGGAACTCCTGTTACCCAAAAGACATTAAGAGCATGAAAGGAATGCCACAGATCAGGAAGAGATATTCCGAACATAGGTCCAATAAAGTATTTTCCAACAAAGGACTTTTATCTGGAATATAAAATCATTTCCTAAAAATCAATAAGCAAACGACAGACAACACAATTTTTAAAAACTGGGCAAGAGATTGAACAGGAACTTTACAAAAGAGGATATCCAAATGGTCAGCCAGAATATGAAAAGGTGGTCAGCATTATTAGTCATTAGCAAAATGCAAAATAAAACTGTAAGATACCACAACACAACCATGGGATTGGCTAAAGTTAAACAGTCTAAAAATTCTAACAATTGGTGAAAGTAGGTAGCACCTGAATCTCTTGTTTAGTGTTGAGAGTGGTGAAAACTGATACAACCACTTTGGAAAACTGTTTGATACATCCACTAATGCTGATCATACTTATAGCCCATGATCCAGCATTTTGAATAGAAATGCATATATATGTACACCAAAAAAATGCACAAGAATATTCATGCACTATTAACACAAAAATAAAAACAACCCAATGGGCAAACAATAATAAATAGGCTAAATAAATTGTGATAAATACATAAGGGAATACAATTATAGCAAGGAATAAAGAACAATTTATTGTTACATGCAATAACATAAATGTCGAGTAAAAGCCAGACCAAAAAAAAAAGAGTATTGTATGATTTTATATAAAATTCAAAAACAACTAAAACTAACCTGTAGTACAAAAACCAGAATGGTTTTTTACCTTTGGGTTAGATCTAACTCATCCTTTAGTCGTCTCCTAAGTTAAGTTTTAAATCTATTCTCTCTTCTTCATTCCCATTTCCATTGCTTTAATTCAAGTTCTAATTACAGCTCGCCAGGGTTATTATAATCATGTACAACCATCTTTTAACGCATGTTGCCCCACTGCATCAAAACCTTCATTACTTGTCTGAAGCAATCTTTCTAAAATACAAATCTAATTATGTTTTCTCCCTCACTTAAAATCCTTAAGTGGTTCTCTGTGACCTTCAAGATAAAATCCTAGACCCTTAGAACAGTATACAAGGCAGTTTATTTTACAGGCTCTGGCTATTTCTCTAGCTTCATCTGTTATGCTCCACATCGCATGCTGTAGCCATGAAGTTTCCAAATCACACCCTGTTACAAGTCCCTGTACCTTTGAACATGTTGTTCCTCTGCCCACAAGACCCTCCATCCTACCCCTTCTCTGCCTGGAAAACTTTAACACATCCTTCAAAATGTATACAGCTCAAGGATCCCTACCTCCAGGAAGTCTTTCCACCGGCCCTAAAACTAAGGAAGGTAGGTGATCCTTTCTGTGAATTCACATTTGCCTCTGATCTAGTCATGTTTGTACTGCATCTAATTATCTATTTACTCAACTGATTCCCCAACTAGACTACAAGGAATTGAAAACAGGCAGTGTGCCCTTTTCTTCTAAATATCAGTGGTTCACCCAAAGCCAGCAACTAATAAATGAAAAAAAGTACTCATCTGCATTTGTTCAATTTGCCCCAGTTAGTTACCTGCAGCTGCTTTCTTGAATCTAAAGAGGACATGCAATTTATGTTTTCCATAAATGTAAAGCCCATCTACAGATAGGAAAAATACTAAGCAACTAAAATCATTTTTCAAAATTTTATAATTTTTTGCTCATAAAAGTGGTTATTGTATAAAACAAGCAAAAAATGGAAATTCACACTCCCAAATGGAAATTCACCTCCCAAAAAGAGGATAGATTTAAAACTTACTTAGGAGATGACTAAAGGATGAGTTAGATCATAGCTATTAGCTATGAAACAATTGCCAAGTTATTTAACCTCTCTGTGCCTTCACCTCTGCATCTGTAAAATGCAGTGTTTCTTTCTCTTACAGTTGTCAGAAGGATTAAATGGGATAATACATATAATGCATTAAGCAAAGTGACTGGAAAAATTAAGTGTTTGATAATATCTACTGGTAGTAATAATAGCAACAGTAGAGCGGTAATTTAGAGAAATGTCTGTTTACAAAATGGAAGTATTCTAAAAATTTTTATGACAGAAAGTTGTGGCTATGAGGCAAGAAAAAAAAATCATTCTGTTGATGCATTACTCCCTGAAAAATCTCCAACCAAACCATCATGGCTTTTAAAGTATAACTTAGAGAGATACCTGTATAAAAAGTGTTGAATCACTGTTACAGGAATTATGTAAAGCAAACTATGAGACATCTCACAAATTCTTATGTTTAAAAAAAAAAGATGAAGGGGAATTGACACTGTAAGTTTTTGACTTTTGTGTTTTCAAACATTTGAGTCAGTTAGTTGCTTTCTCAATAGTGTAATATCAAAGTCTTGGAAAATATAAAAGCCCTTATTGTTTTAAAATTAAGATCAAGCTAAAAATGCTGCTCCAAGAGTTTGACTCCTTTTTAAGAATAAAAACCATCCTTTTACTTTAAAAATTAATTCACAAGAGGTCTGATTAAAATGATCTGCAAATAAAATAACTTTCTAAATGCAGAATCATAAATGCGTTTTTCCTCCTGTACTTAATACTAATCTTTGTGTCTTTATATTAAATAAAATTTTCATAGACCATAGTCTTATAACCATTTCCAGCAACTGAAAAACTAGACTTCATTTAGGCTTAGGAGTACATAATAGTAAAAAAAAAAAAAAAAAAAAAAATCTTGGTGTTATAGTGCTTTCTTAATGGTAAATGGCCTTCAATTTTCACTTTTGGTGATAAGACTCTTGAATCTCTGTCATAATATTATCTGTTAGATGTATAAAAACCACAGTGACTTGCGGTTCTGAAGGAAGCAGAAAGTATAATTTCCAACAAAAATGCATAACAAAATAAACCTGAACTTAAATGTGCTATGTTTATTATTTCCCACAGGGCCTTTTATGACAATACAAAAAGTTGAAAGCAAAATATATTTTTAACCTTAATCTTGAAAATCTGCATATCTATAAATTTAAAAACAAATCTTCTGCCTTAAAATCCAAGTAACAGCTTTAGCACACTCTTATTATCTATATGATATCAAATTCTTCCACCAATTATTTTCTGCATTCTGGATTGAGACAGAAATACATTTAATAATAATTATCTTATTTTTATTTATTTTGTAGACTAGATTTTATATAGAAACATGTTTTATTATTTACTTTTTTATTATTGCTTCAATGCGATACCAGAAAACCTCCTTAAAAATTGAAATATTCAATGGCCAGTTGTTTTGGCTAAAAATTTTCTGGCAATTGTTTCAAACAGTTTTGTTACCAAACTTATTGCTTTGGGATCTTTTAGACACAAGCTAGCACTACTTAATTCTGTCTTCTCTTGCCAGCAGCAGATATGCCTTGGAAGTAAATGAATTATTACCTCACACATATGTAGTTCTAGCTACAGGGGTTGGTGAGTATCATCTTGGAAAGTTGGCATTGTTTTTAATTTTAAAAATCCTATTTTAGCATGTGGCAAAATTACACAATGTTCTTTCCAGATACTAAATGTATAACGATGAAATGGAGAAAACAAGAAACAATAGTAGACGTTATTTAATGACATCCAAATGGATGTTTAGAACCAAAAGACACTATAATATCCACTGCAGACCTATCATATTACAACCAAAGTCAGACCAGAACATTATGCCAAGCAAACATAACATTCCAAATGAAACAAAGCTGATAAAGAAAATCCTATCTCTTTAAGGGACACCAAATACAGGCAATTCCTATAGACTTACAGAGGACATTGCACTTCTGCTTAGCAGTGAGTTCTCAAACCCGCGAGTGGCATCTAGGCAATGTTGCTGAAAGATCTCAATATTAATTTTTTTCTAAAGAAAATCAACAGAAAAACAACTAACTCTAAGTCAAGCAATGCTCTGATCATCATAAATATCCAGATATGAAACTGTATAGCAAGAAGGAGCACAAAAACAAGTGACAAAATCAATTTAAAAGATAGTTTTGACCCTGTGTAACTGCTCTTTGGCCTGTTCCTAAAAGCCAAGTAACAAGGTGGCCAGATTTCAAGCTTTTTAAAAATATATTAAAATCTCCTGTATTTGGGAAAAAATTACTAGCCAAAAAAATTTTAACGCAGGAAAATATGAAGAAAATAATACATAATTCCATCTAGTATATTTATTATAATCATCGACTTTAAAAAATAAGAGCAGAACACACATAGTTTAAAAATTCCAACTATTCAGAGGGAAACGAAATGAAAAGTAAACATCTCCCTCCTCCCTCATCCCCAGCTACCCTGGACTTTGCCTAAAATTGTTTAAAACTTTCTAATATATCCATCCAGAAATGCATGTTTATATTTGTACTCACACTTATGAATACTCACCTACCACTGTACAAGCGTGTGTATAATGTTCTTCCATTTCAAAACACAAATGCAACAACTATTCCACTCTATGCTTTAGAGAAAACTGGTGTAGAAAAATGTGAACATTTTCTTTATGATGACTTCACTACATTTTATAAGAAGCATGATTCTGAAATAAATTCATCAGTTGTTTGTGCTTTGTTTCCTGCTGTCTCAAGTCCCTGTCACTAATCCTAATGACTCATAACATGCAGCACATCCAAATCTCCACTAAAAGTAATAGGGAGAATTATCCACATAATTCTACATAGGTTCAAAGGAAAATGGAACAACAACAACAAAAACTTCAAATGCTGATATTTTTAAAAAAATAAAAACCTTAAAAGAGAAACAAGTCATAAGGAAGACCTATGTGCCGATTGTATGATTTTAAATTTCTTTTATAAACCACTACTTAAAGCAATCTGAAAAACCTAACTTTAACCATCACTGCTTAAATTGAACATAGGAAGATATAGAAATTAAGAAATGTAAATGTTTTAAAAATTGATATTCTAAAATTCCCATTTATTTTATATCATATGTAAAAATAAGTAAAACTCTCTTGCCAAAAGCTCCCATTTAGATTTTTAAAAGAGCAACTGAAATTTTTAAGTCTCAATATTTCAATTTTTTTGAAATCTCATCAAATTGAAATTTTAACAGTTGCCTACTACATTTAGACATATTTTTAATATTTTTAATTAAAATAATTCATGGTCCTGTTCCTTATTTTTAAGTTCTTAAAAAAAATCACAATTTTGTTCATTTACATGAATAAGAAACAATTCCTTCATTTCAACATATTCTGACCTGAAATTGCATTTTTATCTATCAAAAACTTCATTATTATTTAGGGATAGAAATCATATAACTCTCATTTAATTCTTTGACAACAATTTATCTCATATGGGAAAAAATACTCTCCAAGTAAATCTGTGATTTTTTTTTTATTATTTCAAAATTATTGATCAAGGTGTCTCCTAACATTAGCAAATCTTGCCAATATCAGTAACATGACCCACGACAGAGTGAAAATCAAACTTCTCAATTAGCACTCGTATTAAGAAACACCTGGGGAAGAAGCTATAATTCAAACTGATCATCTAATAGATAAGGCAGCTTCTGTCAGGGGAAGATACAACTCTTCCATTGGAAGAGAGCCTCTGAAATTTATAATAAACAGGCAATTAAAAATAAAAACACTGCATTGCAGAGTATGTTTGGGAAGCAGATTATGTGCATTTGGTCTGCAGAGTTCAGAAGAAGACTTTGAAATCTCCTTCATAATTAGTAACGGCTTGCCTTCCATCAAAATGCCCTTGCTGTTGGAATACAAGTGTATTGAAAATAACACTTGCTTTTAGAAGTGCTTTTTCTCCCCCCGCCTTGTCTCTTTGGTAGCCAGATCCAGCACCTCCCTCCCATCCTTCCAACTGCCACCACCAAGGGTCACAATGAAAAGGAAACTACAGCGGGCCAAATTATTTTACCAACTTGACTCCTCTAGACACATTCATCATGATGAGTCCTGACAAACTCTTATGATTAATACTGTCATTTGTAGTCAATGAGATCGATTCTTTCATCACCTTCAAAGCTGTACAAAAAGAAGACCAGGGGATGTATGGCCGCCGGCGGGAGGCGATTTGTCTTTTATAATTTACGGAAGTGATAAATCCAGCAGAAGAAAGGAAATATTTAACAGTAAGTTAGGGGGCTCTGTTATAGGGCAGATTGAACCACGGGGTGTTTACAACAAGTCCCACACTAACTCTGCCTAGTTATGTGACAAAATATTTCCAATTTTGATCCAATCTCATGCAGATTCCCTGCGGCCCCTTGGCTGGTCACATTCCACAGCACCTTAGAGACTATTTGCTCAGTATTTACAATGAACCGTATGTTGTGGGTAATTTGTCATCATCGTTTCAAAACATCAATCTCCTTGGCTTCTTTCAAATAGAATTGTGAATTGGGAGAAAACTCTCTAACACCATAAACCAACATTGTCTACTGATAATCTGATGTCTTTGTTAACTAAAATAATAATAATAAAACCCAGTGACCAACAACTTTCCCAGTTGCACGTTTACTTCCCCTCTCACCTGTGTTTCCTCTTCGGGGACATAAAAATCTTCTTTTGGGTTTAGAGTTGTCAAAAATCAGCCCTGAGCTTCATTCCTTTGCCTTTTCTCCTTTTTTGTCCTGAGTGAAAAATTCCTCTGGAAAACGACATTTTCTGCCTGAATTGATAGCCCAACCTTTTAATTCTAGCATTTCAATACATGGACTAATGGAGATTATATATGTGTCTTCTGTTTCATGGACTTAGGTTTGTGATAATTTAGGTCTAGATTGCTGATAATATTGGGGCATTATACAATATATAGTCTGACAGTGGCCATAAAATGGACATTTGTTACTGCACTATGCTTCATGCTGCCTAATGGTGTCCACAAATATTTGCAAAACATAAAAAATACTGATATTTTGATGATGCAGTAGGATTACATCAAATAAAAAGCACTTTAGCTATAGCTGTGTGACAACAAAATTTATTGCACAACAATGGCAACAGAATTTAAATGGAAAGTTCTATGGAAAAAAAATAGCCTCCTTTCTCGAGGTTTATACGTGTGCGTGATTTTATTGGTGTGCTAAATTGATTCTATACAGTAAACGGCATCATTGCCTTTACATAGCATTTTGATAATTTCCAGATGGTCTGTGTTTTCATTTTACATTGGAAATTATGAACATAGAATCATTTTCCAAAGTTTTAAAATGTGACATGGTTGCAAATCTCAAACCTAGGTAAACCCGGTGACTGTGAAAACACTTTTTTCCTTATAAATGTAACATCTATAGACATACTTTCTATCAACCGTACAAAATCCCTATGTGCCTAAAACTAATAGAACTGTTGCCAATGACCGTAATGACGACAGCCAGTGGTGGGCAGATTATTTGATACCCCACCCATTCACTAATATGCCTTCAATCAAAGCTAAAACTTAACAAAAAAAAAAAAATTCTTTCGTTCTTTATCCTCTTCCCTTTCCCCACAACAAGACTCTTGGCCTGAAAGGAATTTTTCCATTGCATCTGATTTCCCAGCAGTCCGCCTCCATAGCCTATCATTTGATATTAAATCGCAGTGTCGCTTCCGCCCACCCTGCTCGCCGCGATCCCATTTCAGCTCAGTGCACAGCCTGCATTGCCGTCCATTCTCCACACACGTCCTCCCCAAAGATCCTGCGTTGCAGACAGCTTTGCCACAGGGCAGGCAGCCTGGCTGAGTTCCAGGAGCACGTGGTGGGTGATCCTGCTTTGCGTTCCATGTTAAGTAGGGCTGGTGGATGATGCCGAAGGAAGGGCTCAAGAAGCCAGATGTGACATCTAGTGAAGGTTGGGCACTACCGTCATACCAGAGAATTTCCACTTGGTGTGGAGCTGGATGCCATGTTGGTTCCTGGCAGTCTTCTGTTTCACAAAGCACTTGGCTGCTAGTGTTTGTGATGGGGTTATCTTTGCGGAGGAAGCTGAATTAATTCAGGTAGTAAAATTCATCCGTGTCTCAAATATAATAGCATTCGTTTCATATTTGCATTTTAAGTCATAAAAATAATATGCTTCCAACACACTGAAAACTTTTATTCAACTAATATTTTTGAATCCCTATTTAATGCTGGGACCTGTGCTAGGCATGAGGGATAGGGTAGAGAGCAAGGCACCTACAGAGTTTACCATTCATCATTGGATTGTGTCTGTATTTCCCTCTTCAATGATTTGGTGCTGAAGAACTAATTCCAGAACAGTATTCCATTTTGCTATTAATGAAAATGTTGGGGCACCTGGGTGGTTCAGTTGGTTAAGCAACTGCCTTCCACTCAGTTCATGATCCCAGGATCATGGGATCGAGCCCCGCATCAGGCTCCCTGCTCTGTTGGGGGCCTGCTTCTGCCACTCCCCCTGCTTGTACTCTCTCTGTGTGTCAAATAAATAAATAAATAAAATCTTTAAAAAAGAAAATGTAGAAGATTTGGGTATATACCAGTGTTATGTTATAACCTTGGATTCATTGAAGATATAGCTAATTAAACCTTTTCTGTTTGGGGGTAATTGTCATCTGCCTAAATATCGTCTTGCAAAATAGTCAAACAAAATGAATCATATGGTACCAAACATGTTAGTTTCCATTTCACTGACTTTCGTGCCACCTGCCAAACACACATACACATCCATACACACCCGCACATGCTCACACATACTCGGCCACTCCCCTCCCAGAAGTAACTTCTGTCGATAGTTTGGTATGTATGCCATGCATTTACATACATGTGTGTTCATATCGCAATTATACTTCATGTCTTTTTTTGTATAAATGGGATTATACAATATTATTGTTTCGTGTATTTTTTTTACTTAAAAATATGTCTTAGAGATCTTGCCAAGCCAGTATGTGTAAGTCTACCTCTTTCTTTTCAACAGCTGAACAGTATTCTTTACTAAGGATGGACCATGTTGGATCTAACCCAGGTCCCTACTGATGCTTCGTGGCACCATTTCTCAGCTTGAAGGAATAGGGCTTTATTGCCATTTTTTTTTTATTTTAAGGAATTTCTGCAGAAAAGCTACACCATACATATGATCTCCATTTTCAATATGTTATTCCTTTTCATTTGTAGGGTTTGAAAAGTATCAAAGCTCTAGAAGAGAATTCTGGGTCTAATTCTCTCAGGAGTCTTCTCTGAAGTACTCATTGCTTGGAGGCATTAAGTTCCAAGTTATATATTTGGTGGCAAGAGTAACCTCACAATTACTTCACACCTAAACTATCTTTTTAAAGAATATTAATTAGTTTATGGTATTACAAGCCCAGCACTGAAATTTAAAAAACCAAAACTTGGGGCAAAAATAAATAAACAAAGTGGTCTTGTCTTTATTTAGATGATTTGGAAAAGGACATATCTCAGAAAACTGAGGATAAGAGTGTAAGGCATTATTCATTTGACTGAATTTTGAAAATCTGGTCCCAATAGGAATAGAGGGTGGGTCAGGGTTAAATCTGTGTGCTTTGATTATGACTCTCACATAAACCAAGATATATAATTTGCCCTTTCAAATTCCTTTTTTGTGAAAGATATAAATAAATGTTAATGGAAAAGATACATTAGTGGGTAGTGATGATGATGTGGTTTCAAATAATTCCAAACAGCAATTTCATCCACACTGGCTGTTACTGGTTGAACTTTGTCCCCCATCACAGATGATAAGCTGCTCAAAAATCACTATTCTTTGGCAATCTCTCTTAGGTTGTGAGCTTTCTGATATCCCATTAGGACAAAATACGTCAGCACACACATAAGCATCAGTGATGTTTCAGAGAATGGAGTACGACTGGTTTTGTGAGAATTTCTAAATTGAATGTCGTCATTTTTATCATCTTGTGCTTATCTTTTAAAGATCACCTGACTGAGATTACATCTCCCTCATGTCTCCACATTTTATCAAGTTCTGCATAAAGCGGTAAGTTTAATTCTCATGGTATAGGGGATTAGCTGCACAAAGATTTTAGACTCAGAAATAAGCCACTGACCATCTATGAAGCACATTGGAGACTGAGGGTTTGGGGCATGATTATTGCTGATTCGGGAGTATTGTCTTTTCCTTGACCCCTGGTCAGGTTAGCCAATAGACTGGCGTTGTCCTTCCTACTCCCACAGACCTAATCCAAATGTTATCCCAGCACACCAAAGCGGAGCAGAAATTGAAGGGGAGATCACTGTCCGACAATAGTAAATATTCAATTCCATCCCCTTTGTCCCTGGGTTTAGGAGGCGAAAGAGAGAGTCAACCTGGGAAGCGGCATTCTGTATTTAATAATGCAACCTCTATCAGCAAGATGAGAAAAGCAATCATGCAGCCTCAGTGCACTGCCTCGGGAAAGTCTGTCGCTGCTGCGGGCTACCTGCAAGCGCCCTGCCTGTCGCAAGCTTTCCCACACGGCTCGCGATGCTAATGCTGCCCCCACGGCCCTCTCATGGTGTCTGGCAGTCTGTTCATTTCAAACAAATCAAAGTAGCCCTACTTTGTGAAACCATCTTACATGATAAAGTCTATTTAATGTATTCTCATTTCCTGTGCAAAGTATGCGTTCTCTTCAGGTTCTTTAATTTTCGCTCATTTTCATTACAAAAAGAGAAATTAAATTTCTAGTATTTCTTTATCTCATTTACTCTTATTGTTGATATAATATTAGAAATTAAATTTTATAGCCTGGTTTTTCCCCAAAAACTGTATATAACAATCATATAAAAATTAAATGACCGACCACAATGACATGCCAGTTCACACCTGCTAGAATAGTTCAAATTAAAAAGACTGATTATACCAAGTGTTGGCAAAGATATGGAGCAATTGGAACGCCCATCCATGGAGAGTGAGAATGTAAACTGATAAAACTACTTGGGAAAATAGTCTGGCAATTTTCTAAAAAGCTAAGTATTTGCCTTTCATATGACCCAACAATCCTACTCCTAAGTATTTACCGAAGAGAAATGAAAATGTATGTCCATATAAAGACTGTGTGCAAATATTTAGATCAGCTTTATTCATAACACCAAAAATTAAAATCAACCCATATGTTCAACAATGGGTAGGTCAATTAATAAACAAATTGTGGTATATCCCTACAGTGGACTCCTACTTAGTAATAAAAAAAAACCCCAAACTACCTATATACACAACATGTATAAATCTCAAATATATTATATAAGGCAGACCAAAAAAAAAAAAAGTTAGGACCGTATGATTCCATTTATATTAAATTCTAGTAAAACTAGCAAAACTGATTTACTGGAAGCCGAGCAGTGTTGTACGGGCACAGGATGGGAGGTAAACTGACTACTAACAGGCACAAGAAAATTCTGAGGAGCAATGGAAATGGTTTATAGCTTGATTGTGGTGGTGGTTACATGGATGTCTGCAACTGCCAAGAGCTATTGAATTATACACGGGTGCATTTATTAGATGTAATTATACCTCAGTGAAGATTATGCCTAAAAAAATAAATGGCCAATATTTAAAAAGGGAATTTCTAAAGCTGGCAAGAGGACCCTGAAATGAATAAATGAACACAACTCACACTACTGGTCGGAGTGTACATTGGCAAAATTTGGGGGAAACAATTAGGTCCAAAGAAATGTTTGTACCTTTAAGCCAAAAAAACATTATGTAATCATTAAAAAAATCTACATGTAGGAAATTGTTAACTTTGGTAGGAAAAATCCATTTTATTTACAGTAGTAGAAGTAGAAATTTTAAAAAGGAATCATCTAAATTCCTAACAATGGGAAAATGATTATAGAAATTTCAGCACATCAATTCAGTAAGATATTCAACCATTAAAAATAACTGAAGATCATGAAAGAACGTGAAAAGTACGTATCATGTAATGTTTAAGAATACAAAATTGTGTCTATATGCATTACATATCTAAAATATTTGGTTTATAAGTAGACAACAAGTGAAGGGAACTGTGGGGAAATAAACATTTATATTTGAAGAAGTAATGATATCAGGCGAGGCTGTTTACTTATTTCTGTTTATGTTACCCTGTTCATAGAAAATGTTAACAAGTAAATGCTGAAGGACCAGGAGTGCCTTCTAGGTGACTTAAAAGCATCATAAGCTATTTTGTGGACCCTATGCTGCTCATACAGCTGGGAAAGGGACAAATCAATGTGTCCAATGGCGTTGAGGGTACAGTTTGTACACATTCACCCATGAAGGCTTTTCTCTTCATGGTCTGATGTCCACACTAGTTCATTTGTCACAGGCTTTTTCTTTCATTCTCCCCTCTATCATTTATGATTTAATGGTAATTATATTAGTTTTCTTTTGCTGCATTACAAATTATCACAAATGTACCAATTTAAAACAAAACACACTTATGACCATCTGTCACGGTTCAACATAACTCCCATGTTCCTCATTAAGTCTTTTTGATTAACTAAGTTTGATGTTGACCACAAATAACCCTTGTATCTCCCATATGTTTTCCAAGTCATCTTTCAATTAAATATTTATAGGGCACACTAAGTATCTGTGTTCTTTTCTGGAGCTTGGGCTCCTCTTCCAAGCTCAAATGACTGTTGTCAGAATTCATTTCCTTGAAATTGTAGGATCAAGGTCCCTACTTCCTTGCTGACTTCATCTGGGGTCCCTCGTGGCTCCTAGAGGCTGCTTCAGTTCCATGCTACGTGGCCTTCTCACAACACAGTGGCTTACCTACTTCTTCAAGGCCAAAAAGAGAATATTTCTTGGATGCCTGGGTGGCTCAGTCAGTTAAGTGTCTGCCTTTGGCTCAGGTCATGATCCCAGGGTTCTGGGACTGAATCCCATGTGGGACTCACTGCTCAGCCGGGAACCTGCTTCTCCCTCTCCCTCTGCTCCTCCTCCCCCCTTATGTGCTCTCTCTCAAGTAAATAAATAAAATCTTAAAAAGATAGAGAGAGAATATCTCTCTGTAGGAAGGGTCCAGTATGTTTTTAAAATAAATTGGGCCCACTCAGACAATCTCCCTTTGGATTAACTCAATCAACTGATTCGGATCTTTAATTACATCTGCCGAATCCCTTCACCCTTGTGAAAATGTGACATGATCACGAGAGTGATATCCCATCATATTCACAGGTCCTGCCCACATTCACGTACACAGGTGCACCAGTGTTAGAATCTTGAGGGCCATCTTAGAATGCTGCCTACTACCGTCTTTGATAAAGAGATGATTTCTACAGAGATTAAACCTAACCCTCTATGTGTCCACTGTATTTCCTGAAAGTATTGTCCAAAAAATAACAACAACACACACAAGAAAGAAAACCAACAAATGAGAAATGTTTTCTTGCAGGGTTGACTCACTCATAAGCAAAGAAGCCACTCACCTTCATATATAAACATAATCAGCCTCCAGGGAACTTAGAACTCCCTTCATTCAAGAGAAATGTTCTTGGGTTAAGATGAGGATGCTGAACACTAGCAGCAATTTCAGCAACCCCCATTCCATGTCTATGATGGACATTGCTAGTAACCTCAGCATCTTCTCACACTGGGGCCAGCAAGCCTTGGAATCCTTCTCAGTGCAGATCTTCAGAAATCCACAACAATCAGTAGGAGATGACACACCAGATTAAACCTATTTACCATCCCTGGGATAAAGTAATGGTTTCAGAAAGTGCCTATTAAAATCAAACACATTTGAGTACCAGATGTGGGCAAGGTACTTTTAAGAGCTTATGCTCTAGTTGGGGAAAAAATTAAGTTATTTCATAATCCATGTGGCTTTTGTCTTTATTCAGATTAACATTTATTGGGTCTCTTGAAGAAAAATACCTATTTCCTACCACTTAGATCACAAACTTAATTTGACGGAAGAAAATAGACGGGAAAAGTGACATTATTTTGTAGGTACTAAGTGTTATCAACAGACATGTTTCTTTCAGTGAAAACCACATTTACCATCCACCAAGGAAGGTGTGAGACGTGGACTCAGACATGAGAAAGTGTTTTAATAGAATTATTCTTGCTATAAGTAACGCCAACTCAAATTGGTTTTAAGTAATAATGTACCTCACATCGGATGTTATATCAGCTATTTTGTCTATTATGTTCTCAAGGACTCAGCTTCTTTCTGTCCATCTGCTAGCTGTTCTCAGTAACAGCTTCTCCTAAAATTGGTTTCCCTTTGTGGTCAAAAGATTGCTGCAACAATGACAGAGCCATGCCTTCAGATTCACACGAGAGAGTAAAGCTGTTCTCCATGTGGAGATAGGACCTTTGCTTCAGTCCCATTGGGCTTCTAGGGTCATGTGTCCCTTTCTGGACCAATAACAGCCATCAGGAAATGCCATGTGCTGAAATGGCTTAGTGACTGACTCTCACTGGAACTTGCTGATGGAGCCAGCTTCCCCAGGAGAACATCACTTGGTTGGGGAGAGGAAATTAGAACAAAATTAAGTTTCTGCTTCGGTGGGAGAAAGGGAAAACAGAAGTCAGGCTGGCAACCAAAGCTGTCTGCTTCAGTTGTAGCTTCTGACTGCGCCCAAACCTAACTTCATTCCCCCCAGGCTTATAGGACCTCCTCTTTTCTCAGGCCTGGCTGGATGTTGGATCCACCAAGCCCAAACATGGTGAATCATGCATCATGGAATAGCAGCACCAGGCAGATTTGATACAGGTCCAGACCCTCTGGCTGTTCTGCCTAATCTTTCAGCAGGGGCTCCTCCTGGAGCCTCAGACACCATCTGTCACCAAGCCTGTCCCATGGGTCACATATTAGTGTCCTATTGTTGCCATGGCAAAGTACACAAACTTCATGGCTCAAAACAATGGAAATTTATTAACTGATAATTCTGGAGCTCATAAGTCTAAAATGTCTTGACAGGGCTGAGCTCCTTCTAGAGGCTTCATGGGGCAATCCACTCCTTTGCCTTTACTTCAGGCACCCTCTATTCCTTGGCTTGTGGCCCCCCACCTCCATCTTCAAAGTGCACAACTGCAACTTCTGTTTCCGTCTTTACATTGCCTGGTCTTTCATCCTCCTGCCTCCTTCTTTCGAGGCCCCTCATGACTATATTGGGACTGCCCAGCTAATCCAGGACAATCTTTTCATTTCAAGATCCTTAATTTAATCACATCAGGGGGGGAATAATGTCCCTTTTGCCGTGTAAGGTAACATATTCACAGGTTCCAGGGACTACAACATAGACATCTTGGGGGGGGGGGGGGCATTATTAAGCCTGCCATATCCAATTCCACCAACACCAGGGGGTTGCAAACTGGATTGCAGAGTTAGTCTTCTAGGGATGGGTGTGGCTCCACGTTTACAGTAAGCCACGCCCCTCCGTTCCCTCAATGGACTACAAGCCTGGGATACCAAAGGTTCTTGACGCTGACCAGGTTCAGGACAAGTACCACAGGTACCCCCACCAACCCACCAGAGCGGGGAGTAAGAGGCCGGAGGGCAGTATGAGTGCTGGGATTGAAAACAAGAGGTATGACTAGCTAAATTTACCACCAGCACTGCTGGGGACTTTGCCTTCTGGAAGGATGCAGAGGCAGTGGAAAAGAATCCCTTGGATACCTTACATTCCATGGTTCACGATGCTTTTTCCAAAACTCAGAAAACCACATACCACAGATGTTATTGTTTTTTTATAGTAGTATGAAACTCACCTTTTAAAACTTAAATACACTTATTTTAAAGAAACCTATGTATTTTCAAAGAAAATATCTGTCTAAAGAAAACTATGTGGCATTATAAAAATGAAAAATCGGTACCATAAACAGAGAGCTTCCATAAAAATAAATACAACTAAATATGTTCAATGTCAGTAAATTCTAGCTAGATGCCGTAATCCATCAAGGCTCTGAGCTGAAGGCCCAATCTCTGTTTTATTAAAAAGGATCATCAGCAAGGTTAGAGTTACTGTAAAGGCAATGCTAGCACCAGGTTGAAACTTTCCCTTTAATATAACTTAACTGGAAAAAATTGAAAAGGCAAAAATTTTCTCTTACTATGATTCAGTTTTATTTAATGCCATGTTGGGACCCAAACATCATCTCTCGTGCCACCAGCAGTAAGACACCCACACTTTGGGAAAGGCTGGTTGCAATAACAGCTGCCAAACCGATCTCTCTAGAGGAGCACAGCGAGGGAAGGGGGTCCTACTATGTTTGGATCTTAAGGACCATATCACGTTCGTTCCACATAAACAACAGAACCGCCCCAATAAAGGAACTCGCTGTGGGTTACACAGCTACAAAGCAGCCTAATGAGCTCTTAACCCCAGGGGGTCTGACTCCAAAGCCCTGGCTTATTTCATGTCTGGATCACTGGAGAAGACCCAAATAAGGAAACAACTGCTTTAGGCGTTGGGCTAGAGTGGATGCATTCAGCTAGTTTTATGCGCATGTACGTGTACACACAGCCGCATGCAAACAGAGGCTCTAGAACCCAAGGAACACGTAAGCCCTATTCCATGCTTTTTTATAACAGGGAGTGTCAAACTCAGCTGCCCATCGGAAACACCTGGGAAGTTTTAAGAACTCCTGAGGTGTGGCCTGGTGCTTCCAGTGATTCTAACGTGTGTATTATTACCTAAACTGCATAGGAGGCATTCTTTGCTCTTACAGAGCCATGAGCATGAGAAGCAGAAGGTCAGATTCCTCTGCAAATTACAGCAACACGTACTGAAAGCTGATGTGGGCCCGGCACAATTAGGAGACCATGTTCAAGGACATATATATTAGTAGAAGATGCACATTACATAATCCATCACAAGTAAGTATGTAGTACATAATACATCTGAAGAGATTGATACATTAGGACCGCGCCACACTGGCCGGCTCAGATCCCCAGCCCAGCAAACACCTGGCAGAAAGGACAATGCCCACAGCCAGACACCACGCTGGATGGCCCCTCACCGACTGACTACGACCCCAGGAGATAGACTGTGAGAGGAGTTCTTGGGGAAGCAAGAAGGGAGAATGGATAGAAAAGTAAAGGGGAAAGGCCAAGTCACCAGAAAGTCACCACTCCACCTGATGGAGTTGCCAACTTGTTCTAGAAAATGTCCCAGTCCTCACTGAGGTCTGGCTCTTTAATTCAGAGGCAGCTTCCCAGCCTTCTGCCTTTCCCCATGGACTCTCTCCAGGTCAACTCCACCAGCGAAGGTCCCAGAACATGTTATTGTTCCTTACGACTTGAAAAAGCCAACCCACTGATTGTATGAAGTGGTATTAAACTCTCTCTAGATTCATCAGAAAAATCCAATCTTTTATCATTGAGAAAGAGATAGTCACAATAATAAATACCAAATGTTTCCGTATTGGGAGGCAATGGTTTTATTTTCCTGAACAAAATTCTGTTTTCAACTCCTGATGGAGAGAAAAACCTTCAAACCAGGAAAGAGGAAGTGCTTTCAGCTTCCCCTCTTCCCCACCCTCACTGAAATATCTGTGAAACCAATAAAGCGAGGAACATGGTGTTTGCCAGAAATGGACCAAATACATGATGTCCGTGCCATGAACAGATTGGCAGTTCTATTTAGGCCACTTGTGATTTTCATTTTAAAGATATCACATTTTATTTATTTTTGTAATTATACCACAATGCTGCTAAATGTACTGAGTCTAGACAGAGCCTGCAGCACCCCAGGATCTGGGACCAGACCCGGTACTAAGTTCAAGTAGACCTGGCAAGTGTGGCTTGATATCCTGTGGCTTACAGGGTAAGCATTACTTTTCCAACGCAACCCACTCTCTGAAATTGTGTTAGGATGAGCGAGTCAGCTCCTACTTTGTGAAACCATGCTTTATGTTAAAGTCACCCTCCCTGCTTTGCTGCCCCTGGAGGGAAATAAATAAATAAATAAATAAATATAAATACACAAATAAGTAGGGACTAGACTGCCTTGTAGCTAAAATGTATGTGACCCCTGTGTGTGTTTTCTTCTGTTGCAGCTGGCTGCATGAGTATGTGGAGTGTGTGAATAATGAATCAGGAAGCGATAGTTCTTATTTTCAAGGAAGAAAAACATCACTCCTCATGGGTGCCAGTTTCTAGCAGGTTATTAATCTATAAATGTCGTTGCCACTTAGTGACCCCACAACAGCAGGCAGAGTGTCTCCTTCTCCCCCACCCATACTCACACCTGCATGTAGTAAGCTCCTAGGTGCCATTAGTAACAAACCCAGGCTCTGTTTAAAAGATGATAACTCAGTTATTCCAAGATAGGAAGCTCTCCCTTACCCTCCACACCTGCATAAAAGTGCCAGGGGTATTTAAAACAAGTGGCCTGGTATTTCTTTCCAAATACCAACAGTATGACTGCTGCAGCTAGATAAATATCACATGACACAAAGGATAACAAACATTCTACCATTGCCCTCGATAGATCTGAGTTTACAGAGATTAAGGCAGACAACACTGAGAAACTCAGGCAAGCAAAGAACTTAAGATGTGACTTCCTCCTGACAGTGCAAAAAGCAGTGGGAAATTTGTGGGGGGAGAAGCAGATGTCAAAAGCTTTATAAAAATAGCTTGGAGAAAATAATAGTATAGCTATGAGTGTTTAAACACCTCTGGAAGTGGATTTTGACTCAGACAATGAGAAGCAGATTTTGGAACTGGGCCACTGAGACCAGTCTATTTATTTATTTATTTATTAAGATTTTATTTATTTATTTGACAGAGAGAGAGAGAGCACAAGCGGGGGGAGCGGCAGGCAGAGGGAGAAGGAGAAGCAGACTCCCCGCCAAGCAGGGAGCCCGATGTGGGACTTAATCCCAGGACCCTGGGATCATGACCTGAGCCGAAGGCAGACGCTTAACGACTGAGCCACCCAGGAGCCCCGAGACCAGTCTTTAAAAGGATGTGAATTTGGCGGTAGCAGGCTCCGGGCTGGTAAGATTTCAAGACATTGCTAGCTAAAAGGACCTCCCTTATTTCCTGCTAAGTAAAATTCCTCCATCACAAGCTATTTCTGTGACTTATAGCTTGTCTCAAATTAACAGGCCTACATCAATGAGGAAAGCATTATTTACACTTCAGTGAAAATTATATTGTTATTTCCCCAGGATGACTTTCAACTGGAATGTTAAAAAAAAAAAAGAAAGAAAGAGAACCAACCCCCAATGTCTGAAAATGTTAGTCTGTCTCAGTTCTCTTGCAAGAGTACAGCTATGTCATCTTTGTCTTTTGGCAACAGGGAACATGAAAGCTGAAGACTGCCCTCTAGAACATCATGTGCTCCAAGCCGTGAGTGAGAAATGCAACTGAAAATAACTTAGAACCTTCGGGACTTTTTAAACATTTAGTAGGTTTAATCATGGTGTTCACAGAGATCTACAAACTGTGCTTATTAACACCAAAGAAGAGCCTGTCCTATAACATCATCATCTTATGATTAATAAACAGTGTTTGTTGAAACTGTTTCATGTAAAAGTTGATAGAGACACAGCAGCCCGCTTGTGATTTTGCAGAAATTATTTTGCTGGTGGAAGCTTCTGTCAGGATGTGACCTACACCGTAACCACAAGAGCATTGTTTTGTTACCAGAGGAAGTGGAGCAGATACGGTGTTGGGCTCACCTTCTCGTAGAGCCCAAAGGAAGAGGAAAGATTTGTACTGCCTTCGAAGTTTGAAAGCAAGCGAAATGAGCTTTTCACTCCCCAAAGCAGTCCTCTTGTTTAGAACACGAAGCGATTCAAATTCACTTCCCAGAATATAAAATCAGATCATTGGGGGGCGGGGGGGAACTCAAGGAAAAAAAGACTGAAGGAAGCCATGTGTCATTAATTCAGTTATAAATTATTAGCCGAAAGCAGCCTCTCAGCATTTGTATTTGATGAACAAAAATTGATTGCTTCAAGGGCATTTCAGTCCTTTTGATGTTCCCATCTTTTAGCCCACCACAAATCTGAATCCTTAACAGAATGATTATAGCATTATAGTAATCCTGAGAGCCAATACGAAAGGATTTGCAAGAGCAACGGAGATCAATAGTTTGAAAAAAGAATGTCTTTTTGAATTGACAGCGCTGTCTCGCCTGATCGTGAACCTGAACAAAATAAGTGGGGCCTGAGTACACAAGCCACAGCGCGGGCCGAGCCGAGCTGCTGCGAGGAGCAGGGGCCCGGCGTGCTTGAATAGGCCTGAGCCCTGAATATTTCTAAAGGATTAAACCCCAACTAATGGCAACCCAAAGATATTTTGCAAACAATCAGCCTCTCCCCGAAATAGTTAAAATAATACATGACGGGTCTCGGTTTGGCATTCAAAAGACTGGGTTCAGCTACAGGTTCAACATTTGCTTTTGCACAGAGTTTGAGATGATGGGAAATTGGATTAGAGGTAGCGTCGTCTTAATGGCTATCTCCTCTGGGCCACTTTGAGATCGAGAATCCGCCGCCCTGTTTCAGGGTGGACGGGAGAGAACCTGGTCCTGAACACCTCACATATCAGAAAACCCGATGGGCCCGAATTGTCTGAAGACACCATCAGCTGCCTCTATGGGATTTCCAAGTTGTAACATCACTTGATACCTCAAAAGACAGAGAAAGGCAGCTGACCACTAAAGGCTCCTGCAACAATTCAGGGATTAGCATAAAATTATCCATACAGGAGGGCAAGTAAAGCCGTGGCACTCGGTCCCCACAGTAGGGGCATTGTTAGGGGACGCAAATGAACTCCGTGCAAGTGTGAAGGCGTCTTAACACTGTCTGAGGACCTGCATGCTTTAACGTTGATGTATATATTTCCCAGTTCTTTGTTTCCTCAGCAAGAGGCCGGCTTCGTCCACTGGAGAGAGGCGTCAGGAGACTTCAGATGGCACACATCCGGAGAACATCCCATGGAAAATTGTGAATGGCTAAGTAATCTCTTTCAGTACCAAGACAAGGAGTGGTAATTTATGGTTTAAAAGACTATGAAACCTGACATTAATTCTGAATAACAAACCTTAAACCAAACGATGGGGCAGAGTAGAATACACAGCGCCAATTAACAGAAGGAAAGCAATTCTTCCAAGGGACATGAGTTCCACACTGTCTCGAAGAGGAAGACAACTTTCCTCGGACAGAGCTCAGGTTTGCGGCCCCTCCCACGGAGCAGCCTTGCTGGCATGGCCCCTGGGTCCCCGCACTGCGGACACCTAAAAGGGTGGCTCCAATTAAAAGCATGTTAAAACCGCGATCCCTGAGAGGTGTGCTGGAGCCGATCACACGTTTTATCTGGAGGTTATGCATCATAACATGTGATCCTTAAAGTTAACCTTTTTTTTTTTTTTGAAGCTGTTTAAAACGTTTTGTAGCTGTTTTTGTCCAAACGAATCCAAAGAAGGATAAGCAGGAACTGGCATAAATAATAGCCGCCTTAAAACGGGGCAGCAAAATTGATAGCTCTACAAATGGCAGCCACCTGTACCAGGAAAACTCAAAGATTGAGAATAAGTATTTGAAGAGAAAGAATAATTGGAGATGTGACAGCAAAGAATAGAAATCACTCCCCAGAAGGTGTTTAAAAAGCTCTTCTCTCTCCTACTTAATCACTGTTCCCTTAAGCCCATAAATTAAAATGCAGGGCATATGTTAGATGGATTATAAGTATGGATACTTATGTTATCTAAAGCATCTTAACTTTACCCAGCTTGTTTTCATATTGCCAGACTCCATTCCGCTAATGATATAAGAACAACAAGATCTTACAGGGAACTGTTCTGCATCACATTCTCTTACAATTTTATTAAATTATCATATTGATGGTCTGTTACTTAAGGCCCTCTTAGCAGTGCCAAAACAAAATCTTGATTTCTCTGACTCATAAGGATTTCTAGTTCGTTCCTTTAGCAAAGGCAGAACAGATATTTCACTAAATTATAAAGAAATTTGTAAAAAACTTCCTGGCAGTCTCTCTCCAAGAATTAAAATCATGCCACTTGAGGTAGCCAGTTTAGCTATAGCTTTGTTACATCAAAGTTAATGTTTTAAAGGAGTGTGTTGTTGGAAAAAGAAATATAGTTTCCTAATTGTTGAAAGAATGAACAATATTTAATTCTAGATCTTCGGCAAATTAATAATTCAATTCAACCGATATGATAGGCATCGACAGGCCCTGTCACAGAGATCCGAGGATGAATGGGACACTGCAAGGATTTTATAATCGAGTCAGGGTCATCTATGTGTCCCCAGATGTGCCTTTAGGAGTATTGTTTCATTATTGCCATGTCACTAAAAGTTGGTACCGATAAAAAAATACCTGTGATTCCCAAGGGATTTTGGCAGGATTCATAAATGAAAGAGCCATGTGTAAGCAATAAGACAATGGTGACAAGCCAAGCGACCCCAGGAAATGCCAATCTTACCTAAGTACTTCTCTTACGACAATACACCCAGAATATGTCCCATGGAACATTTGTCCTGAAAATGTCCTCTACAGAAAAAGGATTCCATGGCCAGTTTGTTCAGGAATGACTACAAGTCTACAACAAATGGAGAATCACGATGTGTATCATGTATAAAGTCTTTAAAATGCTTCAATAAAGAAAAGAGCTGAACTGTGTTTAAATTCAGTATTTCACAGAATATTTGAACATGGACCTTTTTTTCTCATTACATTCATGAACATCTGAAAACAAGAGTCCTAAGGAATATACTTGGGGAAATTCGACTATAACCACCCTCTGGGTCTGGGTTTCTGGGCTGCCCAAAGTGAGGAATCCTCTCCTCTGAGATTCAACTTTAGTTGATACCAGAAATGTTGCACAGTTTCTTTCTTAAACATGAATTAGCACTATTACAAATAATCTTAACAGAATTTGAGGCACCTCTCAAACACTGGGTTAGAAGTAAATGAATGTAATCAATCATTATTTCTTAAACTTTCAGCTCAATTATAAAATTAGACTAATTCCAAATTTGTATAACTAAACCAGATGAAATGTTCCAAGTGTTCCAAGTGTTAAAAACAAACAAAAAAAACAACTGTTTGAAACATACGTGGAGATCAAGTACCACTGCACCAAAAATCAATCAGTCAATCAATCAATAAGTAAATAAAAACAATAGAATGAGAGGTCACAGGTGAGTGGTGGAGGCCTGTGGGTTGATGGCAATGGACTTGTGAACTTGATTTGAAATCATCGCCAATCAGAACTAAGAGTCTTTAAGGGATTTGGTTGCTACTCAACTACCTTAAGTAAAAACAGGAAATTAATGATATAGACAGAGGAGGCTTCATAAAACTGAGGGGCAAGAATACAGCTGGAACTGCCAAGGAACCAGAAATTCTGTAGGCCAGTTCTCTTCAAATCTCTCTGAATCACGTCTTGGCTTCTTTTGTCTGCTCCATTCTTTCCTCTCTCTGCAGACAGGTTTTCTCTACTTCTCTGCACCAATGGCCCAATATGGCGGCCCTATGGCTCCCAGGTTTACATGTTATAGAACCAGCCACATATAGTGACTAAAAGTCTTAGTCCCAAAGCCAAATTTTGGGGAGAAAGAATGTGATTGGTCCATTTTAGCTCAGGTGTCCTGATAGCACTGGTTAAAGGTCAGAGCATATAAATATGACCACCAAGGGCCCACCCTGTGGAGCTGAGAGATAGTTCCTAAAGAGCCATAGGGAGCACAGAGGTTAAGGAGTTGACATTGGGTCTTGAGAAAATGGATAGGCCAGACAGTCCCACAGATGTAGGAAGATTGTCAAATGCCATTACTAATACTAATAATGGAAAGGTCTAAGGAGCAAATTAATGGAGCAGAATTGCAATGGTTTGTAGAATATCATAACCTTACTTCAGAGAAGAAGATGCGATGAGAGACTTCTTCCCCTCTTGTCTGACTACATGAACTAATTTTTTAACAAGAAAAAATACTTTTAAGATTATCTTTCAAATATGGTCCCCTTAACAATAATGGCTAACATTTTCTGAGACACTCTTCTAGGTTTCCTAGGTGTAATAATTCAATTAATAATCTTGACAACCCTACAATTAAGTCCTAGTTTCATCCCCACTTTGCAAACTATGAAGCTGAGGCTTAAAAAGGTTAAGTAAATTTTCAAAGATCACACAGCTAGCTAGGTTTTCAACCTAAGGAGTCACAGTGGAGGCCTTCGAGTAATCAGTCTGTCCAATCCGGAGTCTGGGAGAAAACTGACGCCGCCCTGGGCCGCAGTCACATATAACCAAGTGCCTCCTCGATGTCATCTAGATATCAGCCACCTTTCTCATGAGGTAAAGTAAGTATCTTCAAACTTCAAACTGCAGTTTAAATCAGTGCACTAACAAAGCCTAGGAAACATAAAAAATTCACTAACAACACAAGACTTGAAAAATTATTGCTTCCGAAAGCAGTCAGGCCCACACCCTGTACACCATATGTAGAGAGACACTCAACCCGCGGGTGCTGGGAATTAGATTTTTCCTTACTCACAAGAGTTGGGGGAGAATTAAAAGAGTTTGTGTTGGGGGTAAAAAGCTTCCCCACCAGGTTTGTTCACTGGAGTTAAAGGACAGTTAATTTTAAAATACGTGCACTTGGGCGCCTGGGTGGCTCAGTTGGTTAAGCGACTGCCTTTGGCTCAGGTCATGATCCTGGAGTCCCGGGATCGAGTCCCGCATCGGGCTCCCTTCTCGGCGGGGAGTCTGCTTCTCCCTCTGACCCTCCCTCCTCTCATGCTCTCTCTATCTCATTCTCTCTCAAATAAATGAATAAAAAAATCTTTAAAAAAAATAAAAATAAAATACGTGCACTTAAGAACAGCGTTTGATCTGCCAACAAGCAAACCAAGAATTTTCAATAAAATGGAAAAAAGTTTGAAAGTCTGGAAGTGATATAAAATTGTCATGAAAAATAAAATGTTTCAGTTGTGTGATAGCAGCTTGGTGCCAGGTCTGATAGACGCTGTAGGATCTGGAGATTTCCCAAACAGGGGGCATCTGGCAGACAGTGGTTGTGTAGGCCAGTCAGGTCTGGTGCCGGACCAGCCTTTTCGCTCGCAACAGATAGTAGGTCTTTGAGGACCTAGCTTTAGCTGGAGGGGAGACAAGTTCAAGTGGTCCCAAAGTGGTACTGGTAAGGCTCTCCTCCTCCGTGTTTCGCATAGTCATTGCCGCAATCTGTGGACACACTGCCAGGTGACTTGGGCGCACGCTCGCATGGATGGCCTCGCATGGATGGCCTCACACGGCTTTCCAACAGCACATATGCTGGCAATTAACACACTGGTTTTCAAAGAGATGACTCCGCTCTTAACTACACAGCTCTGTTTACGGAACTGCCAAGGCAACAAAAGGTTCAACAGCTGGGATGGAAGAACCCGAGTTGTAAGATTAGGAGAAACGAGGACTGGTAACAAACTCAAGGAGTGTTCCTAGGATGACCTAGAGGCAGCCTCGGTAAGAGCAGAAGCCTGGAGCTGATTAGCACAGGCTCCCTACAAGGAGAGCCTGACCAGCACAAGAGGGACAAGAATGAACTGCGGCAAGTCCGAGAATGCATTCTTCCTCTCTGGTCTTCAGCAAAGGAGCCTCGACATCAACCCCAGAGAACACAACTATGCACCCCAAAGAGCTCCACTTCAAGATGAGAAGAAATACAAGTTCAAGAAACTCAAGAGTTCCTTGAGTATAAACTATTCGCAGCCTAGTTAGAAATGAAAGTCCTGGGTAAGAAAATACCCCGGTTATCATAGACACACGCTATCTATGGATTATCAGTGTCCGAAGATACGACAGCAAAACATTACACTTCCTGCATTCAATGGGATAAACTTCTTTTTCCCTTAACGGTGTGGGAGGCCCTTGAGAATCTCATTCTGCTTCAGGCACATCATTTAACACTATTTATCATTCAGCTGAAGATGTGTGAAATTGCTAGTTAACACGATTCCCTCTGAAGGTCTGTCAGATAAAAAAAAAAAACAAACCCAGCTTTCTCTGTTTGCAATATGTGTTCTATATATAAATTAATATGCTATAACTGGAGTTGAACCCACAGCTAATATTGACATTGCCATGGTCATGGGTGAAGATCCACTACATGCTCGAGAACTCTGTGCTTCAGCCTTGCACATGGACGCCAAATGGCTCCACAGCTCCCTCCTTCTCTTGCTCCTTCTCACCCTTTCTCTTCCCCCAAGAACCTTTTCAGTACTTTCCCGTGTTACCTCTTTTGAATTTGGCCTGCTTTGCTTATTATGCCTTCCTTACGTCACTGTGGATCGTGGTATATATTCTCCAAATATGAATGTAAAAATCAGTCCAGAAAGAATCATTTGATAGAATTTGATAAAACTACTACTGGAAAGACCTGAGCGGGGAGGGGGGTGAGGGCAGGAGGGAAGGGAATGATTTAACGCTTTGCAGAAAAATCATCCTTCTCTACAAGCAGAAAGTATTACCCATTAGCATTCCAAACATGCTGTTCAAAGCTTTGAAATGGCAAGGCTGAGTTGGTCTTGTCCTCTCCCCAAGCACACACATCCCAAGGGTGCCTCCGACCTGGAGTCTCCACACACACGGCTGGCACAGCATCTGGGATTTTATCACCACTGCAGAGAGTGAGTCTGGACAGACCCACTGCTGGTTACTCCAAATTTTTCTCGTGACTGAATGGCTTGATATGCATTAACTCGCATGGTATTCTTTGTAGTTGTTTTTTGCAGATATTTGCTCTTTCGACACGTTTGTATTACAAAGAGGAACATATGGCCCCCCAAAAAACTATTTCTATATGTATAGGCTCCAGAGTTTTCAGATCTTTTGTTTCTAATTTAGCTTTACAGAAAAGAAAGAAAGAAAGAAAGAAAGAAAGAAAGAAAGAAAGAAAGAAGAAAGAAAGAAAGAAAGAAAGAAGAAAGAAAGAAAGAAAAAAAACCTTTTTTTTTTTTCAACACTTTAAAGGTGTTGGTTTTTTTTGTTTGTTTTTTTCCTGAAAGGACCACATACAATCAGACTTAAAATTCCTTAAGGTCAATGGAGTTTGAGTGTACACATTCTACTTGGGAAATAAATAATGATCTTCAGGAGGCTTAACAGACAAGTACGAAGAATGGATTCTCATGGAGCAAAAATGTACAGAGCTACACAGAGCCATCTTGCCCCTCATCTGGTATTTCTCTAGGCCCCCACCGACCCAAGCTCACAGAGACTACCTCCATCATCATCAGGACCTTGGCCATTGGGATTCAAAGGCTATACTCCCTTGATAGCTGGGGTGCAAAGAGTCACATGGGAGATGTGGAACTAATGGAAATAAAAAGTAATCCCGCCAAATAAAAAACAGAAAAGTGGGTCGATTCTATTGTGTAATGTCTTACTCAGTTGAGGTATCCTGGCCCAAGTGGAAAAAAAAACTATAAAGATGATGCATATCTATTTACATTGTTATATGTACTGAAATAGGTACGAATGACCCAAGAACTGAGATTTTTCAGCTATGAAAATTATAGTTACTTGTAGCTACTTGTCACAATATTTTCTATGATGACTAGAGCAAAAACTTATTTGAAGCTCACTCCACCCCATGATTTACCTCTATAATGCAAAAATAATTATAATAAATGATATATTTCATAGACAATATCAAAATAAAATGGTTCGGGCATAAGCTTTGAGATCATTCTACCCAGCTTTCAATCCTGGTTCTATCGCTCATTAGCTTGTGACCTTGGTCTAGGAACTTAACCTCTCTAAGCTTCAGTCCTTGCATTGAATTAGTATTCAATAGATATTAGCTACATTTATTATTTTGAGTCATTTCTATGTTGGTAAAGAAGCACTTATATGAGCTGTTTTAGTCAGGGAAAGCAATGTCAGCTGGTATAACAAACAATTCCAAAACTTCGGTGAGCCTAACACAACAGAAGTGTTTTCATCCACATCACAGGACAGGTTGTGAGGGTAATTCTGCTCACCAGTGTGGGACCCAGACTCTTCCTATCTAGGTGCTTCTCCTTAGTCTATGGCCTTGGAGCCCATCACTGGATCCTCTCCATCTAGCCTATAGAAAGAGAGCTCGGGTAAGTGCGGGAGATTTGAGGGGCCAGGCCTAGAAGTAGCCTGGATATCGCTTTCACCACTTCTTATTGACCAGCATTTAATCATATGGCCCCACCTAGATGTATATATTTCACATCCTCCCTTTATTAGACTCAGAGAAAAACAGAATATCCTTCACAGTAAGAAGATGAAATCAAAGTCCCAGAGCAATATTACGTTCTATATTTTCTAACAATCCTGCTACCTATTTCTCCTAGACTTCATCTCAGCTTCTCTTAGTTATTTTGTCGAGAGTATTGAAAATGGAAAAGAGTAATGGCGTAAGGATATTTTATGTAACCTGATAACACCACTATGTTATCATTTGGGAACATGATCTTCTTCACAATTTATATATCTCATAGCTCTCATTTAAAAATTATCTAGAATTTCACCTATTTTGCAGAAAGTCCTGAGAATCAATTAAATGGGGGGTATCATTTTATTTATTTTTTTTGAAGATTTATTTGTTTATTTTAGAGGGAGAGAGATTGAGCATGCAGTGTGCAGGGGCAGAGGGAGAGAGAGAACCTTAAGCAGGCTCCACGCCCAGCACAGAGCCAGATTCAGGGCTCAGTCTCACAACCCTGAGATCACGACCTGAGCCAAAACCAAGAGTCAGAGGCTCAACCAACTGAGCCACCCAGGCGCCCCGGGAGTATCATTAAAAGAGTAATTAGCTTATACCAATTAGCCTTCAAAAAACATAAACCAAGAAAGAAGAAAATATTATGTGATTTAAATCTAAAGGTGACTTGTGTCTGTCAGGCTATCGAAATACACTAGCAAATTATTTCTTCCCTGGTGATACCCTATGAGAGTTAACTCAGAAATGTGTCAGAAATTATGTTTATTTTATAGAAGCCATGGTTATCAATGAGGGATGATTTTCACTCCAAAAAAGAGCACAAGTTGGTTTTTGTAGAAAATCTTACTTTTTGAGTCTAAGAGAAATTGTTTCAATCATTTTCCAGCAAGAAGAATAAGCTACCTATATAATGTTGACAAAATGGTATCACGAAATAAAATTGAATTAAGCTCCCTAATACCTACGATAAAAAAAAATACCAGCTAACACATCCTGAGTATTTACTACATGCCAGATAGGGTTTGAGGTCCTGTGAGGTAGGCTCTATTATTATCTTCATTGTACAGATGGGAAAATGGAGACGAAGAGAAGTTAAGCAAATTCCCTTAAGGTCCTGGTGCTGGTTTGGGACAAAGCTGGAATTTGAATAAGGAACCTTGGTCCAGGGTGCAAGTTGTTAACTGCTACTAGTCCTTAACAGCCAGGGGGTGACAAACTCTGAAACTGATAGTCGATGAAATGTGTTAAATATTTCTCCTGCCACTTCTGTGTTGAAAAATTACCAGTTAGTATTCCAAACCAAGAGTTGGTCTCTAGTCCTGAACAAAGGAAAAAGAGTGATGAGACTAAGCTACTTGTTTACTCGTTATTTCCTGCCCCCTCTCCTCACCAGAAACACCTCCCTCTAAAAGTGACTGCATGCTCCAAGCATCAGACTAACTGAACAGTGTAGAAAGTTGGTGAGGGCAAAGAGAAACTAATAATCCAGTGGTGTAATCTCCCAAATTGGGACTGGGCAGGAGATGATGACAGTACCAAAGCCTCTTCAGAAGTTCATGTTCACATGTCTCTTGAAAACAGCGTCTCCTCTCCTATATCCCTGATCCTAATTCCCATGGGGGGCGGGGGGGGGGGGATTGGCTTTGATGTGAAGTTGCACAGCAAGTGCCCAGGAGCAAGAGTCCCACACAGACAGCCTCCTGGAGAGGGCTGTGGGGTGGGGGGGGCAGCTTCACAGAGGATGCTGTCCCTCCTCACCACCCCGGACAACCCCACCCCCCCGCCCCAAGTGTAAGCAAAGCTCAAGCTTACAGGCAAGCCACAGGCAGGATGCACATTCTCCAACTCTTGCAGTATCGGATAAATGGATAGTGGATGGATTGCAAAAGAAGATATTCAAAAGTTCTTGGTCCTTATTGCTTTTCTCAGTTGGTGCTTGCCATGAAAAGAGTAAGAGCCTGTACCTTTTTATTTTTTGCACATTGAAGGGTATTAACCTTTTATGGAGAGGAGATGGATTGGTCTTCTTGAAGTGCTTGCTTTGCTATTATAGCTCAAAGAAAGAAATCAGTTCCGCATTAAGGCGAGTCTCTCATAGTAGCCTGGGAGCCCAGAGGGACATCGTGTTTCCACTTTCTGAACTTAAGACACACAGCTCAGAGAAAGTCATGGGATATCTCAGGTCCGCTTAGAGCCACTTGCAAATTAGTAGCTATAATTGGACCAAAACTAGCCGGCTGTTGTTTGTTGCTAAATGGGTGCAGCAAGGAGAAGCCCCTCTTGCCCCCAGTGGGAAAAATGGCTCAGTCAGACACAGATGAAACAGGAGTGAGACAACCTCTCAGGCCGTAGAGAGTCTGCAGCTTTTACTCAAACTCTCCGAATTGTTGTGTAATGAGAAAACTTGGAACACCACTTCAGAAATGCATCCAGTTGCTCAGAGTGCAGGAGGAAAGTGCGGTCCTCCGTCGGTCTTCTTGCCTCCGAGGCTGAAAGCTGTGCGCACGTTCCCCGATGACACCGGGCTCTTCCTGTTCTCTGTCCCGCGCCGGTTCTCGCCCTCACAGCTCTCTGGCCACACGCCTCACACCCCCAATCTGATGTTCTCTCCACGGCAGCTTCGCAGCCGACATTTGCTCCTGGGCTCGCAGGTGCTCCCAGCGCACCGGAAGGGCCGAGGCTCGCCACCCTGACACGTGTCCGCAGCTCTAGCCACAGCCCAATTGTGGTATTTCATCTCCGTCACAGAACGGGAAGTGACCCAGAGCAAGTCATTTAAAAAATCTCCGAGCCTCAGCTTCCTCATCTGTCAAATGAGGATAACCAGGTGGAGGGGGAAAGCGAACATGAAAATCCATGACCGGTTTCCAGGCTTGTTGTAATTCCTCTCGCTCTTGTCTATCACTATGGCGGCTCACGTGCTCCCAGCACGGTCGAGTTCTTACCTGCTGGGACAGTTAGCCAACCAGAAGGGGTTCAACCATGAAGGACACTCCCCCAAATCGCTCGTGTTTAAACGAACTTAAAATGTTCACTTGCTTTTAATTTCAGCAAAAGAGGAATAAATAACAGGAAGGTGGAAAATGGGTTGATGACATCATTACCCCAAACGTCATCCCCACAAAGGGTTTTGTTTGTTGTTGACGTCTTGACCAAAGAACAATATGCTCTTTAGAGCACTAAAGAGAGAAGAGGAGGAGACAATGGTAAGTGACCCACCACCATTTCCCCCACTTTTCCTTCACGATGGCTCCCGGTCCATCTTTGGTGGCAGGCTACCTCTGGGACCCAAAGCCAAATCATTTCATTAGAGGCAGGAAACAGTAAATTTCTGTTTCCACTCTAGGCATCAGAGCAGCATATTTTATAGTGGGCTGCAGATGCTAAATTATTTGAATCTTCGTTCAGATGTTCCTAATTTACATTGTCTGTGGCAAATAAAAAGATAAGTACAATCCATATTGCAAATGCATCATACTATGATAAATCTGTAGCCTTCTTTCTCTGGGCCTTCTCCACCCCGTGGAATTTATATTGCAGTCATAATAATGTCAGACATACACTATGAATATCTTCCTGCTAATTGTGCCTAGTTTTTAAAACAGTGCCCATTTATGAAGACAGTATTATGGCATTCTTGATTATACCCTAAATAATTCTGTAAACATAAAACATGCTGAATAATATTGGAATTCCACTAAAGAACTACAATAAAAATAAAACTATCACATACATTCCAACATTTTTTTTCTTTTTATGAAGAATCCTTTTGATGGGAGGCAATGTCCTTTAAAACCCCTGAACTAAAAATATCCATCAATATTAATTCTAACTTCAGTTTAATCCTAGAAATACAAATTACAGAATTTAGCTCAAATAACAATTTCAAAATCATAATGATTATAATAATCATAGCACTAATCATAATAAATAATATTGATTGAGTACTGAGCTAATTATGTCCTAAGTACCCAGTGTTTCCATGCTTTGAAGATATTACTTTTTAATCCTTTTATCAATTCTTTATAGGAAGGACTCTTCTTTTCTCCATTTTATGGTTGAGGACACTGAGACTTGGAGATCAAGTACTTTGCTCAAGGTCACATTGCTGGTGTGATAGAATATAATTAGCAAGACTTGGCTTCAAGTCCATTAATTAAACTGCTTGTTTTTATGATTCCGCAGATTCCAAAAAAGCTAGGAGCGGAGATGGCGGAGTATTTCTCCAGGTGGGCTTTCAGCCCATCTCATCAACTTTTTTTTTTTTTTTTTTTCCCCTGCATATAAAAGACCTAGAAAGCAAACTTACACTGTTGGGTCTTGTAAGCAGAGTCTCAGTGGCTACAGTAATCATGTAATGTAAATGTCCAAGAATTGGGCTCTGATTCAAGATCAAATATGTTGGTACACAGGACACGATTGGATGACCTATAAGACTCAGCTTGTTGTTTTCCTCCTAATGCTCCTGACAACCCAACCCTGTCTTACTTCTCATCCTGTCTGTGTTCACAGCTTCTCCACTGGAGGAGTTTCTCAGAACACTGGCAGCAACAACAGGGTCCCTCCCCCAGCCGCCCCCATCCCCTGCCCTTTAAACATGATCTTATAAAACCAAGGCAACTGATGGGGATGTTCTTCTGACATTTTAAAATGTTGCTTCAATTTTCAAAGCTTAATTTGCATCCATCTTGGCCGAGTTTATGGTCCTGAAGAGCATGTCCAGACCAGCAACATGGGACAAAGGATTGTTATATACCTATGACATGCATGTGAATCTGGAACAGTGCCATGGCTTGATGGTAAAGTGGAGAGCTTAGGTTCTCAGTACTTGAAATAAAAGTATTCAATCTTGTGCAAAATGAACGATCCTAAACATAGTGAACAAAATTAATAATTAAGATACACATGTGCTAGGACACTAAAATGTAATTTACTCATTTTGACATAAAAAAGACAAACCAAATTTCCCTATAATACAAATTTTAAAATCAAATGCAGTAAAAAAAAACCTGAAAGGTTAATGGCCTCATTAAAAACTACATTTATCCCCCCAAAATTATCTCAAATCTTAGTGCAATTAAGTGGTCTGGCCACTTCTCTATAAGGCAATTCGAAGTTGCATGAATAGCCTCTGTGCTACCCCACGCCCCAGGACAAGACCACCAATAAAATCTCACACTTAACAAAAAGAAAATGATTCCATGTGCCTTGTGGAAAATTGGAAACATTAGCAGAGATCTGTGCAAATGATTTTTTTCGGATCAATGATAACTTATTAAATAGGACTTGGTCTGAAATGAATATTGTAAAGTTTGGGGTACACTAATTTTTCTTAATACTAAAAAGGTTTCTGTTCTTTATATCCTTCACCGATTCTTTTTTCCAGGGGATAAATGAAAAAGAAAATCCAGTTCAATTCATTTCTTCCAATATAGCGCACTAGGACTTCCTCTCATTTAAACCACAGACAATGTCCTCTCTAGTCTCCTCCTCCTCCCCTGAGCCTGAATAGAGGTATACTCTCTCAATGTATGCTCAGCCACCAGCTACCACAAGTCACTTAAGTAAACACGGAGGCACCTTGGTGAAAGCAATTGCATGGTCTGAATACCATCAACTGACACTTCTATTCAGTGACCCTCTCAGGTCTCAGAAATGGTCTTTTCAAATTCCCGGTCTTGAGATATTGATTTCAATCAGCAGCTTTTCCTAAGAGCATCATTTCAAAAATAGCCCTGTCACAATTTCTACGATCTCATCTCAGTTTCATCTGGGCTTTGTATTCCTATTTGAAACCATCCAGTGAGATGACACCAGAGGGCTTTACTGAGGCATTGATTCAACTTCATGCATAGGCAATAGAATTTATTCTTCTGTATATGATAAAACATTAATATTTAAGTTTGCAGAAGGAGATTTCAGGTTTAAACAGGCCAGTTACTTTTTTTCTCTTCTGGTAGAAATAAAAAGCCCAAATTAGACCATTCTTATTATGAAATTCTCAAGCTTACTGCTAAACTGGTGACTTAAGAAATCAGCAATCAATTCAACCCTTTTGGAACATGTTAGAGATAAACTGGGGGGAAAACGGTAAAAAAAAAAAAAAAGATGTGTGGTAGGTGTACACACGTGAGTAAAGTAGAAGCATGAAGTGATGAACTATAATTTCAACATAAATGTCTTCCAAATTGGCCCCTGACACCTATCCAATAGTAATTTCTTCTCAAGTTGTAATTATAAGCTGCCTAACAAATATTTATTTAAATAGTAAATATTTATTTATTTATTTAATGACAGTAATCAAAGGTTGACATGCATCATTTCACTTTGCAGTGAGAATGTGGAGGCTCAGGGTCACCCATAACCATGTCTATTAAAAACTCGTAGATTGCCCTGATAACTCTCCCATGACAGATAAATTCAGATTATTTTTCTATTTCAAAGGGAAAAGAGAAAGAACCAATCTTAATTTCTTTCTATGCTCTAAACTCTGTAATAAATACTCTATACATGTTCTTTCATTTAATCTTTCCATGGGCCCTCAGAGGAAGTAACATCACATTTAACAAAGGAAGAAACAGGCTGATAGTAAGAGACCCACCTACATCATTAGAAAGAGGCAGGATTGGGATTTGAACCCAGTTCTTCAAAGCACAGATAGAGGCACAGTTTTTAGCATCTACTATGTACCAGGTGTTCTATGAGGTGAGGGGTATTTACAGCTGAACAGCATTCGGTTCCTGCCCTCAAAGAGCCCATATTCAAATAGAGACAGACACAACAAATTGATGACAACTGAAAACATAGAGGAAAAATTCTCAAGTTAAACATTAGCACACTGAATACAGAATTTGGTAAAAGAATAATTTGAGCAGGTTTTGGCCAGGCAGGCAGGATTTTTTAACATTAGGAAAGAATGTTTCAAGTTGGGAAATTAAAAAGGAAACATATTATCATCTTGAATGCCAAAATGGCATTTGATAAAACAGTATCTGTTACTGAGGTTTACAAACTTACTAATATAGAAATAAAAAAATAAATAATTATAAATATAGGAAAATAAAAATTCTTGTCTACCCAGAAAATCCAAAGGAATCAACTAAAAACTATTAGAAGCAACAAGAGTTAAATAAAATGTCATTAGCATAAGGTATATAAAAATTAAGCACTTTCCTTATATGCTATCAATACCAGATTAGAAAAAAAAAGTTATATAAAAAGATCCATGTGTTAGTAGATCACTAAATTATTGAATACCTAAGAATAGAGTTAAGAAATACACAAGGCCTATATGAAACTTCATTAAAGGACAAGAATATAGTCTCATATACTACTGAGGGGAGAGTCCACTTTTACAATGTCTTTGGAGGGCAATTGGGTAGTATTTATCAAAATTGAAGATACCCTTTGAGTCAGCAATTTTACTTCTAAGAATCCGTTCTACACTCTCATCCGTTCAGTGACAGATGCAAAAGGATCTATTTGCAGAGATGTTTATTTTATATATATATATATGTATATAGTGTAAAATAATAAATAAAAATTGGAAAGAAGTAGGTCTTTATCAAAAAGGGAATAAATAAACCATGGCACATCAATACTATAAAATATTATATATCCATCAAGGAGAATAAAAGAGATATATAGAAATTGACATGAAGGTTGCCCATAATACATAGTTGAATGAAAACAAAAAAGGCCACAAAATTGTATGTTATTCTCTTTATGACTGCACACATTTCGGTATTGTGTCAATTTTGTAACTGGCCAAATGTTTTCATAATTTAATAAAGATCCTACAACTCCCAGTATGTTCTATAAATATTGTAACAGAAATATGAACCAAGTACTGTGCGAGCCCAGAAAGGAAGTATAAAACTTTCCCAAAGGGGAGTCAGGCTTCAGGCATCACATGAGAACTCTGTGCCCTGAAGGGTGAAGAGGAATTTTCCCAATAAAGAATGGCTGTAAAGAAGTCCAGAGAACAGGCAGTGCCAAGACCGAGGGGAGCAAAAGGCATGGCACATTCCAGGAAGAGGGAAAACTTGGTGCAGCAGAACCCTGGGGTGTCTGGGGGGCCAAGTGGAGAAACGACCAAGGAGGTAGTTGGTGGCTCAGTTGTGAAGACCTCGTGTGACAAGTCAGGGATTTAAATTTCATTCAGATGCAATAGGGACACAAAAGAGCTTTTTAAGCAGGTGAGTGGCATAAAATCTGTGGGAAAAAGACCCTGCCAACAGTGAGGGAGATACATTGTGGAGAACAGGAGGAGGAAATTAGAGGGGGAAGAAAAGAATTTTGGAAAGAGAGTAAGAAAGTCAAATTGTGGTGGTATTTCACACAGTGACAGAGTAAGATCCGAGAAAAGTGTTTTAAAAAATGGATCTGTCTCATGTGACATGTAATATGCATCAGAAATACAGAAAAGAGACTTAGGGGCAAATTAGGGGGAAAAGCGGATTTGATAGGGGGAGGGGAGAGGTGGAACACAAGGGTGCTCATACTCGCAGTAAGCCAGGAACTGATAGAAAGTGTCACATATATATCACTCCTTTACTCTGTAATAGGAAAAAATCATGAACATGGATGAGACTTGTTCAGGTCTCAAAATCAGAATGTTGAAAGCAAGTTGCAAACCCCCTCGCCCAAAGAAAAAAAGAGAAAAAACACGAAGCCATGATAATCATGTTTATAGGATCCAGAGTATTCTTTTGGGTAGTACAAGCCACGGGAAGCATAATAATACGGACAGTAGAACAAAATGCAGTGACTTGAAATACCTCATCATCATTTCTGAGGGAGCATTTATTCACCCTTCCGGTGCATATTTGCCACGTTTCTGCGATGAGTCGTTGGGCACTGTTCTGGGCACCAGGGCAAGGAGGTAAAGGTGGGAGAGGGAACAGTCCCTGCATCGAGGATCTTTGCTGCGAACGAAGGAGCCCAGACAAGCACCCTGGAGAGCTGGAGAACGTGAGGGAGTAACTGCCAAGCTGGCTCAGGACATCAGCAAGGGCAGTTCAGAGAAAAAGGGAGTCCTGGGGTGGGAGGGGGTTGGGGGTGGTGTCAGTCGAAGCCTCAGCCACAAGCGCAGGGTTCAGGGAAGGGGCAGCGCTCAGGGAAGTGGAGCAGGAGTGGAGGGCTGCTGGGGTTCTCCGTCCCCACCACCCCGCGAGTCAGGGGCCCCATGTGTTTCATCTGCACTGCCAGTGGCAAGCTGAACGTCGTACATGGAGGCACTTGGTAAGTGTTAATTGGACGCTGACTGGATGATGAATGCGGGGAAGTGGAAAATGGCAGGAGCATATTATCAGAGCCAACATCTACTGAGCGTTTGCTGGACGCTGAGGGCTCCACGGGCACTCTTCCTTGAATGCTCACAACAGTTTTTTGGGATAGGAAGCCTTCACATAACATCCTCATTTGACAGAGCAGAGTCACCTAGTTCATGAGATAGGCAGGCAGAAAAGAAGTGCAAAGATACAGAGGTATTTTGAGATGTTGGGGAGAGAAATCAAGATATTTCAGGAAAGCAAGGACCCCAGAGCCCTCGGTCTTCAACTCAGGGCAGGATTCAGGGTGCTCTCAGGCTTTAAAACAGAAGCTGTGAGAACTGAGCCAAGAGCAGCTGAGCAGGAATGAGGCCTGATGCACTGAGGGCTGGGCTCATCTGGGAGTGTGTGTGTGTGTGTGTGTGTGTGCACGCGTGTGTGCATGTATGTGTTTATTAGCCTAGGTATGTGTCCAAAGAACACTAGTACATGTAAAAATCTGGGGGGAGGAGCTGAGAAGAGCCAAAAAGGAAAGGAAAGGAAGGAGAGGAGGGTAAGTAGATGAAGAGAGCTGTGGACGGGTGAAAGAAGGGTCCAGAGAGGCATCAGGACCATAAGACATAAGGACAGAACTTCATGCCTGATCTCCATCTCCTCCTTTTAAAAAGTGTCACATTGGGCGCCTGGGTGGCTCAGTTGGTTAAGCGACTGACTTCGGCTCAGGTCATGATCCTGGAGTCCCGGGATCGAGTCCCGCATTGGGCTCCCTGCTCGGCAGGGAGTCTGCTTCTCCCTCTGCCCTCTTCCCTCTCGTGCTCTCTGTCTCTCATTCTCTCTCTCTCAAATAAATAAATAAAATCTTTAAAATAAATAAATAAATAAATAAAAAGTGTCACATTAAGAAGTTATTGTTAATTTTTGTAGGTGTGACAGTGGCATGATGGCTATAGATGCATATTTTTAAAAGTCCTTCTCATTTAGAGATGGTCATTGAAGTAAAATAACATGTCTGTAAGATGAGGGAAGCTGGAGAAAAAGGTAAAAATTTTGGAGCCATACAGTACGACAGGAAGTCTTTGTCCAAAGAAGGAGACCTGGCCATAAACCAACCAAAGGGAATATGACCGAGTGCTAGAATTTTTCAGCCATCTTATTTCCTTCTGGGGACATTAAGTGGAACAATAGCAGTGTCCATGAAAGAAAAATGAATTTCAAAAATAAAACATTCTATGTCTTACATTAAAAGACACCTTCTACAGAGGCGCCTGGGTGGCTCAGTCGTTAAGTGTCTGCCTTTGGTTCAGGTCATGATCCCGGGGTCCTGGGATCAAGTCCCTCCCCGCTGAGCAGGGAGCCTGCTTTTCCCTCTGCCCCTCCCCCTGCTCCTGCTCTCTCCTCCTCTCTCTCTCTCAAGTAAATAAAATTTAAAAAAAAGACACCTTCTACATACCTTAGTTTTATGCAGAAAAAATATCAGGGTTAATTATATAGCAGATGTAGGTATCTAAGTAAGGTACACAGGTGACTGAGAGATGTTTTTAAGTAATCTAAAAACTTGCTAGTTTTTCCACTTGTTCTCACCACCTTGAAAAAATTTCTTAGCTATTGATAACCTTTAGTTATATAACAGAACAGCAAATGTTTATTAAAAATGTGTCTCGGACCTTTTAAATGAAAAAAGTTTCAGCATGCCACCATACATAAACCTGTCTAGCCTAACTAATGGGGCATGTGACTAACACAAGGGCTGAAATTAGAAATTAGAAATTAGAATTGTAGAACTGAACTAAATAATGAACCTCAATTACTGCCTGGATGATTCTTCTCACATTAGATCCCAATTACACTTTCCCAAGTGAACTCTGGAGACTTTACCTATAAAAAGACTCCTTGGGTTCAGCTTTTTAAAAAATATATATACTACACAAAGCTGTCAGAAAATCCTCACCAGAAACTGAGAATGATTTCCTTATGGCTCAGGAGATACTGCCAAGATTTCCTTTAAGGTTTACTTAGATGGCACTCAAGTAAGATTCCCATATGGAATCACTCCCCACACAGGAGCCTGACCTGGGGGAAGCTGAACAAAGCAAAGATTATTTACAAACTCCCAAAGCGGGGGCTGTTTTACATTTCTCCCACCCTGGATCTAATTCCATCGGTAGATACAGCACATGTTAAGTTATAAAGCATAATTATGAAAAGGCCAAGAAGTGCTACAAAGGATCCACCCTCCTGACACTGTGAGGCAGATGCCAAGGGCCAGGGGTGGCTGAACAGCCTGCCTGGGCTGCATGCACCCAGGAGTTACCACAGTTCCCAGGGCAGCGAGATCCCAGCAGCCTCCTGCTGTTGCTTAAAGACATCTTATAGGAATCATCATAGGGGCAGCCTTCCTGTCAGATAAATTTTGAGCGGTTTCCTTCACATGAGGAAATCCCATAATGTGGTAGTTTGCAACAGCCCAGTAAGCGCTACTCTCAAAGTACCCTCGAAACTAGGCCCTTGAATAATACAGGCAGTGTTGACACATCTGTTCTCGGTGGTGTGGGCTTTGACTGGGCTTTCTGCAAAGAGGAAGGAAAGTTTTATAAAGCAGAGTATTTAACGACAATTACGAAAAAGCAATACTTGCTTTGGCGCATATCCTGAAAACGTTGGGTAAAAAATTTATAGCTTTTTTTAAGTATAGTTTTCAATTACAACTTAAACCACTCGTATTTTATTGAGAAGCCTCAAAAAATTTTTTCAAATAATAGGGATCCTGTTAAGATACTCTACCTGTAATTAATTGTGCCAAAGACTTTTCTTGGTATCATGTTCCTATTAAAGAAACATCAGAATGTTCATTTGGCAGGAAGCAAAATATTATGTAAGAGGGTAGTGGACCTGGCCTCTGTCTCCCTCAGGCTGGCCATCATGTGTCCATGGAATAAGGGAGAAACAGCATCCTTGGCCCTGAGACCATTCATGGGGCTACTGGAGCTGCCCTTGACTGAATGGAGTGATCTGCTTTATGTGACCGCCATGCAGACACTGTTTTATTTATTTATTTTTTTAATTACATAAAGAAAGCAGAATGAAGTAAGGTAAAGTTTTGGAGTAAACCTGGCTGGGTTCAAATTTCATCTCCACCATGGTTGGCTGTGTCACTAAGTTACTTAACGACTCTGAGTCTCACTTTCCTCATTAGTGAAATGGAGCATATTGGTATTTCCTTCAGTGACAGTGCCTGGTTCAGTGCCTGTTACTTGGCAACTCAATAAATGTTTGTCATTTTTATGATTATCTGAAGAATTTACACTTTCAAAGCACAAAGGGAAAATCAAGAACCCTCCCTATGTGCTTTTTTATAATGTCCTACAATGAGGAAGATTTTTGGTGTCTATCCCATTTGAGGAATATATAGGTATTCCATAAATGTTGTAGATTAAATTGAAAGGGCAGTTATTGTGAAGTATGAAGTGGTGAAAACAATTTTACTTTCAGAAACTAAAGCACTAAAACAATTATTTACAAAATCATGTGAAAAAATATCTGATAAATGCTATAATATTAATGGTAATGATATTTGGGGCGGCTTTATCAAAAAAGCTTTATGAAATACAAACATTTCCATTGAATTAAAAATATATTGTGTAAGTTTGTCAAATTGGCTAATGGTTGACAATTTCTAGAATACATGAAGGTATATCAAAAAACCCTGAAGGAAGAAAAAAAAAACACATGTTTGATGCTATGAACTACCCAGAAATCTATTTCTGTTTGACCTAAATTACTAATTCTAGATTTAAAAACTACTTTGGATTCCAAAATCTAAATTATTCAAGATGTGGGGCACCTGGGTAGCTCAGTGGGTTGTGTGTCTGCCTTCGGCCATGATCCTGGGGTGCTGGGATCAAGCCTCGAGTCCAGGCTCTCTGCTCAGCAGGGAGTCTGCTTCTCCCTCTCCCTCTGCTCCTCCCGTGTGCTCCTGCTCTCTCTCTCTCTCTCGCCCTCTCAAATAAATTTAAAAAAAAAAATCTTAAAAATAAATAAATAATTCAAGATGTGTTTTTTAAAGTGTTTTTGAATGACAGCAAATTTAAAAATCTCGTATTATAAGTTTTCTTTTCCCTTGGGCATTAAAAATGTAATCTGTACTTTTACATTTCTTGCTTTATTTTAGCAAAGAGGAGATCAAAGGAGTCCTCCCTAAGATGTTCTAAATTGAGAAACCATTTTCTAGTATCTAATGAAAATCAGACCGATTACTTAATATTAACTGTGTATATGTGTAAGCTTCTATTGCTAGGTCCCTCAAAGTGTGTGTGTATGTGTGTGTGTGTTACCTATTCCAACACAATCTAGAGCTAAAATGGTTCTTATTTCTTTACAGTTCCAGTCTTCTAGTGGACAGTCTGTTTTGTCCTATAGAAACTTTTCATTCAATGAATAATTCAGACTCAAACTGCATATTGGTAACTATATTTTAAACCAAAAAAATTCCTCACATAATAAATACATTTTATGCACATTAACTTCAAATTTACTTCAGAAAGCTATTTACAATATAAATAATTATAAATGGGAACACTTTGCAAGATATCATTGACATAGCTAATATCTTCTACTTTACATTCCAAAGGAAAAGTTCAAATTACAGATTTATACTACGATGTCACTAAAAACTATACATTGCAAGATGGTATTTGAAATATTGGCAATCAGTATCTTCTTTCACAAATATAATCCTTTTTATAGCATGTCAGTCAAAAAACAAACATAAAATATTTTTATCTTTTTTGAAATGCCTACTCATAAGTTTCACTTTTTGAAATATTTCCCTTTGGAAAAAAACGGAAAAAAGTTACAGTACTTCTAAAAATTTTTCCACGCCAATTTCATTTCTTTTGAAATGTAAACACACCAGGGTTGTTGGTGTAAATTCAACTGTGATTAAATGTGTTCCAGATCAGCAAATTAGGACAAACTCTCCACTGTATAGGTATATGAAAGCAAAGTCCCATGCAGCAAAATTGCAATAAATAAAATAAAATTTCTTGTGTGAACCATCGGTTTTTAAGGAGCACAGCGGAACAGAATCTTGTTACTTGCTTGACAACTGTGTGTGTGTGTGTACACACACACACACATACACACACACATATAGCCTCTCTGCGTACAGCCCTAGAGAAGGAACTCTGAACAAACCCCTATTTGAATATGAGCACAATATCACTTTTTGAGTTAAGCACTACCCGTACAACTCTTGTGCACAAGAAATGAGCACCACATGGTAATTTCCCCCAAGAACATTTTCTACGTAAGATACCCTTTGCATGTGTCCATAGTTGTTCTGTCATTCATTTAAAGTTTAGAATGATCTTTTATCCACAATGCATGTCCCAGTAAGAACTAACCAGTAGCTTCTGCTGTCTTAGAGTCAGATCCCTATTCACAAAAACTGACATTTACGTGAAAGTTGAATCACTTATTTGGAGAGCCATTGAATTTACATTCTTTAAATCATTCAGTAAATAGAATGTCGATCTATGTTCTATGGTTTGAATGAACTGAAGAACCAAATCTGGGCATTCAAACTTGTTTAAATCAAAGAAAGTATATTAAAGTGGAAGCTATTCCACTGGGCAAGGTAAGTAACCCCCAGATAACCAAACCCTCCGTTTTCCAAATATTGGCATTCACTCTGTCACTTCCAAATACTACTAGTACTAATAGAAATGTACTGAATATCTTAGTAACATCCTGCTCTTGAGAGGCAGAGAGAGCTATAAAAAACATACCTGTCTTCAGAATGTCTCTTTAGCTGCAGTGTCTTCTAGCAAACTTATTTGGTCTAGGTCTTGTGGGGTAAAAAGCCTTTCATTTTATTTTAAGATAACTATGCATATTTTCCAAATGATCTTTTATTGGATAGATCTTTATCCCCCATTTAAAAAAGAAAAGAAAATGGAGCATATTATCCTTTTCTGGAAGATCCCATTAAAGCTTATTTTAAGTGGGATTCTCTGCCCAAAGGCACCATGTGGCAGCAGGGCGTAGAGAGAATTAAGAATAGTGCCCAATGGAAATATTCTAGCCCTATAAAATATAATCAAGAGAGAATGAGTGGGTTTTCTGTATAAACGCTGAAAGCTAATTACTTATTGCATCCTGTCTCATTTTGAATGTCACATCAGCACTGCATCATATTATCCTAGATCAGGCAATTACAGTTTAGAAAAGCTAGCCAATTATATTCAGCATAGTATGTCAAAAGACTTGTGAAACTGAAGGACACCTAAATGTCTGACCTGTAGTGATTAGGACATTAATAGTATGCACCCAAAAATAATACATCAAATCTGTATATTCTCAATAGTTTTAATAGAATTTTCTCAAGGAACATTGGGGAAATATTTATTTATTTATTTGGTCATCCAAATTGGTAAATTAGGTATGACAGGTAGGTAAATGGGCAATAAAGATATTCTTACTATTACTAGAAAGCATGAACTTTGTATCATCTAATGAATTGCTACATATTATACTAGCAACTGGATATAGCACATTTTTATGAATCCCCAATGTGATATAAAAATCATACTTCTCTATTTCAATCTAGTATCATGATTCTCAACATTTAGCAAAGTTATGGAAATCAAGGATTAAAACTAAAGCCAATTTAACTTTAAGTTATTGGTAACATGCACATTTTACATCCCATATTTTAAAAAGACACAGATGACATCTTCATTATGAGGAAATATGTTCCTGGACAGAACAAGATAATGTAGATTATAAATACATTTTAATACATTTTTGTGCATATTAAAAAGGTACTTTGTCATAAACTGTCTCATCTTATTTTGGGGGCATTTTGTAATAATCATGCCACATTGCCAAAAATGTAAGCTTATAATACTGTGGGCCTGTAAGGCATTATATGTAATGTAATAAATCTGCCACTATAAAATTATTGACATGTAAATTAAATAAATGGTTTGTATTTAAAACTGAGTCAGCCTACCAAAATTTTTAATTAGGATGTAATGTAGTTACTTCTGTCTTCACTTAAAAATATTGGTCATACCACCTTACAGGGCTTTATTTCTTCTGATTACCCCTTATTTGTAGAGTTCATAATTTATTTTTTGCCAATTAACTATCTGCCATTTTAAGATTTCACTGAAGTCTCTTCAATGACATTCTTTTCTTTCATATCAGTTCCTTTTCCTTGATTCTGAAGATTCTATTTATTTTATAGCATCTGTCCCTGACATTTTTGGTAGGATGTATATCCATCAGTAAAACCCATCTGTATAGATTTCCTTTCCAAAATACACCATATTCTTCAGATGTTTGTGTCTTTGAACCATTAACCCACCTACAGAATTCCCCAAAAAGTTTAGCATTCCTAAAACCTGACTTCGTGTTTCAAATTGATCAAAAATCTATTTTAAGTATTCCAGGGGTTTTTAATGAGTATTTTTCTCAAAGTCACTGAACACTTTTGCTTCTGTGGTTTAACATGTAGTTTTTCTTGTTCTTTGAACTTTTTTGAAAGTATATATGATAACTACTAACTTTCTCACTTGCACTTTTTCCATTTATGACACAAATGTCGCTATGTCATACCCAAGAAATACTTATTTAATTTCATGTCACCTCTTTTGTCATATACAAACGACCCCCTCTTCATCTCTCAGACTATCATCATTCAGATTGTCACCTGCCTATAAACTGCCAAATAACCGTTAAGTGATGCAACTAGAGTTCTAATCCCTGAGTGTCAGTGTCATGTTCTGTCTTGAAAATCATGAGTCCGTTTCTTCCAAAACATTCCCCTCCTTGCAGATGGCAAGAGTTGCAGGCATGGGGCGCCTAGAAAAGACTGCCTAAGAAACTTCTCTAATCATTTGTGTCACTTTGCTTTGATTACTAGAGACTAGTGCATGAAATAAATTGTCCTCATTTTCCTACTCCCTCATCAGTTTCTACCATCTACATTCTGGCTGGACCAGAAAGTTGACTGTAACTACACATGCCTAAAAGAGCCCATGCACCTGCTGAAGTTACAAAGGACCTGGACCTCTGCAGGAGTGCAGACAAGCCAGAATGATCGGTCTTGACAACTGACAGCAGAGAGTTAACTGGTTAACAAGTGTAGTTCTGTCGCACCGATGATCCACAGAACCATGGCAAGTCAGAACGGCCATACAGACAAAGAAACTAGGGCCCAGGCACGGTGAGTGATACATCGATATTCCCAAACTAAGTTATAGGCGGGGTCAGGACTGGAACCCAGAGATCTTGCTTTCTAGTCTGCTGGTTTTTCTACCGTTATCACCCGAACTTAAGACCAAGTTTGTTGTTTTTGTCATTCACAGACAATAAGGAAAACGAGCGCTTTGCGTGTTCCTTCAGTTGAAGTAACTCTTACCCTTTTAACCACTTGTCCATCAGCCCGAGCTTTTATCTTAGGCTCTCTCCTGAGGCTTTCCACATGTTGTCGCATTTGCACATTTGTGCTCTGAAATGTTCTCACTTACACTGCTGCCATATAGCCCTCCATTGGCTTTCCTTAGTTCTTTCTTGCACTTAGCAGCCTTTTTTCTTGGTGAATCGGTTTGAGTTTTTAATTTGGTTGGTTTTATAGCCCGAAATATGTTGATTACATATTCGGAGGCTTAAATTGTTTGTGTTGAGATATCATTTCATTTCTCTCTGTCTCTGGCCTTTCCATCTTTACTAAACTATTTCCAATTGGGCATGCCAGATTTTTGATGTGTGTCCCAACATCTCGGTGCTTTTACTTAGAAAACCCTTACTGCTATGTCAGTGTGATCCTGTTCCTTGTCTAACTCAAAAATAAAGTGAAAAATCACCACTTCCTGATTGCTTAAAATGGATACCAGGTGGAAACTCATTCTTGTACCATGCCCAGAACCATTTCCCTAATTTATGCCTGAACCAAATGAGCTGACTGGTTGAAATCACAATGAAGAAACCAGTTTACAAGATGTATCTCTCTCTTTCTTAGTTATTTTAGGAATGGAAATTTCTTTAATAAGCTTAATGTGCTAGGGTTAAGAAAACTTACCCATTTGTGGGTTGTATTTAAGGTATATAGTTGACATTTCTGCATGTAAAGTGTACATAGCAGTTTGTGGATAAGTGGTCTGTGTGTATGAGGTTTACATCACAATGCAATACTGTCTTCTACCAGTCCTTTCATGTGGTATATATGCTCACTTAATCTACAAGAGTACTTTTCAATTCAAAATTTATCTATTCTGGTTCCATATAATTAGATGGGCAATTTATGTATTCATTTTAACTACATTGTCTGTGTGTAACCCTGAATGCTAGTGCTCTTTGATTTTGCAGGAACACATGTCAAATATCCAGTAACTTAAATTATCCTCTCTAACCATCTGTGGCATAGTAAATGCTGGTAATGGGGCATTAAACTATAAATATGTTTCAGAGATCCTTAAAGAACAAAATATTTTAGAAAAACATCAGCTTCCATTGGTTATTATAACAGATGTTCCCTTGTGTCCTTGTGCCGGGTCTGGCTGCATCCTTAGATGGGAAGTTACATCAAAGTGTGAGCCATTACAGCCCAAGGAATAGTTTCTAATGGTTTCACTGTCATATAAGTGCTCCAGGGCATATCCAGTTAATGTGTAAGCATGCTTATCAAAATACTGCCGGTGAGAACCAAAGCAGTTTGGAGAGACGGCAGGATGGTCTCCCGCTGTCTGATGTGGAGACATATCCGAATGTAGATAGTCTTTAGCTAGGATCAAACTGGATTTTGAAATGCGATCCGAATTGGGACTACTTATTCGAGACAGTGCAGTGGGACTGTTGTCATAGTCATTTTCGTGGGGGCTCAGCATCTTTCCCTCTCTCTGCTGGATGTGGTCACATGGTGAAGTGTTGGCAAGAGCCGAGCTGTGGCAGACATCCCCTGTTGGCGGGGGCTGTTGGTAGTTTGTAAAACAGAGGGAGTGTTTTTTCCCAGCTCCATTAATGGAAGCCAGTTGGTCTGGGGGGGCTTTCCTTAGCTGCAATCTGTTCTCTTCTTCTTTAATCATTTGCTGGGTGGCTCTTATCAGAGTTTCAATTTTGCTAGGCTCGTGTGGGCTACTTTGATACTGCTCAGTGCGGTATCGGTCACCTGATTCGCTGGCAGACCCAGGGTCTGGAGAACTGACCACACTATCTTCATCCCAATGACCTCGCCCTAGAAATTAGAAAAAGTAAAAAGTAAGTGGTCTCAAAATTCATCCCCAAAACTGTAAGTGTGTTTCTTTTTCCTATTAAAAGAAACATTTATCTTTCATTTTTAAATGTATGCACCAATATTTGAAACAGACACAGGCTCACATGACAAAGCGTCAATATATCGTACTGGCATTCCTAGTTTTCAGTGGCTTTTAAGTGCAGATGAAGTTTATCACAAGTTTTTTAGAAGGTAAACCTTGCCCGTAGGTCCTGGATGCCAATTAACAAAATGGTAGAGTGTTTATACTTCTCCGTGTATGCATATAGTTGGACCTGTCTGACTGTAAATAATAATAAAAGAAAAATGCATAGCATTTGGTTTATGATCCTTTCTAGAGAAATGTTACATTAAACTGATGCTTTGAAAATGCCTTCCATTGGGTTTGAGGAAGACAATGATGGAGACTGGACTACTTTCCCAATTCCAAATAAATCATCTAAAATGTTAAAATTATTAAGTGTATCATAAGTAGAATTACAATAAAGCTCTAGTGTTAGTTTTAAAACTATTTGAGGGTTCAATATATATATATTCATAAATACATATATATGTATATGTATGCATGGATATATATATCTTGTCCCAATCAAAAATATAAATACTGTCTCCTCAAATCTAGAGATATAAATCTCAGTTTTACATATACTCATATGGTAATTCTGGTATCTTAGTTTCTGAAGGTGAAGAATAAATAAATACTTAAAATGTTAATAACAATCTGTTCTGAACCCAGGAGAGAGATCTAATACAGAGGAACAATGCATCCAAAATATTCCATAAGCTGTATTATTCTTAAAGCAGTGTGAAGTCAATATAAAAAGGGAAAGGAAAAGCAGGAAGGGACATATGAAAGCTGTAAACTGCTTAATGCAGAAGAGAAGCCCTGGATCACACTATTCATTGCTTTCCTTTTTCTCTTTCTTCTTATTTTATTTCTAATATTTTCTTCCAGACTGTGTAGGTTAAGCCAGGATTTTCACTTCACTCCATTCTTTGGCAAGCAATTGCCCTTTGCCCTGGGTTTCCATTACCAGTCTACCATACTGAAGAAACTCAAAGCAAAAGTAAAAAAATAAAAAGCAAAAACAGAAACAAATTAAAATCCTTCGTGGAAGGCCGTCAGTGCCTGGGTGGTATCTGACAGAGACCATGGATGAGTACAACATTGTCTAGCCCATTTCCCACCCTAAAGATCCAGCAAGAAGAGTAATATCACCCTGTTCAATCAATCTTAATGTCACTGACTTTTAATGAAACAGGGAGGGTGTCAGAGACCTGCCCGGACCCAAGCCTGGAATGGACAGAACGGGCTCTCCTTCACCAGTTTACTTTGAAATGAACAAATAAGAGCATTACTGGACTAAAGGCTTCAACCACAGTGCCCGTTTCTATGTGGTCATAGAACTGTATAATAATCCCAAGGTGAAAATTTCCATGGGTTCTATATATCACTCCATCTTTCACCCACAGAAGACATTGTGGGTTGTCATAATAATGGGGGAAGGGGGTGGTTACCAGTATTTAATGCCCAGAGGACCAGGAGGGTTAAACCACCTATGAAGTGAGTGATAGACCATAAAGCAAAGCCTGGACTCCCCAACAGGTCAGTGGGGCCCTCATTGAGAAGCATTACTAAATGAGCCCCAAAACTACAGGGGTCCACTTTTGAACCATCAGAATACAGAAGAAAATCATGCACAAGAAATTTAAATGCATACATATTACAAGTTCAATAGACTTACTCAACAATTGACTTTGACTTAATATCTATACTTTTTATGATGTTTACAATGGGAATCATTTTTACTCACATGTCAAAAATAAATGCATGTGGCAAGCATGAGCAAAATTAATACACTTAAAAAGAGTGGATGTGGTTTGTAAAATCCCACTGGTGTGAGTTCCTGATTTGTCAATTCAAAGGAGAAAACCACTGGCTTGTTCCCTCCAGTGTCAAACCTAGAATCTTAGAGACCTGCCCAGGGGCCCAATGCTGCCAGCTCAGGACTCATTTCAACTGCCCTTACCGTGGATCCTGTGGACGGAAGCGATGTGAGGCATGCTGTTTTCATAGGCTTCTCTGCTTTCTGGGGAAGACTTGGTCAGGGGCAAGGCTGCGCGAGAGCCCCACCAGGGCTCCCTCCCGGCCTGCGGCGTTCCCAGGAAGTACCTGCCTGCCTCACACCGGCCGCCCTCGCAGGCCTGGGTGTGGAAGTGCCTCTCCTCCACCAGCCTGGAATGGTCCAGCGCAAAGCCGTAGCACAGAGAGCTGCGGTCAGAGAACTGTCTATAGGCGCACGACGCATCATGCTGAGAGCCGGGTCTCTCCGCGGGGTCCAGGAGCTGCGGAGAGGCTGTGTCGGTCAGGGGACTTCCACCCCACTGGCTGTCGTGATCAGATTCAGATCTTTCCGTGTGGAATCCCGAATACTGAAACCAAGAGAGTGAGAAAAGTACATTTAACAACAACAACAAAAAAAGCACCACGATGGTCACGTGAGCTTTAAGGCACCAAAATAAGCTCTATAAACTCTAGCACCACGCTGGGCACCCCTGACTTGGAACCACTTAATCAGTCATGGTGCCTCAAAAGAAAATCCTTTTGGCTGCTGAAAGGAGGTAAACATGATACCAGAGATGGAGGAACTAAATAGCAGGCTGCAGAAGCGCTTCACGAAGTGAGTGACTTCACGTAGTTCCTCTATCAACCCTTTAATGAAGAGATTAGTAACCCATTGCATGAAGAGAGAAACTAAGGCCCAAGAGAGAAAATTATCTGCTCAAGGCCACAGGTGAGCAGGCGGCAGAGGCAAGATACAAACCCAAGTCCTCCGTCACTACCCACAGGGTATTGCCAAAAGGAGAGTCCAAGAAAGCTCTATATTTTATTCCAATTTGCTGTTCAGATTTCTTTTTCTTAATTTAAAAACAAGACAAAAATAAGGTTTAAGGCCCAAAGTGCTACATCTTCACTCTTTATACTAGGCTGGTAACTCTCTGAGGGCCATGTTAATAAAGGCTTAACTAATTCAATGGCAATACAATGGTTAAAAAGACTTGCCCATATAGGCTGAACCTACTCACTAGGAGGCCTTTCTTGCTTCCCAAAGTAAAACTTCAAGTATGCACAGGCTCATAGGACAAAACAGCTGCAGGCAACAATGTGCCTTGCTGGAATCACGCTGCTCACCTGTTGCCAGAGTTATTTGATCTGGTATTGAAAGAAAACGCAAAAGGTTTAGCAGACCTCCCTAGGAGGTATGCTCAGTTTGAAGTTCCTCACGAGCCACTCAAATTAGTAACATAATTTCTACCAGTTTTTGGTTAGCTAACTAAGGCTAAACACAAGTCTAGGTACCATACAGAGATTACCTGCTATGATAATCACAGATGCCATTTATTGAGAACTTACAGTGTGTCTGGCAGTTGCTAACCATGGTACATATATCATATCACTGAATCCTCACAACCCCCTGGACTGTAACATATCTCCATTTTACAGATGGGGAAACTGCATCACTGAGAGTTTTAATAAGATGGTATGGCTACCCCGCAGTCTATCTGGCTCAAAGCCTGCACTCCAACCTTGATTTTACACTCAAGGGAAAACACTGTCAAGGAAGAGCGGAGAGAGAAAAAAAAGGATCCAGTGTTAGAGACATTTCCAGAAAAGTGGCAGGGACCAAAATACAGTCTCTGGAACCAAAATATGAGTCCATTACATTTTCTTTCTTATCCCAGAAGAAAGAGGGATGGTGCTGGTGGTGCTGTGGGGGGCCCAGGAGAAATTCAGGCAGCTCTATCTAGGGGCTCTTAGAGCCAGAGAGATGAGGTGCAGAGGTTCCTCTGGGGGAACTCCAAAGTATGCCAATAACATAGCATGTTCAGGAAGGAGTTCTACACAAATTCCAAGCTCGAGATCTTTCTGTTACCACATCTCATTATTACTTTAATTATTTTCCAAATGTACATATGGACTATCAGTATATTCCACCAAAAAAAAAATAGTAAATGCAAATTCTCTCCCTGCAGAACTGTAAGATGAGCACCATAACGTATCCCGAGTGCCATTTCCCTACATCACACCTCCACATGCCATCGGCCTTTTCTCCCCGTGAACACCAGCCTCTCATTTTATAAGACACCACCTTCACTTTCACCAAGTGAACGTTGGCACCCCCTTCCTTATCGAGGGGGGATCAGAGTGCTATACACTTGCCCTTTGGTAACACCATATGTGCACCTGCCTGGGAGAATTTCAGCTCATCAGTGCTCTTCCAAGCCAGGAATTGCCCAGGCTCTGCTTGTTTTGATAAAAGTATAAACCAGGCCTATTTCTGAAGTGCTCCAGTCAAGACTTTTGAGCCTGTTGAGAGTGAAAAAGCTTTCCCTGAGTGTGTATGGGAAAGTGCTATTGGCGCAGCAGAGAAGAACATTCTGTCCTTGGCTCACAAAGAAAATTCAACACAAGGCAACCCTGGCAGACATGAGGTACACGTCTCAAGAGCACCCAAAGAAGAATTTGATGGATAAGCCTCTTGTCAATAGTCAGGAAACTATAACAGCAAGCACACTGCCCTTAAAGCAGGCGGAAGTTGGGTGGTTGAGTTAGACCAAGAAGATTGGTACAGAGGAAAAGCCTAGATGCAAACCTTTGTTTTTCAAGACCTGTAAACTTGCACCTGTGTGTACCATCAATCCTCTGAACCACATTCACCTCTTTAAAATGAATTGCACTGGATGTAAACTTTGTTGAGAACCCTATAGATCCATACATTGATCTGAAAAATTTCAGGTGTTCATCAAGTCTTAGAGGCAAGAGAGAGAGCAGAAGGGAAGGCGGGCAGCTGATACATGCAGACCGTGCCATACAATCAGTGACTGCTGCATAAGAAGGCTCCTGGTCTTCCTCACACCTACCTTTGCTGCTTACTACATAAACAATCTTGGGCAAGTGATTTAATTTCTTTTGTACCAACAGGAAAAGGGTCGTGATGGTACTTAACCTACCAAAGGCCAAACCAGAATGGGGGCCATTTAACAGAAGAGGAAATAGGGCCAGGAAGCCAAGAGAACCTGGTTCCAGGTCCACCCCTTCTAGTAACTCTCAGGGTAACCTTGGGCAAATTACTTTACCTTTCTTAGCCTCACCTATAGAATGATACATTGGATTATATTAGATGCTCTCTAACTTTTCTTTCAGCTTTAAAATTCTATACGATAGAATCATTATTTGGTATCATTTCTAGTGTTGAAACATAGGATTCCTATGCCTGCCTTTATATTTCATTGATTTAAAGGAGATAAATTATTTAGAACTATAATCCAAGTCCAAGAATGTTTATTGTCATGGTTATAAAAAGAAAGTTGTTATGTAAGTTTTATTTTACTATTATGTAAATTTTTCCCCAAGTGTCCCCTTACAGCACAAGTTTTATAGGGACTACATGATGTCTTTTGGTCAATAAATTATTATATTCTAGAGGCTTCTGGCAGGATAATGGCAGCCATTTGAATCTGTACCTCTTCACAAATCCTAACCCTAGAACAAAGAGCACAAATGGAATCACCCATGACCCATGCTATCGGCATTACTGGGAGGTAGAGAGTATGCTAAATTTCAATTTATGAAAAATAAAAATAAAAAGTCAAACAGCAAACACTATGAACCTATGGGTCCAGAGAGTAGGGTAAGGGCAGGTATAAGAGACTCCAAGAGAGAGACAGAGACAGATGGGAGAGAGAGAGAGAAGTCTGAGAGAGAGAGAGAGAAAAGTTTAGGACAAAGGCAAAACAGACAAAATTGTCCACAGAAAGAAAAAAATACACCACAAGTAAGTGCCAAAATAAGAACAGAAGTCAGTGTCTGGTAGTTCACGACACTGGCCACAAGGAAAAGGCTTAAAATCAAGCAAAATCTAAGGTAGCAGCCTGGGACAAGAGTCATTTTCATAAGAGAAAAATGTAAATCGAGAATGGGTTGTGTCCATAGAAGAGAGAGCATGAAAGGAAAGAAGGAAAAGGGGGAAATTAAGGATCCAAAAGACAGGAAAGAAAAACAAAAGACAGGTGAACCCCTTCTTTCCTCTCTACCCCCTTTCTACCACCATTGTCATCCATTTACACAACCGTATTTCACAAAATTGACAAGATAGGGTGCTCTTTAAATAGTAACCCAACCCATGAAATGCTAAGGAATAGGAGAAAAAATTAAACTCGCTATAAAACTCCTGTAGGAAAAAAAAAAATGAAATGGAAATACGATCATCTCAGCTGATAAAAATTCTCATCAAATAAGCCACTACTTCACAAAGGAAAGTTGTAAGACAACACACCAACCTAAAATAAGTACCTTCAACAAGCACACACGACATACCTGGGTGCACACACTCAGAACCAGAAGTTTTAAAACTAAGAAATGGACCCAAAAACCCCACCCAACAACAACAAAACAGGAAAAAATGCAGTGAAAACTGACCAAACTCACAGAAATTGAATAAGTGAAGAATAAGTTACAAGTTGTGAAAAGGGTACAGATTTGAATGAACATTTAATGAGGGAAATTGAAGATAAGCTGGAAAACATGTAAGGATACAAAAATTGGATAGAGAGGGGTGCCTGGGTGGCTCAGTCATTAAGCATCTGCCTTGGGCTCGGGTCATGATCTCAGGGTCCTGGGATCGAGCCCCGCATCGGGCTCCCTGCTCAGCGGGAAACCTGCTTCTCCCTCTCCCACTCCCCTTGCTTGTGTTCCCTCTCTCACTGTGTCTCTCTCTGTCAAATAAATAAATAAAATCTTTTAAAAAAATTGGATAGAAAAAATTAAAAGGTCAAAGTGGTTGAAAGAAGATAGAAAAGTTTCAATGTATGCATAGTGTTTATGTAGAAGGTAAAGGAACTAGAATTTTTAGAACAATTTGAAAAAAAAGAATATAGTGAGAGAGAATCTGTCTACCCAACTTCAAGACTTACCATCATAACTGTGTGGTATTGATGGAGAAGTACATGTATAGATCAATAAAACAGAATACAGAACCCATAAAGGAACCCATACAAATATGCCCAACTGATTTTTTACAAAGGTGCAAAAACGATTCAAGAAAGGAAAGATGGACTTCTCAATAAATGGTTGCTGAAATAGGGGCGCCTGGGTGGCTCAGTCGTTAAGCGTCTGCCTTCAGCTCAGGTCATGATCCCAGGGTCCTGGGATCGAGGCCCACATTGGGCTCCCTGCTCGGCAGGAAGCCTGCTTCTCCCTCTCCCACTCCCCCTGCTTGTGTTCCCTCTCTCGCTGTGCCTCTCTCTGTCAAATAAATAAATAAAATCTTAAAAAAAAAAAAAAAGGTTGCTGAAATAATTGGACATCTACAGGCAAAAATAAAATGAACCTCAACCCAGGTCTCATACCTTATATAAAAATTAACTCAAATGGATCACAGACTTAAATATAAAATATAAATATATAAAAGACTTAAATTAAAAATATAAATATAAAATTCTAAAACTTTTAGAAAATAAAAAAAGAAAATCTTTAAAATCTGGGACTAGGTAAAGATTTTTTAGACTTGATACCAAAACACAATGCATTAAACATTTTTTGATAAATTGGACTTGATCAAAATTGAAAACTTTTGCTTTGTTAAAAATTCTGTTAAGAGGATGAAAAGACAAGCTATAGACCAGGAGAAAACATTTCAAAACCACATATCCAACAAAAGGACTAGAATCTAGAATATATAAAGAACTCTCGAAACTCAATTAAAAAAAGGGGCAAAAGGCATGAAGAGACATTTCACCAAATAGATATACGGATGACAATCACATGAAAAGATGTTCAACATCATTAGCAATTAGGGAGATGCAAATTAAAACCGCAATGAAATATCACCATATACCTATTAGACTGGCTAACATTAAAAATAGTGACAACAACAAGTGCTGACAAAGATGCAGGAAAACTGGATCATCCATACATTGCTGGTGGGAATGTTAAATGGTACAGCTGCCTTGGAAAACAGTCTGGCAGCTTCTAAAAAAAAACTAAACATACAACTACCATATGCAATCCTGGACATTTTTCCAGATAAAGGAAAATTATATTCATACAAAAACCTACACATGAATGTCTAGAACAGTATCTTTTTTTCCACTTCCTGGTCCTCTTTTTTTCTAAGATTTATTTATTTATTTGAGAGAGAGAAAGCATGAGCAGGAAAGGCAGAGGAAGAGGGAGAGAGAGAACCTCAGGCAGACTCAGAGCTGAGCTCTGGGCTTGATCCCACGACCCTGAGATCGTGACCTGCGCCAAAACCAAGAGTTGGATGCTTATTTAACAGACTGAGCCACCCAGGTGCCCGTCTGGTCCTCTTTGTTATTGTGCTCTTTTTTTTTTTAAGTTATTTTTAACTGTGGTAAAATGCACATAAAATTTTCAGTCTTATCCATTTTTAAGTGTACATTTCAGTGACAGCACATTCACATTCCTGTGCAACCATCAGCACCATCCACCTCCAGAACACTGTGTCCTGCAAAACTGAAACTCTATACCCATCAAACAATAACTCCTCATTCTCCCCTCCCTCTAGCCCCTGGAAACCACCACTCTACTTTCTGTCAGAGGAAAACCAAATGAATCCCAGGAACCCCCAAACTGCCCTAACACTGGGTATTCCCAGAACCTAGCCACCTCGCAGATCTTTCTGGCACTATTATCTAATCATACCACTTTCTTGCTTAAAACCATTCTTTTTTTATGTCTTTCTGTCTGTGCATCAAAGAACACATCAATACCACTTATGTACAAAAAAAAAAAAAAAACCTAGAGAAGATGCAAGGAGACTAAGAAACCACTGTCAGTATAAAATAAGTAAAGTCAACTTAAAAAAAAGACCACAGGGGCGCCTGGGTGGCTCAGTCGTTAAGCATCTGCCTTCGGCTCGGGTCATGATCCCAGGGTCCTGGGATCGAGCCGCACATCGGGCTCCCTGCTCAGCGGAGAGTCTGCTTCTCCTTCTCCCTCTGCCTGCTGCTCCCCCGGTTTGTGCTCTCTCTCTCTGTCAAATAAATAAATAAAATCTTTAAAAAATAAATAAATAAAAAATAAAAAAATAAAATTTAATTTTCAAAAAAGGCATTCATGTTGGCAAATTAAAAAGTAGGTCAGATGAAAGATGCCCTTGTTCTCACGAAATATGAAACCAAATGCCACCCACCAAAGTTGGGCTAAAGCTGGCAGGCAAAGAGCTTGGATGACTGCCAGAAATGGATGTCAATGACATCCACGTATCCCAGCTCCCCTTTGGGATTCAGTTCATGAAAGAATCATCCCTTCCAGAAGAGACCGATATCTCATCTGGTTACAGGTTTAAACCATCAGCTGGGGCTTAATATGCATCCAATGGGAACTTTTTGCAATAATTCATCCTGTGATTCAGTCTAATATTTATTGAGTGCCTACTATTTGCAGAGCAGTATGCCTGGTGAAATGAGAAATGCAGCTCCACCTTCACACTAGTGAACAGAACATAAACAGTGCACAGAACATAACTTTAATACAAGTAAGAAAATGGCATTGGCCTGAATAGAGAGGAAACCAATATAGTTTAGGAGTTCAAAGAAGGGAGCCATCTTTCTCTCTCTCTCTCAACACTGTAGTTGCTTGGGAAGGTAAACAGGAGTTTATGACTGATTAAGAGGCAATTGACTCTATGATTGGCATATGCTAACTAATAGCCATAACAATAGCTACCATTACCAAATACTTGTATGCGCTAGTCACTATGCTGAGATCCCACAGACATTATCTTATTAAATGCTAACATCTTAAAAGTATTATTAATCCCTTTACAGATGCAGCAAATGAAGCTCAAAAAACAAACAAAAAATTTGCCCAAGGTCACATGACTGCAGTTTAAGAGGAGAGATTCAATTCCAGAGCCCTTGCTCCTTCCGGTTCCCCAGACTCATCCAGATGTGTGTATTTAGATACCAAGGACAACAGTGTCCTACTCTCTAAGCAGTAATGGATGCCAGGTCCCCAAGCGTGTTTTCACTAAGGACGCTTTCTCTAAGCCCTACGCTACAGTAAACTATCTCCACACACCTTTGGGTGGTATTCTCCCATCCCAGGAAAGTTCGTCCACCACAATTACACCCACAGATAGTCTTCCTTCAGTAACAGTCAGGTGGTTCATTCCTGCCTCCACAGTATGTTCCAGACAGGTGCTCTGCATTCATCTGGATGTGGCAGCAATAACCCAACTCAGGAAAAATGCCAGATGTTCCAACAATAGATGTTACAGTTATCTATTTTTATTCTGGCAGCTCATTGAGGTTTTTATCATTTTTAACTGTAAAATATAGAGAGAGACCCTCTTATGGTAAAGTCCTGTTTTCCATGAAAAACTTTCACTCTATCAGGCATGAGCAGCTTTCCTCTTGATTTGTGTCTGAACCATGAGAAAAAACATCACAGATGCAGACTACATTGTACTAAGAACATATGCATGCTTTTAAATCACTTTTATCTTACTTTTTACTAATGTAACCCTGAAACATGAAATATGTTCTTTTTTTTTTCATTCACTGTTCTGGGAAGAACAGATGGTAAAAGGGTTAGATTAAAGTAATACAGCATGTCCATTAAAATAACCCCCACTGCTGGGGCTGCTTCCCTCAGACAGGAGTTGTGTTTACTATACAGTATGACTTTGGCTTACACAAATTGGAGATTGCCGGGGTTTTTCTCAAGGATAAACAGAAGGGGAAGAGAAAAACTAACATCAAAATCGAATGCATTTTTAAAAAACAATTATGCAGGTTATTTTGTGCTAATCTGAGAAGCTGAGTGAAAACACGTGCCTGTGATAATGTAAGAGAACAGCAGTGAAATAAGAGTCCATTTCTAACTTAAAAAATTGTACTACCTAGAAGTCATAGCTAACTGAAACGGCAAAGAGGATATCAAGTAGACATTACTTTCTACATTCCTAAATTCCTGCTAGTAGCAGGTAGAGATTTCTTGCACCACTTATTTCTAACTTATTGTCTTATTAATCAACAGCAAGAGTAATTCTGTACAGGCTACACATTAAGAGAGGCTAAGTATAATTTATACACAAGTAGCAAAATATTTAGCACTGGAAAAGAATCCTCAAGAGTTTTTCTATGAAATCCGGTTTAATTACATGTCGGTCTTAAAGAGTTAAGTTAAAAAAAAAAAAAAAACTTCCTCAAGAAAAATTAGAGAATGCACTTTAAAAGAAAAAAAAAAAATCAATTGAGTCACATCCCAGAGTCAAGGATGGTTTTACCAAAAGAACTGAGCAATAAATATTTCCATTTATACCACAAACAATTAGAAAGCAAATACAGACTCAAAATTCTACTATTTGCAATTTTAAATATTTTGGCCATTTCTTCTTTCACTTAGAAAATGGTATTAATTGTCAGCTTCTCATAATCACTGTTTAAAAATGTGTTCACAAGATTTTCTCCCATTATTTTTATGATTTGCTCCACTTACAACTATTATTTATTGTGACATTGCTTTTAGCTTTAATCCACATTTTAGTTATTTTTAGCTCAAAGAATATTCTGGTGAGAAATCTTTCATACCTGTAAGTTCCCCGATACATTTCATGAAGTAGAAACATGGGAAGTTTTTTAATGTGCCTCAAGTATGGTTCGAAACATCATAGGCCTTCTCTTAATCCACCCCCCACCACCCCCCCCACCCGCAGTTAAAGAAATGCTCCTGGGATCTGGTTCACTCATTTTTTCTCACAGAAAAGTAACCATAGTTGACATCTCATTAACTGTCAGGGTGATATGCAGCTGGAAGGGAATCTGCACTCCGGACCCGAGGCTAGGTTTCCTCCAATGTAATTCTGTAAGGAATCTCTTATAGCGTTCCATATGGAGAGAGCTGTTCCCAAACCATGAAATCCACAATTCACATCCTTTTGTAAATCCAAAGGTAAAGTCCTAAAGGCTTGCAGGCATTTTCATCGCACCAAAGATTTTAAAACAGGTAATGAACATAGAAGAAGCATTTAATTAAGCCCCTTATGTCATGGCATATGCAGCTGTAAATGATCAAGAATATCCCAACTTGCATAGACAATACAGAAATAGCTCTATTCCATGGGGTAAATCCTGGATTTCTAGGACCAGTAACATTAGTTTTAATGGTGATGTTCTTCCATGATGGGCTTCGGGCATGAGCCAGAACCACTTCCATTCTTTCATCAATGCTCTAACTCACCCTCTGACTTTTCACATAGAAGTGGCAGGTTAGATGGGCATGAATTAGATGGGTACAGGTGGTGTCACCTGCTCCAGCCCCTTAGTGCAGTGTTTTTGGGTCTTCTACTGGTTTGTTCTGGGTCTGGACAAAGGACTGGCTGCCCACGCTACTCTTGGCAGTGTCCTAGAACTGGGCCAACAGACTGGCAGTTGTATTACCTGCTTTCTGCCTGGTAAAAGAGAAGATCTATCAGCTTTGTAATTTTGTGAAAAGAAATTGGAGCTCAAAGGCCCTCTACCAAGTTAATCAGTTTCAAAGTGGTATCTGTAAAAGGAAAAATGGTTCTATCTTTTCTTCTGCTAAGTCAAACACAGTAAAATAATGAGGAAAATTAAAATAGCACAAACTATTAAACAATATAAATCAGAACCTTCACTCTTCCAGAAAATCATAGCAATTCGATGCAGTATAATATGCAACAGGAGTTTTCTAAAAGTTATGAAAGAAGGAAGAGTTAAATCTAGATTTCTTAAAGATATCCAAATCTAACTTTCTTAACTCTAGAAGGTTCCCATTATGAGTGGGTCAAATCCCACCATGAACTGTCAAATAAGGCACTGCTGTCTTTAATTTCACTATTTAGTTTTAATAATTTTTATTTAAACAAATTTTTTTAAAGAGGTTTTTGTGTGTGTTTTTTTATGATTTTATTTATTTATTTGACAGAGAGAGACACAGTGAGAGAGGGAACACAAGCAAGGGGAGTGGGAGAGGGAGAAGCAAGCTTCCCGCAGAGCAGGGAGCCCGATGCGGGGCTCGATCCCAGGACCCCGGGATCATGACCTGAGCCGAAGGCAGACACTTAACAACTGAGCCGCCCAGGCACCCCTAAACAAATTTTTTGTTAAAATAAATTCCCCTGGATACATTTTGATGGGAGATTCAGCCATTCCCCTCTTTCTGCTCAGCTGGGGAGCAGAATTGCTAATTCCAGAATTGCTATCACTTCTACTAAGCCAAAAGCAGAGGCTTTCCACTTGATTTTTGACACTAACTCTCCCCCAGATTCACACCATCCTATGTTTTGGCACAGATGTGTGTAACATGAATTATGCCCTATAATCGGGAATCTATGGGGATGAGAGGCAGTCTGCAGCTGGGCTTTTGTGGGTAGCTGCGATTTGAGAGACCCCACAGGCAAGGCATCCATACAGTGGACTCCAGCTAGAGTGGAGAGTTGATGTAGGGGAAGGTGGAGCCCATGCAGGTAAGGCAGGCAGAGGCAGAGATGTGGCCTGGGCCACATTTAGAGGCTGGAGCTCATACTATAACCAACAAGGAGCCTCTGTAGGTTTTTTTATTTATTTGAGAGAGAGAGAGAGAGAGCACGAGTGGTGGGGAGGGGAGTGGTAGGAAGGTGCTCCCTGAGCAGGGAGCTTGACATGGGGCTTGATCCCAGGACCCGGGGATCATGACCTGAGCCGAAGGCAGATGCTTAACCGACTGAGCCACCAGGCACCACTTGTAGGTTTTTATGTAGGGCCAGGGGCAGAGGGTAATGAGGTGGGTATATGCCAAAAATGATTTGCTCTGGCAGGAATGATCAGAGACTGAAAGAATAGTAAGGAGGCACAGGAGGTAGTCTAAATGTGATGTCCTACTCCAGAGAGCCTGGAACCAGACAAAGACAGTAGGAATAAGGTAGAAGAAGGGCCAAGGGCCAAGAAACATGAAGCAACATGACCCTCACAAGGCCCTTTGTGTTCAAAGAATCAAAAACCAAACCAAACCAGCAAACAAAAAAAGTGTTTTAAGAGAATTTTCCCTTTCTTATAGAAGAAATCTATCCCACATAGAGCATAATATTACTAAAGGTATAATACAAAAAGTGCATATAGATTATTAAAAGAATAAAAGAGTGATCTAGAAAGTATCTACTGATCATGGGACTGAGCCCTAGAACTAGGGTTGAATCTATAAACAAAGACAGGTCTCTGAGATGGAAGACTTGCCAAAATGGCATTTCATGCAGACACTCAAATGTCAATGCAATTATTTTGTAATCAAAACACACACACACACACATATACACACACGTGCGCGTGCACAAATATCAGCTGTCACATCTCCATTGTTGCATTCAAGATGCAGTGGGGACATGGAGAATAGAAAGCCCACTTGAGATGTGGATGGTTCTCACAGTTATACTCTTACAACACATCTAATTTATGCTACCACATCTAATTCCTCCTCAGCACCTAGGTGTTTGATTTGTGCTGCAGGATTTTGCACCTATGAAACCATTCCCAGGCTGTTTTTGGTGTGTACTTTTTGCCTCTTTACATAGGTTATATAAATTCCTTAGTAGCAGAATGTTTTCCCTCCCTGGAGTATTTATATCTCTAAAGGCAACCAACAAAGTATTCTCACACTTTAATGTAATCATTCATTCATTCATTCATTCCCTTACATTTAGTGAGTAAATATGTGGAAGACACCATACTAGATGCTGGGGTGGAGTTGGGTTGGATATGAAATAGACACGGTTACTACTTTCAAAGAAATTATAATCCAAGAGAGGAGACACAACATAACTAGAAGGCAGTAGAAGGTAGATTATTCTAAGTAGAGAACCAAGGGGAAATATAATCCAGTTATATTTCATGAAAAATGTAGCATTCAATCTAGGCCTTGGAAGATAGGCAGAATTTTTAAAAATAGAAGCAATGCAGGCAGAAATAAATGCACAAGCACAAGCATGGAGGCAGGGAAGGACAGGGGATTCAGCAAATAGTGAGCAGACTGATCTGGCTGCATCACAGGGTTCAGGCAATTAAGGACCCAATTATAGATGACCTCGAGTAACAGCTAGGGCCATGGCAGTTCTCCACGCACTGACATGGTTGGTGGTCTTTTAAGGTCCATCTGGGAAATAGGGCAAACTGTAGAGGAAAATGTCCCAGAGTGGGGGCAAAATTAAGATACCATTGCAATCCTCCAGAGTGAGAGAACTTCTAGGACACAGGCAATGGGAGAAGGGTAGGTGGGTGGGAAGCTAAAAAAGCACAGCTGCTAGAGCAAGCATGGAGTCTGGTCCTTGAGGGAGCACCCACAAACTAAAGGGCTTTATTGACTGTCATTCCATAGTCCCACTGCAAACCTTGCAAACAGGGATAAATTTGCACTTGCTGATAACTCCCCATGACATGTGAGGTCTCTAGGCCTCGAGGCCATTGGTTCTCTCACTGTCAGCCCCCAACTCCGACCTCCAGCCCACTGCTAGAAGGGCAGCTCAGCCTTTATCACACGTCCACTACACTGGGTTTCAATTATCTTTTTACAGTTTTTTTAAATCCTTTTTAACATTTTTTATTTTTTTAAAATTCTTTATTTAAATTCATTGTAGTTAACACATAGCATATTATTACTTTCAGAATTTAGTGATTCATCAGTTGCATATAACACCCAGTGCTCATTCCATCAAGTGCCCTCCTTAATGTCCATCCCCCAGTTATCCCATCCCTCCCCCCACCTCCCCTCCAGCAACCGTCAGTTTGTTTCCTAGAGTTCAGCATCTCTTATGGTTTGCCTCCCTCTCCCTTTTCATCTTATTTTTCCTTCCCTTCCCCTATGTTCATCTGTTTTGTTTCTTTAAAAAAAAAATTACCGTTACTTTTTTATCTCTCCCAATGAATCTGTAAGCCCTCTGGGGCAAAGACTGTATCTCCAGGACTTAATACATCTCATCACTGCCCTATTTCTTTCTCTACCTCCCCTACCCTCTTCATGGGCTCATCCATCCATTAATCTTGGACACCACTGTGCCCCTGCCTCAACCATGTGCCAAGAGAATAAAAAGGCAGAAGCTGTGGTCTTGAGGTCCCACGAATGACCACATCTTATAATTCTTCTCTAAAATGTTGCCTTGCCTCCCCAACAAGACCATGCACACGGTTCCTTAAGGACCTACCTTTAGCTTTTAGTGTACATACTAGTTATTTAACTAAATATAAGAGTTAGTAAAAAACAAAGAACAAACCCATAACACAGAGGTCTCATCTTATTGAGCAGAATCTTTTCTAAAATAATGCTCAGAGGGGTGGGGTGGGAGGGATGGGGTGGCTGGGTGATAGACACTGGGGAGGGTATGTGCTATGGTGAGTGCTGTGAATTGTGCAAGACTGTTGAATCACAGATCTGTACCTCTGAAACAAATAATGCAATATATGTTAAGAAAAAAAAAAAAAAGAAGAAGAAGATAGCAGGAGGGAAAGAATGAAGGGGGGGAAATCGGAGGGGGAGACGAACCATGAGAGATGATGGACTCTGAAAAACAAATGAGGGTTCTAGAGGGGAAGGGGGTGGGAGGATGGGTTAGCCTGGTGATGGGTATTAAAGAGGGCACGTTCTGCATGGAGCACTGGGTGTTACGCACAATGAATCATGGAACACTACATCTAAAACTAATGATGTAATGTATGGTGATTAACATAACAATAAAAAATTTAAAAATAAAATAATACTCAGAGTTTCATCTATGAAGATGTTTTTAAAAAACCATAAAGGACCACTCTAATAATCTCCCGGTATTTCTGTAGGAGAGGGACACTAATCTCAAATTTATACATGGCCAGAAAATATAAACAAGCCTATAAAATTTCTGAAAAGATAACTTCATTTATTTGAAAGATGCATTAAAAACTTTTCTTGTGGTTAATGATCCAGGATTACATGTTTTCATGCTACATATAAAACATGAAATGAGGGGATGTCTCTCCTGGTAGTCATAGAAGTACTATATTTGAGAAATCCTTGGTCCTTCTTTTCTCTGGAACTTAAAAAGTTAGGCTCTTAGCATAGCAGTCACTGGTGTATTTTTGAGGTCAGAAAGCACCTTTGCAGAAACAGAGTTTTTACCTTCACCGAAAGAAAGCCAGATTGCTGGCAGTGAAAATTAAGAGGGTTCTGTGGGATTATTTAAGGTAACGGCTGTGGAGTAAAACCTGCAAGTGTTATAGCATATCTGTAACAAGTGATTAAATACTTTCAGATTTCAGAAGCACACACAGTCTTATGCATGCGCTGTTATTACAGAATTATATGGTGTATTGGTTATTACTGACTAGGGAAAAAGCAAGAGGAGGGCAGGATGATGCAATAAAACAAGAGGGCATGCACTGTCTATAATAAACGTGACAATTATAAACATGCTATAATGAGAAGTTTAAAAGGAAACAGGAATCAGGAGGTGGAATGGGGGGGCTATGGGATAGGAAGGCAATTTATTCATGATTGACATGATTAAACCATAGCAAGATAACAGCCAACTATATTAAAGTAGCCATGACTCCTTCCATAAAAACAGGTGAAAAATATTGTAACAATTGATAATAGATAAGATCTGAAAAATAAATTCTACAAATTCAACATTTCTGATTCAACAGAACTATGAAAACAAGTTGCTATTTTCATGACTATAAACCCAATAACAATAAAATACAACTGTCATAATGTATCCCCAGGCCTTAACAGTTTTGCCACTGTACAGAAAAGCACAGTAGCTCTGTGCAGAGTCTTTGGAAATCAACTATAATAGTGCCTATGAGAATTTTTCCAAAACCATTCAAAAACAATTCTGTTTTGACCTTTCTTGTCCTGAGTAATACATAGAGGTACAAAGGTGATTGAGTCATTCATTAAGTGGCTATAATATAATCAAGTCTAAAATCATTCCCAAGAGCATCTCATATCAGGAGGGGACCTGAAGGTTCATCTATTACTGCAAACTGGGTGTGACAGCAAATTACAATTTGTGCATGTCTCACATGTTCAAAGAAGGGCGCCTAAATAATTCCAAAAAGCAGCGTTACTATTTGCCATTCAGCAGACATCTTTGAGAAATTTCTAGATATGCCCAACACATCATAGAGCAAGGAGCCTAATAAATAACATTGATAGAATCATTAAATCTCCATTTACATAACTAATAAGAGGAGCAAGACAGTACCCTGTGAGTTCAGCTTTGCTCTGGAAACTGCCTCTTGAAAATTCTAATGAGAAGAATTTGCACGCTAAAAGCATGTAACCATGGAAATAACAGACAAGATTTTCTTTTTATTTTTGAGAAAAGGGGCAGAAGTATTTAAAATTAAATGCAAAAGCTTGATCATTTAGGAACCAAAAATGCATATATTATGGATCTATTAACCTATGAAGGAAAATTCAGTATGAGTTTGTCATTAACTACAAAAAATAAGCTTTAAAAGTATAATTTCAAGATAAATCTTTAAGTGATCAAATTACTCTGTAAGGAGAATTGGTGCAAGCAGCCAAGGACAAAAAGGATTTCATCCATTCTTCCTCTATAAGGCCTTTTACTTCCATAGAGAACTTTAGTTCAGACCTTCACAGATGCACGCCGGGACTATTCACATGAGGAGTCTGCCTTGCTTCAACCACCTTATGTTTTCATTCCCTGTTCAAAAGCCTTTACTGGCTCTTCACAAAACAAACTCTAAATTCCTTGGCCTGGCAGATATTTGGTACCAGTCAATGCTTCCCAACATATCATCCCTAGTCCTCATCCACAGGGACAAACTCTCCCCCACTTCACTCCAGTTCCAGTAACAATGCATCCCTGCATTTCTTCATAATCTTGGTCTTCCTGAAGTGTCCTCTCCTTTCCCTTATGCCTGTGTGCCTGAATCCTACTCTCAAAGCCAGGTCAGGCACAATGCCTCCTCCAGTCATCCAAGCCACAGTCCCTGCAACTGACACCACTCATAAAACCCTTTGTGTACACCATCTCTTTCCTATACACTACTGATTCTAATGTGTAAATTATTTCAGCTGTGCTGTAAAACTTAAGGACATTTCTTATACCACTTTTTTATATTCTAGCACCTTTCACCCAACCCCTACCCTCATTCACCACAATGGCCAGCATCTTTCCAATGGAGGTGCTCAGCTAGCATCTACTGAGTCAAAGACACATAATAGCAATGATGCATGAAAATTAAAGGTTAAGTATCCTTTCATAATACAAGGACAATTTGAAACAAATGAGACTTCTGAGTAGCTAATTTTTTTTCTTTAACACTTCTAAGGATTTGGAATCCAAGATGATGCTACCAAATTGTTTTCTTCCAGAAGATACAGTGATGAGTTTGCCCTGGATTTCATGCTTTGCCAATGTGCCAGCCCCCAGAGGGCCTTCTGCTCACCCCATGACAATTCACGATAAATGCCTGTTCCCTCATCTGTCTATAGGAGTAGCTCCTTGAAAGCAAAGGCAGTATGTTCCATTTCTGATCTCTACATATTAGTAGCCCATATAGTAGGAAGTCAGTCAATGATTGACCTAGCACCATGATTGTCTAAAGTAAACACAATTGAAGAATAACCTTTACTAGGCACATAAACATTAAGGAAACTTAATTCATGACTGTGTGATTTCAAATGAGACATATAGCCAAAATTTTAAGGACTACATATATGTAAGTACTAAGCACAAAAATGAACACACAAACATCAAGAGAAATCTTATATGGACATACATGTTTGCATGTGCATGATTTTTATACATCCTAGAATATTTCTAGAAGAAAGCACAATTTTAGAGAGGGAAAATAAGGGAATAGAGGTGTTTTTTCTACTTTCCACTCTTCTGTATTATAATTTTTTCCTGGTGCAAAAGGTGTTTTTATTATAGCACGGGGGACAGGACCCATGGGCAGAAAGGGCAGCACTGGAGTTGTGCGGAGCAATTGATTATATACTTTGGAGTTGAGGAAGGTAAAGAAAAAGGGAAGTTTCCAAAAGAACTTTCATATGCTAAAGAAGATGCGAGGGATCCTGGAGGCCTTGCTATTGTCAAGGAAGGTTGTTTTTCCCTCTAGCAAAGCATTAACATTAAGATGGGAGTTTCCTAGAGGAATGTCTACTCTACCAGCCTCAAGTACTTGTCGATGGGCTGCAGGTTATAAGGAAATTTAATTTTATCTACATTTCTTTTCTTGCCTTTGTTCTCCACATCATGCCCCCCTGAACAATTTTGACCGTTAAATCATGAAAGTTGTTGAGGATGGAAGGTCTTATCTTCTGTAACTTCTTCCTGCTAAATAGGTGCATAGAGATGTCCCTACCTATGGGTCAACATTGGTAGGTTGGAGAATTTATATATAGGAGTTACCAAAGGCAGAAACAGCCAGTCCAAGGTAGACAATCTTCTGTATTTTTTTTAAACTAGGGAACATGTGGGGTGCCTGAGTGGCTCAGTTGGTTAAGCATCTGCCTTCAGCTCAGGTCATGATCCCAGGGTCCTGGGATTGAGCCCCTCCTTGGGCTCCCTGCTCAGTGGGGAGCCTGCTTGTCCCTCTCCCTCTGCCTCTCGCCTCTGCTCCTGCACGTGCTCTCCCTCCCTCCCTCCCTCTCTGTCTCTCAAATAAATAAAATCTTTTAAAAAATAAAATAAACTAGGGAACATGTATAACTTTCAAATTAACTCCTCCTCCTTTGTGTATGACCACATGCACAAAGAGCAGTCTAATGACAGTTACAACATTTTTTAAAAAATGAGTCATCTACGGCCGCCTGGGTGGTTCAGTCGGTTAAATGTCCAATTTGTGATTTCAGCTCAAGTCATGATCTCAGGGTCATTAGATCGAGCCCCACATTGGGCTCCATGCTGGCCATGGAGCCTTCTTAAGATTCTCCCTCTGCTTTCCCCCCACTCATGCATGCTCTCTCTCTCTCAAATAAATAAATAAATATTTTTAAAAAATGAGTAGTCTACCATTAGAGCAAACTAACAGAAATTTTAGATGTTAGAGCTATGCATGAAAGAATACAGAATTAGTGAGTTTTTAGAAGTCCAGTGGGGAGATATTTTGTGGCTTAATTTCTGCATAACAACAGATAAATTCCTTCTTAACTTAGTATTTCCTAATTTAAATTCTTCTTTCATCTATGTGTTAAACATTCCTGTATATTTAAGGATAAAATTACCTGAAGGCATAATTGACCCTTCCAAGTAATAAAAAGAGAGAGTAAAATTTTTTTCCCAAGGTACAAGATTATAATAAGAAAAGCTTCTCAGATGTTCAATAAAAAGAAGCAACTCCTCTTCCACAGTGACTTTAACTAAAATGTACTTTTTAAGTAAAGTGTTCAGTCCTCATAACAGAGGGTGGACACTGAAAACTGTCTAGACATCACGTATCAACTCCCTCTCTTTTGTCAGAGTAAAGAGATCTAGCCTTCTGTGGGAGATTTTAAATTGTGTGACATAAGTCTCTTGTGGGGGCCATGATCTTCTCATCTTTAGATACCAAGCTGCTAAAATAATCTAGCAAATAGTAGCTTCTTAGTAAGCATTGGTTCAATAAATGACATTTCTTCAAACAGTATATACATTTGTAGAAATCAACAGAGTAATATAGCTCTGAGAAGTAAGGAAATAACAGTTTCTGTAACTAGTAGATGGCCAGTTTTACTCTAAAAAATATATTTAAAACATAAATGATAAAGACCACTTAGACAAAATAACTCCAAATCCAGTCTGGCTTTATATAAGCCTAGGAATCATCTCCTGGGTTACTCTAGTGATGTGGTGCTATAAGCAAAAGGATAGAGGTAAGATGGTCCCAAGATCCTAGGAGTAGAGAATCCCCAGTTCTGTCCTACTTCTTTCAGGCCAGGAGAGAGCTGTGCACATATCTTGGCACAGTCTAGTTTCTGTATCTCAGTGACTGATCAGAAAAATAATTTTTTCCTTCCTAGAATACAGACTCATCCTTGTGCCTTGCAGTATTTCTGGAATATCTCCTCTGGGTCTCATCAGCTCACCACCTTGTAAAGATGAGAAGAGAGTTGCTTTTCCTATCATTACTCCCATCTGGTAGATTCTATTTCCCTCCTTCCCCAGATAGTCCTCCTGTGCACAAATCTCATGACGAGATGCATCCTTGATTCTTTGCCTCTGCCTCTTCATTTCCTTCTACTTCAGTTCCTGTCCTAAGAATCAGTTTTACTATGTTAAGCTCTTGTTTTCCATATTTTGCTATGCTGGCTACATCTTTTTGGTCAGGATCAATTTCTTTGAAAAAACAAAGTTACGGCTCCAACTGCAACTGAGACTCTCACCATCTTCGTATAAAAGCAGCAAACCACAAGATCATTTCAAATTTTTACTAGCATAGTTATTTTAAAAGGAGAGGAGCAGGATGAAGATAGTTTTAGAAAGCTTTCCAGATACATAGAAGTTTTAAATTTATTACAACCAGATAATGAATTTCAAACTGTTTTAATATTTCCTCAACTTTGAGTCCAAACCAAGTCTCTCTCTCTCTCTCTCTCTCTCTCACACACACACACACACACACACAAGAAAGTTGCAAAATGGCAGTGCACCCACCTGAGGATACGGGGATGTTCTGGATTTTGACTTTGAGCTGGAAAGCCTGGACTTGGCCCCCTTCCTGTTGTCAGTCATGGTAGGAGTGGAGCTGCTGGTGTAGGAGAAGGCTGGTTTAGAGACTGAGATCTGATCCAGGGAGAGCTGCAACCCTTTGTATTCCGTGTCCCTGTAGGGTGAGAGGACACAGCCCTTAATCTGCCACCACAGGAAATGGCTACATGTGTTCTCTCACCAGGAAAGGCAGTAATCCATATTTGAAAAGGAAGCAAGCAAAAGTTAGCCATATAACTGGTCGCCACGAACACCTTGATTATTTTAGAAATGCCTAACATTTAACTAATGTATACAGAGGTAGCTGTATACAGCCAAATTATGATATGCTCATGAAAATGTTTTGATTTTAAAACACATTTTTGATTATTTTTATAAGTAGAAAATAAATCCATAATTCAACTTCTCTGAGCTTTTGTGTCCTCATTGGTGAGGTATAGATTATAAAATCGACTCTAAAGGATTTTCTGTCTAGGGTGAATTCAACAGACAACTGACCATCTGATGCTATCGGATTATTGGCAAGAAGAAGGTCAGCTGTTCCAAGATCAGTCATTGTGGCAAACATTCCTAATATTTTTATAGCTAGCAAACCAGTGAAACTAGGCTACTAAGTAATTAAAAATCCCTTTTAATAGGCTAACTGATTCAGTTACATTAGGGTACATTTTACCATCAGTTATTTCCACTTCATCTTCAATAAATACCTATTAAGCTCCTAGTACATACCAGGTTTTGTGTTATCTGGAAACGAAAGAATGAGTAAGATGCCTAGAGTCCCTGCCCTTCCGGAGATTACAATCTATTTCCAAGAAGAAACAGTGAACAAATATTAATTAAACATAATCACTGCAGACTGTGATGTGAAGAGGATAAAGAGTATGTCTTGGAGAGTTCTTTACAAAGGTATGTGGTATGAGGTATTTAGTGACTGAAGATGACAGCTATCACCTCAGCCCGCTCCAGGCAGCAGAGAATCTTGACTGACTCCTCAGTTTTCATAAGAGGATATCAACCTTTCCCACTGGCAGCCAAAATAAAATGTTTCATAGCCTTCTTTATGAGGACTCGTGGGAGAATTTCCTTTCAGGTTCTAGAACTAGTTGGGCTGTTCCTGGGTAATTGATTTCTTTTTCTCTCACAGACACCGTGAATCATATAACCCATCATATTTCCCCCGTTGCCCTGGAAGTCAAAAAGCCCTGAGCCCCAAATCTGATTTGTAACCACCTCTAACAAGTGGACAAGTCCTCGGGGCAGGCATTTTGTGCAACAAACCTCACTGGCTTCTTTCATTTTTCTAATTTTATTTTTCCTTTTTTTCTAATGGGTTCACCTTTCTAAAAAATGTACATGCATTTTTCCGAAATACTCTTTGGATTAAGATAGGTATATTAAATGTAATAAACTAATAAAGTTAGATATGTTAAAGGTAGATTTCCAGGGATCAGCAAAGATTCATTTATCTTCTCTTCCTTTTCCCTATTTGTTCTTCTACAGAGAGATCAGGCAAAGGCAAAAGGATAATTCAGGCAAGGAGTCCCTCAAGTGACAAGGGATAGAAATCAGCTAAAACAGGTTCAATAATATCACTGCCACAAACTACAGTGTGCTGGTATATGTCAGCAAGTTACAATGACTTTATATCAAATAGTGCATCTACTCAGTGCAAGTTAAAAAAAATTATCCTATGTTAGCAACAAAAATTTAGAAGGTGGGCATGCAATTTGTCTTCTGGGCTTGGGAAGTTGAATCATATGACTGGTCTGCTTTACTACTCTAATCATCTCCCAAGGAAAACACACAACACAGAGTCATTGCACTCTCAGATCAGAAATTCAATGCCCTCCAAAATGTGGTTCCCACCTATTTTTCTGACAGTATCTGAAAATTTTCCTTCATCAGCCCCTCACTTTACCCAAAATAGTTCTCCCCAAACTAACCTCATACTTTCCTCTCTTCCTCCTCCAACACATTCCTATAGAACTCCTCTAATGAAGAACTGTCTTAAATCCTACTTGCCTCTGAAGCCCTTCCCAACTGCTAACCCCATTCATTCCTTCAACACATGTTTACTGAGTGAGTGACTCTGTGGAGGCCCTGGGGACACATCAATAAACAGAAGGACTAAGTTGCTGTGCTCATGAAGAAGACACCAGGGCCAGTTCCTGAGGGAAGTAGGGCGGGGACCAGAAACTATCTCCAATCTTATTTTTCAAGTGATAATGTCTAATCTTTCCTAGGGATTCTAAGTTCCTAGAGGGCAAGAGTCAAGAGACATTCTAGTATGTTCCAATGGCAACTGCATAATATTTCACACATTTGGAAGAGGAAGAAGATAAAGACGCAACTCAGAAAGGACTGTTGTCCTCAGTGACTATTAATAACCAGCAGCCCAACAGTATGTCTCTGTTGGAAAAGACCCTCCTGGGCGGTGAGTCCCATGAACCACCTGCCCTGAGATCACATGCATGTGACAGTGAGCAAGATGGGCTCTGACAGGAGGTAGAGCTCCCTTGCTTGGGTATCTCCTGTGTCAAATGGGTACTAGTATATCCATTCAGTCCCTTCCCAACAGGACCTAGACTGAAAACAAAAACCCTGCACCCCTGAACATATGGCCACATAATTTTTAAAACACACTCTTAATGCAACATTTCAGCACAGAGACTTCATGGTGATAAATAGACAGTAAACAAGGATTCATTTCTCTCATGTACACCATCAGACCCCCAAAATATGTATCTCAACTACTGAAGAAGTCTTTCCGAAGTTTTTGCATAGTTTCCAATGATAGAAATACTCTGAATAGGCTTAAATAAAAATTCAAAACCAATAAACGATTTGAAATTCTGCACAGTCACATGAAAATGTTAAGAACTATAAGAATAGTTATGCAAATACTTTCGGTAAAAAAAATTTAATATTTTGGTGCACATCTAAAAAGACCACAAAGAATCCACCAAAACAGCAAAAGATCATGAGGTCAGATAGACCATGGTTTGAGCCACTTACTGTGTAACAACCCATCTAGACCTCAATTTCCTCTTTATAGCTCATAGAGATGGATGTGCTAAGGTTTAGAAAAGTATTATACGAAAAACTCATAGCACAGTGCCTAGAACATAGTAAATGCTCAATAAATACTAAGTATTATTTCTTCACTTCCACACTTTGTGGTGCTTTTCTGGCACCTGATTTCCCCAAAACAATAGTTCCACTTTGGTAGCGATTGTGATACATTTTATTACAAACACCTCCTTATGGTGTATTTCTTTCCTCTCTACCGCTAACTCATATTAATTTGCTCTGTTGCTTCTTAGTCTGTAAACTCTATTGCACTATGGCCAAAATACTTACTAAATAAGGTAAGCTCTTCATGGCTAAGTAAGCAAATGGGGACTTCAGAGCTGCACAGACCTGACATGCTGAAAGGAGTTCAGCCTTCCTATTCCTCTACCAACTCAAAGATGTGTTAAGACGAAAAGCACAATAAAAAAATACCCACTTAAAGACATTTCAAGTACAGTTGATGTGCTGCCAAGAGCAGCTCTGAATGACAGATTCACTAAGAACAAAGCATTTGTTTTACTTTTAGAATTCTATTAAATTGGAGCATTTCATTTGTATGGATTAAAGGTCTAGATGCTGATGGGAATCACATTATGGGTTCCATTTCCCTCCTCCAAACTCAGACACTCCCTCCCTTCTCCTCAGTGAGGCATATTCTGGTATCTCTCACACACACAGACACACACACACACACACACACACACACCACACACATCCTCAAAGTTAGGTATATGCCTAGTAAAGCTGTTCAATGTTCCCCTGTGGAGCGGGACAAAATAAAATACTTGGGTGCACAGCCCTTGGACTCTGCAATGAGTATAGGGAGGAATTTGACTTAGCTGACTTTAATAAAGGAGGGACAGGACACAGCCCTACTCTACTTCTAAAGCTTTCCTGAAAAGTACCACCTAGACCATGTTCAGGACTCCACAGTCTCCGCTCACTAGGGCAGCTCATGCTGTTCTCCCAGATACAATCGGCATATCAAAAGAGGAACTGTGGCATATGCCTCTTGGCATATTTTTCAAAATGGTTATTGATATCAATTTACATTTTTTCTTCTCCCTTGAGTGACCTCTACTAGAGCTGCAGACATCAGGTACCTCAGCTCCGAAAGCAATGTGAAATGGGTAATTTGCAGTCACTAGGACTTGCAGCTTGTCAATCTCACTCGTATTTGCACAGACCAAAGTAATCCTCTTATTCCATTATGGACAGTCAGAAATCATTCAATTTGCAGAATTAACCATCTGAGTCTACTCTAAACTTTGTAATAGTCATGTACATATTTGGAATTACTCAAATTCCAATAGAATAAAAGGGGCCATTTTTGCATTATTGGCCTTCTCGGCCTTCCCTTCAGCAATATGCCATGACCACCCATGAGGTAAGTGCCATATGGGAACCTCAGTGTGATACCCTTGCAAAGCAAATAAGAGTTATCTTCATCACGAAGAGTACTTTTAGCTTCAGAGAAATGCATTAATATAATTTCTATCATTTTGACCGGGAGACTGGTGTCCATGATGTCAACAGCAGCACTACTATATTTACAACCTTCAAGTGAGTTGGAATGATTGCACAGAGAAGCAATCAGCAGTATTTGATCAGCTCATGTTGAGTCAAGATTCTTCGCAAGAACCTTTCCTCTTCAACTCTGCCATATCCTATTGCGCTTCCATTTTAGACAAGTAACTTTTTGCTTCTGTCATGTCAGTTTTGAAGCTGGCCATTGTGAAGTGTCTTTGCTGGCTTTATGTTATGGGCAATACTTAAAAGATGTTGCCAGATTTCCCAATTGAGCTATTTAAAAAAAAACAAAACAGCTGAAGGTGATCAAATTACAGAGGAAAACGTGGAAACAGAGACATACAATTGATTTAGCTCCAAAGGCGCTGACTGCAATAAGCAGAGGATTGCATTAAACTGTGATCGGATTAAGTAGGAACGACTGCGTCTATACTAAACTTTTTAATTGGATTCTCGAATCACTGTCACACGAAGTGCATGACCTTCTTTATATTCTGGCAGAGTTACCGCCTGGCCACTGGGTAAACCTCTGCAGCAGAGAGACCTAGTTTATGTTTCATTTTCAGGCTCCCATGGAGCCCAGCAGAAACAGCTGATAAGGAGGATTCCATACTGTGAGAGGTTCACAAACGAAGACATCTGCTGGGAAATTAGGCTAAGGCACCCTTGGAAATATAATAGTCTCATACTAATAAGTGGATTTGTGTTTGCTCCTTGTGGTTTTCTCCATTTGCTTTGGTGATTTCAGTAGTTCCCCAAAAGTCTTTGGTTTTACATAAACACTGCCTCTGCCTAGAAACATCTTTCTCCTCTATTTTGTAGGTCTTATCCAACATGCTATGGAGTGGATAGCAGGACAAGGGGGAGGGATGGCTTAGGCACAAAGTCTGCCATCACATTGTAATTTCAAGAAGGAAAGATTGGGGGGGTGTAAACAGTAGGCAAACAATAACTAAAAAGGAAGTAAAAAACTGTAATATTTTGGTAAGATGTTGCAAAGTCAACCATCCTCACAACAGGGATTACGGAATACCTTTGCACAAACCCATGACACAAGTTGCAATATAGCTAAGTCCAGACCTGCCACGACATGCATCTGAATTCGTTTCTTCCCCTCACAGGCCACAGTGATTTCCTGCTCCCCCCTCTCAGCTCCTACGCAGGTCACTGCTTCTAACACTCATTTAGCACATCTAGTTCCTGTCACACAGTGTGGTGAATGGTGTATCTGACAACAATCTCCCAAATTCCTTCTCTTACGATAGTCTCTATTGACTGTCTAGCACCATATCTTACAGAGAACAGATGCCCACTTGCAAGTGATTAACAAAATAATTCTCAACGCAATAAACTTTTATTCTTCTCAAATCCAAATGACCAAATGACCAAAAATTCAAAAACTGGCAAACCTTTCTACATAAGTAAGAAAAAAAAAATCTACTAAGTAAGCAAGTTTATGTGAGGGATTTTTAAATTCCAAGATTATAATTGATAATGATCATTCTGATATCCTGTGAGATCTTAAAGAAACAAATCATGTTATTATTTTAGCATTATGCATATTAAGAAAATGCACTTATTTTTCGTCAAGTTACAATTCAGGCATGGTATATGTGATACTTAAACTAGAATACTAAATTAATTTTATCCTCAACAATTTATTCAGGATAATTATAACTGTATTGAAGTAGCGAGGAGGAATAGTACTTTAAACCTCAGAGAAATAACTTCTACAAATTGATAATACAATATCTCTGAAATAGAAAAATGTGAAAAGGATGTAAACAACGTACAAATTGCTAAGGAACAATTTTTTTTTTAAAGTTTAGCCCACTTGTAATAACCTATATGAATTAAGGCAACTATCAGATTTTCTTGTCATTTTTATCTTTCAAATCAACGAAGATTTTATTTTAATGACAATAAATCTCAATGAAGACAAGGTGAAATAAATTGGCGTTCTTATATACTAATGCTAAAAAGAGTAAACTATCAGTGTTTATCAAGAGTCTTAAGAATGTTCATTCCTTAAATTCAGTAATTCCACTTCTAGGAATATGTCTTATGAAAACAGTCAGAGATGAGTATCAAAAGTCTATATACAAGGGTACTTAGCATAATTTCTTACATTTAATTGTAAATAAGTAAATAAAAACCAACAATAGAACCATTACTTAATTATGGCATACCCATGTGATAAAATATTATGCAGTCATTAATTTTTTTACTCTAATGATGTGAAAAATACTATTGATAGAGTGAAAACTTATCTCTTTTTAAATTAACATGTACCATATATGCCCGTATTTGCACATACATGTGGTGGGAAGCAAAAAATTAAAATGTTAACAGTGACTATCTGGAAAATAGATTAAAGATGTTCTTTATCTTCTCTTTATTCCTCTCTATACTATCTTAATTCTTTCTGTAATAAACATGTATGACTTTCATAATCAAAAATATTTCGTGAAAAAGAAACTCTAACTGAGGCAAACTTCAGGTACTCCCACCTGATATTGAAATGGTTCCCCAATTTCTCTTCCTTGTATTTCCAGGATTTCTTCTTTGTGAATAATATTAAATTATGGAACTTCTTTTCCCATAGGCTCAACTTCTCATGAACACCATTTATAATTTTAAAATGTCCAAATGTTCATACGCTCTCTCGGTGCCTATACATTTCACTTACTTTCTGATCTATTTTCCACCCTTCCTACCTTACAGAATTATCTGTCTCTGAAGACTTTCATGTGAACTCTATGACTCTATGTTTCCTTTGTTGGAGAATATAACTTAAATTATTACTTATAGTTGAAAAAAAAGAAAGTCTTGCCATGTAGTTTCTTATAACAGTTCAGCTTCCTGTGAGTTATAGATGGCATATTTATCATTGTTTAAATAGAGTAAACCTTACTTTGGGGGCCACATTTTTTGTTCTGAAAAACTTAATTTTTTATGCTCAGAAATTCATTCTGTATCTATAGCTAGTAAAGTTTAGATGTATTTGTAAATCCTACAGATCTAAGTTCCAAATTCTATTGATATTATAGCTTTTTTTGTTTCTTATTTTCTCAAAGTTTGGCCAGGGATGGGGGGCAGTTAGGGAGGTATTGGTCTTTAAAGGTTAGATCCGAACAAATTAAATGAAAATGTGCTGCCTCTTTCACCAAAGGCATAAGTTTAAAAATGCCAATCTCCTTTTCTACAATCAAGGCCACTAATTAGGCCTCTTCTAGGGGAAAAAAAAAAAGGCCAATACTTTTAAGAATGTTCGCAAATAGCAAATAAAATGCATACATGCTATTCTGCCGGCCCCCTGCTTTCCGTGTCTTTCCATTCTTTTTCACCTCCCCATGCTCTGTGTCCATCCCCCTCACCTCACTGTCATTTTATTAAGCTGACGTTTTTCAAATGTATGTTCCCTTCAGAACTTGCCAATACCCAAGATAGATAAGCAATGGGGAACCCATCACCTAACACCTTATATTTGGTTGAGATTCTATTCTCCACAGGAATAGCTTTCTCACCCAGTTCTGACTCTTACAAAGCTTCTTCTTAAACCCTAAAAATAACCCCCTGGCATAGAGGGTGAAAAAGCACACCTCCTATTTTCAACTTCACACAAACTCCTAGAACAGAAAAAAATACTTGTAATCACAAAGAAATAATCTTCCCACAACACTGAGAAATTTGCATTCTGAACTCAAGACCAGAGGGTCCCAAAACTCCCACAGTTTGTGGTGAGACCCCACAAGGCTAAACCTCATGGCACCTTTGAAATCTCTGCCCTTTTCAACACAACACAAAGGCGCGGGCATTTCTGCAGATAATAGAAAAGTAGAACCTCAGGCTTTGAACTCTCCAGGAAAAGACACAGCAAAAATGATGGCATGATGTGATGTTTTCAAATGCACAAATCTTCATTTGTTTAACTTAAATGTTTTAAAATATGTCCTATAGCATTTATTCTTGATTAAACCTCTTCTAGACAGTTAATCATTAACGGTTTCTTTACAGTTGCTGTGCAAACAGTTCATTCATACCTATGACATATCAAATCTCACAGACGTGTTCTTTAATTGGATTCATTTATTTCTAATCTCCCTAAGCCCTTACTACTGTAATGCTTGACTAAATATACATTAAACTCTATTATTTAAATGGCTAAAATAAATTTGAGGTGTATTTTATGAATAAAAATTCACAATTCAACAAATGTTCTGCCATTATCATCATCATCATTATTATTATTATTATTATTATTATATGCATTGCTGTTGAGGCATTTTAAACTGCCTGGTAGATAAGTTGTGTTTAAACAACTTTAAATAGGGACACCTGGGTGGCTCAGTCAGTTGAGCAGCTGCCTCTTTGATTTCAGCTCAGGTCATGATCTCAGGGTCCCAAGTCCAGCCCCAGGAGGAGCCCTGCCAGGGGCTCCACACTCAGCGGGGAGTTTGCTTGAGGATTCTGTCTCCCTGTCCCTCTGCCCTCCCCACTTCTTGTGCATGCTCTCTCTCCGTCTCTCTCTCTTTCTCTCTCCAAATAAATAAATCAATCTTTTTTTTTTAAGATTTTATTTATTTATTTGACAGAGAGACACAGCGAGAGAGGGAACACAAGCAGGGGGAGTGGGAGAGGGAGAAGCAGGCTTCCCGCCGAGCAGGGATCCCTATGCGGAGCTCGATTCCAGGACCCTGGGATCATGACCTGAGCCGAAGGAAGACGCTTAACGACTGAGCCACCCAGGCGCCCCTAAATAAATAAATCTTAAAAAAAAATAAGCAACTTTTAACAAAGTAAGTGTTTAAACAAAATAAGTTCTGAATTATCACTAGAGATTTTGGATTGCCCACCAAAATGCCCAAATTTTCATTGCCTTTCTATTTGGAGTCAGAGAGCTTATACAATACTACACAGACTATAAAGTTATTACTAGAGTTCATTACCAGAGATACAATAGGCAGCTGCCTGCATTTATGACTTGTAGGGCTTGAGAAGTTTCCTTGGCCCCCACAAAGGTATCTCAAGAATGGTCTACTGGCTTATACTTAAAATCTACTATTAGATATTTATTTCTTTGGCTTTAGACAGATGGCTCAGAAAAGGTTAACAGAGTAAGTCTCATCTGTTATTTTTCATTGGTTCAGTTTAGCAGCTACTTTCTTTAGAGCAATGGTTCTCAAACTTCATGCATCAGAAGCCCCTGAAGAGTTTATTAAAACTCAGCCTGCTAAGCCCCACCCCTTAGAGTTTCTTATTTGCAGGTCTCGGGAGGAGCCTGCAATTTGAATTTTTAACAAGCTCCTGGGGGGGATGGTGCTGATGCTGCCAGTCAGGGGACCATATTTTGAAAACTGGAGCCATTGTTATGTGGGATAAGAAAACTAAAGAAATCAGATGAAAGGGGCCCAAAGAGAAGATGGAAAACCACTGTAAAGGGAGGGGACATTCCAAAGACAAACTTCACACTTTCCCCAGGGCCCAGCCTTACTGCATATTTCACCAGCCTATTCCCATCCCGATCCCTGTTCGTGTCCTTTCAGCCTCCTCTGGGGACACTGCCTGCTCCTGCAGATCCCACAACATGGAGAGCTACAGGGCTTGGTCTTTAGGCTGCATCTCAGTTACCACTCACTCTCCAGGGATCTCATGCACTTTTGCTGGCTTTAAATCCTATACATTGATGACCCACCATCTCTAGCCAGACCTCCCCACTCCATGATACCCAGATCCAACTGCCTGCCTGACATTATCACTTAAATGAATGACAGGCATCTCAAACTAAATATGTCCACACACAACCCTTGATTGTTGCCCCTGTCTACAAATCTGCCCCTTCCCACCATTCACCCAAGCCCCTCAGGCTAAAAACTTAGATGCTGACCTTGACTCCTCATTTTTTCACAACTTCCATCTAGTCCATCTGCAAACCCTATTTGTCTATTTTCAACACATCCTGAATCTGACCCTCCATCACTACCTCCCTCTTTCAAGCCATCATCTTCCCTCACCTAGGCGATGGCAATCATTTCCTAACTGGTCCCCCTGCCTCTACCCTCCATCTTTCCCTAAGCCTATTTTCCACACCAGCCAGATGACCTTTTCATAGCTTAAATTAGTTCATGCCATGCCTCTGCTCAAAAATCCAGGGACTTCCCAAAGCCTTCAAGACCCAGCATGGTCTGACCCTGCCTATTCTAGCATCAACTTCTTATGCCCTTCCCCTCCTTTTCTCTTCTCCAGCTACAGTGACCTTCTCATTCATCGGCTTACTTACCTAGTTTGTTTCTACCCCAGGGCTTTTGCATTTGCTTCCCACTGCTGGGAATACTCTTCTTACGGGTCTCAGCATGACTGCCTCCCTCCCTTCATTCAGGAGTCTTCAGAGAGGCCTTCCCCAACCACTCTTTGTCCTGCTTAATTTTTTCCTTTCATTTCGTGATATTGTAAGACATATTTATTTGTTTATAAGTACTATCTGTTTCTTCCCACTAAAATTTACCCTCCACGAGGGTAGGGATGTTGTCCGTGTTGGTCACGCTACAACCCTCCTACAGACCCTGGCACCCATTAGGCACTGGGGAAAGACTTGCTGAGTGAATGCAAGAACCATCCCATTTGCAGAAGGAAGGACTATACTCTACAACTCTTCTTACCATCCTCTTAGTTATAGCAACAAAAATTAAGCTAATTCTAATGATAGAGATTTGTTTATAATGAAGGTCCTATTGAGTCAATGGGGAAGAGACACAAATAGAAAAGAGATGATAATGTAGCGTATCTAAATATTTTCCCCTGATTTTCAATTAGCTCTCACAATAAAATGCTACCCTGCATTTTGTTATTTCTTTAACTGCTCTAATTGGAAGAATGAAATTGACACTCACTCTGCCCTCTGCTTATGGGCTTCATCCTTCCACCATTCCTGAGCTGGAACCCTGCAGGGTTCCATTACCCAAATCCAGCACAACAAATGCTTCACTTTGCCAGGACTGTAGTAAGATTTCAACAGCTAATAGAAATGCTATGACTTTCAACAGTCTTAGTCTCTGAACGCCTTATAAAATTTAAAATGCAAAACCTTGTGTTGCATTTGGTTCATTTCAAAAAAAAAAAAAAGCTGCTCTTTTCCTGTCATACATTTGGACACCAATATCAATTAATGGGAGTGTTGAAAGAAGTAAATCTCATGGGTTCTTACCTTCAGCCACCAGAACCCATTATAATCATCCCAAGTGCAGAGAGTAAAATGAATGACCAAGGAGCAACAACAAGCTGTAAACCCCTAAAAATGCTCAGAACCAGGGATTCTATTTTTGTAATGGTTTTCAGTAGGAGGAGGCAAGAGACAGCACGTTCTCAGATTGCATTACCAGAGAGTGTTGCTATTCTCAGAGAGATGTAAAAAGTGGCAAGGGACTTGGGTTTAAAAGTACAAACAGAGAGAGAATCCCACCTTAATGGGTACCATTATGACATCCAGTTCAATATAATGAGGCTATTTCCATGGTCTGGCCAGCAGCCCATATTAACACGGCTTTACTGATGTGGATACAACAAATTCTGTTTGAACAAGAAATCCCCAGGAAAAAGAGAGAGAGAGAGAGAGAGATATCCTTTCACAGTCTCATTTAACAATCAATCAAAGGGGAAAATACCCTTCCAGTAAAGACAGCAATGCCCATTTGAATCCTGGTAAAATATTAGATGTTCCAAATAAAATAGTGTTCTGTGGGGATGGATCGCTGTTCTGTGAGAATGTCATAACTGTTGATGCCTAAACTGGCGAAGGGGAGGTGGGGTCGGGCCCAGGGATTAAGCACATTGCATGGCAGCTGACTAGGTTCTGAGTACGCCAAAACTTCTGTGAAGCTATTAGGTCACTTTGTGGAGACCCCGTATTGAACTCTTTTAGTAAACTATCCATAGACTTTTGCAAAATCTCTTCAAAGTGTCCTATTACTTCCCAAGTATTAGGTGGAATCATATGAAATTGCCAATATTGGACTGCTTCAATGTACATAAATGGCAATTACATACGGTTCACCCTAGTACAATGTTACCAACTTAAAGATAGCTTGTCAAAGAGGAAATCAGGTGGGCCCTGGAGTCCCGTCCCTGGGTTGGCACGTCCACTCAATAGCTGTGTTGTGTTGGCTAAGTTACTTGGCTTCTCTGAGCCTCTGGAACAAAGTAGCAGCCCCTCAAATATAAGTCCTTCTTATTCCCTGACCTTTCTAAGTATGGCAACAAACAGAGCACCTTCCCACCCTCCCTCACTTGCACCTGACAATCACAGTCTTTCCAGGGCAGGGCAGCCAGGGAATGACCTCTTACAAAAGAAAAGTTAAAAGTATTACAAAGACCTAAAAATCATTAGAAACTTTTTTTAATGTAATAAATCTGCAAAGACTATTTTGACTCTCATGTGATTCTTCATTTTAAAACTCACTAAGATTCCTAATCCTATTAGAAGTCAACCCCACAAAACACCGAAATACTCCATTCAAAGCAGAACAAAAAGCAGCTCAATATCATTCCAACAGGATAAAAATCAACTTGGCACACACAACTGCTCTCTCTGGCTGACATAATGAGATACACAGGACCCACCATGGGCAACAGTGTTTTTGTCAGAGTTAAGATGGACTCCTTACCTTGCAGCCCATCCTGATCTCCCTCACACACACATATGCACAGCCCTCCCCGGGGGCTCAGCTGCTCTCCCTGCTCCACTCCCTCCCCGCCATCTAACCAAGGGGAGTCTGACCATACCCGCAAGCTTATTCCCCAGGTGACCTTAAGAGTGCCAAGGCACTTTGGGCTTTCTTCTAATTTTGGATGGAAGCGCTTCCCTCCAGGAAGGAATCTGTCATCAGCAAGCCTATAGGGAAATCACACTGGGATAGAGCTTGTACTTGTGCTTATTTCTTTTTCCAGCAGGTACTGTCTCATTCATTTTGATATACCCAGAACTTGGCACAGTGCCTGACACATAATAGGTGCTCAAGAAAACATTTATGAATGCTTAAAGGCCTACTAGTCCTAATCATCTGAAGTAGGATCTAACATCCATTCCAGATGGATCAGCATGATTGGTGATTTCTCATTCTTGGGCAACACTCTGCCTTCCTAAGACTCATGCTTTCCCTCCTCCAGCCCAAAGACTCACAGACATTTATTTTGTGTTTATTGGCAAGCCAAAAATTATTTTATTTAATTTCACTGAAATAACCACCCTAATAATTCACATTTACTCAATGTTACTTTGTGTAGGGCACAGGGCCAAGAACCTCACACATTTCCTGATTTAATGTTCACAATAAAATAGATATTACTGAAATAGATATTACTACTACCCACATTTTACAGGTTAAAAAAAATAACAAGGTAAGCAATTTGCTCACAGCCACAGAGATAGCCAATAGCAGCACTGGAATTCGAATAGGCAGTAGACCCATAACCCAAGCTCTTAACTAATATGCTATGTTGCATAATAAAGTAGTGATATCTCATTTCATAATATGTTTTGCAAGTATCTTATAATGCATTCCTATGGTTATCAGGGTTGAAACATCTAACTAAAGAGCCTAGGGGTTAGACTGCATCATATTCTAATAGCATTATGCTTATGATGTCAAACACAGCACTGGGGAGGCCTTCTGGCTGGCCCTGCAAATCTGGAACCAAAGAATCAGGTTCTTTGCACCTCCCTCTCCTCCAGTCTGCTGATGTTCATTGTCCTAATGTATACCTCACGTTGCTTTCTACAAATAATTTTTAAAATACAACCATTATACATGTGGCAATTCTGTGTATTCATTTCACTAAGATTCTACATTCCATTCAGAATACTGACATCCTTTCCAACTTTAAAAACTGTGTCCTTGGGGTGCGTGGGTGGTTCAGTCAGTTAAGCGTCTGCCTTCAGCTCAGATCATGATCTCAGGGTCCTGGGATCAAGCCCCATGTCGGGCTCCCTGGAGAAGTCTGCTTGTCCCTCTCTCCCTGCCTCCACTCGTGTTGTCTCTCTCAAATAAATAAATATTTTTTAAAAACTGTGTTCTAGGTCTAAATGCTATATACCAGATGCTAATATATATAAATATATATTATATATATGTTACTAAGGCTGGGTGAACATGTTCAAGATATATACCAGGACTAATCTGAGAAAGGTAAGAGGCTTAGAGAAAACAATCACCAAACCTGATGAAGCATGTTCAGTTCCAACAAAAAAGCTCAGGGTAAAAAGGTGAGAGAAGGAAAGAAAACCAGGTCAGATAAGAACAACAAGACAGGCACTGAATCTAATTTGAAGAGCAATACTAATTGTGCTATAATGTTCATGGAAAAAAGACCAGTGAGACAAATGTGCATATGCATATGTCACCATTCCATCTCAAAAGACCCTACCTCTGCTTCCACCCCTACATTCTACTCCTTCCCTAATAGCTCCACCATTCAAGCTTCTCTGAATTTTTGCTCTCAACAAATAGCACAAGTGTGCCATATCATTTCAAACTGTGCTAATCTGAGTTCTTAAATATTTAAATGGAACTCTTCTACTTTTCAAACTAAATTGTAAACTACTCAAGAGACGCCAAGACCTCTGCTTCATGTATTCATGCAATAAATCATTGCACTCTGCCATACTCTCTGAAACACTTGATTTAGCCATACCCAGTCCATACAGAGTAAAGGGAAATATACAAAGGGTTCCACTGGACACCATCAAAAATGTCAGTACTGCATGTTTTATTCACTTTAAATTATAATTACTGACATTGGTAAAGTTGACAAAACATTGGCTCCAACTAAATTAACTTGAGAAATGTGATAAAAGCTTGGTTTCCTAGATCCCTCTTTTTCCCTGCAAAGCACCATGTAATGCACCTTCCACTTTGCCTGGGACAAATAAGGTGCTCAATAGTTATTGGCTTCCTTCCCTCCAATCACAAAACTCAGCTCCCTATAGAGTACACAACGACAGCAATGAAAAACAGGGTGAGCTTAACCAAAGTAGAGAAACCACCACCCACAAAGAGCACAATACTTGGAGATGTGTGTGTTGAGGAACTGGGGAGGGGGAGGAAAATAAACACTTAAATTTGTGAATTTGAAGATTTAGCAATTCAAGTTAAAAAGGGAACTACTCCTCTCTTTTCAAGCTATTTCAGCTGACATCACATAACTGGCAAGAGCTGATAACAATAGTTATTTTGAGCACCTGTTTTCTGCCAGATTCTGTGCTATATATACATTATTTCATTTAATCCTCCTCAATCCTTAAAAGGTGGGTAAAAATATCCCCATTGCACAGATGGGGAAACAGGCTCAAAGAAGTAGAGCTGTGCTCAAAGTCTCATAGCTATAATGCAGTAAAGCATATTCAAACCAGATCCATCTGACACCAAAGCCCATGCCTTTCCCTTGCAGGTTGCTTCAAATGATACTGTGGGTTTTTATAAAGACAAAATCACAATCCAACTGCGATATAACCTCCCAGAATAAAAGTCACAGATGGTAAACAGATGGCCCAGACTCAGCCAGACCCTAAACGTTGTCAATGCCCTATAAAAGTAAGTTCTCTTCTCATCCCCCTTAGCCCTGCCATCACCATGGACCACCTTTCTCACCCCAGCCAGCTCCCTAGACCTCAGAATGCCTGAGGCAGGGGAAAGGAAGTGGCCAAGTTACCCCTTCAGATAAGACAGAATGAAATTCCTCTACTGATAAGCACTCAAGCATTTCCAGGTTTCATCTAAACTCCAGTCAGTCCTTTTTGCTGGACTACTTAGGCATAGACACCAGCACTTCAACCCAGATGAATTTTCTATCACTACCTGCTCGCCTGGAAAGATGCCACAAGCCAATGTGGCATGAGAACAGACAACAGACTGGAAAGCACTGGATACGTGGAAACAAGTAGCAGCCTTTTACTAAATCATCAAGATATGCATAATCCACCCCCCCCCCCCGCAACACACACACACATACACACACCTTGAATCAAACATAACAGTGCTCACAACACAAATAGTGAAGTCAAATAGATGAAGTCAAAAGATGAAAACATACTTTTCCGGAGTTCAAGTAAAGCTTCATTTGAATTTGTCCATTCACAATAACATGTATATCCCTGCCTTCAGGAAGGTATGGTTTTTGAGCATTCAAAAATGATCATGTTTTTCCGTGATAAGACGCAAAGATCAGAACCCTTTCTGTCCCAACAGCCAGAGAATAGTGGTCAGGCTGGTCATTTAGCACATACCAAGTGGCCTCCACATAGGATCCTTTTAAAGAAGAGGTCCTGTGACTCAATGCCCTCCAGGTCAGGGCCACAACAAAGAAAGGAATGGAGGCCAGAAAGGACTGGGGAGAGCGAAGAAGCCCAGGAGCAGCATTGCCAAAGGGCCAAGAATGACTCACCTGCTCAGAAAGTGTTGGGAGGCTCCCCATCCCTAGCCTCCCTCCACCAACAGGATCCCCAGGGGACAACCTCTCCTGCCATTCTCCCTCAAAAGCAGAACACCATCTAAGAAATACCCCATTGCCATGGGAGGTAATTTGTGCCTCGTCTGATGAAAAGGATGATTTAGCTTGCCAATCCACTGACATTTGTTTTAACACATTTAACAAAAACATAAAATATTAAATCTGGTTGCAGAAATGAAATAATTAGGAATAGTAATAATGTATCTATGTAAACTAAAGGCAAGCAACTCAGTGAGAAACTGAAATGTTTGCAAGGCCACATTTTTTTTCTTACAAAATGAAAATGTCCTTAGTGAGACTTATGGGGGGAAAAAGATATATTCTTAATTGAATGTTATTGAGAAGATAGCATTGCTAAATTTAAACCACTAAATTGTCAATATCTGTACATATTTGTGAAGCAGCAACACAGAAACAGCTTTTTAATTTTCCATCATGAGATCAGATGAAAGTCTCTCCAGAAGTTGGGTGGGCTGAACACCACAGGCCTCACCCATTTAAATCCATCCCTCTCTCCCAGACATTTTCTCCCCTGCAACCACGCCTGACTACCACCTCCATGTAGAGAAACTTGGCATACAGTAGGAGTCAACACCCAAGCTTTAATCCTGGCTTCCGTTTTTTTTTTTTTTTTTAAGATTTTATTTATTTATTTGACAGAGAGAGAGACAGTGAGAGCAGGAACACAAGCAGGGGCAGGGGGAGAGGGAGAAGCTTCCTGCTGAGCAGGGAGCCCGATGCCGGGCTCAGTCACAGGACCCTGGGATCATGACCTGAGCCGAAGGCAGATGCTTAACAACTGAGACACCCAGGCGCCCCTCCCCGCTTACTCTTACTCAGCATATCTGATGTCAGTTTCCTCACCTAGAAAATCCCTGCCCTAACCCTCATACAGAGCTGTCAAAGGAGCTATGTAATGAATGTGACAGCACTTTGAAAGAAATATTCAGCTTTTGTAATGATGCTGCAATCAACATTTGTAATAATAATACAAAATTTTAACATAAATGATGAATTCAAAACTAAATACAGCTCATTCTGATTAAAAAATTACAATAAGTAAAAAGGATATGAAGGAGAACATTATTTAAGTGAGTACTGGTGGTATGAACTATAAAACAGACTAAATGTCCCAGCTCTTTCTTTTAATAAAGTGTTTTAGTAGTTATAAAATCACTATTAATTACTATTAATAGTTTTAGTTGTTATAAATTACCATTCATAGAAATGTGTCTTCAATTCATTTTTATAATCATTCAGTTACTTAAAAGATCATTTGAAAAGGACAACTGGGACTTTGATGTTCAATATTATTATGATAAAGATTAAACACAATTAAGGTTCAAATCTAATTTATGGGTATACATTAGTGCATGATTATTATTTTTAATGATCAAAAAATTAATTCTATGCCATGAGTGCTCCACAGATCCAAGGCATGAGAGTACATTTTGCTATGGCTTGCTAAGTCAAAAGGCACTTCATTTGACATTATTTATAATATTAAAAATGGTTTTGCTAGCCAGAAAAATAAAATCTATTTCTATAATTATGTATATTATTGGTCAAGTTTTTAAAAAGCATTTTCTAAAATTTCCTGGTAGTAATAACAATAATATCACTGGGGCTTTAAATTAATAAAAAAATAATTTTTAATTTAAATGCCCAAATTAACTCAGCACTATTAATACACTTGAAAGAGCAAACTAACATGAGCATATTTTAACATTTGCTGCTTTGTGATAAGAATCCATAAGGCTTTACATTCACAGAATATGTTAACACTTAAAGACCCTTTTTAAATGTGGGAACTATAGCGGTTTTATAAAAAGAAAAGCAAAAATATTGGGCCTGCAATAATTACAATATAGAGACCTTTTTTTTTTTTTCTTTTACATGAAGGAAGTATGTCTCCTTTGGCATTTTGCCCAAACTTTTCTACAAATGCAAAGGGTTATTTAGTAGATAGTGTTGCATAGACCACTAATGTAAATTGTCTATTTGTTCTGCTTTTTGAAACACTGAAATAGAAATTTTAGCATAGAAAATTCCTTTTATGTGTTCAGTGAATCACTCTAAAACAGTATGTGAGATTTTCCACTAAAACAATGTTCTATCCTAAACTTAGGATATAAGCAGAGAAGCCTTCTTTACGAACAAAAATGGTTGAAAATATTAAATCTGTCTGATTCCAAAGTTACCAAAAATCACTCTCAAAATCTCTTTTACTTTCCAGAAAGAAAATGCCAGAATTTTATTAACTTAACAATTCTTACGAGAAGTCTAATTTAAAATACACTAGCTTTCACAACTATGTCCCAACGAAGTCCCCTCACAAAATATCATCTATCAATCAATCTACTGAGGTCATATATCAGTGAGTACTTGATGAATGTCAGTGACAGATTGTTTTTAATGGTATCAGTAAACTAGATCTCATGTATGTTTTTGCAACCTTCTACACACAGTAATTTTGAACCCTTTAAATGTGCCATCATAAATGGTACAGTGCCTATGTAGGAGAATGTTATTTAGGATGAAGAATCATGATGTCTGTAGCTTACTTTGAAATAATTCAGTGGAGAAAAATGCACATACAAATAGACAGACATATAGGTAGAAATGGAGATAAAACAAAATGGCTTATATTATGGATGATGTGTGTATGGGTATTCATTGTACTAGTCTTTCAACTTTTCTGTATGTTTGAAAAATTATTGTTCTTAAATATTTTAAAATGGGATTTTTATACTTCATTGGTTTATCCTTAAAAGTAGATTTTAAAAGTTTTATTTTTTTATTTTTTTTTATTATTTTTTTTTAATTTATTTATTCATGAAAGTCAGAGAGAGAGAGGCAGAGGCAGAGGCAGAGGGAGAGAAGCAGGCTCCCCGCCTAGCAGGGAGCCCGATGCGGGACTCGATCCCAGTACTCTGGGATCATGACCTGAGCCGAAGGCAGACGCTTAACCATCTGAGCCACCCAGGCGCCCAAAAGTTTTATTTTTATAACATATGAAGTTTAGAAACATAAAAATAATCAAGACTCTTCTTCATTTTTCTAGAAATTACTTTTCGTAGTTTATTGGGTGTTCCACATTTTCAATTTTCTTCACATTGAGCACTAATGTTTTCCATCTGAACTGGCAATGAATAATTAACACTACTAATTAAACAAACTCAAGGAAATATGAATTCAGGAAAACTACTCAGTTTTCATACAGAATTCCTTGTACTCTCCATACTTGCCTGGACTTTCCCCAATATTCACTGTTACTAGACACTATCTCCATTCATCTATCCTCCTGGAAATAATCAGGGAGTGTGGCCTGTCATACTTAACACTTATTTCAAAGCCTGTGGGCACTCAAGACCTATAAGAATGATTTTTTTAAGGTGGAACATAAAGCTAACAGGATATGTGTGTCTTATAGAAAATCATGAACTGGTCTGTCTTTTGGTTTGAAAGGAGTTTTTTGTTTTGTTTTTGTTTTTGTTCTTGTTTCTGAGTTTTAATGAAGAGCTGTATAAGCTTTAGAGACCCTCAAGCACCCTGAGAAAAACTAAGAGAATTTTTAAAATTTAATCATAATGTCCCCTCCCTCTCCCCTCTAGATTTTCAGAACACCAACATTTTGTGTGATGGTCGTACAAAGGCGGTTACCCCCTGCCTCTAAAATTCCTATATTCGCAGTTGCAGCTGCTTATTAGAACAAGATTACTGAATATTTCTATTCATCATCACTTTTGTCAGATAATAATGATGGGTATTTCTAGGCATATTTTAACTTCAACAATAAATTGGCCAACAGGAAATTTGAAAAATGAGTTTCTTATGAATGTAGCTTCCGTCAATATGTCACACCTTCATTTAACCAATGGTTATTTAAAATTCTCTCTACTTTCATGATATGACAATCCCTTCAAAATGTATGCTATTAACATGTCTAAATTGGGAAAACATCTGATCTGTCAAATTATTTGGGGGGCTTGTTGTTTTAAGTACATTGTTTGAGGTGGCATATTTGGAAAGAATTCACTTATCACTCTCAGGCTTCATAGAGAACTAGCCTTGAAAACAAATGTATGTGGTAGTTCACTGCTACCATAGAGAATCAATAGCCATCTATTTAATTTGCTAAGACAATGTAAATTAGTAACTTCCAGCCAGATGTGTGATATACACATCAAACAAACTGCAACCTGTTCATTATGAAAATCCTGTCAACACACACAGAGCCACTTGATGACATTTCATCTTCCACATTTGCAGCTATAAAAATTGTCCTAAGAATTTTTATACAAAGAATTGGAGTTGAGACTCATAAAAGGGTAATCAATTTCAGCTTTTCATCTTGTGTGCTTCTGTGTGTTTATTTCTATTTTCATTCGGAGGTAGAAAACATTTAGAAAAATATGAGCCATGCTATTTTTCCTTCTGTAAATCATTTATCCTCATTACATCTTTTTAAGCTGATGTAGAGTTGGTAGCCTAATCCTGCAGCTCTGGAGAAGTGTGTGAAGTGAAGAATGACAGAGTTAACAGAAGAAAGGAAGTACACTTATCCACTGGAAAACAAAACAGAATATTTCAAAATGACTCCAAACATAAATTAAGTTTACCCATTGGGAGGTCTAACTTGCATTCTGATCATTTATATGGGTCTGTGTGACTATATACCCTGCTGTTTGATAAAAAATGATTACTAACCACAGGCACCCACCAGAGAACAGAGTGTATGTATAATGCTTGTGATGTCTCAGACATACAAAGCACCTTCTTAAAGAATGTCCGTTTCCTTTCCATGGTAAGCAGACATAATTTTTCACTCCTTAATACTTCTGCTTCACAGAGTGGCTTATTTTATGAGTTATGTTTTGCCATTTTCTCTTATGTTTATTTTAATAATATAAAAAATTGCTTTCATAAAATAGACGGTTTTGTTTCATGATACCCAAAATATTGGTATGTTTGCTGCTCTGTATTAAAATCCACAGCTTTCTTGCTATTACAAAAACCTAACAGTATTTATTTCAGTACCATTCATTAAATGAAAGGAATAAAAAGATTCTTCTTAATAACCAGCTATTATTCTTGAATACTGAATCCTCATTTACACCAAATTCATTTCCCAAGTCTATTGAATTAAATTATCTTATTAAACAGGACACAGAGTAAATAGTCTATTGCCAAGCACAATATTTTCAAGTACTACATTTTTAACTCAGCAATTTAAAACAACGTGGAATGAATCTAGTCCTCATGGCCTGTAGTATAGTCTGATTCCAAATAGTACCCCTTAACCAACTCCTAATGTGAAAATAGCATTTCTACTAAGTGCCGGGTGTGTCAATGCTTCCAAAGTAAACTCCTGAGGTCCCCTAAAATCACAAAAATTTCAGTGACTACCAAAAAAACCCGGCAACTGTGCACACAAAAGGGCTCTTCATAAAGGCTTCCAACCTGAGCAATTCGACTTCACAAACATTATACAGAAGGTGCTTTCTTCACCAGCCACACACCATACCACGTGATCAGCCTGCAGGGCCACACCGCCGACCAGACACGATTATTGTTTCTAGAAAGAATAAGGCTCAAATGCCGCCACCGCGTCTGTCCAGCCATTTGTGCCTGTAGGTGGCACCGCGAGACCAGCTCTTCACCTCGTGATGCGGTCACACGACGCGCGGGGCCTGGGCACCGGCCAAGACTTGCAGCATTAGCTCGGGTCCCTTTGCTTCCTGGAGGTTAAACTCAGACCCTCCTGGTCACTTAAACCCCCTTTGTGGTTCAGCGTAAGAATCACTCTCTCAGAACTCTTAACTTTGATTGGAGACTCTGGTTAATATTAAGAACTTCAAACCCAGATTTGAAAAAGTGAAACAGATGTCCTGTTTGTTAACCATAAATGGCTCCGTACGTCGGATGCTTTCCTCTCTCTCTCTTTTCTTTCTGCCGTATTAAGTTTTATTTAATGCAGAGTTTGCTTAAAAGGTTAAAAGAGAGAGAGAGCAGAAAGCAAATATAGACTGTGGATGGAAAAACTCCCAAGTCTTTCCCTAGAATATAACGAAGGAAGCTTCTTCATAAAGATGAAAGTGCTCAAGCTGCCGTCTCCCAGCACAGCCTGCATTCGGGGTCAGAACCTGCGTCCCAGTGGACCCCAGCCTCCTCTAACCCGCAGTGCCCACCACCCGCACCCTCCTGGAGACCAGGGTTGCCTGGAGTGGGCGAAGGGTTCCAGATTTGCACTCACGTGAGGACATAGTTGACGCTGACGATACAGTGTGGCCTGGATGAGCGGCTGTTGTGGACGATGGTCGCATAGCTCTGTACCCATACCCAGCCGCCGTGCTTCGCCAGGAACCTGTAGTACTTGGTGGTCACCTGCCCCTTCACGAGCACTGATGGAGAGACAGGAGGCAGCTGGGGGTGAAGGAGCCCGCTCAAACGCAAACCCTGGCGGTGGGAGTGCAGGTCCCTACGGGCTCTGACAACTGCGCCAGGCAGGAGGGAGAGACAACCCGTGCATTCCCAAAGGAATCGACTGTCCTGTTACTTTGCATTGAGTCCTCCAGTCCCTTGCGATTGGCAAAGCGGTGGAGGGCGCTTAAAATAGGGGGATTTCCCCATTCAACTTTCTAAGGAAGGTAGTGTCTGGGCAGCTGAACTCCGAGGCTCATGGTCCCTGTTCCCGGAGATTAAGTTCAAAGCAAAGCTCTATCAAAAGCCGAAGCAGATCAGTGCACGTGAGCCAAGTGGCCTAGCCCCAGTTTTTATTCACGTCTTCAGTGAGGTTTGCAGAGGGCAAGGAGAGGGAAGCAGAAAACCCCTCCTGGGGGAATTTACCCAGAAACTCAGAAACTCGTCCCGCGGATATTAGAGGAACAAGGTGGGGCTCAGCGTTGGAGCGGCCGCTCGCTGGCAAGGACCTTGCACCACCACCACCCCCCCCCCGCCCCCGCTACCAGGGCTTCCACCCATCCGCTTACTGTGGACTTAAATCACGCCCTCTCCCCTCCCCGGGACGCGCTGGGGTTAGTCCGGTGCCGGGAAGAGCGGCGCCTTACGCAGGTGGTGGGCGCAGCGCAGGTGGAAGGTGTCGCAGCCGTGCACGTGGTGGTACAGGGTCTTCTCAATTAGGTCCTGAGGTTCGTACCCCGTCAGCTCCGCTACTCTGCGGAGAGCAATCCTCGCGGCATGAACTCAGGGTGCCGGGATGCCCCCCACCCCCCAGACAGCCTCCTCAGACCTGGGTGCCCGCCCCCACTTCGCAGAGCCCGGTGAGTCGCCTCATCTGCAAAATGGGCTCCGAAGGTCAAGGAAGAGCTCTCAGACACTAAGCAGGGCCGCCCTCCCGCTCGGGTGATCCTTTCCCGCCTGAGCCACCCACCTGGAGTCCAGGAAGATGAGCTTCATGTCCAGGCTGGCGCGGAACATGAACATGTTGCTGTGCAGCTTGATCTCCGTGACGGCGCTGGGAGGCAGCGAGTGTCCCACGGCTACCAGGCCCACGTTCTGGTAGCAGCCATCGAAGGGGGACATGTCCAGGCTGTACTGGCGGATCTTCAGGTAGCCGCTGCAGTGAATGACCTGTAGTGGGGGGGGGGGGCGGGAAGACTCAGCCACAGCCAGGAAACATCCCCAAAAAGGTGGGTAAGGGATTGAAACATTTTGAGACTCCCCCGGGGCCACAAAGGCCGTGTGGGCCACGCCCCGCACTGAGGTGTCCAAAGTTATTGGTGTTCCAGCGTCTCACGGGAATGACTGTCCTGCCACACGGAACTCACCTGGGAGCTTGTAAAAATACAGAGGCTTGGCAACACCTGCCAACCCTAACTCCTCAAAATCGGGAAGTGGGGCCCTGGAACCTGCCTTCTAATCGTGTTTCCTCTCATTAAACAAGAGAACCATGGATTCGACCTAAAGCTCTGGTTCTTAACCCCTCTGGGGGTCGGAATCTGACGCTGTGAGTAAACTCCAGGATCCGCCAAAATGAATGACCATTTCAGACGCTTTACACACCCCCAAGGCCCATTATGAGCCCCAGATTAAGAGTCCCAGCGGCCGGGCAGTAACCGGACACAATGAAACTAAGTCTTTAAACTTAGTAGTCCCCAAGTGTTCACAAAGTTCAACAACTCTCGAGGTGCTCCCGGGCAGACAGCGCTGTGGCGCGTGCAGGGGGATGCCCTCCGGGGCAGTCAGGGACGCCGAAATGTCCCTCCCACGCCGCCAGCTCCTCTTGTCCTGCCCTTTTCCGCTACACGCGGCTGGGATGGTCCCTCTCAGCCACGTACCTTGTAGCCACCACAGGTGAGGCCCGCGTTCCTCTTGGCCAAGACGCACTTCATCCTCAGGAAGAAGGAGCGCTCGATCTCATACTCTGGGAGAGAGGAGCGGAGGGAGGGGCAGGTCGTGAGCCAGTGAAACGGGTGGGGCCGCGACCCAGTCCCTGCCCCTGCAGTGGCTAATTGGGGAAAAGCAATAAGCGAGGGGAGATGAGCCCAAGTGTCGCCGGTCCTCACTGCTTACCCTGGACGAAGTGAGAGTGGTAGGGCTGATGGGCCGTGAGCACAGCAGTCATCTCGTCGTGGTCCGCTGGGTGGATGTATTCATAAATGCTGTTCCCAGTCAGCTCTACCTGTAAAGAGGGGGGTATCACCTTCTCCGAGGTGGTGGAATGCCCCGGCAGGGCTAGAAGATTGGATCAGGGAGTCTACAGGACTGTGAGGACAGGAGCCAGAACTTTAGAGTCAGCCCTGAGTTTTAATTCCCGTTCTGCTGCCGGCTACCTATTGCAGTCTATCTAAGCCTCAGCTCCCTCATCTATGAAAGGAAATAATGATAATATAATAATAGTAATTAGAGTAGCAGTACAGCAGTGCCCTGACAATGTTCAGGTGAACACATCAGACATTAGTAAGTAAACAACACCCATGGTGTTGGACTTACGGTAGGGACTCTAAAAGGCAGCAGGATAAGGGGTAAGGATAAGGGAAGTAGAGGAAAAGGGAGATGCAGACCTGCCAGCTGAGATGTTTCCAGTCCCAGAAATGCACATATAAGAGCTGTGGGAAAGCACCCGCACCCTTACCACGGGCCTCCAGCTCTCAGTGTAAACATGGAAGGCTGGAGGTGTGGACCACTCACCTACCTGAGAAAGACCCAGGTGGACTGAGGCTGTCTCCGAGATGTACATGATCTTCCCATCTGGGGCCACCACAAAGATGAAGCCATCCAGGGTCTAGGGAGATAGAAACAGAGTTAAATGGAGACGACCCCCTCCCCCGCCCGGGGCCATGGGGAGAAACTGGGGTTGGGGGCAGAAGTTAGAGATGTTCAGTCAGGAAGAGCGGACAGAGGGGATAGAGAGAGGCTGATAGGAAATAGGGCGTAGAAAACTTGCCACAAGAGTCCCTCTCTTGTTCATTCCAAATATGTAAGCATCTGGGACATGCAACACACTGGGAGATGCCCGGAGGAAGTAGCTGGCAAGGCTACTGCCCTCCGAGACTCGGGATTCACCAAAATGGACAATACAGACATATCTATAGCATACACACACACAAATACAGGGGGCAGGGGGTCACAGACTGTGATAAGAAGGTAGGTTCTTGGGGTGATGGTCACTGAAAGAACGAAAGGTTTCCTGTTTCAGTCTTGGAGGACTCCATAGTGGCAGCATCCTATAATGGAAAGAGTACCAGCAGGGCTGGGAAATGGGCACTGAACCATATGGAAGGGCTGGTAGCCTGAAAAGTTTGTAGACAGAAGGCAGCTGCTCAATAGCTCCAGAAAGAATCTGGGAGAAGGGGTTTAGGAAATGAGAGGCTTTCCAGGCAGCAAGTCTGTAAGAGTAGTGGTATAGTGTGTACATATGTGTGTTTATGTTGATGCATCAAACTGACAGGCTTTCCATGAAAGAAAGTCTTAGACTTTCAATATCCCTTTATCTCTGTGAATGAGGCTTCAGTCCAGGCAGTGGGGACATAAAGATGAGTCAGATCCTGCTCTCAAGTTGCTGGAAGTCCAGCAGCAGTAACTGGCTAAAGACAGATATAATGACCACACAGCTGAATAGACAGTGTTGTAGGGCCACAGAGGCTGAGGGGCCAGAGGCCTGCGGGAGAAGCAGAGAGGCCTCAGAGGAACTATTTGAGCAGAGCCTTGAAGAGGAAGCTTGAACTGGAGATGGGAGAAAGGGTATCCTAGGCAGAAGGAATGACGTGAGAAAGGCAGGGACTGGGGGGAGGGTGTATCTGGTGTACTCAGGTGTGATGGATTTGGTGTGCCAGAGATGGGCTAAGAAAGTACACCACTGCTGGGTTTTTGGAGAATTTGAGATATCAGTCTGAGGAATTTGGAGATGCTCTTGTAGGCATCAGGTTTCCAACAGTTTCTACACAAGTAAGCAGGGAAATAGCATGCTTAGGGGTGTGTGTGTGTGTGTGTGTGTGTGTGTGTGTGTGTGTGTGTGTGCCTTGTTTCATTTTGTTTTGTTTTTAATGGCAGAATGTGGACAGTGACCTACAGGAGGAACAAGTGGGGATGAAGAGATCAGAGATGGTTGAGCCTAAATCTGGGTGGTCACCGGTTGGTGATAAAGAGGGAGAGTTTAAGTCAAAGATGGTTCTAGCTGTGGAATTTATAGTGGCAGAAAGAGAAGCTGAGAGGGACTTCAAGGTCATTGAGTAGAGGGTAACACCATGAACCAAAATTGAAAATTTAGGGAAGCATGGTGAGTTTTTGTATGAGTGGCAGTCTGGAGGAGGGAAGAAATGAATTCTTGTCTTGGAGACGCTAAACTTCACGTTTATGCAGATTTCCAGTTGGCAGTAAGAAATAAAGGTCTGGAGCTCCAGAAGGGTGTCTAGACTGGAGAAACCAGCTGGAGTCATGCAAATGTGGGAAAGAAGTTGAGGTGATGGTTTTGGCTGAGATCACCCATGAGGCCTTGAAGTTGTGAGAGGAGAAACAGAGGTGGAACTTTGGAGAAATGCCAGCATTTACAGCCAGACAGCAAGGGGGAAACCAGAGGAGCAAGTAGAGAGGGAGAAGAATCCAGGAAATTGTGTTACTTTAGAAGCCAAGGGAGAGGGTGAATGTCAAGTAAGCAGTGCCACCTCTGTCAGGTACTTGCCCCAATGTCCCCTTCTCAGTGAGGTCCTCTATAATGTCTCCATTTTAAGTGGCACTACTGAAACACAGCCCCCCCCCGCCCTTCTTATGTTTCTCCACAGCACCTACACCACCTGTTACTATGTTATACTATGTAAAGCACCTGTGTGGGTTTGCAAGGCTGCTCTCCTTAGAATGTAAACTCCATGTGGGCAGGACATTCTGTCTGGCACACAGTTGGCCCTCCTATATTTGTGGAATGAACAAAGTCGGGTAGGATAAGAGATGAGCATCTTTATGCTGGATATCAAAATGTGGTGGGGCCAAGACAGAGCACAACAGTTAGGAGAGATGCCAGACTGCAAGGGTGTGGAAGTGAGGGCAGCAGGCAGTGATGGAAACTGAGGGGGTAATTAAGTCCTTCCAGCAGTGTGGGATGAAGAAGAGGGAAAAGATTGGGCAAGAACTAGGAGTGGAAGATTGTTTGGGTTTCATTCTCTTTTTTATATTGATGAGGGAAATTAGCTGGGAGCATGGAAAGACTGGGGGGGGTGGCGCTTTTTGAGAGACAACTGATGAAAGGTGTCCCTGAGAAAGGAGAGGGACAAGGCCTTTCTATTTAATTCAGAGGTTTGGAGGCCAGGCCTGTGAGGGAATGCTTACATGGGCCTTTTTGTGTGCTCTGTGACAGGAGAATCTCTTTGGCCTCCAGGACTGAGGGAGGGACAGCGTAGGACAGGGGAAGCCACAGCACTCCTGCCGGGCCCAGGAGGAAGAACCAGCTCAGATTCCCACCATGCTATTTAGGTTTGAGGCTCCCACATGAGGAGCTGGCGGTGGACATGGATAATAATAAGGGGGTGGAGGGTGGGAGACAAGTGTCAAGCCTAAAAATGCCACCGGGAGTTTTGCTATTTTAAATATTTGCTATGCGACTTAAGCGGGCAACGGGCAATTTAAAACGGTGTACACTGCAAACAAGGCGGTAATGGGCGCCTCCACATTGGGTAAACTCATTACCTGGGGAGCTGTGTGTGTGTACGTGAGGGTCTGTACACGGGTTGGGCTGGCCTGGGGTGAGAGCTCATGGAGAGAGAGGAGAGGGCCCGCGAACTACAGGGAGGAGACGAAAGAGTTGCAGACGCAGCTGGATCCGGAATGTGTGGGCTTAAAGCATTGATGGGCATTTCTACCAGATTCCCGTTATTCCTGTGTAAATCCTTCATTTCTGGCGGTTTTGCAGCCTGGCCCGGCGCGCTCCCGTTCCTTCAGCTGAATGGTGTCGAATGGTGCTCCCTCCCTCGGTTCAGCCATCCTGATTTGGGGCCTTGCGGGACTCCCTTCTAAACCCAACGTACCCATTGTCACCTTGCCTTCCTCTCTGCCTCGAGAGGTGCCATCAGCACCCAACGAGGTTAAGAACTCAACTTTTTAATTTTGAAGAAGCTGTAGGGGCTGCGAGAAGGCTACGTCTGCGCCTCATCCCATTTCCCTAAAAATCAAGAAGCCCGGCGCCGGTGCCAAGCACCCGGGCCCTCGAAGCATGTGTGCCTCCGCGCCGGTACCTGGAGCAGATGGGAGCCCAGTTCTCTGCCCACGTTGTCCAAGGGGCTGGTGCGACTCGAGTGGCCCCACGCCTCGCCGAGCCCTGTGGAGACACAGAGACACCCTTTAGCGATGGGACTCCGACCTGGCTAGCAGTTTGAGCCTAATCTCGCGGTTCTGTCACACACAGTTCGCACCCATGACTGGATACCATCCGAGATCCCCGGCACCAGGACAGCCTGGGACGCGAGCCGGTAAATTTCGGCCCCGCCCTCTCCACTTACAAAGGACTGCGTAGAGGTCAGACTCCCCCTCCCGGACCGCTTCTCAGGAAGGGCAGGGCCTTGGCGGAGCGCCCCTCCTGGCAGTACCCCAAGTGGCTGAATTTGAGGACCGCCTGTGCCCCGACGGGGCCGACACCGAACCCCCGCGGTAACTTTTGGGTAGGTTCACTAGTGTGCTTAGACGGGTGAGGGACACTACTTCTCTCCCAAAGTTTCATCATCTTCCTTATCAGGAGGCCAAGGATGTCCATACATCAAGGGAATGCCGCGGCGAATACCTGAGGCTTCGAGCCAGGTCCAGCTGGCCCTTGATGGGCTTTCTCATTGGCTGCGGGGCTCTCCAGCTATTTTCCTCCCCTAGGCCTCTGACTTTGATTCCCTCCGTAGAAATCCGTTTGCTTGCGAATGGCTTCCAGCACCAACATCCCAGAGCAATCCTTCCTCTGCTTCCCCACCTAGCCAGCCCTCGACTTACACGTCCTAACTTTGACTCAAAAAAAAAAAAAAAAAAAAGGTATACGCTCTTTTGAAGTTACTTTCAGGTTCTAATACCGTCTTAGCAATATTCCCGTTCCTTATTGGATATAGACAATCATTCCGTTTCTCTACTTTCCAGGTACCATCTATTAACAAAGTCCCTTTCTCTCCTCGATGCTACCACGTTAAGATCTTTCCAGGCTTTGCCAGAAATCATTTCTCCGGTGATGCCTAAAAAATAAAATTCTCTGAATACCTGTGGCTGATTTTTTAAAAAAATTAATATGGAATCTGCTATAGTACCTGTTTGTAGAAAGAAAATGAAAAGGGAAAAAAAAAAAAAAGCCAGAGGAAACCTGAGGAGACAGAGGTTATACTACCTGTAACTACTTACAGGTAATATTTTTTAACAGTGTTGCTGCTGATTTAACTAGGTAGTTAAACTCTTTTATTCTTACACCAATAAACAAGGTTTAACATGACAAAAAGGGGGATGATTTACTGATTTACTGCATTAAAGTACAAATCACTGTGAAGTACACAATGACAGACACACTCGCATTGTAATATGGGGGTGAGGGCGGATCTTTCAGAATAAAAGATGGAGTTGGACTCTTAAAATGTGTTGGCCAGGAGCTGCTTCCTAAGCAAGCGATCAAAACCCTGGTAACGAGTAACCATGAGCGCCCCTTAAGCTCGAATCGGGTCTTTCTGGGTGTTTGCACATCTAAATAAATCTAACGATTTCCCCACCGCTCTGCAAACACTGAGGCTCCCGCCCGCGGCCGGACTCCTCTCCCTCCCTCGCCTCTCGTCAATCCCGCCTGCCTCTTGAGCCCGCCCCAGTTTCCCTCCCTTGAGTGACTCCACTGCCCAGACGCTTTGGTCCTCCTGGACTGTTCAGGAGGGCCTCCGCCACGGCCACCTGTACACACCCCTTCCGTGTCACCTTCCCTTTGCTCCTCGGGTCTCGGCCAAGCTATCCTCCCTTGTTTCCGGCACGACGCGTTCATTTTTTCATCGCTGCTCACACACACACACCCCCAAAAGTGGCGGAAGGGGCGGGGCTGTTGGTTTAGGAGGGCAAACTGGGGAAAGGGGAAAGGAACCTGCTGGGAGGGCCGGGGACGCGGGTGGCGCTGGCCGGGGACGCCAGGGCCCAGCCGAGGCCTGAAAGCGCCAAGCTGTGCGGAGGTGAAGGGCCGGCGCGCTCCGGCGCCCTGGGAGCTGGCAGAGGCCTCCTCGCGTCTGGAATCTTGTCTTCCGGGAGGGTGCGAAGCCTGCGCTTGGGGCCAACAAACGCCTTTATTCTAAAAACTGTGAAGTTCTCCCAAGTCGGCTGGAAACAGCCCGGGAACGGCCTCCCGACCCGAATCATTTGAAAATCCCCGAGCTGGGCTCGGGGTTAAGTACTGGTTCCGAACCCCAGCGCCAGCCTGGGCTGTTTGTTGTCTCGGGTTGCGGCCTCATTAGTATGCGCCTACGAGGGAAAAACAAGACTTCCCCTCAGGTTAATAAACAGCCGGCCTGGCGCAGGTTAACTGGGGCCTCCCTCGCCCTCTCCTGCCCCAGCCCCCACACCTTTTAAGGAAACTTTTGCTTTCACGGAGCATTGCCTCCTCTATGTTTGCGGTTGAAATCTCCGTCACACGGTTTTGTCTGGGTTAATGTTTCATAAGGGACTGGCTGCCCTCGTCTACCTGCCAGGCTTTCCTGACCTAATCCTAGGGCTGAGCTCGCCCTTCAGCCTTCCCAGGACACCTTCTGAAGCCCCGGTCAAAGGTTCGGCCTCCCGAAAATCCTGGAGTGGGCCAGAGACCCCTCTCCCCGGACCCCCTCACCTCCTGCAGGCGGTGACGTGCTCCCGCACCCAATTTCAGTTGGCGAGGGGGGTAAGCTAAGATTTCGTTTCTGCACTTGACCTACCGCAGAAAATTCACAAATCCTTTGATTGTCTGTTTAAAATGAGGAGGAAACCAGCTCCCTTTGCGGCAGGATTACAGTGGGAACAAGATCTAAAGATTCTCTTGTAATTCGGTGAGGCCGAGGGAACAGGGTTTTGCAAAGGAGAAAAGGAGCTCTGTGAGGGAGGCGATAACTAAATCGGGTTTTAGACAAAAGGATTTTCCCCAGCTAAAGTGGCCGAAGACAAAGGAAAACATAATCTATTTTGGAAGATTTCCAAGATATGCCACATTAACCTTAGCAGATAAATTTTGCTTCTCCCCGCCCCCCTCTACCCTTAAAGTCTGGTTTATCATATTTACATAAGTAGTACTAGAAGGGATGTATCTATTATGGATCTGAAGGGCTAGCTCACATTTCATGTGAAAACCCCGGCGAAGTTTCACTCTTACCCTCAGTGCTTGGTTGAGCCATTTCCATTTAAATACCCCCTGACCCAAGGATTACCTCAATGGACTGACTGCACGGGTTTTGTAATTTCCTGAAAATGAGATTTCGATTTATAAAACAAGAAACCAATTAGTAACCAAATGAGGCGAAGTAGATCCACTAAAATTGACCTAATCCCACAGGCACAATTTAGGCCCGTTCTTGGCGAATGAATGATGAGCCCCAGTCTAGCGTGAGCTCAAAGCATCATCCAGCTGTGTTATTACAAGCAGCAAAAATAAATTGATCGAGCTTTTCCTTCGGAATGAATTTCATACCCTTGACAAAATATAGATTACAGACCTGGCATCATCACCTCCTTCACTCAGACAGGAAGAGGAGGAAGAGAAGAGCTTGTTCTACTGTTCTTTCCCCCCTCCCTTTAATAAATAAACTATACCTCAATAGAAATGTGTCCTCCTTATAGTAGTTCCCAGAAAGCTTCATCTGATTGACAGATCGCGATATACCTTTTAGGAATATGGGGGTGGGAAGGGGACTGAAGAGCTGTCCCAGGATCTGACCACAATTTGGTGACTACGGTGGGGAAATGCCCTCCGAGACCGCGCTCCTAACTTCGGGTCCCGGAGGGACTTGTGTCAGCCATCTGGGTTCCCTCCACCACCCCCGTCCAGCAATCTAGCGGTCTTCCTGTGAGGGCTCCGGAGGCCTCAGAAGCTGTGCTCTCTGGGGAAGAGAGGGACGGAGATTGGGCGCCCTTAGACAAGACAGAGAGCCCGGAGCGGTCACTGGGTAGAAGGCTGCTTCCCGCGGCTCGGCGTACCCACCCCCACGCCTCGGGCGCCGTGGCCCTCTCGGCTCGAGGCGCCCTCCGGCCACCTGGCGGGTGTGGCCGACCTCCAGAGGGCGACGGTAGCTGTGCGCGGCCGCGCAGCAGCCTGAACCCTACAGTGTGTGTCCTGCACTCCCCTGTGTGTTCTGCACTCCGCAGTGGCGGTGTGTACCCTGCTCTCCCTTACGCGCCTCTGAGACCCCTGGCCGCGCCCGGGGAATCTGCAAATATTAGTTATAAATCTGGGGTGGAGCCTGATGGTCCCAGCATTGATTGTCTCTGCACCCTCGCTGTGTTCTGGCCCTGGAGCTAGGGCTTCCAGGTCGGGATCGAGAATGCCGGTCAAGCTGGCCTCCGGCGTCAGAACCCGCCGCGAAGAGAGCAGGAGCTGCAGGAACCAAGGACAGGCGGGGTTCAGCCTTGTCCCAACTAAATTGTGGGACGGAAATGCACGCGGGGTTGACAATAGTGCACGCGTGACGCTGGAAAACGTCAAGCGGTGTCGCCCCAGGGCTCCACGTCTTCAAACGTGGCCGGAAGGTGCAATGCCATCGCCCCAAAGGCAGGCGCGGGTGGGCGGACAAGGCTGCCCCGCTGTTCAGGCGTATCCCGCTTGTGTTCCATTTGGCTGCCGGGACTCGACCGCCGCACTACTGTCCGCTCGGGCGGGGTCTCCACTTAAGGTTTAAACAACGGCCCGTCCTTGGGGCGGTGGCCCGGGCAGCACGAATGACAGCGGGAGCACTCCCGCACCCGCCCGGCCCCTGCTTGGGGCAGGCGCGCTGGGACGTCTTCGAACCTTGGAGGGCAGAGACCTGGTCTGGACCGTGCGGAGACTCCAGCTGGCGCATTCTCGGCTGCGGCCACCCGCGGCCGGGACAGAATGGGCCTCGCCGGGCCGACCTGGCCTGCGAGCGGCAGCAAGCAGGCTTCTCCCAGCTGCGTGCTTCGTTACGTACCAGAGGGCGGTAGAGGTTTCTACAAGGTCGCTGTCTCGGGTCTGGCCCGAGCCACCGAGGTCGAGCGACTCCGCGCAGGACACGCCTCCCGGATGGGACTACCTGCAGAAAGTTTGCTCCACACTTCTCCAACAATGTTTTAGTACTAAGTAGCAGGCCCCTTGCTAAATACTTGAGGGCTCTCCTTCCCTACGCAAAACTTAAAATTCCATGAATCAGAGACCGGCAATGGGTGGACAGCTAACATTATAAGGTGTTAGCTGGGTCTAAACTTCATTCTATTGAGAAATACCTGGGCCGACATAGAGCCAGAATCCATGGGTTCGAATTGTGTCCACATTTGCGTCTGCAAATCTCCAAGCTGCCGAGATTTCCCCCGGGATTGAAAAATAACTCCCCTAGAAATCATGTTTGTCCTCTGGAAAATTAGCCTGATTTTAGCTTCAGGTGTGTGATTGTACCCTGCTTAAAAGCATCTCGCCATAGCTTATAATGTCCTATTTCGCTGTTGTTATTGTTTTTATTAGTGACCGTCCCCTTTAAAGAAAAAAAAAGTATTTTTTTCATTGATCTAATCTACAATTTCTAGCACATAAATCTGCCTTGCAAGTGCTCTGTGCAGAGGTTAGTTCTGCCCTCTACATTTTAAGTCAACATCAAAACTGGAATTAAACAGAGAAAACCAGCGTGGAGCGTAAACTGGGCTTAAAGGCTTTTAAATGAGAAAAACTTCTGTAAGAAAATAAACATGGAAACCTAATGCTCAATCATTTCCCCGAGCAGCAAGAAAAACAACCTTAAATCACCCATCCACGTGGGAAATGGGGCCTCTTCTTCTCTTTCAGTTCTCGGCCTCAAAAAAATATAAGGCGATTAAGGATTTCAATCTTGAGGTGAATATTATAGAAGGGGTCTGTGGAGGTTTGTTTAATCATCCTTGTCCTTCCAGTCTTTGTAGAGACTCGCTTTCCTGCACAGTGACTAATTTCATTTCTGTGATTATTTTTATTTTCCCAGGACATCTTGACAATGAAATGGTAGTGTGATGTTACCAAGATTCTCAATGGCTATAGATTTGAAAACATGTCTGATCCTTTCAAAGGTTATTCAGCAAGCCACTACGCCCCCAGCTAAAACCTGTATTATATCTGGATAACAAATACATATTTCTTTTTAGTTGAGTTTGTCTTATTTTGCACACAAGGCACACCATCTCTCTTTTTTATCCTGTCTTTCTAGCTTTGATAACACCAAAGACTCATACATTTCTCAAGTTTTTTCTTTGCAAGGCTATTTTAGAATGGAATATGCTGCCAATGGGAGATACGCAGTTTTAATGATTTCACAGTAATCTTCCCTGTGTTTTTTTAAGTATGAAGTCTCCAATCTAATGCTTTATTCTTAATTATTCCAGGCACCCATATCCCGTTCCTGTGTTCCCAATCTCTCTTTCTCTCTCATTTTTTCTTTCAACAGCTCAATTTTATCCACTCAGATAAGTAAAAACTGAAGTTTGCCCCAGACCAGGAATCTACCAGAACCTGGGGAAGGGGGGAGCTATATTTAGTGATGGGGAATTAGCTATATTTTAAGTATTTTTTTATGTCTTTCAAATGTAAGTATGGAAAGATTTCTGTGTGTTGATTTAAGCCTTTTGATATTACCTGGGTATTGTAGATGAAATGTAATCTGAGCCAAAACAGTGGAGTTTTATAGTCATCCTTGTGCTTATAACTAAGATGTCATCAGATTTATAATTATTTTAGATTATATACCTTGCAAAATCCATATGTTACATGTGACAGAATGCTTACCATGATGAAATAGCTATCATTTACTCCATCCTTAGAACAAAATTTAAGACCTACTATGTGCTAGAATGGCATCAAGATAGGTGTAAACATGAACTACAGCTTCAAATTCTTTCTATTTCTCATCACTAAAAAAAGGTTACCTCCACATAAAGTGCCCAGTTTCCCCTACTGTCATGGGCCCAGTTTGGTCTACTCTTCTGCCTTCAGTCCACACCTGAACCCAAATCTGGCACCCTCTGCAGGTTGTGCCTGGTTTTGCTGCTTGTGGTTTTTTCACTCCTTTGAAAGATGTTGGGTTTTTTGTGGTTTTTTTTGTTTTGTTTTCTTTGGGGTTTTGTGTGTGTGTGTGTTGTCGTTATTCTTCAATATTTTAAAGGGCTTTAATATTTTAAAGGTTGTCTGGGTTTTGGATTTTTGAAGCTAATCTATCCTTAAAATTAAAACTTCATCCCTAGGAGCCAGCTGTTCGGATAACCCTTCTAACTCACCGGGTGGAGACTGCGGGTGAGTTATGAGCTCAACAGTAGCTGGAGAAATAAATGATGTGCCCAGAGTTCACACATCGTCCATCCCCTCCTCCCCATAAACTCACACTAGTCCACCGGAGAAGGGAGAGGAGGGAGGGGCCCGGGGCTCCGGAGGAAAGTGAAGGGGGCTGCAGAAAGCACAGTCGTAGTTAAAGTAGCCACAGGGGATCCGCCCGGCCACCAAGGGAACTCCAGGGGGCGGTTGGGGGGGGGTTCTTCGCCAGTGCTCTCTTTAAAAATATAAGAAGTTGGCTAAGAGAGTTTACCTTCTGTTCCTCCTATTTACCACGCGATTTATAATTTGTGGAGTTAGCACTTATTTAAGACAGCTTGCTCTCTTAGAAAACAAAACCAAAACAACAAAAAACCAGCCCGCAACCCTCCCGGCCGCGCCAGCCCGGGTCTGCGCGACAAAGACCAGCGCCCCCGGCCCGGCAACTCCCTGGGCGCTCCTAGCCCTCGTTCTGTGCCCGCCCGGGAACGCCGATCCCCTATTCTTTTCCTCCCGCGATTACTCGCAGCCCCACAAGCAGCACCATATGCTTCTTCTGATCAAACAGCGAGCGACATCGGCACCGATAATTGACGAGACCCGCTAGAAATCACGCAGAAAGGGAACCCACTGAGACCGCAGGGGCTGACAAATCACTGCTAATAATCCTGTTAGGAACAGCGCGGCCAGCCGAGTTCGCAATAGCTTTATTTTTATAAAGTAGGCGCTGACAGTATAAAAGACAACGAAATCTCTTTTTTTTTTTAAACAGAAGGCAGTGTAGCATAATAGTACTTTTCCCACCAGCATTTCTCAGCACAGTTTGAATGGGAAATATGGTTTTTTAATATATAAGTTCCCCCCTTTTCTTTTCTTTCTTTCTTTTTTTTTTTTTAACTTTTCAGGAACTTTAGGTTTTGATTCCTCTCTTCCTGTGGTTTCCAGGGTCATTTGAGATTGTTCAAGGAACTGCTTTAAGACAAAGCAACTATAACACTACTTGTAGTTCTGGGGTAAAATTGAACTATAATTTGAAAGTTTTCCTTTAGTGCTCCTGGCTAATTTGTCGACACGTTTTGCAAGATTTTGATTCAGATAATAACTTCTAGTCAAGATCAAACAAAGTGAAACTCCATGCCCAATAATGGCTATTTCCTTCCCCCTATTTCCTTAAAAGAAAACAGCAGACCCCAAACACCCAAAATCAACAATAACATAAACCTCTGTGGGTCAAATAAGACATTCTGGTTTGTAAATAAACAGGGTTCTTTCTCTTGGAATTTTTTGTTTGTTTAGTATTCTCTCCTTTATATTCCCCAATCTCTCTCCTCTAGCAAAAATGTATCTTAAATACTTTTTAAAAATCTGTACATATTATTTGAATGTGGGTAAAGGAAAGGATGGGGAGATGGAAGAGAGAAGTATCCTTTTCCTAGTGAGTATAAATGATTTTATACAGGACAGTGTTCTTTGACAGCTGCTCTGTCCTCACACAGTGAATCTTGATAATCTAAATACATGTTTTAAATCATGACCAGCTCAGCTGTTCTTCCTTCTAGGCCTTAAAAGACAATTTTCCCAGGACTCGTTTGCCAACCTGCCACCTAGAAGATATTTTCCACGCGGGCTAGTCTTCTTGAGTCAACCTTTAGTATTTGGGTCCTAGCCTATTATCTCAGAGATAATATCAAACTCAGAGTTGCAAATCATTAAGCCCGAGTTAGTTTCAGAATGTGTGAATGTCTCAAAAACTCAGAATAAATTTGCTATAAGCAGTCAAGAGACTGGTAAATTCAGGACAAATTTGTTCATAAATATGCCTGCTTCTCTTCTGCAGAATTATAAACTTGGAGAGAAATTATTTTCTAGCTTAGCTAGCTCCATGTACATGGGTCTGTCTATATGTAGCAAAATACAAGAATTTGGCAATGTTCCTGCCTTCTGCTAGATACAATTCTAACAAGAGGAATTAAAAAAAAAAAAAAAAAGAGTCATGTTTGGATTACTTGTACTTTCAGTGGAGCTCAGTATCTGAAGTGTTGACAAAAGCACTGTTGGGCTGCTTCCCAACCAAACATATCCGATGGACTGGAGAGAAAGTAGTAATGGGGAAGTAGAAAGGGCCACAAAAAGGCAACAGGAATTCTAAGTTCAGAGAGGTCCTTAGTCAAGCAGCCATGCTAAACTTCCCTTTGCAGAGAGTATGTATGTATGTGTGAGCGTACGCCTCTGTTCAGTGGTGTAGGCTCACTCACTGGCAAACCTTTACCCCTTCTGCCTTTGAAATCCCATCTGGGCAGAGTCACTTACCTTCTGGGAACACTACTCTCATTTTGAGATAGCTGGTGGTGAGTCTGATTATGGATGCTTTGTCCAGCTGCGAGGTGATAGCCGAGGGCAAAGGCAGTAATTTAGCCAGTTCATAAAATTCACTGTTTTCCTTCTCCCTCCTAGTCCGGGCAGCATTTTTGGACTTCTCTTTCATTGTGTCTTGTTCTCCCTTTCTTCTTACAGCATAAACTCCACAGATTCATCCAAAAGCAACAATAAACTTTCAATTAGACATCATATTTGGCAAAAATATAAAGCACACTTTGAATGAAAAGACCGAAGTCTTTGCTTCAGTGTATTGATGTCAGTGAAAGACCAACGCAGCAAACAGAAAATGATTTTCTTTAAAAATAGGGGACGTGAATGTAGGAAAGTTGCTGATCCAACGGCAATCTGGACAATCCTAGGCGTCTCTGAGTATCAAATGCCGGCGGGACCCCTGAGAAGCCAGCCTTTTCTTCTGTTCGGCGAGGCAAACCCCGGTCCCCAGAAGATCGACATAATAATCCCCGACGTTTGCTCTTCAGTCCCGCGGCGTTTGAGGCGGTTCCGAGCCCCTTTGGGAAGAACAGGAATGCCGGGCAACTCTTTCAGGCCACTGTGAAGACAACAGCATCAGAGCGTAAGAGATCTGCAGCTCCGCAATCACTCATGCACTCGCCCGAATTCCGAAAAACGGCCGGAAAAGGCCTCAGCTCGCCTCAGCGCGCCTCTCCAGGCTCCGCGTTTTTGTTTTTGTTTGTTTGTTTGTTTAAGATATGGAGGAAGGGGCGAGACTGAGCCCCCTGCAAATAATGCTCCCATTCCCTCATCCATGCCAGCCACATTCTCCAGCCCCCTGGGAAGTTGCCCAAATAACAAAATACATATTTTTGAAGACCCTTAGAAGACCCTCAGTCGCCGGTCCCCGTGCCTGTGCCCAGGCCAAGCGCATGTCCCAGGAAAGCAGGTTTCCACAAATCAGAATTCCTCCACAGCGCCGAGGCCGCCTTTCTGTCCCCCCACTTGGGCAGATCTGGAATTTGGCTACCTCTCTAACTTGGGTCTCAAGTCTCAGGGATTCCTCAAAAAGTGGCACTTACACATCAAGTCCCTCGGGACTCCCAAGGCGACCCAGGGCTCTCCCTGCCCAGCGGGGGCGGCAACACGCCGGGCATGGCAGCGCCAGGTTAACAGGTGGCACATTCACGACAGCCCCTCGCAGGCATGGGGAGGGGGGAGGTGGGAGGCGTCCCGGCCTGTCCCCCTCCGCCGCAGAGCCGCGGGTGCCTCTGGGCGGGCGCAAGGTGTCTTCCGCTTCACCTACCTTCAATCCCCGCTGGCGGCAAAGCGTGCAGAGGCGCGCACCGCTTAATTGTACTCATGCCTACCATCCAACTCCGCCGGCCTCTCGGCTTCCCACCGGCAGAGAGGAGCAGAGCGCGCCCTGGCTCCCTTTTCTTTTCTTGGTCATGAATTGGGGAAGGGGTGCGTGGGAGAACGAGGGGGATGCAGGATTTGGCACGGGTGAGGTGGTTTTAGAATCCTCCTCCTCGGTAGTTGCTACGAAGCCAGTATTATTCCTAACTGGAAGCCGAAAACGCCCCCCTGTAACTTCTTTATAGCTCACCGGGTTTAGCTTCAACTTCACTCCCGGGCTCCCTCTCTCCCGCCCTCCCTTAATGCCACTCACAAACTTCCTCGCCTCCAATTGGCTCGGCTTGCCCCGGGGAGAGGCCCTCATTGGCCGGCCGGGCTGAGTGACGCGAGCACGACCCGCACCACCCCTTGCGCGCCCCTGCTCGGGGCTCGCTCTGCTACCCGCGTGGCTGCAGCGCTCCCGACGAGCCCTGGACACCGGTGGCGGCGCTGCCCGGCAGCCGCCGCTGCTCCCGGCCTCCAGGGGCCTCGCGGGTGATGTTCAGGACCCTCGCTTCCCGCTCTCCCCGGGGTCGAGTGGCTGCGCTCCCAGCCCCGAGACCTGGCCCCGCTGTGCCGGGCGCGTCCGAAACCCGCGGGCTGCGGCCTGAGGCCGCAGAAGTCTGGCCGGGGGGCTGGGGTTCCTGGCGACGAGGCTGGAGTCACCCAGACTGCGGGCGCGAGCGGCCCAAAGGCCGACCTGGCGGCCGAGCCATTCCCATGGGGCAAGTCGCGGGGCCCACTGCTTGCGCGGGGCCAGTGTTGCGCTTTCTCTCTCACGTTTCTCTGAAACCACAGCGACACTGAATTCATCGCCAGAGAAGATACATATACCTGTCTTTAATCCCAAAGAGGAGAGTCTTTTTCGAAATGGCTCGAGTTTGGGGGCTGATTTGTTCACCGTGGAAAGCTCAGCGGTGGAGTTGTCCTATGGGGAGCAGATAGGGGACTCTAGAGGAAAAGAGGTGAACATTTCAGCACAAAATAGAGTTAGGTAGAGTGGTTGATACATAGATAGATATCTCACAACAATCTGTTATCTTAAACGAGCGAAGATTTTTGTTGTTGTTGGGTTTTGTTTCAGGAAACACAAGTCCAATGTGATATTCCTTACGAAAGGATACATTCTGCATCAATAAATTTACAACATTCACAGTTTCCCCAACAGGACTCATTTAAACAAACGCTTGTAAGTACTATCGCTGACAAATTATATTTAAGAGACCCTCTGATTTGAATCTCTTGTCTTCTGTCATCTGAGGAAAGACAGCAGATAGCAACGGGGAAAGTTGACTTGCCCCCCCCCCCAAATAATTACTACTACTTGGAATCACTCCCTACAAAGGCGATTCCCCGCATGTTTTTTGGTGCAGCTGATGACCACCATTCTCCTCCTGGAGGTGCACTTGGAGGCAGTTGTTTCATCGGCGGTAAAAAACAGTAAGAACACCAGTGACGTTGCACTCATCCTCTCCTTTGTGGCCGTAACTGCCGCCAAGAAAACATATACTGTGAAGAGGGGTTGTGCCATTTTTTCTGATATTCGGAACAACTTTAAGAGTGTTCAGAAATACAGACATCTGCAACTTCCTTGCTGCCCAATGGCAGTAACCTCGCAGAACGACAACGGGAGCTTTCTGGGGATATTTACACATCTGGGAAGCACCTGGCAAGAAGAGGTGAACGGTCTGGATAGAAAGAATAAGACAAAACGAAACATATAGATTTTACAGGTGTTTCAAAACTGGAATCAAGCTGATAGGCTCCAATCTAGAAGGAGTCATTTCCCCAGAGGCTGGGGACACTTAGAGACCCGGCTCTGGGAGGGTTCCGATCTCCAAGTGATACACTCCTAACAAGAGAGGAGTAAGAATACTGAGAGCGATGTAGTGTGGCTCTCTTACACACGACATTCCAGGAAGACCAGATAAGATCAAGTTAACTACTGCATTTAAAGAGAGAGGGTGTGTGTTTGGGAAGGGTGAAAAAAACCTTCTGTGACCCTTCTCCCCCCCCCCCCCCCAAATCTGGACACATCTTACGGGTAAATGGAGGGGTCAGGCGCAGCAATGGCACTTTATAGAGTTAAGCAGTTTTCTATTCTGACTATGTTCTGGAAAGGATGTCGGTTAAGTCACTGGTTACTTAAACCCTACCTCTCCTTCAACAACGTGCAGGTGTATTAGTGCTTCATTAGGATCTGAAACCCTTGCCCACGGCAGAGACACCCTGGGGCGTCAGGAGGGGCCCCGCTCCCCATACAATAGAGCGTTTCACCGGAAGAAAAGCAGTATTTTGCTCTCAGAAGCAAAATGGGCAAAATGAGTAGGTAGGTCTTCACACCAAAGATGACGTCCTGGGGGGCCCAGCGGGCTGTTCCTGCGTCCCAGTGAAACTCAGTAGTCGATGAACCGAGTAGATGTTTAATAAACAAAGTGAATGCACGGCCATGTGGGGACGGCCCCCTCGCTAAGTCCTCCGCACACAACTGTTTGAGCCGCGTTTACCGAGTGAGTGAATTAGCATGGCGACGTAACACCTGTTTTTCTAATCTTTGAACCTAGGCTGAAGCCGGAATGCGGCTCCTGCGTGCCCTCCCCCGCCCGGGTGCGGGGACCCGGCCTCACACCCTCCCGGCGACCCCGCGCGCCGGCCCCGCAGGAGCATCGCGCCAGCGAGGGGCGTGAACCGGACCCGCAGGTGTCTCCCACGTGTTCGGAGAATTTGCGTTCGCCTCTAGCGTGAGAAATTTTAAAATAATTTCTTGAGCTTAAGAAGCTAGTCCTACCCACTTCTTTGCCAAAAAGTAAGGGGGAAAGCCCCGGGAAAGAAAGAAATGGGCGCATGCGACCCAGCAACACCAAACAAGAATCCTAAGGCCGTCTAGGCCGCTGCCTCCTTGTGCGAGTACCTCTGGCGCGGGGGCACTGTCTACGCAACCACGGAACGATTTCCTAATGCGGGAAGAAACCGGGGCCTCTTTGTAAACAAATATCTTCCTCCTTTCCTCGGTCAAGGAGGGCAAACAGCAAAGTTGAACCCCCGGGCGTCTCTTCTACCACGGAGGCGACCCCAGATGCTGCCCGCATGGAGCCCTCCTTTTCAGTCCGCTCGGAGAATGTGACGTGCGGCCGCCCAAGGCTCTAGATTAGGGGGCAAGGCGTGCCCGCTGCGGCGGATCTGAGAGCCAACGCGCCTGTGCGTGCGGAGTCCCGCGCGCCGCGCGCTCCCGGAACCAAGAGGAGGGGGCCTCCGAGGGCCGCCGGACCCCTCCCAACAGCAGGCAAAGTCCAGACTAGAGAAGCTAAACCTCTGGGCTGGGAAAGAACCAGAACGCCCAGCGGAATTCCGGTGCAAACTACGGAGCTGGGTTTCAGCGTACTGGCCCCGACCTGGGCGCATTGTGATGCTGACCGTGCCCAGGCACGGACTTCTATCCTGCCTTCTGGTAACTCCTCTCTGCGCCCAGCTGCTTCAGCGTCTTAGCAAAACTGGAGTGGTTTCTGTCGCCCCTTCCTTGCTCCCATAACACACTTTTTTGTTTTGTTTTTACGGACTGCTAGGAATGCATACATGTACTTTTACTCGCTTTCACATCACATATACACATTTGTGCAAAGCACACAGGCACGGATTTTGCTCACTGGCCAAGGTCAGGATGAATGATACATTTATTTATAATCTGAAGATAGTCACCTGAATATCTCAGTTATATCCAGATGTTCACCCCCTACCATTGAGAAGGAGAATTTATCTAGGGAATATTAATGTCTAGGGAAATACTAACACTTTTCTTCTTCGGTGTATGTAAGTGAATCCTGCTGTAGCCTCATTTTATTATCACATTTAGACATTCTGATGTTGAGAAGCAAACAAGGGCCCCTTACAACTTCGACCTGATGGGACAAGTCGGCTAGAAAACAAAGAATAGAAGGAACCTCCAAAAAATAGCCATATTTAATATTTCTAAAACTTATGATATATATCACTTGTTTGAAAAGGACGTTTTGGAAAGTGTAAGATTTTATGCAAAACAACACAGCCCTTTTCTGAGACACTGCTTCTGAGGTCGCCTAACTGAATTGACCTTTGAAATGCCCAAAAAATTAGCTTCAATGAATACACATTTACAAAGAAAGAAAAAAAGAAGGAAAGGAGAAATAAAGGAAGAGAGGAAAGAGAAGGAAAGGAAGAAGGGAGGGAAAGGAGGGAAGGGAGCGCAGGTAAGGGAGAGAGAGAGAGAGAGTAAGGAAGGAAGGAAGGAAGGAAGGAAGGAAGGAAGGAAGGAAGAAAGAAAGAAAAAGAAAGGCACCAACCTGAAAAATGAGAGTGGTGAATTTTACGCAGGTTTTCTAAGTATTCTGGATAATATTTTCCACTCAGGTTTTGAAACCATAGTCTAATAGAATCTTGAGTTGATCCCTGAGAAACAAGAGTATTTCTTAAACTGTGCCCACTTTAAAAGAAATGGATTATTCAGACATTAACAGCTGGAAAACTCTGATGATGCACATTCTGTGGACAGGAGCAGGGCGCTGCCTTGCCTTAAGGGTGCCAGCACTTTTTACACTACTGCTGTTGTTGCTAGCTGGGGATGATGTGTCTGTATATTTCACCACAGCTGGGCAAAGGAGCACGACCAAAAGGTTCAAAAGCTGAAGATGAACGTTGGTTTGTGACTTTGGGTTGAAAGACACTTTGATTCCTAAATCGGTTTCTGATTTTCAGGCCAAAATATGCTCGCTTGCACTTCAGGAGCGCATGCCAGGCCTGGGCTGGAGAGCGGGTGGCCAAGATGCAGCGTGGGGGGGAGGGGGCGGAGAGGGCGGGGGTGAGGCGGGAGGCCGAAAGGGGACGGAATGGGGTCAGTGGCCTCCAAAAGGGTGAGGGGCATCAGAATTGGGTGGACCCAGAGAGCATGTGATTCACCCGCCTCTGGCTTTGAGAGCCTTTGAATTAGGCTTCTGTAGAGTTTTCCCCTTCTCTGAGCCCCAGCTTTGCGTCTATTCCCTGGCACCTATGAACCCCGGGACTATGCTGCGAGCGCCTAAAGAGGACCCCCTAACCCTGCACTGCCTGGGAGGAGGGGGTAAGGTATTCTTGTGAGACTGATCTCGCTAATCTGTCACAAATGACCGGCTTCCAGCCCGGGCCGAGCCTCAGGGTCACCTGGAGGGGGGAGGTGGTGGCCGAATGTGGCTTTAAAAATAAGGACTTTCGGACCCCGCTCCGATTTAGAAACTGGAAATCTCTGTTGGACTCTGGAGTTGACATTCCGTAAATTGTAGGAGGGGAGAGGGTGGCCCAAAGACAAAGCAGCTCTGAGAGCTGCAGGAGCAGGGATGAGAACGACCTCAGAGCGAGGGGCGAGGGCGCCGCCTCCCAAGGTTCAGTGAGGGTGGCGGGCCGGTTCCGAGACGCCCGGGCTTAACTCGGCCGGGGCACGGCCCCACAGAAGTCGCTGAGTCTCCAGGCCCTAGGTCTGGGGTCTCGAGTAAGTGCTGCCTGCGTCTACCCTCCTCCTGACGTCCTCCGGGGATCCCCGGGAAGTACCTCTGCGCTCGCCTGGGCCGGGGACCAAGTGCCTCGGGCATTTGGGGCACATTCGTGAGTCCCACCGTCCAGCCACTCATCATCTCTGGGCCCTGGGGACATGGAAATCTGCCCTTAAAAATCTGGCCACCCTTGCTCCTAACTGGGTGGTTTTGGAACTTCAGCTTGCATGGGAATTGCGGGAGGGCCTGTTAAAACAGATTGCTGGTCCCCACTCTCAAATTTTATGATTCAGCAGAAATGGGCTGGGACCCAGTAATTTGCTCTTCTGACAAGTGCCCAGGTGAGAACCATTGCCTCAGTCTGCTTTTTCTCAGTTTGTTTTTGGAGAAGACTGGAAGGGAAAGATTTGAAGTGATAGCCTTGTACCAAGTAGGACCTTGGGCATATGGTATAAAATGATATGACTGTCTATTTGAGGTCTGGGGGTGAGGCTCATAGCTGTGATAGGATAGGGTCCCTGAAGATAGGTCATTAGGTTGCCTCCTTAGGAAAGATCCTGAGATAACGGCCTCAGGATGAAGGAAAGGAGGCCCAGGAACCCAACCAGGCCACACTTCAGTGGGGAGATTGGCCTCAGAAGGGCGGGGAAGTGCTCAGGGCATCCCCAGAAGGTTCCAGGCTTCCAGGGTTCTAGCTGGGCTACAGAGAAGAAGTCCAAAGGGTTTGGGTCAATCGACCAGGAGTAGGGCATATTGGAAAAATAGCAGATAAGTTTTGGTTCTCCTTTTGGCACAGAAACTGTTCCCTAATTGTGCCAGAGTACTTTAAACATAAAGGGCCCAAGATGTGTGTGGCCTTGGTGCAGAGGAGCTGTCCCTGGAGAAAGAGGCCCTGCCTGTACCCATTGGGTCTGTGAGGTCTAGGCCTCCCCCCAAGTGGCAAGGGCTCCCTCCCGTGCATGGCTTCGTTAGGACATTATGACTTTGTCAGCCCTTGGGCATTTCTGTCATGTTTTTATGGGTCCTTTCCTCCATAAAAAAATTAAAGGTTATATTTTACAACTGTGTCATTCAGGCTGAATTCATTATCATATATTCCTTATTCTCATATGTATCTTTTTTCTGATTGTAAAAGAAATTAAAACATTCAATGAGCCTCTAAAACTATCATGGGCGCTATGCACTGTGCCAGCTGTGACAAATGGATAAGTCAATGCTGTTCTTGGGCACATTGGGGAGGATGAGGATGTTTCGAGTGCCTTTTCCCAGCCGTGGCTCCTAAGCCTCTTTAGGAAGCCTAGCGAGAGCCTTGGTACAAGGATTTCTCTCTATGAGCCATACCTCTACTCCTGGTATGAAACTGGTTGGCTCATCAGTGCTCCCACTGCAGAGCCCTTCCACCCTGCTTTAGTTATGTCCGAGGTAGTACCCTAAAACAGGGTGGAAAAAGCAAACAGGTTATCAGCACCATTTCTAAACATCCGGCCAGCTTCACTTCTATCGTTACTTGGATATCAGATTATTAAGTGAAATCCAATTTTAAAATGCTATGCAAACCAAGCAAGTGCACCTTTGGGCTACCTGCTCTACAACTCGTTAGTTTCTTATTATCTTCTAGATTGTTTATGCATATTTAAGAAAACATTAAGATTGATCTTTTATATACTGTTCTGCACCTTGGTATTTTCATTTTCCATAACGGCTTCCTCATCCTTCCTTTCTTAAACATCTGTACACTATTCCATTTTAAGAACATATCCGTGTAATTTATTTAACCTGTCACTCATTGAGGGCATTTAGGTTGTTTCCTATCATTGCTTTTGCAAAAAATGCAGCAATAAATAAACTGCACGGGTATCATTTACCTGTGTACAAATGCAACCACGGGACAGATCCCCAAAAGTGGAGCTGCTAGAGCAAGGGCACGTAGATTGGTACTCCTAATAGATAGGGACAAATTGCCCTCCACAAGAGTTGTGCCAATTGACACTCCTACCAGCAATGCATGAGGATGACTGTTTCCCAGCCTTGCAGTGAACCATGTTGTAACTTTTTTTTTTTTTTTTTTGGCCAATCTGAGAGGTGAAAAAAAATCAGCCTACTTTTGTTTTTCTCTAATTATGGAGGTTGAACATCTTGTCATACCCTGAGGGCCTTTTGAGTTTCTTTCCTATGGATTGTCCAGAAACGTTTGAAGGTGGGACCCTCTTGGCTCTGAAGTGAGTTAAGGTCCTTGGGCAGGAGGAAAAGCTGGGACTTGGCTCTTAATGAAGATGAGGGTTTCTTGAAGCCCTGGTAGAGAAATACAGGGTCAAGGTCCTAGCATCATCTACCAACATTTTTTTTTCCTCCCATAAAACATTTAATACTCTTTAATACAAAACACAGAAGATAAATATGCAAATATATTTTTAATGTGTCTTCATCTAACAGATCTCTTGACTAATTATAATCAATTATATTGTACATATGTTAAAATAGTGGTTAATTTATGGATTCTGTATGTTTTGAAATTCAGTTGTCCCAAGCTGATATTTGATCAACCTGTTTTTGTGTTTTACCTACAAACACACGGGGACTTTACCACAAAAACAACTCAAGCATTAACATAGGCCAGCCAATCACTTCTCATGATTTAAACAAGTAACTCGGAGGAAACAGGGGATAGATTCATCCTGGCCGCCGTTTCACAGGAGGAAAAGCTGTGATGGTCTGGTTAAGAATCTAAATAAAATGATACATGGGAGGAAACAAGTGTACTGCAAATGTGCAGCCTGTGGTGGTTTAGATCTGCTTTGATACTTATTTTTACTCCTGGAGATCTGATAACTTGTTTGTGAGGATAAATGTCATCTGACAAGCCATTGTGTATCTTCTCCCTGAATAATCACAAGTCCCAGAAACGAAACCATGATGGCAATGTGATTTTTTTTTTTTTCACTCCAAACCAGACAGGAACGTAAGTGTGTGTTCAAGCTGATATTAAGTCTCCTTACACATTTTAATTTCTTACTCATTTTAGGGCTCGAGTGTATTAGAATTATAACACATGGTTTGATATCAGATGGCTCCCCCTCGCTTCCTCTCTCTTCCTGTGCCCCTCTCCCTACCATAAGACATGATAATCAGAAACTATTCCAGCAGGAGGAGCTGGTTTAGAAACAAATGGCTTCCATGGCAACTCCTGACTCCACATGACTTCTAATAACCGGCATTTCGGTCGGAAATTGTCTGTGTGATATTCTGTCCAACACTGGTGCTTTATGTGGGGTTTTCCCTAGTTTACAGCTCAGACACGGAGTCTTAACCTCCGGTTTCATGAATAAGCAGCAACAGCAATATGTCACCACCTGCAACCATGATGTGGCCAGTGATTTGTCACATGTTCCGGGTTCCAATTTTCAGACTAGCTGACGGAGATGAACACCGAGTGAGAAGTGTCCAGAGCTGGTCTCACATAGTGTAGAAAATCTGGAAAGTGTGTCCCACTGCTAATTGACACAGAGTCCGATGTTCTCATTCAGCTCAAGAGAATGCGTGCATCAGGCCCCCGATGGTGGGTTGGGCGTGTTGGGCCGTGAGTCACAGACCAGCCAGAGGGCCCCCTTCCTCATTAAAGAAAACCAAAATAGTCGGAGCTTTTCCTAGAGCTGAGTGATCTCCTCACCTCCCAAAGAGTATTGGCACCTCTGTCCTGGTGACAGAAAAAGAAACCCGGAACAGGATGGGTTGGGAAAACCTCAGGATGAAGTGTTTTATGATTTTTGCTGGGACCCAGGGAGAAATGTTGTCACAAAAGGGTCAAGAGATTGCTCTTGGGCACCTGGGTGGCTCAGTCAAGCGTCTGCCTTTGGCTCAGGTCGTGATGCTGGAGTCCTGGGATAGAGCCCCATGTCAGGCTCCTGCTCGGCGGGGAGTCTGCCCCTCCCCCTCCTCGTGCTAGCTCCCACACTCTCTCTCAAATAAATAAATAAATAATCTTTAAAAAAATGGTTAAAAAAAAAGAGAGAGAGAGATTGCTCTTAGAAACACTGACAGTCAGTGATGGAGTCAGTGTAGAGGTGTGGGGGAGCCCAGCTTGTGCTCCCGAACTTGCTCCGGAGCTTCTGGTCCAGCCAGGAGGCTGTGTGACGCCCGGGCAGGCCAGGACTGGAACTGAGCCAGCATGCTGTCCCGTGTCCTCCCCGGGGACAGTACCTTTTCATAACTGGGACGGTGGAAAGCTCACCCTGCCCACACTTCCCTCCTTGTGGGTAGTAGTCTTATGTGACACACATCAAGGAAGATTTATCGTGATGCATTGGAAATAATCAGGCAGGGGCTTCAGTGGTTAGTGAGTGACCGGCAAGTAACACTTTATCCCAGGGGACTGTAAGAGAAGAAGAAGAAGAAGAAGAAGAAGAAGAAGAAGAAGAAGAAGAAGAAGAAGAAGAAGAAGAAGAAGGAGAAGGAGAAGGAGAAGAAGAAGAAAGAGAGGAGCATGTGCAGGTGGGACGCATGGAAGGGAGAATTTGACAAAAAAATTGACCTCAACATGCAGCAGCAAAATGGGTTGAAAAATCTGTTGACCAAATTCTGGGGGAAATGCTTTAAGATAGCTGAATGTATTTATTTTAAAACTGTATTTACTAATCAGTTTATGCATTTTTTCAAAAAGTAAGTTTTGAAATATCACACTTGCTTTGACTAATTGGAAATTTTTTTAAAAGATTTCATTTATTGGGGCACCTGGGTGGCTCAGTAGGTTAAGCGTCTGCCTTTGACTCAGGTTATGATCCCAGGGTCCTGGGATCGAGCGCTGTGTGAGCGCTGTGGTTGGCTTCCTGCTCAGCGGGGAGCCGGCCTCTCCCTCTCCCCTCCCCACCAACTTGTGCTCTCTCTCTTGCTTGCTCTTTTTCAAATAAGTAAAATTTTTAAAAAAGATTTTATTTATTTGAGAGAGGAAGAGCATCAGCGGGAGTGGGAGAAGCACAGAGAGAGAAGGAGAAGCAGACTCCCTGCTGAGCAGGAAGCCTGACATGGGGCTCCATCCCAGGACCCAGAGATCATGACCTGAGCAGAAGGCAGATACTTAACCAACTGAGCCACCCAGGCGTCCCTGACTAATTGGAAATTTGAGGAAGAGTATAAACACACTAGGTCCATAATATTTAATAATATTATTAGCTACCAGTAATCCAGTGGTCAGTGAGGCTGTAGCTTATAGAGGACCTTCATATCTTTCTAGAATGAACTGAAATCTGACCAATGAGACAGGGTGTTGGAAGCATCTGTGCAGTGAGTAGAATGTAGAAAGCACTCAGTAGAGGGGAGGTTCACCCAATTCTCACTTGCTCTATGATTTCAGCATAAAAGGAGTTCACTGGAACCTCTGTGAATTTGTAATGCTCAGTATTCTTATGAGGAAGAAGACAGATGATATTTCTCCAAGTTTCCAGAGAGAAGGCTGAAGAACAGAGAGCTGAGTAGCTTCCCCAGAATCACACAGGGATAATGTTCACCCAATTAATTTCCAGACTTTCCCTTGAAAAGTGATTCAAACTTTTAGAAAAAGACCAAGTAAAAAAGTATATTGAAAATAAACAATGAATCATGGAACGCTACATCAAAAACTAATGATGTAATGTATGGTGATTAACATAACATAATAAAAAAAGGAAAAAAAAAAAAGAAAATAGTGTAACCCAGGGGGCAAACATCTCCATGAAATCAAGGGAGCAGAAGCATCTCTGGGCGGAAAGAAGAGATGCTTACCAGTGAGCCCGGATTTCTTCTTGAAATTTTCTTAATAATTACAGATTTACAGGAAGTTGCAAAGAAACATACAGGGAAGTCTGGTGTGCTTGTCATGCAGCCTGATCCAGTGTTAACATCTTGTATAACTTTAGTACCTACTGATGCCAGGAAATTAACATTGGTACAATCCACAGAATTTACACAGGCTTCTGCCGTTATATATACCCTCATGTGTGTGTGTGTGTGTGTGCATGCGTGTGTAGTTATATGCAGTTTTATCACGCTCATAGCTTAGTGTAACCATCACCATAATTAAGATACAGAGCTAGAACATCACAACAAGCCTTCCTCATGCTACCCTTTACTGCCACACCTATCCTGTATTCCCTGCCCCATCCCTAAACCCTGGCAACTACTAACCTTTTTGTCTCTATTATTTTATTTCAAGAATGTTTTATAAAGAGAATCATATAATATGTAACCTTTGAGATTGGCACTTTTGTTCAGCATAAGACTCTTGAGGTTCATCCAAGTGGTTACATACATTAGTAGTTCATTCCTTTTTATTGTTGAATAATATTCTGTGGTATGGAGGTACCATAGTTTATTTAATCATCCGCTGAAGAGCGTTTTGGTGGCTTCCAGTTTTTTTTTTTTGATAGATGTATAAAGCCATTATGACCATTTACATATAATTTTTTTGTGTAACTACATGGGTTTTTTTGTTTTTTAACTTTACTTATTTATTTAAATTCAATTTAGTTAACATATAGTGTATTACTACTTTCTGGGGTAGAATTTAGTGATTCATCAGTTGCATATAACACTCAGTGCTCATTACATCAAGTGCCCTCCTTCATGCCCATCACCCAGTGCCCCATCCCCCACCCACCTCCCCTCCAGCAACCCTCAGTTTGTTTCCTATAGTTACATGTTTTTATTTTTCAGGGACAGATGGTCAAGGATACAATTGCTGAGTTGTGTGGGATGTCTACTTTGAGGTTTTAAAAGAAACTGCCAAACTGTTTTCTAGATTAAATGTACTATTTTACATTCCCACCAACAGTGTATGGGTGATAGAGTTTCTCCAGATCCTTGTCAGCACTCAGTGTTATCATTATGTTCTACTTTAGCCATTATGATAGGTCTGATATCTTTATATTGTTAATTTCCATCTCCCCAATGGTTAATGATGGTGAACATCTTATCATATGTGATGTGCCATCTCTCTATCCCCTTTGATGAAATGTCTGTTCATGTCCTTTGTGCATTTTCCAATTGGATTCTTTTTTTTTTTTTTTTTTTTTACTGTGGTGGTTTGAGAGTTTTTTATGTACTCTATATATGCAAGTCCTTTGTTGGATATATGATTTGCAAATATATTTTCTTACAAATTTGTCTTTTCATCCCCTTTCCAGGGTCTTTCACATATCAAAAATTTTAAAATTTCATGATGTCCAATTTTTCCATTTTTCCTTTTTGAAACTTATTTTCAAAAAGCCATAGGGACAACATCATCCACAAGGGAATGTCTCCATGTCAAAACCACGGCTCTGTGAGGCTGTTTCATAATTGTAACAGGAGGAGGAATGGCAATTCCAATTCCACTGATACTTATTAAGCATCTCTTGTGTCCCAGGTACTGCTCTGTGTACTCTGGCTTTTTCAGTGAACAACACAGCGAGGATCTGCATCCATGTGGCACATGCAGATGAGGGGAGATAGACAATGAACATAATAAAAAAATTACATAGTAGGTAAGGGGATTCTAAGTGCTGTGGGAAGATAAAAAGGAGCAAACGGTGCAGAGCCCTGGAGGGGGATGTGTGCAGTATTAAGTAAGAGTGCAGGTGGCTTTGCTGAAAGGTGCAACTTAAGCCTACTTGAACAAGGAGTTATTCAAGTAGGTGTCTGCATGCAGGGGACTGCCAGAGCAAAGACCCCAAGGTGGAGGCGCCTGCGGGGTTCATGGAAGAGCAAGAAGGTCAGTGTCTGGAGCAGAACGGAGCGGGGAGAGGGAGAATAGAGGAGAAGAGGCAAGAGGGGCAGATCATGGGGGGCTCCGAGGCCACTGTGAGGACTTCACTCTGAGTGAAGTGAGAAGTTATGGTGGGCTGTGGAGTGTCAGGGGCTCAAAGATCTGACTTGCTTGCTGTGCTGAGAACAGTTTGAGGGAGGCAGGAGCAGAAGCAGGGAGATGTGTGGGAGGCTTCTGCAGGGATCCGGGGCAGAGCTGCTGGTGCTTTCCACCAGGTGACAGCAGTGGAGATGAGAAGTGGTTGAGTTGAAGGTAAATCCAACAGGGCTTTCTGATGAGTTATGTATGAGAGAAAGAGGGAGAAGGAAGACTTCAGGGTTGAAGTTAGAACACCGGGTAAAAGTAACCCCAAGGATAGGATGAGAACCGAAAGTTAACAAGAGAGAAAGAGAAAAGAAGAATGGAAAGAGTCGACAAAAATGTCAGTTCAGCCTTCGTTGGGGGGGGGGGAGGGGGGAGGAGGACGATTTAACACTGTTCATAAAAAATTTAAATGTATAAATGCTTTGTTCTAACAATTTTTCATTTTTAGCAATTTATCCTTCAGAGGTACTTGTTCATGTGCACTGTTATGTGTAAAGGGATTTCACCACAGAACTGTAATAGTGAAAGATTGAAATAACCCTAATACCCGCCTGTGGGGGAATGGGTTATAGACCACGATCCATCCAAACCACATGCCACATGAAACCAAGCGACATATCTACATAAAGCTCTCCAAGGTCCACTGTTAGGTGAAAAAAAAAAACCAAGATGCCGAATGATATAGGAAGTGGGTAAAGAAGACGCTCTATGTGCACACACTTACCCAAATATGTGGAAATACACAGGAATAGGTCTGGAATGGTATGGAGGAAGCTTCTGAAAGGAGCAAGGAGTTTATTCTCTTTATATGTTTAAATAGACATTTAATACTGTTCTAATTAAACATACTTAAAAAGATTGAATTTTATCCAAAGATTTTTTTTTTTTATAGTGGAGTAGAAGGATTTTTTTCTTGTTAAGTAGTTAGATTCTTTACTATCTTCCTTAGAGGTCTCAGGAAATCCAGACCCCCAGTCTGGGAAACAGCCCTACCTCCATGGTTAGGGAGTGAGTCTGGGTTAGCCAGAGCAAGGGGCAGGGTCTGGGGCAGCTAAGACCATTCTAGTATAACAGGCTCTGGAAGGGACCAGCTGTCACCCATTTTGAGAGATAAACCTGAACAGAATTAGTTCTATCCCCAAATCCTGGATCATTTTGTCACTTTCTGCCTTATGATGGGGGCAGTAGAAAGTAGCAGAAAGAGATAGGACTTGGAATCCAAGGGGCTGGGCTCCAGTCTCAAGTGCCGCTTGCCCAGTATCTCTGAGCTTGTCTCATTATCTGTGAAATCAGGGACGACAGCTCCAGGGAAATGAGAGCTGTAGTTGGAAGCTCTCCAGATGGGCCACTGGGCTATCGGAGCTCTCCAGGCAGGGATCTGCGTCTCTTTGACTCCTGGCCAGGGTGTGCTATGTTTTTAGGACCTCTGGAAATGTATTTTAAAATAAATGTATTTGGCACAATTTCATGAGGGGTTTTCGCAGACAAATCAGACTGTTTTGTGAAATCATGCGGTTGTTTTTTCTTTTTTTTAATTGCAAGTTTGGGTGAGAATGTTACTGCTGAAACCATTTAGGTTTCTTGTTTTCTTTCTTTAAATTTCACTTTGATCTCCATCCCCAGTGACATTTGCAAGGACGGTCAAGGACAGAATGCTAGCAGTCTAAGTTTGCCACCTATCGGCAGACATTTTCATTACAATTATTTTCCTGTGACCTAGATAATGGTCTCAAAACCAAAACAAAACCAAAACACTGTCAGGCACAAAACACTTCCACGACTTCTACTCCAAGTGTACTCTCCATATATTTGCTTTCATTATTCCCATAAGCATTGGTATTAATTAGGATCACCAGCAATGATTTTTGTGACTAAAGACCAATCTAACTTTTGCTTTATGAAAATTTGTCTTAAATACTTCATTGTATTTTTTCCATCTGATCAAGGTAGTTTGGATTTGATAAGATAACTGTTGTATTTCTTTAGAAAATTAAAAAAAAAACCAGATTTAGGTCCCTCTGCCCCACCACTTGTAATACAAGTAAAAGCATGGCTCTGTATAGTTATAAACCATCATATATAACACTTGAATAATGCAGTCAGTGGAGGAAAGATCACAGCCTTGTTTTGTGATATCTGATCTTCACCTGATCATGGCCTGATCTTTGAGCATCAATTTCTACATCTATGAGTGAAGTGATTGGACCAGATTTTCTGTGCAGTTTCTTCTAGCTCTAATAAGCTAGACTTTATGAGCTACAAGTAATTATAACAGTGATATCTAACACTTATCAAGGCCTATACTGTCTGTCAGGTCCTGGGCTAAAGCACTATCTCATTTGATCTGTGTGACAAGCTTATGAACTAGGTACCACTATTACAAGCAAGAAAACTGAGACTTAGAAAAATTAAACGTCTTGCCCCTCAGTTACAACGAAGGAAGTGCTAGGCGCAGAATTGAATATGGACGCCCTGACTCCCAAGCGCATTGTGCCTTTAGCCACTGTACTACATATCCAAATAAGTGTTGTCCCTTTTCATATAGCCCCGTTGGAAGTCTAACCATACATTCCAATCATGCTGTCACTACTATGTTTGGAGAGCTGTTTTAGAAATAACAAATTAGTCCAACAAACGAGTTGAGCTAGTTTGAATCAAACAAGAAAAGTTGGCCTTACCGCCATTTGGCCACTTCCAAAACAGAAGTGTTAAGATCCATCTCCATCCCACCTATACGGAGCACCTAACTCTCCATATGGGATGGAGTCAAAGACACAAGCCCTGTCAGACAGCATGTACTGTGTGGTAGAGCTGTAGGGACCACCGGGGGTGGCAAAAGGGAGCTATCAGCCAAGCCAAAGCATTGGCAGAGGAGGAGTGGGGCATGGGGAAGACGAGGCATCAAGTGTGGGAAAGGAGAAAGAGCTGGGGTAATGCAGGCAGGTTTAACCAGAGAGGCTGGTTTGTCTCTGGAATCAGTGAGAAGGAATGTTGACATGTGTGGGGCCTCATGGAGGAGGGCATTTTGTGCCTCACTAGGCAATACAAAATTCCCTTCCAGTAAGGAGGAACTATTCAGTGCAGGGGTCTTGGAAGGCCCTGCCTGGGTCCTTGTCTGATCTTTGACCAGTAACCTCCTAGGTGATATCTTTTGCCCCCAAGGCATTCAGCCACTGAAGCCCTCATCCTGTATTGTCTGCTCCAGCTCTGCCTCACGTCTAGTTGCAGCTGAGGCTGTATTCAATGGGGACTCCGTCTTTGTTTCTTTCCTAGCAAAATCAAATACATACTCAAGTATTCCCATAGCAGTTCACAGACACCCAAATTTAGGGCTGACTGGGTTGACTTTGAGGGCAAGGACAAACCATCTGGGTTTGGCTTTCATTCCCTAGTCCCCACTCCAGAGCCTGCTCACCCTGCCCTGGCTCTGACGAAGCCCAGTTGGGTGCTGGGTTGGGGAGCTGGCCGGGATGGGTGTGGATGAAAGTCAAGGGCATTGAATTCTAAGCTATGGCAGAGCACACGCATGATCCCTGGCCAGGGGGAGGGGGCAGTCATGGCTCTGAAGCGAGTGGCTCGTGGGAGGGGGGAGAGGAGCTAGAGAGGGAGGTGGTGGAGCTCAGCGAGAAGCCACAGTGCATCTGGTAGGAGGGTAGGACTGGCTTTCGTCTTTCTCTTAGTCTTTCACGTGATTCTGGCCCTGTAGAGGTACACAATAAATGTTATGTTGGTAAATAAAGGACATATTCATGCTGTTGAATTGGCCAAGAAATTACTTCCAAAGAGAGACAGTGGAATATTTTATGCATCAAAACCAGACATACAGTTTTGAGTTTTGTCTTGTCTCTTTTAGAGATTGTTAAGGATAATTGACAACATACACTTTTCATTTGGGCAGGATCTATGATGGGCTTATCACTGAGTTTCCATAGGGCCGAGAGTATAGTAGATACAAAATACTTGTGAAGGGGCTTGATCTGGGCAGGCCGGAAAATTACACAAGTCTGTCATGCCTAGAACTATCCACATCTCACCAGAGATTCCACCATATAATGGTCAACTTTCCCATCACAAATCTGAGATTTGATTTAAATTTTTTTTCAAAAAAATTTTTTTAAAGATTTATTTATTTATTTTAGACACAGAGAGAGTGAGAGAACGAGAGAGCGAGAAAACGAGAGAGAGAGAGAGAGAGAGAGCAGGTACACAGAGGGAGGGGCAGAGTGAGGGAGAGAATCTTCAAGCAGACTCCCGGGTGAACGTGGAGCCCGATATGGGGCTCCATCCCAGGACCCTGAGATCACGACCCGAGCTGAAATCAAGAACGGCCGTCCAACCACTGTGCCACCCAGGCGCCTGAGATTTGATTTAAATGAGTGAAGCATACTCTGCGCTTTGTCCCCTTTCCTTTGGCTTTACTTTGCCTTCATCCTCCCCTGTTTGTCATGGTAGCAGAAGCGGAACTTGCCCAGGAACACGTGCAGGCATAGCAGGAGCCGTGGAACCAGCCCCGCCGACAGGCCCTGCATGTCCAGCGTGGATTTCCTCCCTTCTCCCTTGTGTTCTCTCTGGCTCTCAACCCTGCATTGCAGGACTAGGAAATGCATTATGAAGACTGCCCTAATCAATTCCTGGATTAAAAAGGATGGCCTGAGAATGCTGTGATAATCACAGGAGGAGAGAAAGACCCTGCCCCAAGGAAACGCTTTCCTTTTTGCTTTTCATGTTTTGATCTGATGAGCTTGGACTAGGCTCCATTGAAAACAATGGCAACCTCTTCAAAGGGGAATATCAAGCCCTTTGAATGGGCTAATTCGGCTCCAGGTTCCCGCCATCTATCCGCCCTTGACTAGCTCCACTAGAAGTCAACAGGTGGTTGTCCAAATATAAATGAGAAGGCTTAACTCTAAAACATCACTGTCTGAGGGGATTTTTAAAAGACTTTACTCTGTGGTTTTGGCAGTGACCATGGGTTTCTTTGCCAGCGTACAGAGAAATTTGACCTGTGTCACTCGGGAGTAAGAGATTTTCATCACTACTGTCTCCACCGAAGACCCGCTCACCCCTACTCTTCCCCAGCAAACCAGCAAACTCAAAAATAAAAAATGAAGAGGATAGATGGCAACAGAAACAGAGAGGGACAGAGACAGAGAGGCTGAGGAAAGAAAGGAAAAGGAAGGATGCAGCAATGCTTGCTGGGTCTATATTGTATTACCTGATTACAGTCCCATTTCTATGAGTCAGAAACAGGGTATTTTGATGTGTGGGTGGAGTGGGAGGAGAGGTGTTTTACAAGCAGATTTCTCTCCGTAAGATTTGCTCCGTGCTCACACTACCGTGACAAATTATTAGAGTTACCTACACAAACAATGTCTGTTCCAGTTAGCGGCAGCTTCACAGGTGAGGACTGAGAAATAAAGCAACAGGGGGCAGAGGAGGGAAGGGCCACAGGGTATAACCTTCTAGTTTATCCTTAATTTTCTTTGGTACTTTCTTTCTATACCTCTCAGGCAACCAACCGCCAGAGACGAGTCACATGATCCTGCAGGAAAATACTGACTCCACGCAAAACCGATCTTCCAAAGCAGGTTCTGCGTGTTCCAGAGCAGCCGCGCATTTGCCGGTGGAATGCACCGTATCGAATCATCATTTCGAATTTAGGGATTCAGTTGAGAATCTAACTTGACATTCTTCGTCTTGCTGAGCCCAGAATTCACTTGATACTAGTTAGAAAGAATAGCCTGTCTTTACTTTCCATTTTGGTAAACTACCCTGGGTGTTTAGTAATTCCAAACGACCATTTAAAAGGGATAAATATGGTATCTTTTTCTCATCTAGAGGCACAAAACTTTGATTCAAGAAATAAAAGAATATATACATCAGAGCTCCACTTGCACATATGACATTAAGAACTAAGTTCTATGAATCAAATAAGAGTCCCCAGGTAAACATCAGTGACAAAGGTAAGCACTCACAGTAATAGTAGGCCGGCGTGGAGTCCTTCATCCTCCTTCTTGTCGGGGGTGGGGGGATGGTGGGGAGCTGGGAAACCTGGACCCCCCGGTCCCCAAATATCAGGTGGGGTCAATAGGTGGAACACGGGACCTTAGGAGCTGCCATCTGAAAGGCTCTTTGTAGGCAGGTCCCTGTGCCTCCTCACTTGGAGTTTTCTAAGATGCCCGAGGCTCCTCCCCGAAGCGCTCTCCTCCGACATGGCCCGAGGGAGCACACACCCTGTCATAGCCTGATGCCAACTTTAGATGGGCTCGTGACAGCTGACCTCTGTTGAACAGGCACCCCGGTAGCCTGGGTGACTCCACTGTGTTCCCAAACAGCAGGATGCCATCTCAGCCTGCTGTGTCTGGAGCCTCAGCATTCCATGGACCAGGAAAGATGCCCACCTGCTTTCTTTTGGGTTGGATGAAAGGGGCAGTGTGGACCACAGGGGGTGTACCGATGCCACAAATGAGTCCACAGAGAGCATCGTTTCTCTTCCCAGAGGTACCAGCCTTGATCTTTTTCCAGAATATGGAGAAGTGCTATAGGAACCGAGCAAAAAGCAGTTACAAACACTGGGGGTGTAGAGAGATTTTGTTCCTCAGCTCTTGTAATGGGATGGCAGAGACTAGCACTTGATAACCTTGATGCTCATGCACTTTTGAAGGAGGCAACTGTCTCCTAATGAGCTTTTAAATTAGAGAGGAGAGGAGACCTGGCTAACCCCCACATGCTATTGGCATCAGAAACATGGTAAAGCTTCAATTTAGCACTAATCTTAACAGTTTGTGAATGCCAGAGAATGTTGTAAACAAAACAAGAAGTCTATCAAGAAAATCCACAGTGGCCCTTCTGCGAGCTACTTAGTTATATGGGTTCTAGAGAACCAATTTTCTACATCAGAAATAAGAAGAATGACTGATCCCAGGTGGAAGGGAAAACAGTATCATCAAGTTGTAAATGTCTAATTACAACTTTGTGGGGGCGCCTGGCTGGCTCAGTTGGTGAACACGCAACTCTTGGGGTTGTGAGTTTGAGCCCCACGTTGGGTGTAGAGATTACTTAAAACATAAAAACTAGCAAAACCTGAATACTGCGATTTAGGCTTGAAAAGAAAAGAGAATGACTTTTCATATAGCTGAGTGAACATCCATCTTGGGGAAGGCAAACTCCTATTCCAAAAGGCTGCCATTGTGTAAAACACCTTTCAAACACCTCTTTGGGAACTGGTTTCAAAATCATTACTCTGGGCGCCTGGGTGGCTCAGTTGGTTAAGTGACTGCCTTCGGCTCAGGTCATGATCCCAGGGTCCTGGGATCGAGTCCCACATCGGGCTCCCGGCTCAGCAGGGAGCCTGCTTCTCCCTCTGACCCTCTCCCCTCTCATGCTGTTTCTCTCTCACTCGCTCTCTAATAAATAAATAAATAAATAAATATTAAAAAAAATCATTACTCTGGAATCATAATCTCATCCTTTTTTGACAAAAGCTGTTCTTACCTGGACTGACTGGGTTAATTCTTGGCCATTTCCAAAAATCAGATTCTCTCTCAGAGAAGAAATGTTTGCCACCACAGAGGAGAAAGTACCTCAGGTTTTGAAGGGAATTCTGAGAGGGAATTTCAAAAACTTGTGGGCAATAATCCTGCATTGTTGAAATAAGCACAGTCTACCAAGATGATTACTTTGAAGGAAATAATATTTCATTCAAGTGCTATTTGGGGTATTAGCTAAAAGTCAGATTGCTTTATACTCATTCCTTATAAATTTGAGTATTTATAAAACCAGATTCATGGAAATCATTTTTAACCAAAGAAAGATTGTTGAAATTTGTACAATTCCTTGTAAAATATAAGAGAAGAAAATCTTTTCTCTTCCCCTTTAAAACACACTGGCATGTTAAAAACCCTGTTTTTTAGGTCCTTAGTGTTTTTGAAAAGACTTTATATCATCTGTCATGTCTTAAGTACTGGCTAAGAAAGCAGATTTTTCATTGTGTTTCTCTATCTCCCACAACCTATTGCAATCTTCAATCTCTAAATTTTAGAGATTTTAACTGAGTTTGATTTTCTTGAAATGCCTTTTTTTTTTTTTAAGATTTTATTTATTTATTTGAGAGAGAGAGAATGAGAGACAGAGAGCATGAGAGGGAGGAGGGTCAGAGGGAGAAGCAGACTCCCTGCCGAGCAGGGAGCCCGATGTGGGACTCGATCCCGGGACTCCAGGATCATGACCTGAGCCGAAGGCAGTCGCTTAACCAACTGAGCCACCCAGGCGCCC